>NC_051184.2:56522208-57122208 GCF_013339695.2 Rhipicephalus sanguineus
CGTTGAATGCTTCGACCTCGTTACAATGGGCTCGACAATAATTCTTCATCATCATCAGCCACAGCACAAAGTGCACATAATGCCCTAAAGATGTGTAGCGGGCACCACGTTGCTCCGACGAATGACAAAATATGGCATAGTGGGTGCTTCGCTACTTCAGAGAAATTAGGATGATTTATCGCGTAGTGGGTACCTTGCATTTGTACTTGTATTAGGTGTCCCAAAAGAGTCTACAACGGGCTCTGGAAAGGCCGCTCTTCCCACAAGCAGCTAGAGAGGTCTGAGGCATATGACCTGAGACGTCTGCAGACTGACACATTCGAAAATCCCCGGCATCTGAACAGGCTGTGTCCGTCGCTCCACCCGTCACCCGGCTGTCCGTGGTGCAGGCACGAGACAGCCGACACGGCACACATACTTTGGAAGTGCGAGTGCGGTATTCGCCGCCACTACCCGGGCGAGAGTGTGTGTATCCCAGGACCCCTGGCTGAGCGGTGGCGAGCCGTCCTTCTCAGCCCACATCTAGTGGACCAAATCATCGGGCTGTCCAGCGAGCCAGGGCTATCGCCGAGGACATCGCACGATGTTCCCCGGATGACGGCTCCTGGAGGCCTAGCCTGGGCCAGTGATTCCTCGTTGTACTCTAAATAAAGTTGACTACCTACATACCATCTTTCGCTGTGACTGTGCTCCTTGTTCCGCGGAGGCCTGGCGATTTTTTATCGAAACAGCGGTCTCGCACATCAGAGAGTACACGCAATGACGGGCTGCTTCTGAAATCGTGCTCACTCCCTCGACACAAAGCACTGAACCCGCTAAAAAATCCTAATTGACTTTTTAGAAAATAAGTACTGTGACTTTGAAGGGTATACTGGTTTGTGCTAGTTGGTAGAAATTTGCCGTACAGTTACTTCCGCTCCTCTGAAGAACGTGTTTTACTCCTGTCCCACTTTCTTAAGAGGATGGAAAGTAACTATATCACAAATCCAATATTATTTATGATTACCTTAACTTCAATTTTTTGCATAAAAAACGTTACGAACCGTTACGGAACATTTTCCTTCCGGAACAGAAACGCAACGGAACCTTTTGCGGTGGAACGAAACAAAAACCGAGAAGAAAAACATTTTGTTCCGGCACCCTGCGTGTACAGGTGCCGAACGATAACATCAGTATGTACGCTGAAGAAGCGGTTCACCTCTTTTGCCATGTTGACCCCACGATGTCCAAGAAGAGGATTCGGTTCCTGATGCGGGGAGTTAAGCAGGAACTGTTTGGCAGCCTTGTACACAACCCACATAAGAGGAACATGGAATTCGTCGCAGATGCCACGACGTCCAATAGTGCAATTGAAACGCGTAAGAGGCAGTACGACCGCCGCAATTCCACGACAAGCTGCGGGGAGGGACCTGCGCGAGAGCATGAACTCCATTGTACGGGAGCAGCTGCGTAAATTGCTGCCATCCTCCCTGCATCAAGTGGACCCGATCGCCATTGTCATACGCCAGAAAATCGTGCAATTTATGGGAGCACCAGAACCAGCGCAGCTTGAGCCACAAGCGATGAACTACGCAGCCGCTGTCCGCCGTACCGCTTCCTCAGCGCGCCTATGCCAAGACGCTGCAACGCCGCAGCACCGTCGCCATACACCGCCACCGACGCCACATCGCCCGCCTACTGGCCAACGCTACGCGCCAACGAAAACCGACGTTTGGCGCATCGCGGACAACCGCCCTATCTGTTTCCACTGCGGGGAAGCCGGCCATACCTACCACCGCTGCCAATACCACCAGATAGGACTATGCGGCTTCGCCGGCAACGCGCCGTGTCCACAGCGCGGTGAGCTGCCACGCGACATCGCCAACTACCTGGCCGACAACGAATAGACACCTCGTCGCCACCAGTACGCTACCGGTCTCCCCAGTGACGACCGCAGTACAGCGGACATAACCGGGTCCCTGAAGATGAAACCTCGCGGCCTCAAGGAGACCTGACGACGCGACATGCAAACAGTGTGACAAGCAGACCTAGCCGTGACCCGACGCCGCGACTAAACCGCAACCCAAAACGACGAACTAGCGTTCCCGACGTTCTTGTCGATGGCCACAATGTCACAGCTCTCGTTGACAACGGAAGTGACTATTTCATCGCCAGCGGGCCGTTCGCCGCGAAGTTTAAGAAAGCTACAAGAGCCTGGGAGGGCCCCGAAATCCGGACCACTGGAGGCCATGTAATAATGCTGTTTCGAATCTGCACGGCAAGAATCACGATTCCTGACCTAACGTAGCCTAGGAGCTTCGTAAACCTGGTGGAGTGCTCGAAGGATGTCCTCCCTGGCATGGACTTCCTAAACCTCCACGGCGCACTCATCAACTTGAGAATCAATTCGATAACGCCATCAACGGACAAAGCGAGGCCGCTTGATACAGGCCAGCGTGACCGCTACGTGAATGTGCTCAAGGATCAAGTGACGGTTCCGCCACGCCCAGGCGTCATGGCAAAAGTCGGAACAAGAACACCAGCTGACATAGAAGGCGTTATTGAGAGTGATCGACACTTGTTTATCGATCATGAAATTCGTGTCGCACGCGGAATTTCTCGTTTGCATGAAGGCAAAGGGCATGTGACATTGATGTGTAGGCAAAGGGCATGTGATGCAATGTTCCATTGTAATATTGTGTCCATGGTGAAAGTGTACGTGTGCTGTCTGTCGCAAAGGAGAGTCACTTATTTTACACAGCCTTTGTCAGGCCCTGTGATTAGGCTTTTGTCTTTATTGGATCGGTCGATGGATGCTCGCCGTTCCTTCGGCACAGCCTGCGCCGGTGGACCAGTAATAGAGAGTTTGAGAATTGGGAACCCAAGACGCTGGGCCCCCAAGCTGCGTTGGGCAGCCTACTCTTGTGTTCGGATGATCAGCAGAGTTCGAGAATTGGGCCAACGCAGGTTGCGTTGGCCAAGCACACAGAGCGCCACGAGTGACGAAATTTAAAATCATGCGAGACGCTGCGTCTGTGTCTCTCTAATGTCAATTCTCTAATGTCAATCGCCTCTTGAGAGGCCGCAGTCGCTCTACCGAGTGGGGTTTGCGTAGTGTAGACTTCTCCACGGTTGACGAAGCCTTTGCCCCCACAGGTCGATGGGACCCCCTTGACCTTTTCATTGCCCCGGCTGCTGCCAGAGCTCTTGGAGGCCACTTGTGTGGACTGAGTGACAGTGGGCAGGGCAGCGCTGGCTGCTCACACCGTAGGGGCGAGTGGCGTTAGCCTCGGCATTCTCAGCGTGGTCCGGGGCAACTCCCAGGGGCCTTAGTGGTGCTTCCCTCGTTGCACCACTTTGGCGAAGGATGTGCTCAGTGGGAATGACGAAGAAATCTGTTGTCTTGCTTCGCAGAATATCATATTTTCTTTAACCCTTACAGTGATTATTTATTTTTATTTTTTCCAGGCCGGGTAATCTCTGGAATATGCGGGGTGACTGCCATCGCAGTTTTGCACAATGGACTTCATCATTTTTGCAATCGTCAGTAGTGTGGCCGGTGGTGGCACTCTTACCGCGAATAAGCTGCCTCGGCAGCTCTGCGATCCATGACCAAATCTCTGGTACTTGAATAAATGAGCGCCTCTCCCCGTTGGTTTGTGTTCCTTACTTTGTGGTGTGTGTGTTTTTAGCGCTGCATTATGTCATTCAGCAAGCACCAACTCGCCCAACAACACGTTCCTCTGGCACTTGAAGCTGCGCCTCGGGGTCGGGATATACGGTCGGATATGAAGTACCACATGGGTGGTTTCAAGAGTCTCGGGTAGTGTGGTTGACCTTAAGGTGAGTATTAGATGCTTTGTTGCGATTTGGTTGTTGTTCCGTCTGATTTTGATGCGTTGCACAAGGATTACACCTTGGTCCCTCCATCCGTCGAGGAGTTCAATTTCATGCAATGTCATTAAGTCATCGTCAGATACTACGCATTTGACTGTGTTCATGATTCGGTGTGGACTTACAGATGCAGGAATGTTACCAAAAGCTACGAGGTGTGCAAGTTTGTTGAACTGCTCTTTGTCCTTTAGTTGCAGGAGCAGATCCTCACTTTCTATCTTTGTGGCCTTACAACCGGCTCCAGTTGTCTCTTTTAGGCACTTGGCCACTAGCAATGGTGAAATATCTAGCTTTTGTTGACGGTTGCTCGCAGTGAAGCACATGATATTTTGGAAAGGTTTCTTTGCTTTTAGGCCAGAAGAGTCAGGTCAGCTAGACGCCTTGGTGTTCCCGCACGCTTGCGAAAATGCAGGAAACGCACTACTGGCCGCGCCTTGCCGCGAACTTCGCTCGCTACGTATGGGCTCGCTGAGACTCTCAGCGACGCAAGACCGCTGGCAAGACCAGCAGGCATTCTTTCGCCGAACGAACCACCTCAACAACCGTTCCAGCATACCGGGATGGACTTACTGGGCATATTTCCGACGTAAACTTCCAGTAATAAGTGGATCGTTGTAGGCACGTCCTGCCTGTCCAGCTACACGAAAACCAAGGCCCTGCCTAAATATAGTGCAATCGAAGCAGCGAAATTCTTCGTTCAAAACGTCCTGCTGCGTGACGGCGCGCCAGAGGTCTTCATCACCGACAGAGGTACGGCTTAACGCAAGCGATCTTGAAATACAACCATACAAGTCCCCGACGGGCAACTGCCTACTACTCACAGACGAATGGCTACACCGAGCGGCAAAATAAAACCCTCGCCGACATGCAGGCAATGTACGTCGACGTCGAGCACAAGTGACGCAATTATTTCGCACATAACATTCCCTTACAACACAGTAGTGCAACAAACAACGCACATGGCACCGTTCCAGTTAGTTTACGGAAGAAGCCCCTCAACGACGCTTGACGCCATGCTGCCGGCCGGCAGTGACGAGGACAACCTGGACGGTGTGTTCTAGCTTCAGCGCCCCGAAGAAGGCCGACAACTCACCCGGCTACGCATGAAGAATTAGCAGACGACCGACAGTCGCCGTAACAATTTGCGGCGACACTTCGTGGAATACTAGGCCAGACCATGTCTGAGTCTGGACACTGAAACGCCGGCGTAGACTCAGCGAAAAACTTCTCCGGTATGTCGGCCCGTACAAGGTGCTTCGACGTATCGGTGCTCCGGACTGCGACGTCATCCAGAAAGGCCTTACGAACTCTCGGCGGCGCCACTCATGACCTGAAGTCGCTTATGTCGTGCACCCTAAGCAATTTTATACGCGTTAGCTGATCTGAGAACTCTATTGTTTGCTTTCGTTATTGCAGTTTTCTTGTTGTAAATGCTTCATTTTTCTTTTTCCATGTTCTGTTTTAAGCATCGGGCTGATACTTTTTCAGAGGCGGGCAGCATGAAGCCATCATTGCCTTGCCCAAACCATGCCCGAATGCCTGGGAACTTT
Organism: Rhipicephalus sanguineus; assembly: GCF_013339695.2. Classification (NCBI taxonomy): domain Eukaryota; kingdom Metazoa; phylum Arthropoda; class Arachnida; order Ixodida; family Ixodidae; genus Rhipicephalus; species Rhipicephalus sanguineus. The sequence goes on from NC_051184.2 coordinate 56,527,632, forward strand.
CCAGATTATTTTAGAATCTTCTGCTAAGCGTGAGCGCGCAATGCGAACAGTATATTTCCTACGGGAACTAATCCGGCCACCACCTATAACCTAATGCTGGAACCTTCGATATCACATGTATAAAATGGCGACGCCCTTTACGGCTGATCAGACTATAAAAGTTAGTGCACTACCCACCAAAACGAAAAATAACTGATCACGAGCAACACCATGCATGTATATATAGTTAGCGACAATGCACTGATGCTCTCCCGCCAGCCTTCGAAAGCTTTCTGGCAACTAACGTGGTTTTGGACTGCCTCCAAGATCGGAGGCACCTCACAGTGTTTTGCCTTGCCTCCGTGAACGGATCACCTCTGGCCAAGCTACGATGTCATGTGATGACGTGACGTAACGTCAAGTGACGCCCCAGTGACGTTATGGCTACTTCATAATAACGTCACAAATTTTGGTGCTCTGGGACATCATGGGGACGTCATATGGTGAAGTGATTACATTGTGATAATTTTTTGCATCGCCCGTCCCCGGCCTCACGGGACGCTGACGCCGACGGTCAAATTTCGCGTTTCATGAGGCGTTTAAGGCTTTCGCCTTAATAATAAAGAAACAACTCAATCTGCGTCGGCTAGATGGTGGCGCTTGCATGCTTGCCAGCTCCACTGATTACTCAAATTTAATAGACGTAGAACTGGCTTCAACTTTTTTCATGCTGGGAAAGGAAACGTGATGTTTACAAGAAAGATTCTGAAAAATTCGCAGTAAAATACTCACGATTTCTTTTCCACGACAAGTTGGATTGCTTCGAGCGCAGCAGCCGTAACTGGAAACGTAAAAACAGGTTTTTTTACCAGTGCTGGCAAAAAGACTACTTTGCGCATTTACACACAGTATCGGTGTTCACTTTCCAGCCTAAAGGCAATACCACAGGATCAGCTCAGCTTTAGCAAAACGTTCTTGTCTATTGGAACCATTGACCTCCCAATGAAATAACGAGTGCTTAACAATATTTCATCACTTCGTTCATTCGCATTTCCACTGAGAATGCAGCCATATGAAGGACTAATACTAATAACACCTGCGGATTTATGTGCGGAAACCACGAATTCATAATGAGGCACGCCGTAGTGGAGGGCCCCGGTAGTTTTGATCATAAGGTGTTCTGACAACGTGCACTGACAACGCAGAGTACAGGAAGAGGGAATATCAGGTAAAATCAAGACGTAATTGCACGTTAATACGGTCAAAGCATTATATGCCTCACTAAACACGAAATATGACCGTCGGTTTCCTGCGTCGTTGGCGGCGTCTCGCATCCTGCGGCGTCGAGAACGAGCGGTAGAAAAAATCATCATCACGTGATGACGTCACCTATGACGTCATCAAGACGTCACAGATCGCAAAATATTTGTGGCGTCATGATGACGTCATAAATTGTGGCGCGATGTCATGTGACGTAACGCCACATATAGGTGTTGTAGCGCCCTCCTTTAGGTGGCGAAGAAAAACGGAGAGTGTTCGACCTTAAGAGAAGAAAATAAAGACTGTGCTTTGCAGTGGCCCCTGAAGCCACTGCTTGTGTTTCCTGCTGGCTTCGATTCTGGTTGAGCCGTCTCGTCACTTCGCTCTTGTGGCATAAGCTGACGCCGTCATCACACTGCTGGCCATTGCAATGAGACACGAATGCGCATTCGTAAAAGCCACGCCCGACCACATGCGACACAGCAAAGTTGCATTGCATCGTGAGGGCCCGGATGGCAAACGAACTTGCAAACTTGGGTCAATCGAATACAGGCGCGCGTTGAGAAAACCCTGCGTATTCCATTGTAGAGGCGTGATACGGCGTGCAAGTGATTGCAGTCGCCGCGCGTCGTCCATTCTCTAGAGTGGTATGAGTGTCCGCAGGCCTTGGTCATGAGCCGTTAGTGCAGCTTCATCCACGCGGTCATTGCCGACAATTCCGCAATGACTCGGCGACCACTGAAATATAATGTCAAGTCCTTCCTCGAGCGCTTGGTGGTAGTCGTGCCTTAAGCCAAGGGAAGTAGAGGGGATGTTATTTGGTAGTATTTATGGTGTAAATGAGAAGAAAGTAAAGTGGCTGTGAAGATAACTTGCTGCTAGCAGGTACCAAACCTGCGACATTTGAGTAACGCATTCAATGTTTTACCAACTGAGCTCATGAACCCGTCAACTTTATGGGGCATATATGTGCATTTAAACGCAGGAGTGTTAGTCAGCGCCGCTAGCAGCCATGATGGTTAGCAGGGGCGCAGAAAGGGGGGGGGGCACACCGGGCCAACCATTAGCACGTGACGTCACGTTCTACGTGACGTCAAAAAGGCAGAAAAAAGTGTTCCACACTCACCGCCATGGCTGCGATCGGCGCTGACTAACACTCCTAGGTTTAAATGCACGTATGCACCCTATAGGGATGACCGCCGCCGTAGCACAGTGGTAGAGCATCGGACGCGTTATTCGAAGGTCTCAGGTTCGGTCCCTTCTGGCGCCAAGTTATCTTTTCGTCCACTTCACTTTCTTCACATTTATATTCCAATTATTGCAAATAACATCTCCCATACTTTCCTTGGCATTGTTGTCTGTTAGTTCTCATTAATATTGTGTCTAACAAAGAAGAACGAGCCTTTAAAAGCCATATTCTCACCGTCTCGTAAGCCACATAAGAAAAAACGGAAACTGGTTTCATGGGAGGCATTCAGCGAGGAATTGTCTGTCCTGAATTTTCTGGCGTTGAGCCAAGCGTTATGAGGTGGATCGACGTTTTCTTGCAACGGTAGTAGTTTTGTGCACATGTTGGGTTTTGCCAGGGACGTCGACTACACTGACGTTCAATAGGTAACTTATGGTTTAACGTAGCATGAGCACTCACGTTAGAGCACAGAGGTGAGTATTATGGAAACGAAGTGCACATTATGGTGCGATGTTGTGAATATCATACGTAACTTTCGTTCGTATATTCCTCCGTGGTCGTGCAACGCTTGATTATAGCTTGGGGAATCATGGTAATGCAAATGCTATGTTTATTAGACAGCTATAAAAGCGAAGGCAAATCTGGAACCACAATTTACGTTTGCCTGTGATGTCGCCTGTGTCGTAGGAGTACATATATCATCTTTATTGCTTTGTTATCAAATTAGACAGCCAGCGCTAGAACCGCAGTTGGCGTTGCGCCGATATTACGCCTGCATAGCGTGTTCTTCCAAAGCAGTTTCTAGACATGGCGCGCCTCTGTGGGGAAATATCTGTCTGCCACGCAGAATGCTTGAGCCCTATTCCTGATGGGACCAAGCATTTTTTGCATTCGTTCGGTCAACGCCTCCGATATCGATTTTTCTTAACGCTGTCAAATTTAAGATACCAATGTCTGTTCTGCATACATATTGCCCCGTGCGCTTATTTCGCTATTTTTATGTATGTGGTCTTGCGCAAACTGCCTTGCGCAAAGCACACACGAATGTCTGGGAAACTTCCAGATTATTTCAAAACGCTCGGCTTGAGCGCAAAGACTTGAACAGTGGCGTTTATTCTGGAACTCGTGCCACCACCAGCGATTACAGTGGACTGCTTCCTTTGCTTGTACTGTGGTCCTTTCGTTTTCCCGGCACAAGTTCGTCCAAATAAAGTATTTTTCTCTCGAACATGCTGACTGAGACCTTCGTCAACGTCACGCCCACGTGACATCTGGTGGCGGTACTACTTTGTCTATAATCCGGACGCCCCTCGAAGTGCTGACCGAAGCCCAAGCTGCGAAAAAAGGCGACGTGAAGGACAACCGTGATCGTCGAACTAGCCGCAAGCAGAAGGAATGCTGCCAGAGCATGGGCTCCTTCCGGAAAACAAAACGCAAACCAAGACCCTGAGCACGACAACAGGGACGATGACAGCCCCCGTGCTCCCTGCACGGATTGTGCTGCCGCAACTTAGGGACCCGCCATTTTTCCGTGCTTCATAACTTGAAGACACGGAAACTTGGTTGACACATGCGACTGTCTCGCCCTTTTTAACAAGTGGAACACGAAAGACACGCTCCCTGAAGTCTACTTCTACCTGAAAGACGTGTCAGGAACCTGGCTTGAGAATCGAGAGTGCTCACTGCAAACCTGCTTGTGCAGGGGGTTAAAAAAGACGTGTTAACAGGAACTGTCCGCAACCCGCCCACGATGGTCACCGAACTCGTCACCGAGGCTGATGATTAGTTGGTTTTTGTGGCGCCAGGGCCATGGGTTGCAAAAGAGTGCCATGACTGTTGATGTGGTGTTTGCGTTGACTTATGAGTTTCGATGGTAAATTGTAATACGGCTGTATAGAGGTCTAAAAACACGCGCTGTATGACAACGTAAAAGATGTGTATATAGCATAAAATTATGACAGTGACAAGTGATGTGATCTATGGGTGTGCGATAAATGACGAGTGAGTATGATTTCTACAAGTGAGATATTTTAGCTTACACGAATGCCTCCTTAGGGCCTTTATGCCCAAAGGCTGGGAGGTAGGTGCTTTTTGTTGGCAGTACTACCGCAGCCGCAACCTCAGTTATGAAACCGCGCTACGGGATACCCAGGAAAATAAAGTTGATGTTATTGATATCCTTGAAGAATTGAAGAACAGACTGATATTTATAAAGTGGCTCCTTGCCTAAAACATAGCTGGATAAAGTGGCAACTGTTGCCGGTAGATTAACGGAAAGTGCTTGTTTCTTTGAGCATCTAGTTCCGTGCATTGCACTAGTATGTGAAGGATGGTGAGAGGCTCGCCACATCTATCACACTAAGGTGGATCGCCACTGGACAAAAGGTATGAGTGTGTGCTGTGTGTGTGTCCTGTTCTAAGTCTGCAGAGTGTTATTTCTCTACGACGTGTTTTAGATGTCGGCGGCCAATAGCCAAGATGCGGTTTTATAAGGTGTAGTTTATTTTGTTTTTCCTTATTCCATAAGCGCTGCCAATGGGCTCTTAGCATCCATTTAAGGAAAGGCTTCAGATTAGGGGTGTGCGAATATCAAATTTTTCGAATACGAATCGAATACGAATATCCACCTTCGAATATCGAATCGAATATCAAATATCAGAGGAAGATTGCCTCCACAGTAACAATATTTTATTTAGTATGTAGCTATTTGAAAAAAAAAATTACCAGCCTGACTGGCAACGCAACATACATTGCTATCTCCAGAACACAATGTCCAGGATAGCACAATGCACATCACAACACAAGCAAATATCACGGCACAATGAAAGTAATGACTAGATGTTATCATGAAGAAATATCAGTTGCTCCACATGACCAGGCAGCAGGCGCTCCCTTCTAACAGAGACAACCCCCCCCCTGCCACTGAAAAGGCACGCTCGTTTGGAACAAAAGTGGCTGGTATAGGGAGGTACATGAGGCAAAGCTTTGCCATACTGGGGTATCTGAATGTGCCTACAGTCCGCCACCAGTCACATGGGTCACTGTCTTTCTTCAGAAGTGGTCCCGCATAGTGAACGAGTGGTAGTGCGGCACGTTACGGCCGCATAATATTGAAAATGTACGGTTATATAGTCGCCAACAGCGCTGCACGTCGGAGATGCACCAGCAATAAATCATACGTATTGGGGCGCTCGTCGCAGGCTGATATCGTGCCTCCGTATACTTACCATGTGTATCGCTCCTCTCGGCAACGTTTTAACTATACGAACGCAGAAGAAATGTGGAAGACGAGTTATTTTATGCATGATAATCGAATCGCATATTCGAATTTTTCGAATATTCGAAGTTATCGCATATTCGAAACTTTTCGAATACACGATTTTCGAATCGAATACGAATATTTCGAATGTAATATTCGACGAATATTCGAAACGTTTGATTATTCGCACACCCCTACTTCACATCTAGCGCAGTGACAGCCATGGGTGTATCGGCGGCCTTTCCATGGTCCGATGCAGCTAGCTGGCCCGCCAAGACTTTCCTTTCGATCACGCGGTGCCCTGGCACATAGCATACAACATGCTGCTTGAGTGTGCATATCCGGCATAACAGTGAGTACAGTGAAGTAAGGCTACGGTTTCTATGATTTTGTAAAGTTTTCAAGGCTCTAACCTTTAGAAAATGTACAAAAGATGAGTATGTCCTCTGCAAAAGGAGTGGCCACTCGTTCGATTCCACATAGATGCTTTCTACAGGGCTTGTCCTGAAAGCACCACTAGACAGCCGAATACCTAGGTGATGGATGGGGTCCAGCATTTTCAAGGCGCATGATGAGGCAGGCTGATAGATTGTGACGCCACTAGACGTGAGCTGATGAGGCTTTTGTAGACGTTCAATATGCATTTATTGTCACTACCCCATGCGGTGTGTGACAACACTTTGAAAAAGTTGATTGCTGTCATACACTTATTTTTTAGGTACTTTATATGTGTCACAAAGGTTAGCTTTGCGCCCGGAATTGCTCGCGAGAATTCTTGTTCTATTTTTACAGGTGGGCGTTGACCATGCAGGTAAATTTCCGGATCAGGATGCATACCTCTTCTTCTCCAAAATACGGCGCAAGTGCTCTTTTGTGGATTAAGACCGAAGCTATTCTCTCCTGCTCACTTGGCCACCTTGTTCAGACCAAGCTGAACCTGCCGCTCACAGATAGCGAGATTGTACGATTTGAATCATGTTTGTACGCCATCGAGATATGTGCAATAAAACATACTGTATGGGACGCACAGACACAGGCAGTTCATTTTACCAATAAAAAGCGTGCAGCTGAGCACCCTTCTCTGAGGCACTGTAGTTTCCTGCACGAATGGTCGTGATAGAGCATTTCCCACTCGAACACGGAATGTATGGCTCGACGAATAGTTTCAATTACATTTAGCATTCAGCAGCGTATGTATAGTAGTGAGAGGTCTCTGAAAATTCCAAAGCGCCATGTAGTATCGTATGCCTTCGCCATATCAAGGAATGCAGACAAAAATATTGCTTGTGGACGAAAGCTTCGCGATTTTGGCCTCAATATGTATGAGGTGGTCAGTCGTGGATCGACCCTCTCGAAACCCGCAATGATATGGGTCAAGCAGTGTATTGGATTTCAGGAAATATAGCAAGTGGTGCTTGATTATCTTTTCAAATACTTTGCAAATACAGCTCAAGAGTGCTACTGGCCGGTAGCTCAAAAGAGAAGATGGATCCTTCCCCTGTTTCAGAATCAGAATTACAATAGCTTCTTTCCATGCAGAGGGGATTTCACCGGAAAACCACACAGCAAAGCAGAGCTTGTTATGTTTCCTGGGGTAGATATTTTAACATTTCATATATTACGCGGTCGGAACCTGTAGCAGGTTTGTTGCAGCAACTCACTACTGCCTGCAGCTCTGCCAAGCAGAAAGGTTTGTTGTATCCTTCAGTGTTCGCACTTTTTCGTTCCAATTTCTGTCGTCCTATTTCTATCTTGTACGTTTCAAAGGTTTGAGAATAGTGTGGCGAACTAGATACATGTTCGGAGTGTGCGTCCAGAAAATTAGCCTGGTCTTCCAAGGAGTCACCATGTGTGTTCACCAAAGGTAGAACAGATGTTTGTCGGCCCTCGATCCTACCAATTCTGTTCCATACCATTGCCTCATTCGTGCAGGAGTTGATGCAAGGAGAAATCTCTGCCAACTGTCTCTTGTAGACTGCCGCCAGGTTCTCCGGCCTTGAGATTTCAGCTGTTTAAAGTCGATTAGATTTTCTGCAGAAGGTGAAACGCGCAGCCGCCCCCAGGCTTTGTTTTGTCTCTTACTTGCCTTACGGCACTCGTCATTCCACCAAGAGACATGGCGTTTGCCTACCACATTTCTCAGTTCAGATAGGCTTGGTGTGGCAGCGTCAGTTATAAAAGCAGTAAAATACTGGACAGCTGCATCAATTTTTAGGGAGATACGTCTGCCGACGAGATGCTAGTAATAGACGAAGCTCGATACAGCCAGTCGGCTGTATCGAGCTTCTACCGCGAAGCCTGTGGTGGAGAGTTGTTTTACAGCGAAAGCTGTTATGAGACATTTCAACGGCCGTTTTTGGCGCCGTAGTTGTCCGCCGCCGCCGCCGCCGGTGTCCGTAACCACTATATCAGGAACTAAGAAAAAAAACGAAATAAGAAAAAATTTCCAGGATGGAACGAGGTTCGAACCTGGGCCCTCTGCGTGGGAGCCCAGTGTTCTGCCTCAGGGCCATGCCGGTACTTGCAACTGCGTTGCAAAGAGACCCTATACAGGCTTCATCTGAAGCAAGGTGTGTGACCGGGCTAGTTGGTATTCCATATTGACGTGAACAGCGCGTGTAATACAGCGCTAGTCCTCGTCGTTTCTTCGTCCTTGTGTACTACACGCGCTGTTCACGTCAAGAGGCTTCATGTCGGGAAGGAACCACATTAACATATATAATGTAGTGTGGTAGAAGAATAAAATAGCAACCAGGCGTCACACAAACGCGAATTCTGAAACCGGGCGTCACACAATGGAAATTGCGCAACGAGTGGGTTGTTGAGTGCTTCCAACCCATTACAAAGGCCTCTACAACAATTCTTCATCGTCATCAGCCACAGCATCAACAAAGTGCATACAATGCCTTACAGGTGTTTAGCGAGTACCACGGTTCTTCGCAGAATGACGAATAGTGGCTGCTTTCCTACGTCACAAAAATTATGATGATTTGTAGCGTAGTGGGTTAGTGGCAAGTGCACTTTTATTGGTTGTCAAGGAAGCCCATAAGGCACCTATGACCATTTCCTCAGGCTCTCAATAAAGTTAATTCCTTCTCTCTCTCGCTCTCCGTTTTTCCGGTTAACGTATGGTATAAAGCCTCGCGTGACAGTTAAAAAACGCCAGGCCTGCGCTGAACCGCAGCACAGTCACAGCGAAAGCTGGAAGAGCCGCGTTTCTAGAGCCGGTTAAGTTCTCTTGGGGTTACAATACAGGTATACTAGAAAGGTACTCACTACGCCATAAATCACAATTTTTGTGAAGTTGGGAAGCACCTACTAAGTCATTATTCGCCATTGCGCGAAGAAGCGAGGCACCAGCTACACGTCTGTAAGGCATTATGTGCACTTTGTTGACGCGACGACTGATGACGTTGAAGAATTATGGCTCAGCCCTTTGTAATGGGTGGGAATCCTTAAACGGCGCACCATTTATGTAATTTGCATTGGGTGACGCCCGGTGGCTATTTCCCTCTCCCGTCGTGCTGTATAACATACGTTGACGTGGGAGAGAGACAGGGGGGGGGCGAAGAACTTTACTGAGACCCCGAGGAAATAGATCATGCGCTTATGGGCTTCCTTGGCAACCAATACAAGTGCACTTGCGAGGAACCCACTACGCTATAAATCATTGTAATTTTACTGGGACCCCGAGGAAGTGGATCATGCGCTTATGGGCTTCCTTGGCAACCAATGCAAGTGCACTTGCGAGGAACCCACTACGCTATAAATCACTGCAATTTTTGACAAGCAGGGCAGCAGGCACTGTGCCATTTTCGTCATTCTACGGAGAGCTTTGGCACCTGCTAAACCCATGTAAGGCATTGTGCGCACTTTGTTGATGCTGTGCCTGATGACGATGAAGAATTATGGCAGAGTCCTTTGTAATGGGTTGGAAGCATTCAACAACCTACTCGTTGCGCAATTCGCATTGTGTGAAGCCTGGTTACAGAATTCGCGTTGTGCGACGCTTGGTGCTTATTTTACTCTTCTACCACGCTATATTGCATATACTAATGTTGTTCCTTCCCGACATGAAGCCTGTATAGGACCTTTTTGCAAAGCAGTTTCAAGCACCGGCATGGCTCAGAGGTTGAATACTGGGCTCCCACGCAGAGGGCCCAGGTTCGAACCTCGTTCCATGCTGGAATTACGGACACCGGCGGCGGCGGACAACTAGGGCGCCAAAAACGGCCGGTGAAATGATCTCATAACAGCTTTCGCTGTAATAACGACCGGGCGTCACACAATATGAATTACGTAACTAGTGGGTCGTTTAAAGCTTCCAACCCATTACAAAGGGTTCAGCCATAATTCTTCATTGTCATCAACCACCGCAATAACAAAGTACTCATAATGCCTCACCGATGGTACCTAGCTTCTGCGCAGAATAACGAATATAGTTAGGGTGAGTGCTTCCCATGTTCCCAAAAATTATGATTTGTGGCGTAGTGAGTACGTTGTTATTGCACATGTATTATTAGCCACAAGAGAGTTTATAACGGGCTCTAGAAATGCCGCTCTTCCAGCTTTCGCTGTGAGAGAGAGAGAGAGAAAACTTTTATTTGGGAAGGCCTCAAGGATTATCCTCGTTGGGTGGAGCCCTTAGTTCAGGGCCCCATTGGCTCGCGCCACACAACGTGCCCGCTGGATCAGCCGACGCTGCTCCTGCGGCTCTGAGCTGGTCAGCGCAGTCTCCCAAGAGGATTGTGAGGGTGAAGGAATAGGGCGGCAGCCCGGTGGTTGTGGACATTCCCAGGTGCAGTGATACACCGTGGGCTTCGCTCCACAATAGGGACAGTATGAGGGATATTGTGTGGGGTGGAAGAGATGAAGGATGTAAAGGCAGGGGAATGAATTAGTCTGAAGCTGCCGCCAGGCAACAGCGTCTTCTCGGTTGAGTGATTTGTGTGGTGGTGGGAAGTACATGCGGCTTTGTCGGTAGTGTTGTAGCGTTTCAGTGTAGTTGAGTGGTGCTGTTGGTGCATCGTCTGGGTTGGACAGCTCTTCCGATGGCGCCCGGTTTGTGAGCTCTCGAGCTACCGCATTAGCGCGTTCATTGCCATGGAGAGAGGCGTGTCTGTGCTGCGCTTTCCGCGCAGGCCTGGCGTTTTTTTTTTGGCGTTCGCAGTAGTATTGGGAAGTGGTCGCTCCCGTGAGGGTTTTTAACCACTTCCCAGCTAAAATGAAGTAAAAGTGTGGGGGAGATCATGCTAAGGTAAATGGATGTATATAAGTTTTGTTCGGGAGGCTGAGAAACGTTGGCTCTTTTTTATTTAGTAGGCATGTACCAGTGAAAAGGAGGAAATTTTCAATCAGACGACCTCGAATGTTGCTGCGATAGTCGCCCCGAAAGCTGTTGTGAGCATTAAAATCACCTAGAACAAGGTAATATTCTGGCATTCCATTGATAAGGGACTGAAATTCCTGCTTGTGTAATTGGTGATGCGGGAGTGTGTAAAGCGAGCAAATGGAGATGAGTTTATTTAAAAGGACAACTCTAACGCCCACTGCTTCCAGGGGTGTTCGCAGCTGTAGTCCTTGACACGGTATAGTTTTGTCTACTATAATCGCAATACCACCAGAGGACGCAAGAGCATCATCGCGATCTTTACGAAAGACGACATACTGTCGAAGAAAGTATTTTGTGGGTTGAATTTGCATGTGTTTCTCGAACGCAGAATAACGTTAGTTGGAATTCAGAAAGTAGCTCTTGGATATCATCTAGATTGCGAATTACAGCTCTAGTAATCCGTTGGATTATTTGTGTATCCATTTTATTTGAAGTGTAGTGTAATGTAGGTTCTCTGAGTGCAATTACTTTCCACGTGTATGTGCCTCTGTGAGGCGCAATCACTCGAGCTGCTTTTTCTTTTTTCAAGCGCTCAAGTGAACCGCTTCGGTCCCTCGACCTCGTCGACGCCGAAAGAGATTGCCCCAGCAGCCCAGAGGTTGAGGGGCTCTGCTACAATGTAGGCGAACCAGTCTTACCTGCTACCGCCAAAGCGGCAGGTGGCACCACCACTGGCTCGCTACACGCCAGCCGAGTGGAAATTACCTGGGGCTGCTGCGGTGCAGCCCCTTTACGCACCGCATCAGCATACTTCGTTCCTTGAAGGAACGAGAGGCGTTGGGCGCGCTTCCCCGAACGAAAAGTTTTCTTTGAATTTCAGTGCAATTACGTCCTCCTCCTTTTTCCAAGACGGGCACGAGCGCGAGTACGCAGCCTGCTGGCCATCACAGTTGACGCAGTAAAGTGCATTTTCCCATGTTTCTGAGTTGCGCTCAGTGGATCCACATTTGGGACATGTGGGCTGGCCTCGACACCTTTGGGAACCATGGCCGTACCTTCGGCACTGGAAGCATCATCGGGGATGGGGAATGTGCGGACGGACACGGAGCTTTGTGTAACCTGTTACAAGTGTGTCTGGAAGAACCCTGGAGCCAAAAGTAATGAATATGTGTTTTGTTGGAATATCCTTGCCATCTCGCTTGATCTTAATTCTTTGGACGCTGACTACATTCTCATGTTTTAAACCCTCAAGAAGCTAAGCATCAGGCAGGCCAACCAAGTCATCCTCTGATGCAACACCTCGTGTTCATTCAACGATGTGCAGATACAGTGATGGGGACATCACCAAAAGTGTTCAGACTGGACAGTTTTGCGTATTGTTTTTAGATGCGAAGTATCTTAAGGCGGAGCTCAATCTGGTGGTGGTGTGCGGCGTAACCACCCTTACTGCGCAGGCGCATACCTCTCCACACACCTCGTCTCCATTCCCCCTCACCATTCCCCATGTCATCTACCCCTCTCCCCTTTCTCCTCTCCACTTCCCCTCTCCCTTCCTCCTTTCCACTCTTCCTCTGATACGCGGGCTAGACATGCCGAAATTCTCTCCTGCGCAACGCCACGATGAGCTCGAGCGCATGCGCGTCCCCTCCCTTTCTCTCTCCTCTCCTACGCTGCCCCCCTCTCGCCCGCCTGTCGACCGCGTTCCCCGCTCGCCCTGTGAGAATTAACGGCCAGGCTAGATGGAAGATACGACGCGCATAGCGTACCTCTTCGCGTTCCACGACTCGAGGTCGGTAGCATGCCCAACGAACACCAACGGAACGCAATCGTGCAGGTGCTCCGGCTTCGCATCGCCTCATGGTCCCCTTAAACCGGAGATGGTGTAATTTTTATGTGTTGCACTTGAATGAAGAGGTCTCCACTTGACAATTTTGTGGCTTTGTAGCCTGGTCCAAGTGCATCTACTAAGCATTTTGAAACTAGGAAAGGGGACAGTTTTCTAACTGTCTTTTCAGGTTTCTCACTATGTATAACATTACACCGTGGATAGTTGTCGTTGTTTGGTTTAAAAACATTGGCGTTGTCGTTGCTTGGTTGAAAAATCTTCGGTGCGCACGCTTCTCAGAGAACGATCATTGGGTAATAGGGGGAAGTGTTTAGCCATAAAAAAATGGATTGTGTTCGGCAGTGGTGGCAGCCACCCACCACCGAGCCCAACAAGGAGACGCTGCAAGACATGGAGAAAGGACTTGTTCACGCCCAGCTGTGCACCGTCGTTATAACCAGATGTGACGCATCCAAGGTGGGGTGGAGTACATGAGGTTACCCTTGCCGCTAGGAAAATTCGAAGTAAAATGGAAGAGAGGAGAAAGCAGGAAAGATGAAAAGTAGGAGAAAAGACGAAGATGTGAGGAGATAAAGAAAAGAAAATGCGACTGCCGATTTCCCCTGGGTGGGTCAGCCCGGGTGTGCCGTCTACGTGAAGCCGGGGCCAAAGGAGTGTGTTGCCTCTGGCGGGGGTGCCTTGAAGGTTCAATAACCCGGCGTTGGCTCAACCCCTAAGATCCCCTTTTCCTCGGAACGGCAATGCCACGCACGACTAGGCGTGGGAGGGGGTCGAAACCTCCCCGCTAGTGTGCCTCGATGTGTGCGCCCCCCTTAGGGTGTTGCCATTCTTTGAAGGGGCTGATGCCGCCACGACGCCATTTTTTGCCCCGCGTCTCGTGCCTCTCAGCGCAGCTGCCGTAGAGGGGTGAGACGCCGGTAAGAAGACGTGGGCTAAAATATGGCAGCCGCGCCGCAGTAGACGCCGCAGATATCCTCACCCTGGACACAACGCGCAACAAAACGCGCATCAAGGCACCCTACTCCCCGCTAGCTCGTGTCCGTGGTGTCGCTACACACCAAACGCGTGCTTGCGCTGGCGCCCTTGCGGGGTCGTCACCGAGGCGAAAACAATTGAGAGGACCATTGACGTACGGACAAAACAATGCAACCGCTCAACCTTGTCTACATGCTACGGTGAAGCGCAATCGCTAGGCACCGACGACCTGCGGGAAAGAATCAGAAAGATCATGTGGCAGGAGCTGCGCATGCTGTTACTTTCGCCGCAGCCTCAAGTGAAGTCGAGCGCCGACATAGTCCGCAAGAAAGCGTGGCAATCGCTTGTAATTGCCGAAGCACCGCAGGCAGAGCCAGAAGCGATGAGCTACGCTGATACCGCATGCCGCGTCCGTGTCAGGTCCCCACGCCACCGTAATTCCGTCGACAGCCCCCGGCCCCACCTCGGTCACCTGTCGACCAGCGCTACACACCCAGAAGGACGGACATTTGGCGTGGCCCAGAGCACCCCCACACTGCAATTACTGCGGAGAAGCCGAGCACACGTATCATCGCTGCCAGTGCCGTAAGATGGACTGCGTGGTTTCGCCGTCAACGCACCCAAACCGAAACCCAGTGGACGACCCCGGGACATCACTGCCCACCTCGCTGGAGCACAGTAAAGACGACGACGACCCTCCCGATCACCGTCACTTGGCCGCTACATCTCACCGCATCGCCAGCTGTACACCAGCCCAATTCAGGGCCGATCTACCAGCCATTATCCGAAAAACTAAGAGCAGTGTGGGACTTTCAAAGGACCATCGTAATGTGTTTGCAATGGAGCACGAGGAGCATTGTGACGGATGAAGACTTGGCTGGCACGGAGTAATGACTGGATCATATAAACGGTCTTGGAATGAAGACGCATTGGCGGTGGTACAACAGTAGCCATAGTAGTTCGCAAGTGGTCGGCGTAAGAGTGTAGCTCAGCTGATGTCGGTTCCGAGGCAAAGAATTAGCCAGTACGCGAAATGTCGTGCCGAAAACCCTCTCTGCTGATGAGCACCGTGTGCCTCCTTTCACCGAAGTGCGAAGACCTAGTAGAACCAGAGGTAGGCGCTCTGTCTAATGGAATTGCCGAGTCTTGCGCACGCACTGATGCCTTCAGTTGACGGTGGAAGCGTTCCACCATGTCATTCGAATTAGGGTTGTAAGCTCTAGCTTGTGTCTGCTGTACGTTTAGAATGCGAGAGAGAGCGTGAAAGAGGGACGATTCGAATTGTCTCCCTCGGTGTGTCGTAATGGTGTTTGGCACGCCATAACGAGCGATCCAGGTCTACAAAAGAGCCTGTGCCACAGATTCTGCAAAAATGCTGCTTCGCCGCGTTGCTTCCGGCCAGTGGCTAAATCATACAAGTGAGCTCGTAACGTTGGTTCGCGGAAGGTGTTGCATTTTCTTGGAATTTTTGGGACTTTGGTTTCATGGTGTCGAAGAGAAGCAGCGGAACGAGTAGTTGCGATGCGTAAAGCGTCCCGGTCACCAACCTGTGGGTACAGAAGGCTCGAAGCAAGCAAACACTTATTTGCAGGGTAACTAAGCTGATGTCACCGCCATGATGTGCGAGTTTCTCTGTTTCTTCGTCTTTTCTGTGAACCGAAGCACACTTCCCACTACAGCACTATCGCATGTCCGATGCCCACAACAGCATCAAGCGGTGGAGGTGCGGTTGCTATACGACAAAATATCGAAGATCCTCCGCCGTCGACGGCGACGCTGCGAGGAAGTTTTCAGAACACGCCGCAAGCCGAACGGAGCGCTGACGACGAAACTTCGCGGCCCGAAGAAGACTGACAACGCCACATAACAACTGCGGAACGAATCGTCGCAGCCGTGGACCAACCCCCTGACATAACGGCAACGCAATGCGACGCACTAAAGTAATCGACGTGCTTTTCGACGGCCACAACGTCGTCGCTCTGGTCGACAACGGAGTAGATTACTCTTTCATCAGTGGACCGTTCGCCACGAAATTGAAGAAAGTCAAGAACACATGGGAAGACCCCGAAATCCGGACAGCTGGAGGTCACCTAGTAACACCTTTGGGAATCTGCACAGCGAGAGTCGCAATTTATCTCACGAGCTTCGTAGTCCTACAGAATTGCTCGAGAGATGTAAATCCTGGTTTGGAGTCCTTAAGCCTAAATGGTCAGTCATCGACCTGAGACCGAGTCGACAACGCAATCCACAGAAAAAGCACAACCGCCGCACACTCCGCCAGGAAAGTGCGCCTTGAATGTGCTGGAAGACCAACTGACCATTCCCCCTCGCTCCAGCATCCTCATTCTCGTCGGCACTCAAACATTAGCACACCTGGAAGACACCATTGAAGGCGACCAGGAGCCATTTATCAACCTCGAGATTTGCGTACTAAGGGGAATAACCGAGCTGCGTGGAGGAGAAGCAACAGTGATGCTCACTAATTTCAGCACGAGTACAAGCATATGAACAAATGCGCGATGGCCACCTCCAATGAATTAATTGTGGAAGCCAATTGAATTAATTGTGGAAGCCACCAAGGCTCTCGCCCTCAACAATTCTACTGAAACTACTCCGACGATCCAAGCTCCTCAACCAGCTTTCGACGTCAATCCGTGACTTCCGAAGAATGGGCTGAACTGCTCAAAAGCCTGCTCCTTCAATACAAGGACAGCCTTGCGTCGTCGTCAAGAATTCGACGGAGCCCAGTGGCAGAACAACGCACCATAACAGAGGAAAGTGCCAGACCATTCTGTCAGTGCCTGTGCAGAGTTTCGATGCGACAACGCGAGGCCATAGAGAAAAAAGTCAACGAAAGGCAACGCGGTGACTTCGTTCAGTCTTTTAAGAGTCCGTGAAGAGTTCGTGAAAAGTGAGGAAAGACAGAACCCTACGCTTCTGCGTCGATTTTCGCTGCCTGAACAAAATCACGAAAAAGGGCGTGTGCCCTCTTAAATGGAGCCCTAGACCGACTCTACACAACGAGGTACTTTTCGTCGATTAACCTCGTGGCCGGTTATTGGCAAATCGACGCCGACGAGAGAGACCGAGAGACGACTTCTTTTATAATACCAGACGGCGTCTTCGAGATCGAGGTCATGAGCTTTGGTATTCGCTCGGTACCTGTGATTTTCCAACGCGTTATGGATGCAGTACTGGCAGGATTGAAGTGGCAGACTTGCCTCGTGCAAATGGAACACGTCATTGTGTTTGCCTGAAACATCGACGAACACCCGCGGTGTGTTGAAGCTGTACTTCCAGCTATCACGACCTCTGGCCTCACTTTAAAGCCTGAAAAGTGCCAATTGGCGTAGATGGAGTTCTTGCTTTTGTGTCACGTGCTTTTGTGTCAGCAAGTCTGAGGTGCGCACAGACCCGTGGAAGACAGCTGCCATCGCTGCCTTCCCGCGCCCACCGACAGGAATGCCACACGCCAATGCCTCGATTTTTTAAAAATAAATATAATAGATTTTAATAAAGAAAGTTGCAGAATACAATGTCACGTTTTCAGAAGGGGGCCCAAAAGTAAGCACCGTGGGAGCACCTCCTAATCAAAATGCTTGGGGTTTAACGTCCCAAAACTACGATATGATGATGAGAGACACCGTAGTGGTGGGCTCCAGAAATTTCGACCAACTGGAGTTCTGTAACGTGCACATCTATCTAAGTACACGGGCCTCAAACATTTTCGCCTCTATCAAAGATGCAGCCGCCGCGGCCTCCTATCAGACTTGGACAGAAGAATTTAGTAAGAACCGGAATTATTTTATTACAGGTCCACAATTAAAATATATAATTATATGAAAATCTCAATATGGGTACCAAAAAACCATTTGATAGACAAATTAGTCGTTAGCGACGTGCTCGGTAATGCGCGATCTTTTAAGATTTTTTTACGAGAGAACATCTGCAGCCCAGAAAGCGTGTCAGACGTGCTCTACAGTTGCACAAAGGGCCGCAGGACACTGCCGCTATTTACATTATATTGCCACTTAAGCTTCGATTACATGGTGGTTAGTAACAGTAAAAATATATAAAGAATATTAAGAAAGAAAAACAAATATATCCGAGTAACATAGAAAAGCGGCTCTGCATCAAACACATCGAATAAATGTAGGAACATGATACAGGCGGCACCCCCAAGAGCTAATAATAATTGTTGCGTTTAACGTCCCACAGAACCACGATATGATAATGATAGAGACCGTAGCGGAGGGCTCCAGAAATTTCGACCACGTGGTGTTATAAAACTTAAATATGAGCATACAGGAATCGAATTGCGGCCGCAGCGACCTACGGGTTAGCAGTCAAGTACCATAACCACTAGACCAACGCTGCGGGTAACCCCCAATAGCTATGAGAATTAGGCATTTAAGGTGAGACCACAGAAAATTTAGTGCCTACATAAAATAGCGTAAACCGACTTGTTGAGAGGTTCATTAGAATAACGGAGCATTTTGTATAACGATGGTCGCTTTGCTAACATCTTTTACATGGCTCCAAATAATTTCAGTTATAATCAAAGCTCAATTTCTCTATTTTACTACGCAGTAAGGAGAATTTTTGTTACACTATACTCCAAGCTTGCGCAGATTATTTTATATTGGTTCTAAACGTCGCCTTGACATAATAGTAAGCTTAAGTAGAACATGAGTCTGTAAATAGTATATAGCATAAATGATGCAGACAGCTAATAGTAAGAATAAAGCGGAGAGCTTGCCTTGCCAGCACGTTAAAGACATATTGCCGTAAGCAGACCCGAAAAAAGCAATAGAGAGACAAAAGTTATGTATGGGATGAAAAGAACAGCTTAGAAAGAACTTGTGCTCACAATCCAATTAGGATTTCGAAAACTTATTGAATGAAACAAAAAAGAGACGTACACCAAGATACCTCCTGTTAAGTGAACGCTTGTTCTGTTAAATCCAGCATCGGTACCGGTGGTGCTCTAGCTATTCGAATCTTGTTTGAGTAAAAGCCGATCTCATTGCATGTAAGTCAAACTTTCATCGACGAGGCCCTTCAAATCGCCGATGTGTGAAAGCCACGAGACTCAAAGCAACCGTTTTTCTTGCATTCGTCAGACTTCGCAACGAAGCACAACGCAAGAGAAACTTCGATAACGACACTACAGCGGCATCAGCATTTGTGCAAAAGACACCAGACGCATTGGACGACGTGGAACAGGACAGTGGCTAAGAGTCAAGTACCATAGCATTGACACAACTAAAAACAATAAAAAAGAAACCGTCAAAATTAGATGTCCTCTGGGCGTAGACGTTCGCGCGTTTGTCTGTAGAGACGAAGCGAGCGCCAGCACGAGACTCTGCTTCCTGAATGGGGACGCTCAGCTAGAGCTCATCGCCTGCCCTCGCTGGAAAACTCTGGCGAAAAGATAAAATCATGTTACTGTCTTTATATTTACCCTGGTGGCTTAGTGCGAGCAGTATCGGCTGGAGAAGCGGAGTTCAACCAACGTTTATTGTTTCGCACTGTGGTGTTGCGATCGCAGTATCTTGTATCTTAAGTTACACGATACATTCTTCAATGTATCGGAAATACAGATACTGATACACGTCTTGTGAGACGTATCGCGATACAGATACAAGATACCCAAAGAGTATCTAAGATAGTATCGAAGATGCATGTATCTTCGATACTGCCCAGCACTGTAACGCTAAAGAGCGGAATGTCCTGCTTAAGGAGAAGGTTCTTGCACGTCTTGCACGTTGTACAAACCCGCGCCACGGTTTCACCCCACTCAGGTGCCGCCACTAAACTCAACGTTTCACGCATGACACTACTTAGCGGCGTCAAGTCTTTCATGTGCCATAGACTTTCACACACGTATCCAAACAGATTGTTTACGAAGTCCGTCTCGAAGGTCCGAGTCGCACTGGCGCTTTCGCTAAGTTTCACAGTATAGGCAGTCGATCGGCGAGCCTTGACGCCATCGACGGCGTCTTCTTGTTGCTGCTGCAGAGGTGGTCGGGCACGTCGCTCAGCATCCTGGCGACACCGCTTTGGTAGACGTTCCTCCCTTTCCTCCAGTGCCTCCGCAGCACGTTTAGCCTTCCTCTGTTCATTCTTCGTACGCTGAACCGCTAATTGCCAGGCAACAACTTCGGGATCCGATGATACAAGCTTCTCGGCTCTTCTGCGCCGTTGAGCAGCATTTGTGCTCTCCTTCTCCATGGCGTTACCCAATGGGCAAAAAAAACAGCGCGCAGACGGACGGGACGAGGAAAGGTAGGCACAGAACAAACGCTGACTCTCAACTGTGGTTTCTTAGGCATATGCAGATTATTTATACACAAATGATAAGCATCAAGAACATGCGCAGAGGAGCGGGCAAGGGACCATAACAAGAAAAAAAAAATAGAAAAAAACACAGAAAAAAGGCTCTCATACCGTAAGGAGACTGCGCAAGAGCGACAAAAGATCAAGCAAACATACGACTGATTAAGTTCACTTCTTTTTCGTGCCAAGAAACCGATTTTTGGCTGACGCAGGACTCTCCTCCTTTTTTAATGTAGAAAGCTTCCACAAGTTCCGGTGTCGTTTGATCTATGTGTCTAAAGAGCACTGTCGTGTCACTGAACAATCACTTGCACCCACACGTGCTGCAGTACGAAGGCAGGTTGGCATACGTGCATGCCTTGAAGGTTCCAGAATGTTCTTTTAGCCGTACATAGAGGCAGCGCCTCGTTTGTCCGATGTACACTATTTTACAGGTTAAGGGTATTTTGTACACTACCCCTTGTGCACAAGGTATTCCTGCGTCCCTGAGCTTCACACCGCATTTAATTTGGCTAGACCTCATTTTATCATGCTTTTTGTTCACCATTGGGCGCAATTTTCTTAACTTATTTTTGGCTGAAAATAGTACCTGAACATCGTAAAATGA
Source organism: Rhipicephalus sanguineus (assembly GCF_013339695.2). Taxonomy (NCBI): domain Eukaryota; kingdom Metazoa; phylum Arthropoda; class Arachnida; order Ixodida; family Ixodidae; genus Rhipicephalus; species Rhipicephalus sanguineus. The sequence continues at coordinate 56,548,418 of NC_051184.2, forward strand.
CACCACATTTTTTAACCCATGTGCCATTCTGTGCTTGTAGGGCATAGTGGCACATTTTTTTTGGCCGCTCTTTTTGTACACTTTTTTGTCCCTTCTTAACCTGACGCACTAGTCCTTCGCAGGCGGAACTGATTACAGGAGTCGGGAACCCGGCTGCCTGAAGGCGACCCACCTGATCAAAAAAGCTGTTTTGCCCTTGGTGCCTACACGACTTCTTAATCATGGCCCCGAGGCTCGACGTAGCGATGCCCTTCTTTACTATTTTAGAATGCCCCGACTTATAATTAAGGAGTGGTTTTACAGATGTGGGGTTATACGCCCAACAAGTGTCGTTGCTAGAAAAGGTTATCTTTAGGTCTAGAAACTGTATTGCGCTTTGTGAAGGTTTTTCGCTGGTGAACTCAAGCCCCATTCCAGCGTTTCGAAAGACCTCCAGAATCTCATTCACATTCAGGGACGCTTCATATTTGGACATTATATATAAGTAATCATCCACGAATCGGGCGACACGAACAACTTTCCCTTCAAGCTTCTTGGCTAGGCTTAAGTCGACTTTTCGTAGGAAAATGTCGCTCAGTACCGGTGGCACCCTGGACCATATGCATACCCCGGCTTTCTGGACCATCGTTTTTCCTTCCCACACAATGAAGGTCGATTGCAAATAAAACATCAATAGCTCTAAAAACACCTCTACATTCAAACCACAATCATCTTGGAATTTTTGTTCATCGTTGTTTTCTGTAATGCATTCCTTCACGCAATTCATTAGCTCCCGCTGTGGAAGGGAATAGTATAAATCTACAACATAAACACTGAATGCAGTACATCCGTCAAACTTTCCATGGCGTAAATCTTTAACAATTACCTCCGAGTTTCTTATTATGGAGGTATCTTCCACTAATAATTTTTCTAGTTGCTTCTGCAGAAACGTTGAAACAACTACCTGCCATGTGCCATTCTCAGAGACGATAGTGCGAAAAGGCTGCTCCAGTTTGTGGGTCTTAATCGAGAAGAACGGTTCCAAGCACAAACCCTGAGCTTTCGCTACACTTCTAGACAGGCGTTCCAGGTTCAATTCCTGCAGAAAGTCATTTGCTCTTTCCTTAACCTTTTTCGGCTCTCCTGTCGCTAACCTGAAGTTTTTCATTAGAGCTGCAGAGGCCTTCTCGGAAAACTGCCCCACAGAATGGCACAGGTTAAAAAATGTGGCGTCGCGTTACGATGTTCAGGTACTATTTTCAGCCAAAAATAAGTTAGGAAAGTTGTGCACAATGGTGAACAAAAAGCATGATAAAATGAGGTCTAGCCAAATTAAATGCGGTGTGAAGCACAGGGACGCAGCAATGCGTTGTGCACAAGGAGTAGTGTACAAAATACCCTTAACCTGAAAAAAAGTGTACATCGGGCAAACGGGGCGCTGCCTCTATGTACGGCAGAAAGAACATTCTGGAACCTTCAAGACACGCACGTATGCCAACCTGCCTTCGCACTGCAACACGTGTGGGTGCAAGCCATTGTTCAGTGACACGACAGTGCTCTTTAGGCACAGAGATCAAACGACACGGAAACTTGTGGAAGCTTTCTACATTAAAAAAGAAGGAGAGTCCTGCGTCAGCCAAACATCGGTTTCTTTGCACGAAAAAGAAGTAAACTTAATCAGTCGTATGTTTGCTTGATCTTTTGTCGCTCTTGCGCAGTCTCTTTACGGTATGAGAGCCTGTTTTCTTTTTTTTTCTATTTTTTTTTCTTTTTTTCTTGTTATGGTCCCTTGCCCGCTCCTCTGCGCATGTTCTTGATGCTTATCATTTGTGTAAAAATAATCTGCAATGTCTAATAAACCACAGTTGAGAGTCAGCGCTTGTTCTGAGTACACCTTTCTTCGTCCCGTCCGTCTGCGCGCTGTTTTTTGCCCATTATGCATCACCAACTAGCCCAACTTTCAGTCCTGCTGGCTTTACCCACCTGCAAACGCCACACAGATGCGCTATCAAGCGGCACCAGCGCATTGTCAGACGGCGACTGCACAGCGAAGGCGAACAGCTGCGGGCGCCATGGCTACGACGTCACCCCTCTCGAATGCGCAGAGCAGCAGCGGCGAATCGCGCGCGCTGGCGCCAGTCTGTCTGCCCTGCTACGACGCCACTCCTCCCGCTCTCCGCAACCAGCAGCGCCGAGCCGCGCGCGGCGGTGGCGGAGAGCGCGTGAGATGCCGGCTCCGCACCCATCCTCGCGCATGCGCAGCATGGCTCATGATGACCCACGCGAAATCGGCTCCGGCTAGGCAAGTGTAGCTAACGATAGAAAACTGCGCTACAGTTATTGCGAAATACGAAGTTAGCGGGGAGACGCGAAACGAAATGGACCATGCAAGCACAAACTATCAAGTGAATTTTATTGAACAAAACTTGAAGGTAAGAAAACATTCAGGAAAAGAAAAGATTGGTTTACATAGATGGTAGAGGGGAGCGGCAATCTTGCTGAATTGTTGTTAGGTGAGAGGAAACTACACAAGCACTTTTAGCTGTCCAACGTGGTGAAATGCTTCAGATACGTCGACGACGTCCTCGTATGCCTAGGTCAGCCGCTAGACAGAATCAACGCGACAACAATAGTCAAGATGTTTGAGGAGACGCACGAGGGTCTGCAATTCACGCATGAAGTCCCCACCGAAAACGCTCTTCAATACGAAGACCTCAACATAAAACAAGAAAGGGGCCACATGTTCTACATGTACCCAACTAGAGTGGAAAAGGGCATGCTTCGCTTTTATTCTGCGCAGAAGAAACTAGTAAAGAGGGCCATCGCCAACGCAAGCATGACAAAATCAGTCAGAAGTTCCTGCGCACACAGATGCAATAAGAGCTTTAACCTGCAGATACAGTGCCTACAAGAAAGCGGCTTTCCAGACAGCGTGCTGGTATCAGACGGGTAAAATATGCTAAAAGAGATGAAACGAAAGAAAAGCAAAGATTCCACCAAGCAAGAAAAAAAACGGCGGTAGTGGTCCTATACATTGGCAAAGCATCCCACAAATTGAAGATAGGAGCCAGGCACGAGCTTCATGTCGTATTCTCAGCTCCAGTCAAGTTAAAAAGAATGTGCCAAAAAGTAAATGACCCCGAAGCGAAGAAAGAATGCCGAACACGTTATGCTATTATATATGTCGAATGTGAAATAGGAATCATATATACTATCCCACTCAGGTGTGGCAAGGCATATATTGGGCAATCAGGATGATGCCTCAATGAACGGCTCAAAGAGCATCGCTATGCATGCCAGCAGACGGCGATTGCAGGCAACATTTTCAGGCACTGCAGAGAGTGTGGGTGCCGCCCAATATTAGAAAAACGACAGCTTTGGCCAAATCAAAGAATAAAGCGACACGCGAAATTTGGGAAGCCTTCCACATATCGGACCAGGAAAGCGCATGCGTCAGTACAAGCTCTATTTTACTAACCGCGTCGGAAATCGAATTCCTGAGAAGCCATGAATAGCAATTGAATGAGCACATCCGGAAAAGAACTTTGAACCTTCGCGACTTCTCGCAATCGTGATCACCCCATCAGCTCATCGCAATCACCCCACGTGGAGTACATGAAGACAATTCTGCAAGATTACCCGCCAACCCTCTCCGTAAACCGATCTTTCGCTTTCCTGGATGTTTTCCTACCTTCATATTTTGTTCAACAAAATTCAGTTGATAGTTTGCGCTTGTAGTGTCCACTTCGCTTTGTGTGTACCCCCTAGCTTCGTATTTCGCAGTAACCGTAGGGCAGTATTTATAATCAAGAAAAGGAGTGCCTTGCCATCATTTGGGCTACATCCCTGTTCCGACCCTACCCCTATGGCAGGCCCTTCAAAGTTGTGAGCGACCACCACGCCTTGTGTAGGCTAGCTAACTTGAAGGACTCTTCTGGTTACCCCGTACCACGTAGACTGTGCCTTCAAGAATCCAATATTACCGTTGTTTACAAGTGAGGATGAAAGCACTCTGACGCCGACTGCATGTCTCGCGCCCCCGTATCCACTTCTGTATCTATTCCAAGCTGCCGCCTTTTGATAGAAAGCTTCTATTCGGCGGCTTTCAACACTCGTTTAGCCATGGTACTAGGGTGGATAGGTCGGCCAAAAATGTGGAGCTCGTTTAGACTCACTCATGGAAGATATTTTGCCCTTATAGTTCACTCGGACTCACATTCACTGACGTAATTTTCTGCGGCCCTCATTGGGACGCAATATCACCAAAATATTACTCACTCGGACTCACTCAGACTCAGACACCCTGCTCGATCTGAGTCGAAGTGATTCTCAACGAGTCTGTGTGAGTCGACTCATGAGTCCGTTAGCGCATAATGAGCTCTTTTAACCATGATGTCAATGTTCCTTAACACCATTCTCTCGAATATTTGGTGCTCTATTTGGCGCCATTTGATTTGACGTCTTCATATACGAGTTATCTGGTTGCAATCCAGTAGGGGCATTTTATTGAAAGAGATGACACACACGAGGTACTTTATCATGAACTGCTTGGTAAAGAGCTTACGGGGGGAGGAGGGTGTCACTGCACGTGCGCATCACCGTAACTCACTCCACTGATAAATATTGAGCTGTCTTATGAACACTAGTGTTTTGAAGTATGTGTGAGTCAACGCGAGCATAAACATGAGGCGAGATAAGGCTGATAGTATTATTCGAGTTGCGTATATAGAACACAACTTGAAAAATAGGGTGGAGATCACTCAGGGTTACTCAAGAATAATATTTTGTGCTTGGAGCTCCCTCGGACTCGGACTCGCCGAAATGTTCCTCAACCCAATTCACTCAGACTTAATGAAATTGTTCTCAACCGGACTCCCTCTGACTGAAGATTTTGAGTCACCGTACTAAATCTCATCCGGAATCCCTCAGAATCAGGCTTGATCTGACTGTATGTGAGTCTGAGTGAGCCGACTCATGAGTGAGTTCGCCGACCTATGCTAGGGTATGCAAGATACTTAGCGTGGAATGGCTAAGGCAAGCCAGGCTGTACAGGGAACCCATTTACCTTCCTCTTCTACGAAGGGTTCGCGTCGCCTCGAGGAAGAAAAAAAGATGGCGAAAGTTAACCGGACGCATCGACTATATCGTGGAACATCGATGGCAAGGTGAATATTGAAGGCCCCGTTTCGAATTTTTTACGATCCAATGCGTCACGAAAGGTGTTCACACGTGTGGTGAAATAGCTTTGTCAGACGTCGTCAGAAAAACTGACTCTAGGCCCCAAGTTCCTAAGTGAGAAGAGGCGGCTAACCGCTGAATTACTGGCCACTGAGCGATGGTCGCGAAGGGTGCACCGGCGCCAGACAGCGGCAGATGCGCCTCGGAAATTCTGCATATTCTCTCACGCCGTAAGTCCACAAACAGTGTTATGCCTGTAGGTAAGGTTTCTGCTTACATCATTGACAAGGAAATGCGCTTTGTACATTTAGACAATGAGTGAGGGTTCGCTCTTTTGTTACGAGGTCTTTACATTGACAAAACCAATTAGGTCATTTCTTCCGTCTTTCGTGTGTGCGAATGCACAGACCTGGCTAAAGTCCGATCTAAGGACAGAAATGTGTGTTGTGACTTAGATATAGCAGTTTTCGGTCGCGAAAAATTTGGAAAAGTGGTAAACTTGCTTAAACACTTTCTGTTCGGCCAAGATATTGCGCAGTCGTGTTTTACGAACGCCTTGCAGATATCCTGCCAACACGTCTTGGAAGGTAGTCTTCAGCAACAGTCGGAGCGTCTAGAACAGGATACCCGCGCCCGTTCCTGGTTTCTCAAAAAGGGGCCCACCACAGAAAGAGGAAACGTAGGGGCGATGATAGCGACACCTAACAAATGACTGCTGAAAAGCGAGAGATAGTGGCTATCATGCCCTATAACACTCGGTGTGCCTTTGCCTTAAGAAAGTAGGGCAACGCAAAAATGTGAAGGTTGTTTTCAGTGCTCCCGACAAGTTGTCCCGGCTGGCAATAGGACCTGTCCCGTAAAGAGACATGGGAAGCAATATGTCGTCAAACAAAGAACACAATTTGTTGGCTTCGTGAAGAGCGTTGTGTGCTGGCTACCTTGTCTTGCGGGTCATGTTACGTGAGCCAGACGAGCTGATACCTAAACGAGCGCCTTAGTGAGCATGCCAACAATATTCGTAATCGTAAAGAACACTTCCTGGCAGTGCATGTGAGTACAGGTGAGTGCACTCCATACTTCCAGTGGACCGCAGTTATCGATAAGATCAAGTATGAGCAAGTGCACATAATCAGTGAGGAAGCTCAGATTGTGCCAGGGAGGAGGGGTCGCCAAACAAATCGTCAGTTGCGCTGCCTGATAGGGAGCTCTGTTTCTCGGAATGCGGTGGTTTACTCGTCAATGAAATTGCGTTAGGAGACAGCGGTTGTCCTGTGTATTTGCTTTTAGTAGCCGCGCTTTTGGCGCAGATTTCTTCAGTTTCTTACAGTTAGACGAGCTTGGATGCAAGTGAGTAATCGGTTGGCCTTGATTCGTATATTTCAATTTGCGGTTATCGCATTCATTGCTTCGCCCATGTGGAGAAACAATGAATATTTTAAGATTTACTTCTTGGTATTCCTTAGCGCCTGGACTTTACGCACTAAATTTGCTTCAAAGATGAGGGAATACGTTTTCCCATCAGCAGTGGCTAGTGTTAAAATTATCTGTTTGAAGTTACACGCGGCACTCTACTACGGTGTCTTTCATAAGCTCAGGCGCTTTCGGACGTCACACCCCCAAATAAATAAACACTTATTGGAAGCACTACATGCCAAAAATCCAGTAGCCATATAAGAAAGTAGGTTATCTACAATGTTCTAGGGCAAGGCAAAACTGGAAAAATAGAAACATATATCACTTACACTGCAATGCAGAGCATGCATACCAAGAAAGTTACTGTATCTGTGCTCATCGCAGTCGTCTTGAGGAAGTGAGACTGTGATTGGACAAATTACCCGTGCGATGTTTTCTCCTGTTTATAGTACCACTTACATTTAACGGCAAAAAAGAAAGAAGAGAAAAGCCGTACGCGTCAATCGCGTCAAGCCGCCAGAACAAAGGTCTATTCATTTGGGACATGATTTCATTGACATTCTTGAAATAAAGATCCGTGATCACTCAAAGACGAGGCGGTGGGACCTTTTTTTACGCTACATCGTAAAACAGTAGAAGAAAAAATCGATCGAAACAGGTGGGTGCACTGTCATGAGTTCTCTACACCAGGGGCCACAAAGTTCAGATAAGAGCCGAAATGTTTCGTTTACATTAACGAATTCTTGACGCACGCAAATGCATTTCCATGATGTTAAACTCGCTGTCTCTGAAGGAAGCTGTTACTTGTGAACCGACCTTCTGGGGCGTATCACTGAACACAGTGATCCAAAGAGTGTACGATAATTGATTCGGGGAAGGGAAAAATGTGGCGCTTATCATGTAGACTAAAGCTCCCTCAGCATACGTTTTGAAAGCGCGTCAAATGTGTAGGCAGCCTCTGTGAAGCACCTTTGCAAATTGTGATTGAATGAGCTCATTTTTTCGTTTTCTTCAAGGAGGTATAGATGCTGTAGAGCCACTGTAAAATTCCTGTAAAGCAAGGTGTAAGGCAGGGATAATAATAATAATAATATCTGGGGTTTAACGTCCCAAAACCACGATATGATTATGAGAGACGCCGTAGTGGAGGGCTCCGGAAATTTCGACCACCTGGGGTTCTTTAACGTGCACCTAAATCTAAGTACACGGGCCTCAAACATTTTCGCCCCCATCGAAAATGCAGCCACCGCGGCCGGGATTCGATCCCGCGACCTTCGGGTCAGCAGTCGAGCGCCATAACCACTAGACCACCGTGGCGGGGCTGTAAGGCAGGGAGGTACGATCGTCTGAATCCTATTCACCGCGTACTTAGAGGAGGTTTTCGGAGTCCCAGATAGGGAAAAGTTACAGGTACGAGCTAGTGGAGCGTACCTTAGTAATCTTGCGAATTGATGATGCCATTGGCTTCATAACCCAGGGGATGAATTGCAAATATGATTGCAGGATCGGACAAAAAAAACAGAACGGTAAGCCTTGAAAATATTATGGAGAAAGGTACTAGTCTGAGAAGAGAAGAACGCTTTGCGATTGGTAGCGGATACATTAGAAGTGCTCAAAGAGTAGGTCTTCTCATAACAGGTAGTGACCGCAAAGCCGAGCCACAAGACTGAAGTAACTATAATAATAAGAGGGTAGAGCGCATTTGGAAGGGATTCGCAAATCATTAATGGTAGTTTAGCGCTATCCTTAAAGAGAAAAGTATATAACAGCTGCATATTACTGATATTTACGGAGCATTGTTGACCCGCTTGCGTTGTTGACCCGCTGTAGTAAATAGTTTGGCTATTTTGCGGCATTCTTCAGCGTATGGGGTGGCTTCCGACACGGGAGTGCACTCGGAGTCGTATGGTGCGCATGGCAGCAAAGTGTCGATAGTTTGCGATGGCTGGAGACCGTACGGATAGAAGTATGGGGGAAAACCGGGTTGTGACTTGCATAGGGGTGTTATACGCGTATGTCGCAAATGGAAGAACGAGGTCCCAGTTTTGTTTTGATCAGACGGAACATGCATCGAAAGCATCTGGCCCGAAGTCCGATTAAACCACTCAGTCAAACCGTTTGTATGAGGGTGGTGGGCCTTAGTCATCCGGTGTAAAATATGGCAATGGTGGAGAAGTGCTTGGATACGTCATAGAGAAATACACGCCCACGACCACTGAGGAGCTCGTGAGGAGAACCGTGACGAAGCCCAAACCGAATTTCATCCTTTTTTATTATATAGTAGAGTCATATTATATACGGTAATCTTTCTTGTTTTAATTCGTTGCATGTGTGTTAATAATTTTTTCACAAAATATTGCGCAGGAGACATTCGGACAGGTGATTCTGAAACAAACGTACGTGCATCGAAAGGTTCTGCGAAACTTGGCGGGAAATCTGCCTGCGTCAACGTGCAATGGTGAGCAAAACAAGGCAGCTTCAAGCCTGAAGTTCCAAACTTGTCGGAATTTTGTTAATGTGACTGTTCAGGTGGCTCGAAAAGATGCTTTATTAATGAACTTATTGACGAACATCATTATACTTTTGCCTGTCGAGAACCTTGTTTATTACTTCGTGCTTCTTTCCATGACATAAAGAGACTATTTCCTAGCGTGTTCCTGCTCGCTTCAAATGTCTACGTCTTGAGGTAAATAACATATGAGTGTCTGTAATGGCAAGGCGTTTCTTGGAAGACTCAATGAATATAAGAAAGTGTATGGCTCAGTTCGCGTCTATTTCCGGAGAAGAGCGAGTAAAAAATAAAAAAAAAAGATTATCCCTAAAGGAAAATACCATCGGACTATGACGGTCTTCTTAAGTTCTTTTGAACTCTTCTAAACATTTGTAATAATCATAATAGCAACTCCATGATTCTTGGGGTTTGATATCCGAAAACTACGATATGATAATGAGATCGCCGTAGTGGAGGGCTTCAGAAATTTCGAACACCTGGGGTACTTTAACGCGCACGAAACCTAAGTACACGGGCCTCAAGCATTTTCGCTTCCATCGAAAATGCATCTGCCACGGCCAATTACTCTGATATTTAAACTATCATAATCATGTGCACCAAGTTGGGCTCCCCCCCCCCCACAAAAGTTGAAATGACTGCATAGTAATTTAGCTTTTTAGGAAAAGTGATTGTTCAAATCGTTTAATTATAAACTGATACAAGTTCTACACGTGTCACTTGAGTAGGGCAAAATATTATTCATATTGAACGCACGTTCCCGAACCTGTAGCAATGTTTTCGTTACGCCTTAGTCTAAGACATAAAAAAATTAAAAAACCGGTAACTTAGGGTAAGTTGCCGGTGGACAACTACCTCACTGGCGTTGTGATGTGATAAGAGCGTTCGCTGGAAAAGTTATATGTCCGCAATCCTGCGCATGGCGTGGCGCGCGGGCTAGTAATATCTAATAAACTAAATAATTAAATACATGCGACCATATTCCTTGACATAGTTTTACCGTTACATTTTATTATTTGAATGAAGAAAATAAATGAAGTTCCCCTTGACGGCTATCTTCCCATCCGGTCATACAGCAGCTTTTTCATTGAAGTTCCCCAGTGTCGTCAATTCAGCAATTATATAATTGCTTAAAACGAAACATATTAGGATAGCACTTTCTACGCAAGAACTATTTATTTACTGTCGGTGAAGGTAGAGACCTGATTTTTGCTTGAAGCATCACCTGGAGTAAATTGTATCTCTATGAGGACCAAAGTAAATATTTTATTCAAATTCGTGATTATTTCGCGTGAAATTTAAAACGTTCACTGGTCTAGGAGTATTTTTATCGGAAAATATATCTTCCGCAGAGTAGGAATTATTTTGCAAATATTCACACAATGCAGAATATTGCAAGGAATATGCAAAAGTAGAACGTTTCTGCAAAATCTGTTAAGGAGTATACGGGAGAAAAATTGCAGCAACATTTTTGATCTTCGAAAGCCTTACACAAAGGCCTGTGCTTAATATGTAAATAAATTTAGTACTGAAATCACAAAGGATAATCACGGAATAAGTATTATGACAAACAGCACACAGAATACATACTGCGAAATTCGGATTCAAGGAGGTTATATGTAATCGGGCATTACATGCCCTGATCTGCGCATCTTTTCCTTTTAAAATATCAGTTTTAGCTAATTTTCAAAATTTAATGGGCACTTTGTTGTCTCTATTAATGAGAAGGTTACCGCACTTTAAATTGTTGCTGAGTTTCTGTGACCTGCTGTGCGCGCTTCTCAGTGTCAAGATATAGTTTTTATGCCGTAGTTGCCAAAATTCATTTAGTTTTTCTTGTCTCCAGGCGCGCAAGATGTCGGTGTTACCTCCCGATTTCTTGTTAGCTTGTACTTGCGGAAGGACCGTGAGACGTCTGCCTGACAAAAAGTGTGATGGAGACAGTATTTCTGCTTCGGAAGCATCATCAGAAATATACGTCATTCGCCTAAAATTTATCACAGCCTCGACCGCTTTTAGTAAAGTTTGAAGCTGCTCAAAGCCGTGGCAACCTTTTCCGAGAGTGTACCTGAAGGAGTTCTTAACCGTTCGAATCATTCGCTCCCAAAAACCCCCCCACCATGAAGCGTACTCAGCAATGAACGTCCACGTAGAAGTTCGTATGACCGCTTAAGTTCGTGAGTGGCTGCCATAAAAGTTAAAGAATTATCAGGATAAATTACACATGGCAAACAACGGCGTGAAATAAACGAGAAATGCCAATAAAAATCACAGCTTTGCCCCCAGGGCGAAGGAATGAATGCCATAGTGAAAAATTAGAATGTCACACGAAGAACGAGAAGCAGCTGAATACTTGCAGCGCGCCGCTGAAGCACAAAGAAGTACGCCCGAAAACAACAAACATGCATGCACAGGGTAAGCGTAAACAACTGCCGCTGTTGTTACGTCTTTGTGCTTGAGGAACGCGCTGCAAGTGTCGACAATGGGGATAGAGAGAATAATACGTTTCTTTGATGTTCTGTGAGAAGATCGGTGAGTGGGATTCTTAGTCCGGGATCCCATTGGCGCGGGCCACTGTCCTCAACATGTTTCACAAGGGCCTCTTGGATCTTCGGAGCCGAGCTGGACAGAGCGGCCTTCACCCTTTTATGTTTAGTTGTGTCCAGGGTTGCATGGCTGCATTGTGTGGACATTACCATACCATGTGGTAAACGGTTACTGTTTTGTCAATTGAGAATCAGATGCTTTTAAATATATTGTGGGAGTTCATTAGACACATATACCTTCTTCATACATGTTCATCATCATGGGTGCTCGCCGTTTTCATCGGCTGTGGGAACACTGCTTGATTGTGATGTGAGACTGCACGTAATCCGGCAGCCTTGTGTTGCGTGTTGATCTAGCCGTGACGCATATTCGTAGCCGTTCTAGGCGCGCGTGTTCACCAGTACTGTATTGATGCCATGCCATGATGTCTATAAAACTCCTTTTCGTCATATAATCGCCTTGTCTACTTCGCCGAGTCCTTAGATTTGGCGCAGTCGACGACGAACTATGCCGGCGAAACCAGAGCCTCTTCTGCTTTGTGTGAGTTGGTGTTTGGTACGCGTTGCCTGCCTCTCTGCCACTGCCTGCCGTAAGCCTACTTCGAACTTGTCTGCCTGCACATCGATTACAATGCCGCTCATAAACTGGAACGAAGCCATCGTGGAAGACTTCCAAGGTGTCACAACAGACTTTAATTGCCATGAGCTTTCACGTCGTGACATGAAGACGACTGGCTCAAAAGACAAGATTAATGAATGGCTGCTTGCGTATATTGACCACAACCGTCAACCGTCTGGTATACCCGACTAGACAGTTGAGCAACCTGTTCTCACTTCAAGTACGCAAGTGTTGAGTGACTTATTGCAGCAGTTTTTCACGCTCTCACCCCGGCCGACTGTTCCAGTCCGAGTCACCACGCTGCCCGACTTTTCTGCATCGCTACCAACCTTTAGTGGTGACGGTAGTATTTCAGCTCCTCAGTGGCTTGAAGAACGCGAGCGAAGACAAGGATTGGCCTTGTGGACACCGTCTACCCTCCTCGCCGTAGCGCTTGGTAAGCTCCGCGGCCCTGCTGCAGATTGGAAGAGTGCGGCAGGAAACGACTGCGACACGTGGGAGAATTTCAAGATAGCAGTCGAGAACCAGTCTGGTGACGGACTTACGCGTCTGCAGGGCAGCATATAGTCACCAGACGTGTCCAGTCAACCAGTGCGAGCCTCATCGATTACTCGTTGGCGAAACTGCGCGTCATTTTAAGATGTCCTGTCCAGCTGACAGATCCTCAACGAATTGAATATGCGCTACGGAGAGCGCGGCGCACACTTGGCAACAACTATCGCGGCACAACGTCCATCAACTGTGAGCGCTTTCCTTGACATCGCCACCCAGCTCGGCCGAACTATGGAGCATTTCTCTGTTTTTCCAAGTTAGCTGCTCTTTGCTGCCAGAGCATCGTCACAAGCGCCTCCAATGCCTGTGCAGCAAGTTGGTATTATGAATGACACAGCTTCTTCACAAATCGATCGGCCGGAGCTATCAGTCTCATGTCAAACTTGCTCGTTACCACTGGAGCAGCAAGACAGTCGTTATTCTGCAATGAGATGCCGAAATAGTGCACATACCTATCGCCCCGGGGAAGACCTAAGCAAGACCATATGCTACAATTGTCGCCAAACTGGCCATCGTGCAAATGTAATGTTCAGCTATTCAACCAGCAAGCCAGCCTTCCTTCCTTCCATGGCGTGCTTTCAGACTTCAGAACCGCTCGAGGAATCGCTCGTGCAGTGTGCTGACTCCATCCGACATTCCACTTATAGGTACTGTTGACGCCTTTCCAGACAGCGGTTCCAAGCACACCATACTCTCGCTGAACGTTGTTGGATCTGCCAACCTGTTACCATGGGCCAAGCCCCTCATATCTGTTGAGGGTGGTGGTACCGTCATGCCAGTTGGTACATTATGTACTCGCATTCCTATGGGGACCATTTCTGCAGTGCTTGATGTTCTACTTGTGGCTAGCAACCACTTGTCATTGATTCTCGGAGAGGACTGGTTTGAGGCAGCTCATGCTGAGCTCCTTGTACGGCCACCTCATCCAAGAGAAGTTCAACACCCCAGCATGGGTGTTCTGATGCGATGCTTGGAGAAGGTACTGCCAAGAATGTCTAATGCTGTTGTGTTGTCCAGTAGCCCTACGTCTCCTGTCACACAAGCAGCATCTTGTACAGGCTGGTTGCAGTTTTTGCCGTTGCCAGACAACACTCAGCCCACATGGTTATCCCTCGAACAGAATGACGAGTTGCCTGAAATGAAGCCACATGAACCGAAGGCAGCACCACTCTGTACGAAAGATGCTACGTTGGAAATGCCGTTGCCACAGCTACGTGATGCTCACATTGGTTCACACCTACGAGAAGAAGTTACTGCAGATCAACATGTCGTGCGTCAGCATGCTGACCTCCTTGCCAGCGATGACAATGACTTGGGCCTTTGCAAAGGGACTGAGTATTTCATTGACCTTGTGCCGGATGCATCACCATACGCCCGTCAACCTTATAGATACAACACAGAGTACCGCAATTGTATTGAGCGCTATTGTCAAGAGTTTCATGCACACATGTCCGGCGTCAAGAAGACGCGGCTGGACCCGGGACTTTTCCGGACAGCCAGCCAGCTGTCACAGGCCAATGAACTGAAAGCCAAGAAACAACCGCGTGCCAAGGCAAGCCTGGGCTCGGCCGCATTGGATCGTGCCCGTTGTCTGAGCTCCGACAGCACCTCAGCCACAAGATTGAGGCTGTCTGAGGTAAGAGTCCAGCAGGAAGTGAGCGCAAGGCCAACGAACAAGGCGTCAACGCAACTGCTAAGCCAACCGAGGACAAGCGACACAAGCCAAGTCAAGACAGCCCAGCCGCTGCGAGCAACACGAAAGCGGTAAAGGCACCCCAGCCTGCAGCTGCCTTCAATCGCGACAGTCACATCACCTACAGTAAGTTCGGACTGACTCACTCGTCACTTGAGACAGGTGCACGGCCCAAGGTTGCAAAGAAGAAGAAGGTTGTCCGTCAACTGGAGGTGAACATAGAAAAGATGAAGAACCTTGAGGAATATGACCCGGAACGACGTGCAAAAGAGTTCAGAAGAGAAAGTGGCGCTGGGCTCTGGACAGGGCAGAAGGGATCAAGGTGAGAGATGACCCTGTTCTTCTGGAGGCAACGCTGAAAAAGCGCGGGAAGCGGCGGCAGCAGAGGCACAAGAATTGGGATTCACGCAGTCAGCGCGTCAAGCAACGTCAGATGGAGCGCCAGAAGAAACATCGTGACATCATCAAGATACGCAAGCAGGCCAAGGTTCAGACAAAGATGAAGCGTCTGAAGAAGAAGGATTGTTCCAGGATTCTGGGAAGATGTGGATGTTTTGGAGGCTGCAAGACTATTAGAATAAAAAAACGGGGTGGCGTGTGATAACGAAAGCCCATCGAGTACTTAAAAAATGCGGGGTCGGATGTGAAACTGCACGTAATCTGGCAGCCTTATGTTGCATGTTGATCTAGCCGTGACGCAGTTTCCTAACTGTTCTAGCGGCGTGTGTTCACCAGTACTGCATTGATGCCTCGTCACGATGCCTATAAAATGCCTGTTTGTCATACACTCGCCTTGGATACCTCACCGAGTCCTCACAGTGATCTGTGCCTCGGTTGTGGTCGCTTAGGCCTAATAAACGTCGCGTTAGCCGTCATCTCACAAGTGGTGGACGCTGCAGAGCGATCTTCCTTCGTCTCCTAACCTGCTCTACCTCCTGGAGCTCCGCTCACGTCGCCGTCTGTGCCAGGTGTCGGGTAACAAGCCTCAGCACAAGCCAACCGGCGCACCTGCATCTTCGTCCACGGCCCCAACTACCGCGGCATATCCACCCTGTATTATCAGTGGGCACCAGCATGATCCCCACATGTTCGCCGGACTTCGAGGTGAAGATGTGGAGGACTGGTTGGACCACTACGACCGAGTGAGTTCAACTAAAAACTGGGATGATCTGGCCAAGCTTCGCCTTGTTTCTTTCTACCTCACGGACGTAGCGAAAACGTGGTATTTTAAGCATGAAATTGATGTCACGGACTGGACCTATTTCAAGCAAATGTTCGGTACTCCGGCAGTTCATTGTGCCCTCGCAAAGACCTCAGATCCCCCCTCACTCTCTCTCTCTCTCTCTCTATATATATATATATATATATATAGGTATATATAGAACAACTTGGTGAATCTCACATCTCATATATTGAGGATGTGCTTGTTCTTTGTCGTCGTGTCGACACCTCCGTGACCAATTCGGAGGGCGAATTTAGGAGCCGATTTTCAGCTTATTTATCACAAAGACTTCTTGTCACATGCACATTTTTTTATTGCGATAGCAATTTACGGACACCATCGGCTGGTTGTGGTGGTCGGCGTCTCTGTCGCCGTCATCTCCCGTATATGTATATACACGTATGTGTATATAAAACACACAAAGAAAGATATTTCAGCGAAATACTTCGCGACGCGCGGAATCGAACGGGCGACCTCTCGCTCCACAGCGCGCGGTATGAGACGGATAGGCCACAAGGCCTACGTCTTTCAGCATGCCAACGGCATGCTGAAACCCCAAGTGCGGGTCTTGTTTGGTCATTGTCGCGTTTAATTCCGGGAACATCACTCATTAGGCACCGTAAGTACCTGAACAAACCGAATTGAACAATTTCCTCAAAAAGCACTGCCGAGAAGATGACACTACTTTGGTTGTTTCGGCAAGACGTTGGAGCGCTATAGCATTATTCCCAAAGTCTGTTGCTTGTTCATCTAGCACGCAGGAGTTTCATGAGAGCTTGGTGCGTTTGCCCGTCATTTGGAATTATCAAGGAATGCAGCCGATACAGCATCATTGAGCATTATACCCCATCGCCCCACAAGCTTCGTTTTGCTTAAAGGCCAACTCCGGCGATTTTTTGGCCATGTCAAAGTAATGGTGCTTTTATATTCCTGAGACGCTCCTGTCACGGGTTCGATGGCAGAAACACTCGGCAAATTGGAGAATAATTTTAAATAAGCAAAAAAAGCCCAACACGGAAACCGAAACCCAACCGAGCATACTGTCTTCGTGTGACGTATAAGTGGTTACAAAACCGGAAATCATGCAAGGCATGCCGGTCCCACCAGCGCGTAGTATGAAGGCTGCGAAAGCGGCGAAGAGCAGACGCTCATTTGAAAGGTGACTCCGGCGGAAATCTTGTGTGTGACTGACCGTGTCACGTGCACAAGCTGAGCTGTCGGAAAATGACAGCTGCGATTCCGACGCATTTGGAGGCCAACTGTAATGGTCATTCCTCTTCGATGAAGTGGAACACACCTGTTTAGCTCTTTGCTTGGCTGGTTGCACATTCCACTGCCAGATGGCACCACCTGTCCAGGGAGCTCAAGTTTGTGGGGCCGTGATCAGGTAAAATGCTATCGCTGAGAAGTTCGCGAACTAAAGCATCCTAATATTGCTATGGGAAGAGTGCACAAGTTTGGCAATAGCGCCGTTCAACATCGCGTTGATGAGCCACCTTTCGCACCATTAAGTTACGTTGTTTCGCACGACGCGAAGCTCACCGTATACCGATATAGGCCCGGTCACGGTGCACCCTGTATATGCTACGGGAAGTGTTTCCGTGGTGTTCACGCATGTGCATTCTTTAGCCGGTACGGTATTACCGTACTTTCCGTGCGGTAAACCGGCATTGCTAGCTAAAACACTCTAATATAGAGACGCAGGGTAATCGTTAGGTGTGAGTGTTTCGTGACTGCCAACGGGGAATCGTGTGCAGCCCACAATGCGACACCAGTTGCCACCCATCGCACGCATTACCACAAGGAACAGAAATTCACACGCCCAGCCAACGCAGCGCTCACCAAACACTCGCGATTGTTGCCTTGCGGATATCAGACGCTCTAGGAGACCCTCGGTTCCGTCACTTCCGCTTAACAAAAATGACGTCACGCACTCAATGTTGCCAGTAATTTTGGGAAGCGTGGTGCGGAGAGTCGGGGCAATCAATAAAATTCATTTGCAATGAATTTGCGTATGTCTCCAGCTTGTAATTTGGCATATATAACGGGAACGCGAACAGGAACGTACCCAGCCAATTCTATTGAGATCCATGGACCTCGAAAAATCACCGGAGTTGGCCTTTAAAGAAGGCTTCTCGTATGACTAGCCGAACTGTGCACGCCACAGAAAGCTGGCTGTGTTGCGCAGGTACCTACGGCGAGACACGTCAGTAAGCAGAACAGTAATCTTTATTAATTGCGACACAATGCACCACTCTGCACAGACAGAGTGGCAGCAGTATCAACTTATACAGATACGTTTCCATATACAGAGTCATTTTATCAGCGGGTCGAAAGCAAGGCCGTGAAGTTTTCTGTATGAGCGCCGCTCTTGCCTCGGGAATGTGACGGTCAGTTTTCCGCTTGGACGGGTGGGGGTCGATTAACCATAGGCGAAATGGAACGGCGCCATGGTAAGGGTGATCGACGCCTGTCGAAGCCGCCACGACTTGACGATGACGTGTCCGATGTTGGGTGGAGGAAATCGAGCGTGATGATTCGGTGCGATAGTAGCCGTAACTTTTTCGCCAGCCTCTGTGCGGAAATCGCGACGATGACAGAAACGCGCGACATGGCCAGGGTGCCAGGAGAAGCAGATCGGCGTGTTGTCCGTTGTGCGCCAAGGAATTGTAGACAGCGGAGTGGTACGGCGAAAAGCTGCGGGTCAGGACGTAGAGGCGGACGTGCTACGTAGAAGGCGTGAACCTGTCGAGCAGGGCCCTTGATGATGGGTAGCGATGGCGAGGGTCTTGCGACTTCAACATAGGTGAAAGGTGCGGATGTTGCCGAATGCTGATAGGTGGGAGGCAGAGCGCCAGGTACTTCCGCCTTTATTACTTTTCTGAGCGTCATTGTCCGCGTGTGAGCACCGGCTAGAATTTAGGGTACAAGAGACGATTGTCAAGCCATTTTGTGGACGAACTGCAGGAGCTGTTGCATTCGGCAGAAGCAGCGCCAACTGTTAGTGCAGACGTGGTGGTCTTGTCGAAGCTTGGGTGTCGAGTAGAATTGCGCTGTCTCCGCCGCTAGTGGTAGCTCTGACAGCACTGAGTCACCTTGCGACTGTTTGGGGGTTTCTGGCATCGAGCATGTGGTAGGTATCATCTTCCACACCTTTCTTGATGTGGCGGATTTTGTGTCAGGCATGTAGGCGCTGATACGTCAGCAGAAGTCTACAACATTCCCAGTATAATATGTGAAGGTGCTGCGTGCGACCACGGCAACACTGTTCGGCGCAGAGCTTGCAAACCGAATACTTCTGCGAAGCTTCTTTAACAGCATGGCCAGTTGGGAATGTCAGCTCGGTGGTTGTGAAACCACAGCTGTGCCCCGTTCTTGAGATAGATGTGAAGGTGGCCATGTTTGACGGCTTCATCCCACTTATTGTGAGCGCTTACTATTTGATATAAAGACAGGCAGTGTTCGGCCTCGTGCTTGTTGGTGCCGTTGAAAACCGCTGGATCTCACTGCCTTGGCATGCCGGAATAGGTAACATGTGCGGGTGGGGCAGCTGCTTGCTCTGCCACATAGTCAGATGATGCTGAGTCGGGGCGTTGAGTCCGGGTACGGATTTCCTGTTTAAAAAACCAGCACGCTCTACCAAATTATAGTATGCGTTTAAATGTGTAGGTATAGTAAGCGTTTTATATTTTCACGTGCGTTTCTTTATCACTTTTGCTGTATATGGTTTTCGGTCACAAAGACTGTCAGCAACACTCAGCGCGAACCGCGCCTTATTGTTCGAGAAGCTTCGCGATCATTGTAGATCGTTTTGTTAAGATTGCGCGCAAGACCCGCACACTCGAGCTTATTCTAGAATTTGCACGACAGCCAGCGATAACGCTGGAATATTCGACGGCACATGTTTAAATGCCGACGCGCTTCACCGCTTGTCAGTTGGTCGATGGTCGACGCTCTGTTTGCCGCTCTGAGTGCATACAGTGTGTATTGCTGTAACTTACCTTTCCGTTTCTCGGCCACAAGTTCGGCCAAATAAAGACTTTCATCTCGGACACGCCGCCTGCGGTCTTCGTCCACGTCACGACCCCGTGACATCTGGTGGAGGTGCTTTTCCTTCATGTTCCGGACGCCCTCGTCAAGCCGTGAACCCAGTCCAAGTCGCAAAGAAGACGTCGACGCCAACCCCGACCAGCGGGCCAGCCGCAGACAACGAGGTCTAGCACCAGAGTACAGGCTTCTACCTGATAAGACCCCGAAGACACAGGCCATGACCACGACGGTGGCAACGATGACAGCCCCTGTGCCATCGCCCGCGGCAGTCATACTACAACAACACAGGGAGCCGCCAACTTTCCACGGATCGTCATTTGAAGACACGGAAAGCTGGCTAGAAGCGTACGACCGCGTCGCCGTCTTCAATAAATGGACCAATGAGGGCAAGCTACGGCACGTATACTTCGCCTTGGAAGACGCCGCGCGGACCTGGTTCGAGAACCAAGAGCGAACCCTGACAACATGGGACATTTTTCGGACCAGGTTCCTCGCCACATTTACAAGCGTCGTCCGCAAGGAGAGGGCCGAAGCTGTACTGTAAACCCGTGTCCAGCTCCCAAACGAAAACGTGGTGCTCTTCACAGAAGAAATGACGAGACTCTTCCGCCACGCCGACCCCGAAATGCCGGAAGACAAGAAACTTCGCTTCCTCATGCGAGGAGTAAAGCAGGAGCTGTTCGCAGGTCTGATGCGGAACCCACCGAGTACTGTCCAGCCGTACAGTCCAGCTGTACAGTCCGAAGCGACGACGACTGAAAAGACGCTGGAGATGCGCACCCGACAATTCAATCGCCGCTCGACGCCAGCGTATGCAGACGTTCAACCACTCTGCTCCGACGACCTGCGTGAAACGATCCGAGCCATCGTGCGAGAGGAGCTGTGAAAGCTCGCACCTTTGGCACCGCCCGAAGTGACGTCGATTGCTGACGTCGTACGCAAGGAGATCCAACAGTCACTGGGTGTTCCTCAGCCGGCACCGCCGCAGCTCCAAGCAGTGAGCTATGCTGCTGCAGCCCGACGCAACGCACCCCCTCCTCGCCCGCGTAAAGACGTCGCACCGCCACAGCAGTTCCGCCACCAGGCACCACCGCCGCCAGCACCGACGTCATACCGCCCGCGAGCCGGCCAGCGATACACGCCGAGGAAGACCGACGTTTGGCGCGCCCCTGACAACCGCCTGCTCTGCTAACACTGCGGGGAGGCCGGCCACACGTACCGCCGCTGTCAGTACCGACAGATGGGACTTCGAGGATTCGCAGTCAACGCGCCGCGCCCGCAGCCAGGCGAACGGCCTTGCGACATCGACGACTACCTCACCAGAACACAGTGGCAAGAACGACGACCTTCCCGCTCGCCTTCGCCGGGCCGCTACATCTCACCGCACCGCCGGCAGTACACTGGCCCAAAGCGGGGCCGGTCGCCTAGCCCGCATCCGGGAAACTAAGGGCAGCAACCGATGGAGGTGCGGTTGCTGTACGACGAAATGCCGAAGATCCTCCGTGGCCACCGCCGACGACAACGCGACGAGACCTGCAGAACACGACGCCAAGCAGACGAAGCCCTGCCGACGAAACCTCGCGGACAGAAGAAGACCCGACGACGCAACATGGAAGCAGCGGAACATACCGACGCAGCCGTGACCCGACGCCGCGACCCAACCGCAACGCAAGACGACGAACTAGCGACCTCGACGTTCTGATCGACGGCCACAACGTCACCGCTCTCGTCGACACTGGGGCCGACTATTCCGTCGTCAGTGGGGCATTCGCCGCCAAGCTGAAGAAAGTATAGACCGCTTGGAGTGTCTCTGCTTGGTGTCTCTGCTTTTGATTGCTGCAACAATGCTCTTTCGATTTAGATTCATTTTCCCATGCTCTGTTCGACGTATCGGGACGACGATTTTTCAGAGGGGGACATTTCCATGCCCGCTTCTTGTTTTATTTTGATGTATTCGGGTTTGACCCGCAAGGACGGTTAGCAACGTTCGACGCAGACCACGCTGCAGTGTTTGAGAAGCTTCGCAATTGTGGTAGATCATTTTTTAAAGACTGCGCGCCTCGGTCTGAAGAGACCGGGCTTCAGGACTCTCAATAAAGTTTTGTGAATGAATTAATGAACGCGCATAGTCAACATTATGCGCGACCACCAGTCAACAGCTTGCGCGACCACCAGTGATAAGGCTGGAAAGTTCGGCGCACGATGTATAAAAGCCGGTGTGTCCCAGCGATGATCAGTTTATCGACGGCCGACACTCTGTTCGCCGCTATTAGTGTACGGTGTGTGTTACTTTAGTTCGACTTTCCGTCTTCCGGCCACAACTTCGGCCAAATAAAGACTTTCATCTTGCAAGCGCCGACTGTTGTGTTCTTCGACGTCACGACCCCGTGGCAATATTTCTCTCTTTCTTTATACTCGTTCCGTATTTTTATTTACCATCACATATGTTCTCTCTCAGTTCCCTTTGCCAACGTGCCTGTTCCGCGAACGTGCCTGGAAAGCGGAGTGGTGAAGACGCTCGCCTTCAGATTGTGGGTATGCGGATTCGAATCTCGGCTCGCGAAGAAAGGTTTTCCCCAAAGATTTCGTTTCCCGGAACGCGGCGCCTTACAAATCGGCGCGTGTGTTCTAGGAGCGAAGCAGATGAACATGACGGCTATGGTGAAAAAATCACGAGAGCCCGTTCCTACCTCTAATGAGGATATTTTCTGTTCGATTTACAAGAGTAGGTTTCAAGGAGCTCCGCTGTTAAAAACATTATCAGGGCAGCCATCGGCGCCTTCAGCGTTGGTGCCCTATGGAAGGAAGCCCTTTGCATTCTCGATGGCAATATCATCCCATCCCGCACTCTGACGTTCTTCTCCCGCCACATCGGATATCATGGGAGGCCCAAAATCCTTAACATGCTGGCCCACTCCCAGGTGCGACGTCTCGCTTTCGGCGACCATGGAGAACTACCCCGTTGGCCCCAACTTCCGGAGAGCATTGATTAACCGACCACATATAACGAAATTACTGAACACTTTTAGCTCGGCTGCTGAGACTTTCCCCTTTCTCACAAAAAATAAGTAGATGACAGGCATTAACTCCCATATTATTGCAGACGGGCTCGCTTCCCAGCCCTGCTTTGATCCTCAAGATTTATCCCGGCACTTTTTCGTGCTCAATTGCCGTGCCGTGCTCAATTACGCACGGCAACGACTTCGCTAGCTTCGACCAGAGTCATGCGCGCACTTGTATGTTTATGTATCCGGTCCGTCAGACGTATAACCATCGCCTTGCGTTAAGCACGCTCGAATATCTGGGAACCATCCAGATTATTTTAGAATCTTCTGATAAGCTTGCGCACACACACGAACAGTGGCGTTTACTCTCGAGCTAACACGGCCACCACCGATAACCCTACAGCCTTCGATACGACAGGTATAAATGCCCACACGCTTTACTGGTGACCAGATTGCGCGAAGGCCGACGAATGTTTTCGCCGCCCTCAGCGTACAGCAAATTCTCGTACCTTGACTGTGTATTTTTCGGGCACAATTTCCCCCAAATAAAGAGTTTCGCATTTCCCACTTTGCTGAAGCCTTCTTCACCGTGACAACCACGTGATATCCGGTGGAGGTGCTGGGTCGTTGATGTTCAGGACGGCCACTCCAAGTCGTGATCGAACTCAAAGTCGCGAACAAGAATACGCTTAAGACATCTCGGATCGTCGAGCTGCCCGTAGGCAAGTAGGACTGCAGCCACAGTACGGACCCCTTCCCGACAACCCCAAGCGAACCAAGACTTCTACCTAGATAGCAATGGTTACCACACCAATGACCCCCACATTGGTCGGGCTACACTAACGCAGGAAGCCACAAACTTTCTGCGGGTCATCACTCGAAGACCCGGAAAGCTGGTTCGAATAGTACAAGCCAGCTTGTATAAGAGAAGAAGACAAGCTACAGCGCGTTTATTTCACCTTGTAATACGCCGGTCGGACACGGTTGGAAAACCAAGAAGCCACGCTAACCACCTGACACCTTTCGTGGGCACCTTCTCGAGCGTCGTCCGTAAGGCCAAAACTCTACTAGAAATCCGTGTGCAACTGCTGAACGAGAACAACGAAATAAGAACACCGCAATGAAATAAGAACACACCGCATGTCGAGCGGAGACCTGACGAAGAAATTTCGCGGGCTGAACAAGACCTGACGACACCAAGTAGAAGCAGTGGAACTAGGCGACGTAGCATTGATCCGACGCCGCGACCTGACCGCAACGCAAGTCGACGTATTAGCAACATCGACGTTCTTATCGCACGCCACGGTATCACCGCTCTCGTCGACACCGGAAGCGACTATTTCATCGTCAGGGGGCTATTCACCGGGATGTTCAAGAAAGTTACTACCGCCTGGGAAGGACGCGAAATATAGACTGCTGGAGCGCATCTAATAATGCTGCCGGGAATCTGCGCAGCGAGATTCATGAATAGTAACCGGACTTATCCTACGAGCCTCGTAATCCTGGAACAGCCATCAAATTTCTCGCAATATTTTGTTTACCCCTAAATATGGCACATCTGGCAAGGGTCTAAATGCTACTATCCTTCCAAACCTCCACGGATTGACTCAGTTTCACGAGGAAGCACAATTCACGTGCCTCAAACTATCCTCACAAGGATATGTTCCGCTTCGAGAGTTCCGCTACGATATACCTCCGCAAGTCGAACTTGAAGCAACCCAGCCACCACAGGCGACGCTCGACCAGATCACCGTCGAACCTGTACCACGGCACATGGATCGAGACACTCAAACAGAACGACTCCAAGGACGCATCCAACATCTCCAAAAAACACAGGAAAGTGGATCTTGTACACGGAAACATCCCCGTCTCAGACCTTCGAGGGATTCCGAACGGGAATAGCTTCCGATCGACTGCTACTGCCTTGGCACTTCCAATAAAATATCAGCAGAAACCGCGGCTGTAGTAGATGCAGTTACCACGCCCAACCCAAATGCCTGTTCTTTATCGATACGCACAGATTCCAAACAGCCTGTCAAGCCCTCGCAACAGGTGACGTACCAGACGTGCATTACAGCATACTGGCGAAGCACTTAGATGCGCACCGTTGGTTGCCCGTTCGAATACAGTGGATACTTGGTCAATGAAGTGGCACACGCCATGTCCCGTGTCGGTCCGCCGGGCCTCCCCTGTGGTGGCCGGATTCACCGAAGCAAATCGAATTACTTGCTCTGGCGCGTTTCGACAGGCGCACGACATTAGACGAGATGCATAAGAAGCGCAAGGTTTATACTGATCCACCTCATGCCATGACTAGACGCGAGGCAATGCTGGTGAGGTGTGCACAAATCCACTCTTTCAGCACTATACATAAGGCAAGAACGGGTATCCCACATGCGTGACGTGCGGTGGCTTCCCGGATAACGCCCACGTTTTGTGGGCTGTTCGAATGGCCGTGCAGCCTCGGCCGAGAGCCTCGGACACATGCCTAATAAACTAAGACTTGCGACGCTGTAGAGTGACCCGACCCACTCCTCCCCAGACATCATGAAAGCACTACTAGAACATTCGAAACTTCTAGGCCAGTACGATGGCTAGGTCCTGGTTCTTTTAGTGGTTCTGAACTGGGGTTCATTTATTTTTAAAAAGTTGCTCTCTCTGTACGGGTAGCAAGCAGCAGTCCCCTACGAACCTGGTAGACATGGCAGTCTCGAACCGCGAGGCGCGATGGGAGGCGGCTGTGCTCAGCCACGACCTTGCCGATCAACTGTAGGCCGTCCGGCACGCCCAGGGTGCCGGCCGGGTCCAAGGACTCGAGGCCGTCACCTAGGCCGGGGTGCTTGTAGCCCCACCCCGCTCAAATCCGCCGGACATGTTCAATAAAGTGTTTACTCACTCATTCATTCTTCCTCTGCCTCCAGGATTAGGGCTCGAGGGATGTCATCATTGGCATGGATTTCATAAACCTTCATGCCGCAGTCATCGACTTAAAAACCAAGTCGACAACGCTATCAGCGGACGAATCGACGCCACTTCAGCGTCATCAGCGACGACGCTTCAGCGTCATTTTAAATGTCGTTACAAAAGACCCGCTGACGTAGAAGTGACACAGAAAGACATTAACAGGTGTCAATCGAGAGTGATAGACCTCTGCCGATTGACCATAAAATTGGTGTCACACCCGCATTTGCTTGATTACATGAAGGCAAAGTGCATATAATACCGGCGAACTAAAGCAACGAGTACAGACATCTCAACAAGAGCAAGACTATAGCGTATCTAAAAAGCAATTGTGGCAGTAAGCGATGCCTTCGCCTTCTCGGGTAAACTTGTACGTTTATGTAAACGTATAAATGTAAAAGTTGTCAGTCGACAAGTTGTCTCAGCTGGCTAATAGGACCTGTCCCGTAAAGAGACACGGGAAGCAATGTGTCCTCAAACATGGAACACAAATTCTTGGCTGGGTGAAGAGCGCTGTGTACTGGATCCCTTGTCTTGCGGGCATGTTACGGGAGCCAGGCGAGGAGATGGCTAAACGAGCGCTTAAGTGAGCATCTCAAGAGTATTTGTAACAGTAAAGAAGGCTTCCTGGCAGTTCATGTGGGCACGTGTGGGTGCAATCTGTACTTCCAGTGAGCCACAGTTATCGACAAGACGAAGTAAGCATAGGCGTGCGCAGGGTTCCCCATCAGGGGGGGAAGGTTCATCGCAGCGCCCTTACACCCTAGTAAGTCAATGCATAGGGTAGATTTTGCGCCCCTCCCACCTTCTTGGGTGACCAGAAGGGCAATGTACGGGGCAGATTTTGCGCCCCCCCCTCTTAAGTGATTAGGGGGGGCGGCCGCCCCCCATGCGCCCCCCCCCCCTGTGCGCACGTCTATGGAAGCAAGAGTAGGCGCGCATATTCAGCGACGAAGATCATATGGTGCGAGAGAGGAGCGGGTGGCTAAGGAAGCCGTCGGTTGCACTGTCTGACAACGAGCTCGGTTTCTTGGAATGAGGTGGTTTGCTCAGACGGCCACTGTGATTGTCAATGTTGTTTGTACTGCTTTCGTGTCAGCGCATTTTTTCCCTGTTTTTTTGTAACTGTTTCCACAGATTCTTATATGACACATTGATGACAACAAAACTGCGTTGGAAGAAAGCACTTTTTCTGTGTGTTTGCTTTTCGTAGCCGTGCTTTTCGCGCTGTGTTCTTCAGTTTCTCAGAGTTACACGAGATTGGATCTAAGTGAGTAATCTGCTAGTTTTGATTCCTATAGCATTTCAATTCTAACGCATTCAATGCTTCGTCCATGTGGCGAAACCATGAATATTTTCAGAATTTGTTATTGGCATTCTTTAGAGCCAGGACTTGACCAACTCAAAATGCTTAAAATATGAAGCAATACAATGACGTTTTCTCGACAGCACTGGTTCGTGCTAGAATTATCTGGTCGAAATTACACGCGACCCTCTAATACAGTGTCTTTCGTAGCTTCAGTCGCTTTTGGACGTTCAAGCCCCAAATAAACACTACATGAAAAAAGTTCAGTAGCCCTACAAGAAAGTATATTACGTATTACGTTCTAGGGTAAGACAAAACTAGAAATATAGAAAAATATATCATTTACACTGCAAAGCAGAGCGTGAACATCAAGAAGATTACTGTATATGTGCTCATCGCAGTGGTCTTGAAGAAGTGATGCAGTGGGTGAGCAGATTACCCGCTCGATGGTTCTTCCTATTTATAGAACAGCTTAGAGTAAGTGGCAAAAATGACAATAGGAAAGCCCAACGTTTCAATGGCGTCAAGCCGCCGGGTCAGAGGTAAATTAAAGGTCCGTGAAACTCAAACACGTGGCATTCGGACTTGTTCTTTTTTGCCTCTAGCTCATAAAACAGTCTACGAAAAAATCCGAAGCACGTGACTGCGCTGTCATGATATCTCTACATCAGGGTTCACAAAGTTCAGATAAGACCTGAAATGTTTGGTTTGCAACACGAATTATTTTGAAGACGAAAGAGAAATGATCGACGCAAACAGATTTATTTCCATGACTATTAAACTCGCAGTGTCTGAAGGAACCTGCTTCTTGTGCACCGAGTTTCTAGGCCTGACACTGAGCACTGAAGCATCCAAAGTGTCCACGATAATTGTTTTCAAGTGAAGAAAATGTCACGCGTTTCGTTTAGACGAAAGCTTCCTCAGCGAACGTTTTGAAAGCGCGTCCAATGTGAAGGCAGCCTCTGTGAAGTGCCTTTGCAAATTATGATGGAATGAACTGACTTTTTTCGATTTCTTTAAGTAGAATTATAGCGGATGTAGAGCCACTGTAAAATACCTGTAAAGCAGGGTGGAAGCAGAAGAACTTGTTGTTGGGCGAGTTGGTGCTTGCTGAATGACATAATGCAGCGCTAAAAACACACACACCACAAAGTAAGGAACACAAACCGATGGGACAGGCCCTGTCCCGTCAGTCTGTGTTCCTTACATTGTGGTGTGTGTGTTTTTAGCGCTGCATTATGTCATTCAGGGTGGAAGGGACGGAGACACGATCTTCCCATTGCTATTCACCGCGTGCTTACAGGATGTGGTCGGGACCCCAGACTGGGAACAGTTAGGGGTACGAGCTATTGGAGATTATCTTGGTAATTTGCGATTTGATGATGACATTACTTGGATAAGTAACAGGGGACGAATTGCAAATATGATTACAGAATTGGACAAGAAGAACAGATATGTAAGCCTGAAAATTTTGATGCGGAAAATTTGTGGTCTCGGAAGAGAATAACGCTTTGCGGTAGGTAGTGAGCTATTTGATGCGGTAAAGGCATATGCCTACTCGGAAGAGGTAGCGACTGCAGAGCCGAACCACAAGACTGAAGTAACTAGAATAATAAGAGGGTGAAGCGCTTTTGTCAGGTATTTGCAAATCATGAGTGTTAGTTTACCGCAATCCCTAAAGAGAAAAATATATAACAGCTGTATATTACTAATATTTACGAGCGGAGGAGAAACCTCTAGGCTTACGAAGAGGGTTCAAGTGAATTTAAGGACGACGCAGCTGGCGATGGAAATAAAAAATGATAGGTGTAGTCCTAAGGAATACCAAGAGAACATAGTGGGCCAAGGCGGAAACGGGTACTAAGGACATGCAGTAGTGGAAGGACGCTGAAATTTTTTTCCATCGGAAGTGTTGCTTGTGGCTTTCGGTTCTGACGTGCACGGTGTTCTGTCGTTGCAACACGAGTACTCTCGGACTGCTGCTACTAATGCGGAAAGGATATTGACATAGCAACAAAAAATGTTATTCAATGATGGAGGATATTCAACAAAACTACTCAGCTAAAGGAACATATGCCATAGTGTTATAAATGTTTATAAAAAGGAGGTGCCGGCATTTCTAGAGTCACTAGCTGATAATTGAAAAGGGGTACAACTGTTTGCTTGCTGTGATTTCTCACACGAAATAACAAGTGTCTTCATACTGAAGGTCCATTTCAAAAGAGAGTGGCACACGACAAATCGTTAACTGCCCTGTAGCAAGGACGCTCACCATTACATTTTTGTTTAGGAAAATATGAAGAGCTGTTATGCCGTCACTGCAAGTACAGAGACTATTCGTTCGACTGGGCGTAGAGGAATCGTAGAGCGTGTCATATCATTGCTCCTTGAGATACTGACGGAGAGAAGAGTACTAATAATTAAGGTTTCAGTTGCGAAGTCGTCACATGATTGAGGCACGCCGTAGTGAAGAGTACGAGAAAGTTAAACCACCTGTGGTTGAGGAGGTTCGGTGAGCACTGCCATAAGGAGTGACAAGAGGTGGAAAAATTTAGCGTAACTTGCAGTGGAGGCGCAATGCTAAAAAGAATGTCGAGGTGATGGGGACGTAGATAGCCCAGGCTGCTCTGGTTTTGCTAAGGTTTGCGCATTCTCGTGTTACTTTCTGTCTTGATTTCTTCCTTTTATCTCTTCGCTCAGTTTTTTTGTGCATGTATTTCTTGTATTTGTCTATTCTATTTTGTTCTCTATATAGCGGGTCACAAATATCACGCAGCAAGATTTCAAAATTGAAGAACATCGTTACATGAAGCACACCCAGTGAATATAGTTCCCACAATACTGCAGTAGCCAAGCCACTACTATTTTTCTGTTAATGAGGATCAGTTACTTAGGCATGTTTACGTTTCTAACTCGACAAGTAGTCACATAATCTTTGAAATGCTAATGAGCTATATGTAGGCATGCTCAAATGGCACCTAACGGTGTCATTTGTGTTTTTTCAATCGTGTTTTCAAATTCAATCGTGTTTTTTTTCTTGATTTATGACTTTGGAATTGAAAACGCTAAAATTTTCGCGCTTGGCAACAATACTTAGAAAATCTGCAAAGGTAATCTGAAACCTATAACACTGTTATGTGATTTCTTGAAGACACTAAAAAATTGCGTCTGGGTTTTTTGAGTCCTTTCGTACACCGCTGTGATATGGCTCCCGGTGTTTTACATATGCCTAAGAAATCAGTTTTTAAACGTGAAGTAATTCTTAGTGAGCGTTTGGGAATTTGAGCGTTTCTATATGCTTTATCTATCTATCTATCTATCTATCTATCTATCTATCTATCTATCTATCTATCTATCTATCTATCTATCTATCTATCTATCTATCTATCTATCTATCTATCTATCTATCTATCTATCTATCTATCTATCTATCTATCTATCTATCTATCTATCTATCTATCTGTCTATCTATCTATCTATCTATCTATCTATCTATCTATCTATCTATTTCGCCGCCTACGTGTGGGTGCTCTCATGATCGCCTCCTAAACTTGGTGTGTTCCAAAATTGGCATGGGAGGTTAAGATGATTTAACGAATATGGCTGTCCGGTCATGATATGAATAACATGAAATTCATGTCTTGTACGTCGTCAAACCCTTTCCTGCAGACACGTTTTCACATACTCCTTTACCACGGGCCGCGCTGTACGAGTATGCGCGACAGGTGAACCATTTTTAGATTTATTGACGATTTTATGATGTTTTTTAACAGCACGTTGGATATGTTCCATGATCAGTGTAATGACATTGTATGCATTTTACGCAGTTGTCTTAGTCCTCTTGTCATGACTGTCGAGTTGCCGGTCGCTAGAACTATTAGATTCCTCGATCTGAAGTTTGTTTTCACAGATACTCACACCTACTGGGCGTATGAGCCCAGGGCTAAAAAGGCGTTACTAAGTTTCAACTCGAGCCACTCAAAGCTCATATAAAGAGGCATTGCAAAAATGTGCCTCAACAATGCGCTCATCAAATCGTGTTCACATTTGGTAGACGAAATTTTGAGGCATCAAGTGTCACGGCTACAATCAGCCGGCTGCCCCATCCATCTGATAGTGTCTGTAACAGAATGCCTACTCCGCCGGGCTAAAGGTACGCAAGATAAGTCCAACACCACAGGTTCGCGCGTCCTTAAAAAAGCGAGTGTAGCCGTGGTTCCTTACATTCATCAAGTGTCGCATAACCTTAAGAAGATTGCAAACAAATCTAACACTCGTGTTCTGTTTTCCGCCCCATACAAACTGGGTAACTTGTGCAAGAAAACTAACCCTGATAAGAAGATTAGTATAATATGCCCGAAGAAGCACAGTAAGGCATTTGTTCAATGCAAAACGTGCGTCGTTTACCGGATTCCTTTGTCATGCGGCCGGTTTAACATTGGGCAGACCGGCCGCTGCCTCAATGATAGGCTCAGAGAGCACAGCAACAAAGTGGGTAAGACTCCCCCTGACGGGTTTTTGGCGGTACACTGCCATAAATGCACGTGCCGACCCAATTTTGAACAGACTGTAGTTGTTGGCAAGAACAAGTCCGAAATCACTAGATTAGTAATCGAAGCGGAACAGATAGACTATTTTGGTGAAAGTTGTGCTAGCAAAACGTCACTATTTTGAGCAAAAAGGAATTAGACTACCTGCGCATGTGTTAAGGTCTGTCTGGTTGCCGGTGATGCAGAAGCGGTCAATTTCGTCATAGGAGGTTGCAACCCTGTCATGTTGGTGATTGTATTGCTCGTTTTTCATGTTATATGCTAGTGGTCACGTGAATGTCGTGTGCAAAAAAAGGTATATAAGTAGGCTTGGTGAACGAAAATAAACGTTTTTTGTTGTCAGTAGCGCCACTGTGTGTGTCTTCTTCCCTTCGTCCTTGTCTTTTTGCGCCCACATCCAAGTACTATTGGACGGCACTCGGCGACAATGCGCTATGGCGACAGTCCAGGCAAAAGCACAGACTCCGAGCGCGAGCGGCGTTTAGAAGAGGACGACCATCTAGGAGCCGCTGGAGAGCGCAACCGTTAAACAGTACCAATTGCTTCGCCATAGCAACAATAAAGAAAGAATGGATTTGCTGGAAGATACCGCCATAAAGAAAACCTATTGCGCTGGCTCCCTATGCCAGTGTAAGCAGCCCCCCTCCTCAATCCCCCTTCCTAATTTTCTTCCTTTAAGAGTTGTTAACCCTAGCAAATACAAATGTGCTAACGAAGGGCGAATGTTAATCCACAAAATGCACTTTGTATGTTGAAAATGAAACGTGTGCCTGTGCAAGTCGTTTCATATTTGAAAGGTATCTCAAAATAGTGTACACCGATCAGTAACAAAAATAGAAGCCCTGCAATGGGTCCTGCTATTTAGGTCTTGAAAATGTGCTGTTGCAGCTGGCGCGTCCGCTCGTCAAATGGATGTGGCGTAAATGCACACGAGCGCGCCGCTCTTTCTCAACGAACGTCTCATCTAGAGAGATGGCGGCGGCGTCTCTAGGTATCCCATTGTAAGCGCCTTGCCTTCAGTTCTATTCGCTTGTCGAGAAATGGCACCATGTCCTCCCTTCTTGCCGTCAACGGAGTCGGGGATGGTGTGGCGTCGGCGGTGGAGTTGTACGCATGCACGCGTGTGTGTTGCAAGCGGCCATCGCAAGGATCGGTAGCTACCGCCTACACCAGAAACGAAGAAAGAGGGAAAGCGAAAGGCAGGATGTTCTTAACGGACACGGCAGCCATCTTTGTAGAGGAGGTGTTCGCTGTAATGTTCTAGTAGAACTCGTTGTTGGGCTAGTTGGGGCATTGCATCAAGGAAATATACCAGACGAAAACAGACGAACACAGGAAAGTGAAGGAGACAGGAAAGCGGCCAGACTACCGACTCTTTTGTTGGTAGTCTAGCCGCTTTCCTGTCTCCTTCACCGTTTCCTGTGTTCGTCTGTTTTCGGCTGGTATAATTCCTTGATTGCTGTAATGTAGCCGAGCAAGGGCGGCACCACGGCCACGGTGGCTACTAGAAGTGGCGCTCAGAAGCGCTGCGGCAGATGACGCGAATTATCTCTCGTTCGTCATGCGCGCATGCGCCGGGTGCACTGGCGCTCCACGAAGCGCCGCCAGCAATTCCCTGGAACGGCAAAATTTTCAGGTTCGTTTACTGTTCGCCGCCACGCGCATACGCGTGCGTGCGTTGATACGCAGGTCAAAACTGCACCTGGTTTTGCGTAAAAATAGGGGGACTTCACCTTCGCCCTCTAGAGTACACTACAATGGCATCTAGAGTACGCTACAATAGCCCCGTTCGCAAAGCCTTCTCATTTAATAGATAGGCTTCGCTTCTCGTTGGACACCTCAGCCGTGCGGCAAGAAAAAGTCTGAAGAAAAAAAGTACCGGCGCGAATTCATTTCGTCAACAAGATCCGCACTGCGTTTGGGTTCGGAAATGACCGGTGCACCCAAAAGCTCTTGCAAATCTCTATTCTGCAAACCTCTTTTCTGCAAAGCTCTTGCAAACCTCTGTTATGCGCGAGCACGCGTCATGCCAGAAATGGTGCTGTTACAGCTGGCGCGCATCGAAGCGCTGGCCGCATGTTTTCATTGCTAAAAGGGCATGATATGGTGGCAAACTAGCGCACATGAAACTGAGCCATGCGGACACCCACGCGCCGTAAGGCACAAGTAAGACGCCACTGCGCTCACGTGCCCGCAGCACAGTTAGAACAGCCAATGTCGCCGTCACTCGCTAAAAAATAGGCCAGACAAGTGGCTAGACGCCTCCTGAAATTGTCACCTTGTTCCTACGCTTGCACTTCATACTAACAACGCAAGCGAATGTGGACAGCGTGGCCGCCGTGTCTCTACTAATCGCGCTATGAAGAGTCCGTGGTGCCGCTTCCGCGGAGTGTCTGGCCGCTGATAGACTACAAAAGTCGTATGCGGCTCGCAGGTCCTTCCTTAAATCAAAAGTGGAATTTCATTCTTCTTGTCTAAATCATTCAACCGTGTATATTTCTCATAACCAGTATGCAGTCAAATTTGTTCACAGCACCGGCAGAGTCCTAATATTCCCTGCGGAGAAACCAGCTTGAGTACCCCTGCCTGCGGCGGATCCAGTTGTGGAAAGGGGGAGGGGGGTCTGCGGGGGCGTTCACCCCTTTACCCTTTGGAATTCTAGGAAGGGTTTACATGTTGACCCATACCAGTGGCATAAACCACCTGCTATGCTCTCCTTGTCGCTACTCGTTAACAACAATACACATCTGCGTCGCGAAGAATACGGCACGTGACATTTGTTTTTTGCGCAAATAGCCTGCCAGATGGCTGCCCTCTGATGGTTAATTTAAAGTTCTTCTTTGCATTAAAGGAGCATTTCCTGCTTCCACAATAATTAGAATGTGGGCTAACTAGGTGCCGATCTAGTGTTGTACTACTCAATATGATCCCAACTGTATTATGTTTGCTCGGAATCTTTTCCTAAAGGGACATCCTTCAGCTCGAAGTGCTTTCTTCCTGTTCCAAAAATGTCTCCAAATACTAAACTGGCTGGACAACCACTGCATACGGCAGAATCAACGCGATGCTTCGCGTTTCATAGCACTAGCAGATTTTGCCAGGTCAAATACCGGCTTAGCTTCGAGGAACCCAATATGACATTTGAAGACATTTAAAATGTCCTTCGAACGTGTCCAGAACATGAAAAGCAAATTTCTGCACCACATTCGTTCCCTTTTCCGGGAAAACAATGTATTGATCAGTTCACCGAAAGACTATAAACACACTCTCTTCTTCATTGGAACGGCCGCGCTCTGCTCTGTCTAATCTGGCCAAAAACAAATCACATAGAATTAGTGAGTTACACGATGCAATACATGCGCGCTTCTTTTCTACTTCTGCGTTTTCCAATATTCCAAAATTTATATTTTGCCTTTAACATGGAAAAAACGAATGCGGAAAAGTCACGAGTGCTCGCAGAATTTATTAAAGGTGCTGGACCAATGTATGTAGAATCCGCATCGTTATTAAGAAAGAGTAACTCACAAAAGAAACTGATATAACTGCAAGGATTTGTGACCTGTCAGCCTTCGTTGCTACCTTGGAAAGGGCTGCTTAGCTGGTGCAATAATATATGGTCATGTATGTGACAATAGGCAATGCGCAGATGCTTCTAAAAAACTGTTTATTCGTTGACGTTTCTTGAGACCGACTTTTATCAAGACAATATTTAGGAAGTTCTGATGCTTATTGTGAGCTTCGTCAATCCAACAAGGTTCAGAACAGACGCGGTTGGAAAACATACACGCACACACGCGCGATACGTCTGCTATCGGAAGGAACAATAGGGAAAGGTGAGAACGACAAGCACAGCAGTACAGGCTTGTCACTAAGTGTGAAACCGGATGCCTCCTGCACTGCTCATCCCCTTTTTTTTGTTCGTCATAAGCGGACATACAAGTTTCGCAAGAAAGGATCGTTCGAAGAGAGAACCACGAAAAACGTTCATAAAAAGTTTGTTAGGGTTAGGAGGCGGTTCTGTAGGTCCGCTGTATATATATATATATATATATATATATATATATATATATATAGGTCCGCTGTACATATATATATATATATATATATATATATATATATATATATATATATATATATATAGCTAAATATTCCTCGACATTATTGTCTGCTAGTTATGCCTATTTTATGTGTCTAACAACGAAAAGAAAGTCATATTTCTGTCGTTCCAAGCGAGGGTCTCGTTCTGGCAGACTTGATGCCTTCAGGTAGTATGCGAGGGATTATTGGTCAGCTGACCGCTCGTAAAATGATCATGTGCACGTGACACCCACAGCCAAAACAATAGCGTTCCACACTCGCCGCCATGCCTACGATCGGCGCTGGCTAACATTCCTAAGCTTAAACGCACATATATTACCCCATAAATAGTAGACGGGAGGATGACCGCCGCCGTCGCTCAGCAGTAGAGAATCGAACGCGTTATTCGAAAGTCGCAGGTTCGGTCCCTGCACACGGCAACTTTTCTTTTCGCCACATTTCCTTTTTCACATTTATATCTAAATTATTATAAAAAATCAAGCACGTAGGGAAAAATCGTTCCGTAAAGATAAGAAAAACCGACATCGACTGCGTTAACCAGACTAATGAATTCTGCGTTGCAATCACGTATTCTACGACAGAGCCATGCCAGGCCTGTACACTGGTTTGAAAAAACAGCCTAT
The DNA here is from genome assembly GCF_013339695.2 of Rhipicephalus sanguineus. Taxonomy (NCBI): domain Eukaryota; kingdom Metazoa; phylum Arthropoda; class Arachnida; order Ixodida; family Ixodidae; genus Rhipicephalus; species Rhipicephalus sanguineus. Next base: position 56,584,722 of record NC_051184.2, read on the forward strand.
GCAGGCGTAATGTCGCTGGGACGTAAGTTGTGGTTGGGGTGCTGGCTATCTAAATTTACAAGAAAGCAATAAACACTACATAGGTACTCCTACGATACAGGCGTCAGATCAGATTAACGTTGGGGGTTCCATCCGCTGTTGTAGCAGTCTAATAAACGTTACATTTTTATTCCCACGATTCAGAAAGTTATATTGAAGCATTGCTCGACCCCGGAGGAATACATTAAGGAAAGATACGTATGATATACACATAATTGCACCATAAAGGGCACTTAGTTTCGATAATACTCACGTATGTAGTCTAACCTGAGGGCTGACGTTATGTCGCACCATAAGTTACCATTTAAACGCCAGTGTTGTCGACATGCCTGGTAAGCCAACTATTTGCTCACAGGTACTACACTTACAAAAACACGTCGATCCACCTCGTAACGTTTGGCTCAAAGCCATAAAATAAGACATAGAAATACTCGCTGACTGCTTCGTATGAAACCAATTCCCGCAACGCGTGGTATCTGCCGATTTTTTTTACTCTTTTATTTCTTTTGTCATGCGCAAATGCGCACGCGCGTATTCTCGGTTTTCCTGTCCTATCCCGCGCACTGCGCAGGATACCTACTCGTTGCGCAATTCGCATTGTGTGACGCCTGGTTACAGAATTCGCGTTGTGCGACGCTTGGTGGCTATTTTGCTCTTCTGCCGCACTACATTACATATGTTAACGTGGTTCTTTCGCGACATGAAGCGTGTATAGGGTCATTTTGCAACGCAGTTTCGAGCGCCGGCATAGCTCAAAGCTAGAACACTAGGCTCCCACACAGAGGGCCCAGGTTCGAACCTCGTTCCACCCTAGAATTTTTTTTTATTTCCTTTTTTTTGTTATTTCATGTGATAGTCGTTAAGAACATCGGCGGCGGCGGCGGCGACGGACAACTACGGCGCCAAAAACGGCCGTCGTAGCGAAGCCTTTAATGAGTAATGGGTTGCGCTCTCTATAGCCTTCTAGTGGGTCGTCGCCTTTGGCTCTTCGCGCTCGCGCTCTGAGTCCATTTTATGCCTTGACTGTCGCCATTGCATATCGTCGCCGACTACCGTCCAATAAACGCCTCAACAAATTGGTGGAGAGTGCTGTGCTCCTATTCGATGCCCCTGGAGCTGAGATCCCGTACCCTACCAACTACCATGCCTCAAGACGCTGCTCAGCAAACGTCTCCTTCCACAACGACCGCATGCCCCGGTGTCCCCCGCGTCCGCGACCCTCCTATCTTCACCGGCGCGAATGAGACCGATGTTGAGGACTGGCTTGCGATGTACGAGCGTGTGAGCGTACCAAACAAATGGGACGAGGCAGGTGTTGTGTCGTGCATATCAATTAAGGCACATCAAAGGAAATATTCGTTCCTCATTCTTTATTTCCCCTTCGTCGTCTTCGCTGAGGCGGCCGCCGAGCACGTGCCATCTCCTGGCGCCGTAGTCGGCAGTGACGCCTTATACGACATAGCCCCTTTTGCGAAAAAAAAAAAAGTTGCTACCTAATATAGTCCTTGAACTTCTGCGGTGTCTTCTTCTTACGAGTGCTCCTTCTAATACGCGCTTGAGATCCCGACATATTGGGTGAAACTTGCGCACTGTCTGCTGCGAGTGGTTCAGGAGAGTCCGCATTTTCATGATTATCCTCTCTTGACGTGCCAGGATGCGATAGATCACCCATAACTGTACCACACGATTGAGTGGATGCCGGTGACCAGTTCATAACAGCAGATGTGCCTGATCTCATTTTGCTGACAGCTGCAGGGTGAACAGCAGCTAACTTGGACGCGTTCCACACTCGTCCATCTTCCAACAAGTACGAGGCTGGTCCACGCTTTTCAACGATCTTCTTGGGCGCGGAGAACTGTGAAGATAGCTTCCCAGGAATGGCAGATAATTTAACCCGCACGTAATCACCAACGGCGAAGTTTGGTTCCTTGGCTCCGCGTTTTTCATCTGCTCTTCGACCTGGTTTGCTTGTTTTTCACGCGCTCTCGCAACTGCTCAATCGCCCTTGACGGGTCCGTGCTGAAGCATTTGTCGGGCATGCCCACTATGTCGAGCATTGTTCGAGGTTGGCGTCCATGAAGAAGTACAGCGGGCGCAACACCAGTTGTCGCGTGAGGCGTACATCGATATATTTGCAGGTAATCAAGCATGGCTATTTTTATATCACGGCGTTCAAACAGAGCCAGTTGTATGTATGACTTCAATACCCTGTTGAATCGTTCCACCAAGCCGTTAGCTTGCGGGTGGTACACAGAAGAGTTGTAATGCTTGATTCCACGTTTCTGCGAGAAATTCTTCAAAATTTGCTGATGAAAACTGTGGCCCATGATCGGATACGAGACCACGTGGGTATCCTTCGCGTGCAAAAAGTTCAAGTAAGAATTTCTTCACTGTAGGTGTGGTCGCGTCTCTTACGAAAGCCACTTCAGGCCACTTGCTGTAATAGTCAATGATTGTAATGGCAAAACGGCAGTCGGCTGAAGCTTGCGTGAAAGGTCCTACGATGTCGATTGCAACTTTTTCCCAAGCTTTGTCAGGAAGAGGAACGGGTTGCCTTGGCGCTGCAGAGGTACGTGCAGACTTGTCACAGGACTGGCAAATCACACATGTGCGCACAAGCTCTTCAATGTGGACTGTCCATGCACGGCCACCAATAGGACTCTCTCAGGCGAGCTTTGGTGCGACTAATGCCTGGATGTGACTCATGGGCCAGATCCATAAAACGGCGTGTCATAGACGCTGGCACGGACAATCCTTTCACCCCGGCACAAGATATCATTTACAAACTGAGAGTTCAGCTCGCACATGAAAGTAAGCCAGCAGCTCTTTCGACAAGGATTTTTTGTCAGGCCAAGAAGTAATCGTGAAGTGCTTGGCTGAGAGAGAGCGGGGGTCGTTGGCACTGGCTTCTTGAAGCTCTTGCATGGTAACGACTGGAGACAGGAAGCATATGAATTCTTCTTCGGGTGCATCGCGGAGTAAACTCTGTACGGGCAGCCGGGAAAGAGCGTCAGCCACGACGTTTTCACTACCCTTTCTGTATTCCACGGTGTAGTTGTAGCACAGCACCGTGAGGACCAGCGCGCAACCCTTAATGGACGGTGACCGGTACCTTTCGTTGAAAGAAGCGTAACCAATGCCGCATGGTCAGTCCGTAAGATGAAAGGTCTCCCCCACAGGTAAACGTGCCAATGTTCGCAAGCCCAGACGCAGGCAAGGCCTCGCGTTCTGCCAACTGAGTACTGCCGTTCATGTGGCTGCAGGGTACGCGAGGCGAACGCGACAGTTTGCAGTGAGGTTCCGTTATCTTGCTGAAGTACCGCACCTAATCCATATCCTGAGGCATCAGTCGTGACGTACACCGGTAAGTGAGGATCGAAAAGATGAAGAACCTCGCAAGATGTTAGAAGAGCTTTCAGTCGCTCCAAACTGCCTTGTGCTGTCCGCAGTCCAAACGAAAGGTGCATTTTCCTCGAAGCAAGGCACGCATTGGCTCCACAACGTCAGAAAAATGGGGGATGAACTTGGAGTAGAAACCTGCAAGTCCCAGCATCGAACGAAGTTCATTGATGTTTTTAGGTGAGGGTGCCTTGGTTATCGCCTCAATGGATGACATAAGTGGGAATAACCCTCTAGCGCTGACAACATGACCAAGAAAAGTCAGCTCTGCGACGTCAAAACACACTTGTGGTTCAACCTGAGGCCCGCATCAGAGAGCCGTTTCAAAACAGCGCGCAAATTGCCCAGATGATCCTCGCGGGAGCGTCCATACACGATGATGTCGTCAATGTAAAATAAGACGCATTTGCGCCCTTTTAGGATCAAATGCATCATCTTTTGAAATGCTGAGGACGCCGATGCTAGTCCGAAGCAAGCCCTTTTGAAGCGAAAGAGTCCGTCATGAGTTATGAAGGTAGTAAGGTCACGGCTCTCTGGACTGAGTGGTAACTGGTGGTACGCAGAAGCTAAGTCGAGCTTTGAGAATCGCTGCGCCCCCAGCCAAGCTGTTCAGTAAGTTCTTCAGTTTGTGGCAAAGTAAAACTGTCCACTACCACAGCTTTGTTTGGCTCCCGTAGGTCCAACGCACATGCGAACGAGCCATCTTTTTCCTAGCTACCACAATGGGTGACCCCACTCTGACGAGTCGACGCGCTCAATGATGCCCTGGGCTTTCTAATTTTTGTGTCTGCCGAGACTTGCTCGCGAATGAACAAGTGGCAGCCGTCTCGCTTGCTGGCCACTGGTTGAACAGACGCGCGAAATTTGGACCTTGTGACAGAAGCCGTTAACAGTTCCGAGCTCTTTTGAAAATGGTGCTCGAATTCGAAATGGTAACTCTTCAGGCAACACAGGAGTTTCTTGCGTCATCAGAAGACACTTAAGCGGTGACCCCTGAATCTTCATGGTCCAGAGCCGCGATGCCATCTAATTCAAGAATGGTTTTTCCTCCAGGCACAACGTACAATAAGATAGAAGTGCATCGACCATGGAATGAGGCCGCAGCAATGAAACATCCTTGAATTGGAATGGCGGACTTGGAATAATCGAGAAGCTGAACGGACGTAGATGTCAGAGGATACACTTTAGAAAAGTGACGTTTGTAAAGGTCCTCAGCCAGAATGGAAACCGATGATCCAGTGTCTATCAAGAATGACACAGAAATTCCCTCAATTTCTAATACTGCGTAAATTCCTTTCTTTCGGCTCCAGATTTGACACACACTTAAGTGATCGTCTGGGTCAGCTGTATCGCTATCTTCCGCGACATGCTGAACATTTTTCGCGAACTTTCGTAGCGACTTGCACACCTTTTCCAAATGGCCAATTTTCTCACATTTTCGACACTTATGTGTCTTGGCCTTGCACTGAGGGCTATTTGCAAGGTGCTCCGCCGAACCACAACGATAGCATTCCTGCTCTTTGAAGGATCGTTGACTTTGACTTTGCGTCTTATAGCATGTGCACGTGCTACAATGCTTCTCTCTCTCCTTTGAATTATTTTTAACACGATGAACTTGTAATTCCTTTCGGGACAGTTCTCTGGCTTCACTTGTCGCCTGATCATTCTGTTTTGCAATAGTAAGGGCCCTTGAAAGCGTTAGGGACTCTTCCAGCAGAAGGCGTTCACGTAAATACTCGCTGGTCGTTTTCTCTATCAGCTGGTCGCGTATCATGTCGTCCGCCAAGTCAGCCGAACATCGCACGCTCCTACCAAACTTCTCAGAGCGGTGATAGTAAATCCCAGCAGCTCGACCTGGGGCTTGTGTCACGTCCCCCCGAGCCGAAACCATGGTGACGCGCAAGTAGTGACGTTCACCATCTGCTCCTGAAATAACCTTCAGCGTGCGATGAGCACGGTCCGAAGTCAGCCGGGCTAGGAGAGACGCCAACGTCCCTTCCGTGGGGCTACGAAGCACCGCAAGGCCCGGGTCGTCCGTTGCCGTCAGAGTCTGGAGATGCGCTGTCCTTCCAGCCCAAGCAGTTGAGCAGAATCGCCTTCCCGCCGAAGAGCAGGTAGGTCGGAGGCGCCCGAAGCAACCATGTAATTCTTGAAGGCTTGTATCCATTGCTCCCAAGGGATGACCGGGTGTCCAGGTGACGGCAGGAACGGAGGTGGTGGTTGTAGTCCAGAAACACTCATCGTAGAGGACGACAGGCGTACGTACAACACTCACGAAGATGAAGGTCAGACCGGTAGCACATGGGCTCGTAAATCCTCGTCGCCAAAATATGTTGTGTCGTGCATATCAATTAAGGCACATCAAAGGAAACATTCGTTCCTCATTCTTTATTTCCTCTTCGTCGTCTTCGCTGAGGCGGCCGCCGAGCACGTGCCATCTCCTGGCGCCGTAGTCGGCAGTGACGCCTTATACGACAGCAGGCAAACTCAGCAACCTGGTTTTCTACCTCGCGGGTGTGGCGGGCCTGTGGTACAACAACCACACCACCGAGTTTTCCACGTGGTCTGCTTTCAAGACCGCCATCATCGATGTGTTTGGCCGCCCTGCCGTTCGTAAACTGCAAGCCGAACAACGTTTACGTGAACGAGCTCAGCAGACCGGTGAGTCCTTTACGAGCTACATAGAAGGCATCCTGGACTTGTGCAAGAAGGCTGACGCGGCCATGCCTGAGTCTGACAAGAGCCGCCACGTTTTGAAAGGCATCGACGACGATGCCTTCACTATGCTGCTCGCCAAGAACCCTCGTACTGTGGCCGAGGTGATCACGCTCTGCCAAAGCTACGAGAAGCTGCGCCGGCAGCGACTGCTGACCCGTCGACCTCCATCACGCGACGCCGATCTCGCAGGCTTGTCGGCCATTTCTGATCAGTCCGCCTTGCTCGCCGAGATCAAGTCATTCGTGCGCGAGGAAATTGCCCGCCAGTTCTCCCTACTGGCCTTCCCTCACCCGCAGCATGTTGAACAGCCGTCGACCACGCTGCTGGCTCCCTTACGCCGCGCTATTCAGCAGGAAATCGCGGAGGTCATGCCGGAATACCACCAGCCCCATCCGGCACCTGCGCCGCTCAGTTACGCGCAGGTTGTAGCCAGGTCACCCCAAGCGATTCCTGTGGCTGCCCCACTTACTTACGCCGAAGCCGTCGCCAGACCTCAAGCCTTCGAAGCGAGTGGGCCGGCTGCGTTTGCCGACGCCATACCTAGGCCACCGATGCAGCCCATCATGCAGTCGTATCAGCAGACGCCTCGTCCACCGCGTCCTGCTCCATGGATGGGACCTACCCCGGCGAACCGATGGCGCACTTCTGACAACCGCCCGATCTACTTCGCGTGTGGTTGCGCCGGTCATGTCGCCCGCTATTGCAATCGAGTGCAGCCGCCTCGTGTAGCCTCAGCCATCCCCAGCCAGTCAAGCCGCCCGTATTACGATTCACCGCCGCCTATGTCACCGTCGTTTCGCCCAGCTCCATCTACCCACCGTTCGCCGTCACCACGGCGCCGATCACTGTCACCGATGCGGCCACGGCCGGTCACACGTGACCAGGAAAACTAGTCGTCGCAGTCCACGAGGCAAGGGCTGCGACGCTATCGAACTGCGAAAGCCCTCAGCGAAGCCCATCAAACGTGTTAGACGTGTTTGTGGACGGTGTGCGCGCATCTGCCCTTATTGACACTGGAGCCGCCGTATTCGTTATTGACGCCAAACTTAGCCGACTACTGCGAAAAGTGACGACGCCACTTCCCGGGTTCTCCCTCCGTACAGCAAGCGCCCAAATTATTCACCCTACAGCGGTGTGCACAGCCCGCGTAATTATTAAGGATGCTCTGTACGCCGTCGAATTGATAATAATTCCAGCATGCTCTCACGACGTCATCCTAGGATGGGATTTTCTCTCAAATCACGACGCCGTGATTCATTGCGCACCCGCCGAAATGGAGCTCTCACCATTCTCTGACCTGACGCCGGCTGACAGTCCATCGTCTGTGAGCAAGGTACTCGCCAAAGACGACATCAAACTGCCTGCATACTCGTCAACGGCCGTGTCCGTCTACTGCGCCAGTCTCTCCGACACCGTCGCCCTCCTCTCGCCTTCCGAACGTGTTTGCACGAGGAAAGGCTTGCTGGTGCCCTTCGCGACCGTGCAAGTCACTCAGGGCAGCACGTCAATTTTTGTTATCAACCCATCTCCGTACAGTGTTACGTTGGTGCGAGGAGAATGTCTCGGCAGCGTGGAACCCCTCGAAGACGCACAAGTTATGGACGAAGCACGCACTTCCCCAGTTCCGGCACGCTCAGTTCTGTTACCAGGTCTGGTTCATCGCCCGCTGATGTATTTGCTTCTTCCATTGCTGACAACCTTACGCTGGTCCAGCGTTCCCAGCTTCTAGACCTCTTGGAAGAATTTCGCGCTTCTTTCGATATTGCTCAAACTTCTCTCGGCCGCACGTCCACCGTTGCGCATCGCATCGACACTGGCGCCCAACCACCACTGCGGCAACGTCCATATCGCTTATCTCCCACAGAACGCCGCGTAATCAACGAGCAAGTCGACGACATGCTTCGACGCGATGTTATTCGACCATCTAACAGCCCCTGGGCGTCTCCTGTCGTACTTGTTGCGAAGAAGGACGGTTCTGTGCGGTTCTGTGTGGACTACCGACGACTCAATAAGATCACTCGTAAGGACGTGTATCCACTACCGCGAATAGACGACGCGATTGACAGCCTACAAGGAGCCGAATTCTTTTCGTCTATCGATTTGCGCTCAGGGTACTGGCAGGTACCTATGGCTGATGACGCTCGACCGAAGACCGCCTTTATCACGCCCGACGGCTTGTACGAATTCAACGTCATGCCGTTTGGGCTGTCTAATGCGCCCGCCACCTTCGAGCGCATGATGGATACTGTTCTGCGCAACCTGAAATGGCACACGTGCTTGTGCTACCTCGACGACGTCGTCGTTTTCGCTCCAGACTTCTCCACGCATCTTCAACGCCTCCGGCATGTGTTGACGCGTTCGAGCGACGCTGGTCTGCAACTGAATTTAAAGAAGTGCCGATTTGCAGCACGGCAGCTGACAATACTCGGCTACGTCGTGTCCAAGGACGGAATTCTCCCCGATCCAGCCAAACTTCGGGCCGTGACCGAGTTCCCGAAACCAACGTCCGTCAAAGAACTGCGCAGTTTCGTAGGACTGTGTTCCTACTTTCCCCGCTTCATTCGAAACTTTGCGACTATCATATCACCGCTGACGAAGCTCCTCGGAAGTCACGGGCCCCTCCATTCGTGGTCGTCGGAGTGTAACGACGCTTTCGCAAAGCTCCGTCATTTGTTGACGTCGCCTCCCATACTACGCCACTACGACCCTACGGCCTCTACAGAGGTACACACAGACGCCAGCGGTGTTGGCCTTGGCGCTGTCCTTGCGCAGCGCAAACCAGGATTCCCTGAATATGTCGTGGCATATGCAAGTCGTACGCTTACTAAAGCCGAGACCAATTACACCGTCACCGAAAAGGAATGCCTGGCGATCATATGGGCCCTTACAAAGTTCCGACCCTATTTATATGGCCCCCCATTAGATGTCATCACCGACCATCATGCACTATGCTGGTTGTCGTCATTGAAGGATCCCTCAGGCCGCCTCGCCCGCTGGGCACTTCGCCTACAGGACTACGATATTCGCGTGCTGTACCGCAACGGACGCCAGCATGCTGACGCCGACGCCCTCTCGCGCTCCCCCTTGCCTGAAGACGATGCCCCCTGCTCGGTACCTAACAATGTTGTTTCTTCCATCGACGTTCACACCATCGCTACCGAACAACGCAAGGATAAATGGATCGCCTCGCTGATAGACTTGCTCACTGATCCGTCGGCAACACCAACCACTCGCGCGTTGCGTCGTCAAGCCCACCATTTCACCATTCGTGACGACCTACTGCACCGACGCGATTACGACGCCGACGGCCGCCAGTGGCTACTTGTGATACCCCGCAGTCTGCGTTCTGAAATATGCGAGTCTTTCCACTCTGATCCACAATGCGCGCACTCTGGGGTATCCAAAACTTACCACCGCATTCGACAACGATACTTCTGGCGAGGGATGTACCGCTACGTGCAGAAGTTCGTTCGCTCCTGCCTCGATTGCCAACGCCGAAAACCTTCAACGCACGTGTCACCCGCCGGTCTACAACCATTACCTTGCCCGAACCGTCCGTTCGGGCGCGTGGGCATCGACTTGTACGGACCACTTCCTCTGACATCGGCTGGTAACCGCTGGGCCATCGTCGCTGTTGACCACCTTACGCGATACGCCGAAACCGCCGCTCTGCCAGCGGCTACAGCGCGCGATTTTGCCTCCTTCCTGCTACACCGTTTCATGCTGCGTCACGGTCCACCCCACGAGCTTCTCAGCGATCGAGGCCGTGTCTTCTTGTCGGAAGTCGTCGAAGCCATTCTAAAAGAGTGCCGTGCTGTTCACCGCAAAACTACTGCTTACCACCCGCAGACGAATGGGCTCACCGAAATCTTTAACCGCACGCTTGGCGACATGCTCTCAATGTACGTCGCCGCCGATCGCACAAATTGGGATGCCATTCTGCCCTTCGTCACCTACGCCTATAATACCGCCCCTCAAAGCACGACTGGTTTTTCACCCTTCTTCCTATTGTACGGAAGGCACCCGTCGCACACCATCGACACGATACTCCCATACAAGCCGGATTCAACTGAGTGTGCGCCGATATCTGACACAGCCAGGCTTGCGGAAGAGTGTCGCGAGCTTGCCAAAACGTTTACAACGCAGGAACAAGAGCGGCAGAAGAGCATTCGCGGTGGAACCACCACTTCTGAGTCCACGTTCCTCCCTGGAGCGCTCGTATGGCTCTCGGTCCCTACCACTGCAACTGGCCTCTCTGCAAAACTACTGCCGAAATACGAAGGCCCCTACCGGGTCGTCGAGCGCACATCCCCGGTCAACTACGTGATCGAACCCATCGAACCATCTTCGGACATGCGCCGTCGAGGGCGCGACATCGTCAACGTGGAGCGTCTCAAGGCCTACTATGACCCACTCATAGTGACGAGCTGTTAGGTCGCCGGACGGCTCCCTTTTCGTACCCGGGGAAATTGTAGCGAAGCCTTTAATGAGTAATGGGTTGCGCTCTCTATAGCCTTCTAGTGGGTCGTCGCCTTTGGCTCTTCGCGCTCGCGCTCTGAGTGCGTTTTTGTGCCTTGACTGTCGCCATTGCATATCGTCGCCGACTACCGTCCAATAAACGCCTCAACACCGTTGAAATGATCTCATAACAGCTTTCGCTGTAAAACAATTCCTCAAGTTGACCTATACTGTTTTCTTCCCAGTCACCTATCGCATTTCATTGATCCCAAGATGTTAGTTAATACTAACACTACCAGGTTTGCGGCTAACAGTAACTTTTTACTTCCTAAGGTTCATACTAGCTATGGTAAATCATCTTCTCTATTCTCCATATGGAATAACTTGCCCACTTCACTAAAATATAAAGTTTCTTTTATTTCATTTAAAAACTAATTAAAAGAGCATCTGTTAAATAGTTTATCGGTCTTTTTTTGTTACTTCACAATGTATTTATTATTTGTATTTTTGATGCCATGCCCTTTTGTTTTTCAATCTGCTTTGTGTATTCTTTGATTCTGCGATTCTAACAGCTGCTTATTGTTGTTTTATTTATTTGTAATCATCACCGAGGGTCCCGTTGCAGTCGTGTACTTTGGGACCCTCGTCTGTATATTTTACTCCATGTAATATTCTTTTATATTATGACAATAAACTGATTGATTGATTGATTTATTGATTGCATGGACAAGAGTTTTCTGTTCCTGCGTAGCCAAGGTTCTGGGAACTCAGCGTAATTTAATTGAGGTGTAATAATGACTAACCTTTTCATGTCACGCTGCCGTAGCTGTTCGTTGCTGCCTAAAATTCTATAGGCGTCAAAAGTTTACGTAATTAATTCTTTGCTATGGTTGGGATCATGATCTGTACGTGTGGGGATACATATCGTAAACATGGGACATAAAAAACTGTGTTTAAAATACCTTCAATTTTATTTATTTGTCGGTGTTTTTTCCGCGTAGTCAAAAAGACAGCGAGACGCTCCCAAGTGCCGAAGTGCGCTATCAGCTGCCGTCAGTGCTGAACCAGTAGTTGAAATGCCCTCTGAGCCTTCTTCGCCAACGACAGAGTGGTACCGACAGAAGGTAGAGAAGTCAGCAGAAGAGGTACTGCAACTGAAGAAAAAGCCAAGCCTTGCAGCAGTCCAAAAGAAGACTAAGTCAGCGGTGTGATGTGTCAGAAAATTTCATGAAGGAGCTGAAGGAGAAATATCGGCTGTAAGGAAAGGGCCTTGGCGTTTTTGCTTTTCTTCCAAAATTCAGCACCTTCTTACCACAGCCCATGAAAAAACGAACAAGATGTACCCCCCAGAGCTACATGCATTCGCACTCACACTGAACTACTACTCCGCTTCTGCGTACGAGTATGTAAGGTCTAAATTTAATGATGGTTTGCTTTCGCAGCGTACGTAGCGTGATTGGTACAAGTCTGTTTACAGTGATTCTGATTTTACCTCTGAGGCCTTTGATTTTCTTAGGAATACAGCCAGAAGCCAGGACAAGCCCCTGATTGCAGCAGTCATTACGGATGACATGGCGATCAAAAAACATGTTCAGCTTGTTGGTAAGAATGTATTCGGCTGTATTGATCTTGGTACAGAAATGTCTGATGATAGCTTGTCCAAAGCGACTAATGTCTTCGTTTTTATGCTGGTCGGCGTGAATATGAGGCTAAAAATACCTCTACGGTATATCTTTATTAACTCTATTTCTGGACCTGAAAGAGGGGCATTCACCCAAGAATACGTGTCGAAACTAACATCAGTAGGTGTTGAAGTAGCATCGCTGACATTTGATGGCGCTGCCTCGAACTTTACAATAGCTAAGTGTCTCGGTGCTGATTCTAAGTATACATCGCCTTGGTTTAACACTAGCTTGAACTTCTCAACTGACGAAACAGAATGTTCAAACAACGTATTCGTCATTCTTGATGCATGTCATATGATAAAGCTTAACTGCAACTGCCTAGGTTCTGTCGGCCACCTTGTCGACGGGAATTGATCAGAAACCAACTGGTCCTCTATTGAAGCACTAGGAACGTTGAAGCGGGATGAGGGACAGCACTTCGGCAACAGGCTGATAATTAGGACTCATATCCAGGGGGCAAAGCAAAAGACGAAAGTTCAGTTTGCTGTTCAGACACTCAGCTACTCGACTTCTGCGAATTCACTTTAAAGCTTCCGCGAGTTAAAGGTGCACATGCTACAGCTGAATTCACAAGGACTTTTGACCGCCTTTTTGATGTCTTGAATTCAAGAAATCCCTTTGGTAGATCGTATAAAGCGCCTATGAGAAAGGCGAATGAAGCCTCAACGAGGTCTTTTTTTGAAAAGGGCAAATCGTAACTGTGCTTAAGGATGCGAATGGAAAACCGTTGATTAAAGGCTTCAAGAAAACCGGCTTTGTTTGGCTCCGTATCTGCATGTGCAATTTCACAGCACTTTTAGATAGACCTGTCCCAACAGGAAAGATGAAGTATTTGCTCACCCACAAAATGTGTCAAGACTACGTGGAAATGTTTTTTGCTTGCGTAAGAGGAAAAGGGGTTTATAACAGCAACCCTGCTTCATGCCAATTCACAGGTTCATACAAGCGCCTTCTTATTAGGACAGAAGTTGCATCATCAGAGGCTGGAAACTGCTCTCGCGATATCGTGACTCTTCTCTGCTCCTGAAGTGATGTAAACTCGTTGAGCCACCATCATTTCTCGCTTCATTAAGAAGATCGTCTTTGGTACATCCATTGGACGACGATACCGATCACACCCATCGGGTGGATTGCCCGAAAAACCTTTCGTCTGTTGTCGACGCAGTAGTGCCATATATATGAGGTTTTGTGGCGCGAAAAGTGTACGCTTGCACATTCTGTGATGAATGCTGCGGTACGCTGCTGTCCGATGAGCTGCCACCACTCACAGCTGTAAAAATCTACGGCGGAATTGTGGCGCCGTCGAAGGATGTGCTGCATATTTGTCACATCGTAGAGAAAGAGTTTCGTGCTCTACAGATTCAATGTAAGGACTTCAAATCGTTGCATGTAAACGGTGAGCGCATAATGGTAGATGTATTGACAGTGGTTTTTGAACAAGCCTTATTTGCTCAGCTCGTGCCTCATTTGTTAGACTGCAATCCACTTGACAACCACATTTACAATTTGTCGAAGAAGATTGCCAACCTATACATAAAAATATGGTTACACCACATTTCAAAAGAAATCAACTGTAAAAACTTCCACAGTGAAGTACGAACACGGCTGACAAGGACTGTTATTTTTAAAAATCTGTAAACGAGCTTAAGCAGGAGCTGCAGCAAGCTGGTCAACTAGTGTGCTTTTGTATCTTTTCTTTCGGGGTGTTTAGCTTTTAAGGGCACGCATTACTTATGTTTAGTTTCGTGATTCAGGCGTTAGCAAGAGCTGCAGCAAGCTGGTAAACTAGTCTACTTTTGTGTCTTTTCTTTTGCTGAGTTTCGCGACAGTTCTGTCGAAAGAAAGGAAGTTCATAGACCGCAGAATTATTGAGACGTTCCATATCAGGACGAAAGGGGAGGGATGCATCAGCCACCCGCCGATTATTCTTACTGACAAAGAGTACGCATACCTCTGCTCCACGTGCACGTAATCACCTCAGTCTACGATGGTTGTTTCCATATGCGCACAGTCGTTCTCTTGCACTGCGTTTTTATGTGGTTTGTCATGCTGTGTGTCATGGCTTTTTAGCCTGTGACGTGTCTTTATGACAGCTTTTCAGCTGTTTAATTGATAACTCCTCAACCTGCTTAATTTCATAGCTATTAGCGGCTCCTGTGTTAGTCCCAAGGGGGACGCGCCATATGGTGTGAGGCTGTTAAAAAATAAAATAAAATTAAGAGGGCTGGTTTCATCGTTCAACAAACTGAGTTGTTACTCTGCGCTCGTTTGTCTTGCCTTTCTTCATGTCCCGTCCTATTGCGCAGTTTCGACCAGATGATTCTTGCACAATAGAGAGCTCTTCGTTGCGATAAATCTGGCATCTCTGCTCCAACATCACTGCCGACGTTATGTCGGAACGAGAACCACCCTTCACACGTCAGTGTGGTAGACGTGCAGTCGAGCGCAATTTCTAGGTTTTCGTGCGAACGTCGACGAAGAACTACAACAGCGTGACGGCCCATAATCCTGTTTCAAGGAGAGGGAGGTATCAAGGATGTTTCACTCTCTATTTTAGCTGTTGCTTAAGTTGCGATCACTCCAGTCTGACAAAGGCACATTTTCATGCTTATATGGAACGCGATATATTAAGCAAGTCGTTCAAATAATGTAGTGCAGAGCACCTGCTCTACGACACCTTTCCCATCAATTTAGTGTGCGTCCGCGGAGATAAGAACCAACGAAGGTTCATCGCTTCGCAACACTTGATCGCGACGAATGTAAAATTACATGAGAGAAAGCGTGGATAATTTGTCATAGGGGTGACTGTTGTAGCATAGAACAGATAACGAGGGAGAGAAGAATGCGTAATCTTCATTTTTATTTTTCCGAAACGTGCCGCAAGGCCCTTGGCACGCTAGGCCGTTCGACGTTCGCGCGATAACCTTCAAATTGTGCTAAACTGTACCCGGAAAGGCCGCGATATGCCCACAAGTACTCAATTTCCACAAAGACGTCGATCAACCTCGCAACGCTTGGCACGAAACGAAATATTTACAATGGGCTGATACAGCCTGCCTGCTTCGCATGAAATCGAGTAACGTAATGTGTAGGATATGCGGAATTTTCTTTTATTTAAAAGTAGAGGTAACAATACTTTCCTACCCGACATAAGACAGTACCAACTGGAGTAAAAATATTAGCAAAATCACCACTGGGAGATTTGTTTTTGAGACAATTATGACACAACTTCCTCGATGCACGGAGCTCCACACCTGTACTATCGATGTGGATCGCCCAGGCTATCTTTTTGTAATATAACTGGGAAAAAATCAGTATCTATTGATAAGAGGCCACCACAAAAATACCTTAGTCAGCAGTTATTATCGCAATATCATATTATATAAAGTAAATCTTTATCCATAAATTCGGCAGAAGTGAGTTGATATTTATTTCGAAAAGTAACTAGTATTGCTGCAAAGAGTACCACAATCTGTTCTGTTCTGTTCTGTTCTAACTGTTTTGCTGTGGAGAGGTTGAGGTCCATATTGCCTCGGCTACTCCATATCACGAAGTTATGCAGCGAAAAAAAAAAGAATAATACTACGTGATTATGAAAAAAACGACACACAGAAATGGCATGGCAAATTTATCGGGAAACCTGCTTTAGTCAACGTTCAAGTGTTAGCGAAGGAACGCTGCTTTAAGCCTCAAGTTCCAAACTTCTCAGCTGTATAAAGGAAGTCGCTTCATCGAAAAGCTTAGTGACGCACAGCATAATATTTCTGTTCGTCAAGAAACTTGTTTTCTACTTCGGAAAGGCGTCTTCACACGTCATTAATACTATTTCATGATACTATTTCCAAACGCTTTTCTGGCTGTTAGAAACGCTTACAAATATTCAGTATCAAGGATGGCGAGGCATTTCCTCGAAAACTGAATCAATTTTAAAGGCGTGTAGGGCTTCGGTCTGTGCTCTTTAGGAGAAGAGCGACCAAAGAAGAGAAAAGTTCAATTCTGATAGCAAAACACCATCGGGCTATAACGGTATTCTGTAAATGATTGAGACATCATCCAATAACTTCAATATATGGCATCTTAATGAAAGCACCAAGTGGGGCTCCCTCCCCAAAATTCAAAGATCCCAAAAGTAATCTTGCGTTTTAAAAAAGCGTCCCTGGAAGTTGTTTTGTCTTCTTATACGCATTCTGCAATATACCACCTCAGTACTACAATATATCACTTGAAGCAAACGCACATTTCCAAATCTATGCGGATAATTTAGATATACCAGTATAAAAACTTTGAGCTTACGACAAGTTCTTGAATGTGTCATTAGATCAGCTTAGCTCGTTCCAGTTATCAATTAGATTTCCATGCATCACCATTTCAAGATGGCTTACCAACCCGCCCAGTAGTCTGTTCAGAGGAAGTAAAATATTTGAGATTTGTAGTTTTGATGCACATCTTCTGAACAAAAACTAATTTTTTATGCATTTGCGTGAAGTCGGAAACCACATCGCGCCAAAGTACCAACGGAGGGAAGAAACCAAGACGCAGTTTTTTAGAGTTTCAAACTATCACATAAGAGAGATATCGGTTCCTTATTACATCTAGACTTTTTATAAGCAATGCCGCCAAGTACCACAGCTTAAGCCGTTTCAATTGCAAGCTTTTAAGTCAAACCGATGAAGCGCAAAATAAAGCCATGGACAATATCCTGCATCTCATATAACATTTCTAAATCACAATTCCGCACTTCGAAGGCTCAACAGACCTATTGCAGCGCGCTTCAAGAAATGTGTCCGCTAATCCTCAAAAATTAGAAAAATGAAACATTTGCTTGCTACCTGCATAAATAATTTCTATGTAACACAGACAACTTCAGATAATGAAGACATCAAGCTCGTCGGTAATCAAAGATATTAAATAACTGTTTAGTTGGTGGAGACAGAGGGTGTTCGAAATTTGTGATCTCTTGTTATATTTTTCTATGTAGCACCGAAACTCGGCTAGTGTCCACTAAAGCTTGCTATTAGAGGTATACACAAAGTGAGTGAGTGAGTGGATAACTTTATAAACTTTCTGCAGGTTACCGAGCTGGGTTCCCGCCTAGGAGCCGGCCGAGAGGCCGTGTCTCTCAGCAAGTTCCTTGGACTGTTGGATTGCCCAGAGTTGATGGTCTAGTCCTGAGCTGAGCAGCGGGGCCCGCTAAGGCACCCGAAGGTTCTCATTGGAGGCCGCATCACTAGTTTCGCGAATTTGTGCTGGACATTCTCAGAGAATATGCGCTATTGCGGCCCTATTGGCGCAATACTTGCATGAGTTGGGTGCATACAAATCACGGTAAACGTGCTTCATAATTACGGGAATAGCGTAGGTGGGGTAGGGCGGGAGGGGGGGGTGTATTCCCATCGCTTAATTTTATGGTGTTGGGTCATAACGTTGAATTTGGTTAGTCTATCCACCCACTCCTATTCCTTCATAAGAAAAACCTTGACGTTGGTGTTAACAGTAGACGCAGCTCGGAACGCGAGACCTCGAGTCCTGCTGCGCGCCACCTCGTTTACCTCCGTCGACTGCATGGAGTGATGAGAATGTTAATGTGTAGCTGCTTGGCATGTGTCTTAGTGTCGCTAACCCTTCGTGTGAATGAAGGTATCGTTTACTCACAGGTGCTTGCACCCTCTAAACGCTACTTGAATGGATAGAGGGAGGCATGACACTCCTAAAGTACGCCCTGTGTGAATATCTGTTTGTAGTGGAGACTGGTTTATAGAACTGGCTTTGGTGAATTTGACCTCCTTTGCTGCATCTTACGCCGTGTGAAAAACAAGCAGTGTATTGCTAAACTATGTGGCTAAAGCTTTTACTCCAGCTCACGGTAATCTGAAGATATGTCGCTTCATTACGAGTATTGTCGCTTTGAAAGAATGGGTAAATAAAATTTAGGCACTTCTGCTCTTGCCAGCACAAGGTGACGTAGCTAGGCCTGCAGTATACATGTGCTTGCATTTATGTTTGGCCGTTCTCTAAAAGCAAGAATGATATCTTTTATGCTCCTAGCATCAGGTGTGTTTCAATGATCTTTCACTCTTGAAAGTGAAAACTCTTTCAAGAACACTTCAATTTGATATTCACCATTTTTAAAATGAAAAATCAATATTGAGCAGCTGGCTGTTTTTCGATGAAAATTCGCTGGCAAATTTTCGATACTGGTGAATAACTTCCCCAGCGGTATTCCAAAGATACGCAATAGGTTTTCAATTGTCAATTCATTTTATTTCAGCGATAAATCTACATTAATTTGCTTGATGGCTTTTCAGTTGAGAGTCGCGGGCAAATTTTCAATACTGGCCCACAACTTGCTCAATGGTATTTAAATTGATCGACAATGTACTTTCAATGCCCACTGTATATTGCTCAATAACATCTCTATGCTTTTTAAATAAGAATTTTCGTAATGGTAGCCACTTTTGCTGAGCTTCCGTGTAAAGTGCGAAAAAGTTTACGAGTACATTGTCCTGCAAGAGTAAGTTTCGCGAGCAGGACGTATCCAGCTCAAGTACCGCATCAATAGGCAGCAAGTATAAAGAAAGAATGCATTCGTGGGGAAGTTACCCCAGTAAGGACAACTGATTTCGCTCACTCCCTATGTTAGTATGCGCACACCCCACCACCGACCGTACCGATTTCTTTCATTAAACCCATTTAGGCCCAAGCAAAAACTGTTTGTTGAATTTAATTGAAATTTAGCGCACTTATCTGACGCCAGTAGACAACAGCATCTGACAATTTTCATAGAGTTACATGTATTCCTTCAGAAGTTATGATAATGTATTTTAGAAAGTACGCTGGGCTCTTGCGATAGCAATGCAAGATGGCTCGGCACCAGAATAGCAAGCATGATTGGCCCTTGCCATACTAATACCAAAGTTGTTTTGGCATATGCAACTTGTCGAAGCAGCGAAGCACCATGCAAAGCGTTGCCCCATACTCTTCGCAGCATCATTTCTATTTATCACAGAGAGTGCACTCCAACCGTTTTTCAATCTTCTTGTGAAAATTCTTGTGATAATCTTGCGAAATCTTCTTGCGAAAATGTGTACACGGCACAGCCAGTGTCTTGTAAGTATGCAGGTGAATGACAGCAGACGACGCATAGAGGGCCCGCTAACCTACAGTAGGTTGGTAGATCCTCTATGCATTCAGTGCAGCAATGTTGATGATCAGTGTAAATATGGCCTTCCATCACTTTTTCCCACGAATGAAAATTCTTTAGTTATACGCAGCTTGATTGTAGAGGTGTATCTCTCTCATGCCAATATTTCTCTAGCTGCTGACGATGTTTCGTGACGGCACTACGCTTTTCTTTTGAGTTGATGGTCATCTGCTTACTGAGTGTAGTGGCTCGACTGTGTGACAGTTCGTAATGATATCAACCATGCTATTCTTTTTGCCCTTCACGAAAAGAAACTCGTTTCCCGGATCAAAACAGAAACAGTCTTCCCGATTTCTTTTGTTCGATCAGGCAGAAGGCATTCATTCGCACAGCCGCCTTCCACCCCCTCCTCAGCCGTTTTGGAGTGACAATTACTTCACCAAGAGGCACTCGTATATCGAGAGCCGGCATATGTTGTAGTCTCCCGAGTCTCAAATGACCGTAAAAACGGTATTCTTCCTAAGAAAACACCTGGTTAGATCTCTGAGGCAACCTAGAACGCAACGAACATGTAAGCTCTCACAAAGGCCCAGTGTAATAGGAGAAGTACACCAGCATTTCATTACCCCTCAGAGCAAAACTGTGCACTACAGCTGATTCTTGCGCTTCGCCGCGATTACATTGTTTGTTCTGGAGCACAATCAATCTGTTTTTTTTTTCAATACATACAGTGTGAAACCTTAAATTATTTGAGAAAACGTAGTAGTCGTCACATGCGTTCGATGGGTGCTCGTTTCCCAAACGTTTAACAACTCGTAGCACAGAAAAAAAATGACCTGAGTCAATATGTTCAATTAGGAGTGTCTTGCTGCAACCTTTAGCGTCCAAAATACTAATATGAAAAATTAGAATATTGGATAGTGTATTTTATATTCCGAAAAATTGAACTGTACTTTGTAAAGTACTCTGGGCGCTAAATGTTAAAGAGTTGGTAAGCCTAGCAAACAGAAATGTGCTAGCGAAGGGCGAACGGGAATCCACCAAATGTACTTTGTGTGTTGAAAATGAATTTTGTGTCTGGGCAAGCTGATTCATTTTGAAAGAAATCTCAAAATACTGCACGCGGATCAGCAGCACAAATAGAAGTTCTGCAATGATTCCTGTTATTAAGGTCTTAAAAGAGCTTGTTGTCATGTGTTCAGTGCTGTTTATTCACCCGTTTCCAAGCTGCGATTCTCCAGCATTTCACTAAATACGTTGCCCATGAAATAACGAAGGCGGAAGGACCACACAGTCTTTGCAATGATTTCAGTTTCTTTTATGAGTTACTATGTTCGCAAAAAGTCTATCGCTTTACAAGCCAAAATTAACGATGTTCCGAAGCGGTTTTATAGCATCGTCACTCCCAGGAGACTCAGAAGCAAGGAACGCGCGCTCAACACAAAACTTGTGGTCGCTCGAAGGCAAATACTATATCAGTGTTGTATAAGGATAGACGAAAACTACGCGCGCGCCAGACTTGTCAGGAAGTTTACAACCGCCCCTCCCCGGCGAACCCTTCTTCGTTTTTCCGTCGTAGCTGGAGGGTCAGGTTTTACTATATAGAAAGGAATGGTCAAGAATAGAGAACCGCGAAAAAAGTTTACAAAAAAATCCTGGAGGTCCAAAGGTTAATAAGAGTAGGAGGAAATTCTGTAGTTCCGGTGCACATGTGGCTGGGGAAATAAAATGGCGAATTTAGAAAAGTTGTATCTTTTATTGGTTAGCGCAATTTTCTACCGTGGCACGGCGTTCGGGTAGCGGAAAATACGGCGTACCAAAGGACGCAAACGATAAAGGTCGTGGCTTGAGCCAGAATTGAACACGGGAATTCTATACGGTAGTCTAGCGTTCTACTACAGAGCCACGCCAGTGCTTTCAAGTGCGTAGAAAAATACGCTATAAAAGTGTCATGTCATCGCGACGCTAATCGTGCTTCCTGTATTCGCTACCCGAATTTAAACCATGTCATTAACATTGACTAATCAAGTCACTTTGAAGCATTCTTCGAATACGCCGACCATGGCTACTTTATATATGCGACAAGTGCGGCGAGTTGGGCGGGTTGGTAAAGATGCATAACTAGGGACGTTCAGCGCAATAAGTTTTCAAGGAGCAGGGGCAAGGTTTGACCTTCACGTGCGAGGCACCCCGGAATGATACTTTACAGTATCTTGACCTCCATTTGGTCTTTTGCACTGAGAAGATATGCTGGCAATATAAACCAAGATCACAAAAGGGTTTGCTCGACTACCAGTCAGGTCACTCTAGGCTTGTTAAAAACGGAATAGCCTGCTCATGTATCCGGTCTGCCATTTCGAAGTCTTGTCCGCACCTGATGAGCAAAAGCGTGAGTGAACAAGCAGGAAAGCTGCGACAGGCAGGGTACCCTGACGCGGTTATAGCAGCTACTGGTGAAAGGGTGCTAAAGAGCGTAAGAGCAGGTGGTTTGCTAGCGCAGGCGGGAAGGAGTGAAGAAAGCCGGCCATTTTCAGTAGTCCCCTACATTCACGGAGTGTCCCACCGCTTCAAAAGAGTGGCGGCGCGCTTTAATGTCAACGTGGTGTTCTCAGCCAAAAATAAGCTGAAGGGGATTTGCCCGAGGCTGCAACATCGTGAGAGAAAGGAAGCGGATGCAAAAGGCGAGTGCACCATGAAACATGGCATGCAGTTCGTGTCATGTGTAAAAGGGGTGGTGTACGAGATCCCCTTCTCGTGCGGTCACGTTTACGTAGGCCAAACTGGCCGTTGTCTCAACATTCGTCTGCGGGAGCACCACAGCTCGTTGAAAGGTGCGCCGTCGACCCATTTGGCCTTGCATAGCCGTCAGTGTGGCTGCAGTCCGATGTGGAAAGAAACCTCTGTGCTATTTCGTCACAGGGAGAGAGTAACCCGCGAAATAGCTGAGGCTTACGTTATCGAAAAACAAGGCTCGAAGTGCGTGAGCCAACCATCACTGCTCCTTCAACAAAAAGAATTTTCGTTTCTTAGCATGCCTTCGTAGGGCCGCACTCGACAGAATAAGGTTATTATTTTTGCGCAGCCGGCATGGTTGCGTCATTTCGCGTGCGTTCCATATATTCGTCAGATGGGCGTGCGTGATGTGTTGTAATTTCGATTGTATATTTGATTTACTGGGTTTTCTGTATGATTTGGCATTGCTGGATGACACGTGCGAGATTCCCTGTCTAGTTGATGACTGTAGGCGTGTTCTTGATAAAACATCATGTTTCTTGTAGACCTATATTTGTAAGAGAGCGAGGCGGGAGCTTGCTGCGATTAGAGTTTTATATATATGCATGTGCGTTCCCAAATAAACGTGGTTTGAAGTTAGCGCATGTGTTGTCTGCGTCTCTTTCTTGTGGCTCCGTGTTATTGCGCTGAACGTCCCTAGTTATTTATATATGCGCATTATTCCACAACAGCGTACATTTGATAAGAATAAAACTTGCATCTGTGCTCTAATGGTAGTGCCGGCGTTGCGTCGCATCATGAAGGCCAGTGTAGTAAGCGTGCCTGGTAAGCCCATGATATGCGCGCAAGTACAACATTTACACAGAGACGTCGATAAACCCCAAAACGCTTGGAAGAAAGCGAAGAATCCAGGATGGGGTGATATTACCTGACTTCTTTACACGAAATATTAATTCCCACCAAGCGTGGGGCCTGGCGGAATATTTATTAAAACCTGAGGTAACAGTATTCCCTTACCCGGCATAACCCAGTACCGTTTGGACGAAAAATATTTGCAGAATCAGCACTGGGACAGTATTGTGTTCAGTCCAACTGGTGATATCTTTTCCTCGATGCATGGAGTTTCACTCTGACAATGTCGATGTGAAGCCTCCCGGCTAGTTATTTTTGTAATATGACTGGAACCGAATGAGCCTTTAATGATAAGAGCGCGCCACGAAATATCTTAGCAAGCAGTGCTTCTCGCATAATCTTATTATATTGTCACGTGGTCGTGACGTCGACGAACACAGCAGTCAGCACGTCCGATATGAAACTGTTTATTTGGCCGAACTTGTGGCCGGGAAACTGAAACTCAAACTACAGCAATACACTGATAGCGTCGAACAGAGCGTCGACCGTCGATCAACTGACCAACGGCCAAGTGCGTCGGCTTTTATACAGGCGCTATCGAACTTTCCAGCGATATCGCTGGTGGCGGCGTTATCTCTCGATAAAGCTGGAGCATTCGCGTGCGGCGCGAAATCTTAACAAAACGATCTACTACAATCGAGAAGCTTCTCGAACACTACTTCACGGACAGCCTCGAGCGTTGATAACCGTCCTTGCTGGTCAAACCCAAAAAGCATAAAATGAAACAAGAAGTGGGCGTGGCAATATACAGTAACTATTTTTGCCTCAACTCCATACATGTAAGTTCTTGTCTATTTTGAAAAGGAAATAGTATTCTTGCAGAAAATATTGAAGTAGTGATTGTTAAATAAACGGATAAAAAGAAATGCTCTTTGTAATTTAGCGGGAAATCTGCATTAGCGTACAAGCTTTAGCCAAGCAAGGCAGCTTTAAGCCTCGTGTTCCAAACTTGTGAGGTGGCTAAATGAAGTTGCTTCATCGCAATGCTTAACGACGCACATCATAATATTTTTAGTCATCAAAGGGCTTGTTTTCTATTTTGGAAGTCTGTGTTCACATATCATTAGTACTACTTCAATATACACTTTCATGACGCCTTTCTGCTTGCTGCAAATGTCTACGTCACGAGAACAATAACAATTGAATATCTATAATGGCGAGGCATTTCCTGGTACACTGACTGAATTTTAACAAAGTGTGATGCTCAGTTCGTCGCTCTTTAATAGAAGGACGAGAAAAACAGAAAAAAAAATCCATCCTCATAGGAAAATTGCCATCGGACTCTAAGGTCTTCTTTAACTGTGTGGAGATATCTTGCATTAACTGCAATGCAGAGAATCTTACACAAAACACACCAAGTGGAGGTGTTTTGAAAAATGGAAGTTTCTCAATGTTCATGTCGCGTTTTATGAAAAACGTCCCTGGAAATCGTTTTCTTTGTCAACTGACGCATTCTACAATATACAAGTTGTGTACTACGAAATGTTACTCAAATCGGACGGACATTTTCGCATTCATTTGGACCGTCGTTTTCGTTCGCCTTAATTTAAGATATAAGATTATAAAAACTTTGCACATATGAGTAGTTTTTGCAAGGTACGATTGGGTGAATTTAGTTGGTTCGAGTTGTCGATTAAGGTGTGAAGTCAATACTTTAGGCCATTTTACACACCATCATTTCCGTACATTAGCGTTTGAAGATGACTTCCCATCTCGCCCATCAGTCTGGTCTTCTGAAGTTAAATATTTAAATTTGAAGTGTTTTACGCGCAACTTCTGAACAAAAACTAATTTCTTATGCATTGCAACATGTCGGGAACCAAATTGCACCAGAGTACACGCGAAGGGAAGAAAGCAAAACGAAATTTCTTCAGCGTTTTGAAGATATCAGATAAGAGTAATATTGGTTTTTGATTACATGTAAACATTTCATAAGCACTCTCACCAAGTGCCGTAACTTTAGCCTTTTCAATGGCAAGGTTTTCAGTCAAGCCAATGAAGCAAAAATTAAAGCCATGAAGAATATCCTTTATCTAATAGAACATTTCTCAATCACACTTATTTACTTCTGGGGCTCAACGCACCTATTCCAGGGTGTTTGAATAAACGTGTCCTCAAGAATAATCCTCAAGAATTAGAAAAATTGAATATTTGATCGCTTGCCGCATATTATATATATTTAACGACAGGCACCTTCAGATAATGGAGACATCAACTACGTAAGTAATTAAAAAATAAATTACCTTTTCATTTGGTGGATACAAGCGGTTGGGTTGAAGAAGACCAATGGAGTTCGGCCTGCGAAGAGCCATTTGCCACTTTGAGTATAGAAGCATCGTTTTTCTGTGTTGAGAAATATTTAATTTGGACACCAGGCTTTGCGACTCTGTATATTGAAATTGTTTATTCTGCAAAAATACGGATGGGCACTTTTGCTTATGGCGTGGTGCGCCACAATATAGAAATAGATAAATATATAGACAAATAAAAACGATGGTTGATCCCTCCATCATAGGAATAGGAATAATAAGAAAGTAAAGCGTGCCCTTACAGAAGTAAGTGAATGTTTACTGTACATTGTTATAAGAGAGTTTGTACAATGTATATTGGTGTCTGGCAGCTATAGCACCGTTTAACGTGGATGTACCCACTTTGATGACTGGCGGTACATCTTCAACCCGACGACTAACATCCATGTTAAATGATTAAAGAAACCCTTGCGGCAGCTGTAGCAGTTAACGCTGAAAGCGTAATCAAATAGCGAGGTGTGATAGCCAGAAGAGCGTCTCATATTGGACGCAGAACATCGTCGCCCTCCCGTGGCTTATTAAAATGATATTGAATGCCAAGGCCGGACTAGAGGGAAACGCAAAGCGCGTCGTGCGGCCGTGGTAGCCCGGGCGCGATTTTTCTCGGGGCGAGCGCGTGAGTGGCGAACGCGGTTTTACAGCCAGGTGAGGGAGGTGCGCGTCGCAGAGCTATTTTAGGTTTGGATTAGCGTGATGATATAAGCGAGGCCGACGCTTTCACGACGCTTGGGCTAAGGTCGCCACCTCGCGGTGTGTTAAGGCACTGACAAAACAGAAGTTATATTGAAAACCCGCCGAATCGGACGTGCATACAACGCGTTGCAGATGCTAATCGTGGAGGCCACAGTAATGACGAATTTCTTGACATTACTGCTCCCAGAGGGCAACGCCACCTCGCCGACCGGCAGAGTGGTAGATATAAAGGCGCGTTTTTGAAGCCTCTAGAGTCTGTGACCGTGGCGCAGTGGATAGCGTGTCAGGCATCTGTTGCAGCGGACCGAGCGGTCGTGGGTTTGATCCTTGTTGACGGAGCTTTATTTTGCCATCTGATCGTGTAAATTATTTCGACGTCATTTATGTGACGGAAATACGTCACTGAAGTCTTGGTGGACGCCGCCATAAAACACTTTCGTGTTAACAAGTATATAAATAAGAATAAAACATAAGTAAATAGAAGTGACGCTACTCCTTGAAGTAGGTGTCTGGCAGTTTCCCTCGCACGTCGGCGTTTATTCCTTTAGTGAATTCCTCGAGTTAACTGTGCGGGTCTTGGCACAGGCGAAACCGATCTCAGCGGCCGCGTAGAAAGAGGGGCGTGGAAAGAGTCCACCCGGCGACGAGACGCAACGATCACAGCTGCTGGCAAAAAAAAACCTCTGCTGTTTGAATGATCTCGTTCAATTATTTTTAGTAATTATCGTCAGAGTTTCTTGGCCTCTGTCTGAAGTAAACTTATGCTACGATATCGTAAGTGTCCGATATAACTAAACTTGACGAGAACGAGCGACTTCAAACCACTTTTATTTTTTTAGGAGACGTGAATATTCTCGAGCCACTAAAAGTTAGCTAAAGCCGACATTTCGACAAGTTGTCTTGTCTTCGCCAGGGAAGCCTTTTTGACGCACTCATTGCTAACTCTTTTTTAACATAAAATGTAGATGAGGAGGAAATAGCAAATACGCAAAGTGGCGAAGAGAAAGAGATTCTCCGTTGTCGACACTTGCAGACGCAACGCTCCTAATTTTCTTTCAGTTTGAAAACTACCCTTCAGACGCGCACGACAAAATGGCCCTTTGCTGTACCCACTCGTGATGTGGAAGAAAAATAAAACAAAGAACACGGGTCACATCTTGCATCAGACACCCCCGTGTGGCAGTTTAAAAAGAAAAAAAGTGCAGCAGTTTCAAGAAAAAGAAGTATCTAAGAGTATTATTAATTTATTGTAACTATTCTATAATTTATTGTTCATAGAATTCATATGTGAGAGACTTTTATCTATTAAGTATTCGTTTCTTGGCCAATCCCTCAGAATTAATGTGAGCCTATCATAAAGGCAATCATCATCTCATTCTCTATTGCCGACACTAGCAGCGCGTTGGTCAAGCACAGAGACGTAACAAGTGCGACAGTTGTTAGGCCATGCTTGCCCTGTGCATGCCTGTGCGTTCTTTTCGGCCGACGTTTTTATGCTTCAGCGGCGCTCTGCAAGTATCGAGCTGCTTCTCGTTCTTCGTGTGACATGTCAATTTCTTTCTATATGCACGCATTGCTTCACCCTTGCGGCGAAACTGACTTATTGGCGCTACTTTCTCCAGCGCATCAGGCAAGTTTACTTTTCCCTTTGCAAACTAGTCATAACCGAGAAGAACTTGTACGAGCACGCATGTTTTTGTACACCTCACGTCGACTTGCGCAACACCCTTCAGGCAGGTTGCGGTGCCGTTGCACAACCCGAATTACAGGTCGATAGCGCAGGATAGATGACTGCAAAGTCCTTTTCGGACATAATAGTTGCAGCAGCCCCCGTGTGTTGTTCCATGGGTAGTTCGAGAACATTTATGATTTTCTTTAGCGCTATGGAGGCGGACTACCTGCTTTGTTTGTTTTACATATAGTCAGAAAAATCCCACTTTGCTGCCGGCTCTTCTAGAGCCTTCACAGCTCTCGTTTTGCACATATTCGAGACATGACCAAGGTTGCAACATTTAAAGCAATTTCTTTTTATGAATGGCCACCTTGCAGGAGCGTGCTGTCCACCACACCTGTCTCAAACCACTGCGGTTTACAGCAGAGCTGTTAGGGCCCAGGTTGGTCATGTGTCGTAGACATAAAATCATCATCATAATGAACCGGCACGCGCCATATTAGTTCTCTCCTTCATCGCCTTCCTCTTTTTCCTCTTTTGTTTTCCTACCAGAAGACTATACTACACTGTACTACCGCATAAGTCTTTGCTATAAGTGTAGTATTGCCTTGTACAGCAAGGTCGGGGGAAAGGAAAGTGAGGCTGAGGAGGAGAGATGTGAATGTTAGGAGAACGAGTACAGAGAGAGAGAAAGAGACAGAGATAAATAAATACACACATACACACACACATACATACATACATACATACATACATACATACATACATACATACATACATACATACATACATACATAAAATAGAAACAGAGAAATAGAAAGAAAGGGGAAAATAAGGAAAGAAAGAGAAAGGACAAAAAAGGAGAAAGAAGAAAGAAACAGAGAAAGATACAGAAACGCAGAGAACAAATAATAAAGAAATAGACAAAGAGAAAAGGATAGCGAGCAACATCCACGGAAAAAAAGACAGAAAAAAAGCCATGTATAGTACGGTATAGTACATAGCCATGTATAGTACGGTATAGCAAGTATAGTTTGCCGTGTTGCGTAGAAGGTGAAGGTGAAGTGAACTTCATTTGGTCCTAGAGAACCCCGATCAGACAACCCCCGAAGGGGGTTGGCCGCAGTTGCTGGCCGCGCCCACGCCACTACTGGAATACCATGGCCCTTCGCCAGTTCGCAGGCCTCCTGGACTGCCGACAGCTGGACTGAGAGCTCGCGGCTTTTAAGAGCCCTCTCCCAGTCCTCTTCTGTACTGAACTCTGCGCTAAGTAACGCTGGGCGCTGCCAGAGCATATTAGCTAGGGTGCAGTTATCCGCCCCCCAGCTAGGGCACCCTGGAATTATTCCTTCAGCAAAGTGACTAAATGTGCTGCGAGACGGGAAAGAACCTGCCTGCAGCATCCGGAGAGCGGACGACTGCGGCCTAGTAAGCTTGGAATGCGGGAGGGGGTATCTTCGCCTTGACAGTGATAGTGCGACGTAACTTCGTGGAAGGTGCCAAGTGGATGCCTGAAGTTCTCCGTGCACCCGCTTCCGGACCCGCCCGGACCGCCGCGGCCTGTGATTTTTCGCGCACATTTATCGGCAAATGCGTTGACGTTGGGAACTGTTGGACGAACCCCTGAGCCCATGTCGGCCGGGAACTAGGTAAATGTGTGAAAACCTAGTACACCCCTCGAACTGAGAATAGCGGCAGCCTCTCTTGAGAGCCCCCCCCCCCCCCCCCCCGAAGCGAAACTAGCTTCATGAACCGCCATGCGCTCTCTTGGCTATCGTCTTGATCTTCGTCCTCTCTTTGCTCATCTGCTTCTACCCGAGCCTTGTGTGACTCCTTGAAAGTTGCTCACATTTTCCGCATAGTCTTTTGCGGAAGAGCTATTAAGTTTTCTTAGGCTGTGTGGGTGTCACTAGGAAACCATCATCATCATGAACGGCCTCTACTTTATATACCCTCTCGCGTCGCCTGGCACCTGTCATATTTGCCCAGCAAGCGCTCCCCCATTTGGCCGATTGGTCCAGTATGGGATGCAATTAATTAAGTCCTTGTTAATAAGACCTTGAATAACGATATGTCGCTAACTAGGACCTTGCTAATTAAGACCTTGCTAATTAGTATTTTGCCCTTTCTTTTGATTGCGCCAGTTCCGCTCTTCCTTCACTCTTGGAACCACGAGTGATAAGCGGCCTTAATTTTTTTTGACGCACCTTGTTTGTTGTGGTAGGCTTCCCTTGCTGTTCTTCCTATGCAAGACAAGTCTTCTGCCACCACCGTTGTCGTCCAGCATATCCAGGGTGCTCTTCTGTGCCGTTTTAATGGAGGTGGCCACCTGGCACGCCTAGTTCAAAATGACCTCGTGGTCGGACAATGCGTGTAGACGGCATCGGATGGTGTCGCTCCGTAGGCCGGCATTTAGGCGTTCCCCTAGAACTTGCTGCAAAGTCTTAAAAGAGCATGTTGCGGGGAGCCTTTTCAATTCTACGAGAAACTGCATAATGCTTTCTTTGGCTCCAGGTTCCATCCGTAGAATTGGAATCACTCGGAGACCACACACCGCTTTAGGGTATAGTGCTGTTGTAGCACCTTCTTGGCATCTTCGTACTTCCGTGGGGTTTCCGGCAGTAATAAGCTACACAGTTTCACATAGGCCTTCTCTCCTATGACGGTCAGGAAGATTTCAAGCTTCTTTCCGTCGTCTACTTCATTTGCTTTCGCAAACAGTTCGAATCTTTCAAGGTAGACGTCGATGTTGCCTGAGCTTCTCGAAATCGGCGCCCATAGCATCTGCGCCGCCTCATCCCATTTCGTCACTTGTGTTAGAATGAAGACAGCGATATTCGAAAGCCGTTTATTCCATCTCACGTCAATACAACATATGAGACGACACAGCTTCGTCGCCGCGCTTTCAACAAGGTAACAGCGCCTACAAATAGGATCAGCGTACATAGTCTGACGTACATAGTCTGCGCAGTGAACAGCAACGGGACAGGTAATTCTCACGGACCCGTTTTATACAGTTACATCAATTTCTAAACTCATGTGTAAGCACCATCGTTATTCACTAAATTTTTTAAACTCTTGGGTATGTTTTCGACACATTTCTGCAGATATGCACGTGGTGCGTTTGCAAAAGCTTGCTGAATTCAGTCACCGACATCATAACTACTCTTTTTGTGTTTTACGATATGCTTCCTCTGTAATCCACACGAAAAGGAACAACTCGCTAGGCGTAAGTCTTCTTTTCAGGCTATTTTGAAGTGCCCCGACGCCCTAACACGCCTCCCGGAAATCGTGGTCCGAATAAGGTATGGACCGACAGCTTTTGTTAAGCTCATGTCTCTGGTATCTCAAGTGACTTAAATGATATATGTAGTAAGTTCGCCAATTGTAACAAAGAAAAATCTTCTTGTTTTATTACTATTACATCAGAAATAAACGATTATCTTGGCTTGTGCTTTTGACCAATGTGGTACGCGTACAGTATCAACAGAATTGACCGACATTCTTGCCTGGTCCTTCATGGTATAGGTGGCTTTCTGGCCATTTTTTACTGATTTCAACGGAGTGCACTGTATAGACAACTACATCTGGTCCAAGAAGAGATTTTTGTCCTGAAAAGAGGAACCTTATGAAAGACGTGAAAAATAGAAGGCTCATCTACGAATCGAGTGAACAGGTGGTCTTCCCCGAAGGTCCGCGGGTGACACGCAGAGAGGTGTGTTGAATTGTTAACTTTTTAGCGAGAGACCTGATTAAGTGGCATCTTCAAACACAATACGTAGAAAGAGTACATACAGGCCGGGGACCGGATTTTATCAAAGATCAGCATCTTTGAAAAAGGCCGGTCGCCGGCCGAAAGCTCAGATTAAATGTTGTGTTTCTCACTGTGACTTTTTATAATATATATCTATATACGAATGTAATCGCCGTGACTACAAAATGTTTTTGGACTTTAGCAAAACCCTAAAAGAACCTTGCAAATGTTTATTTCATAACTGCAATTCACGTAGTTCGCCTACGACAGCAGCGAAACGTCCTCCATCTAAGGTCTCTCCTCAGAAATACAAAAGGGCTTTGATTTTTGTAATCAAAATGTATCTCATCTAACGTTCTGCATTACCGAAGTCTAAGTTAAACATCCTAGAACGGCTGTAGCCTGATATGATTACCATGATTTTTTTATTCATAGAATTCTAGGGTTATTAAAGAGCAATCACCATACAGGCAAATGCCGAGATGCTGACGTTAGTGACCAACAGCGGCATGTCGAAACGAAAAAAAAGCACAATTAGGCGTTCTGGTTCAAAGCCCGATTTCCGTGCTGGTTCAAACAAACTTATTAATTGCTGGGGTTTTCTGTCCCATAACCACGATATCATTATGAGGGACGCTGTAGTGGCGAACTCCTCAAATGTTGGCAAACTTGGGTTCTATAACGGGAAGCTATATCTATGTACAAGGGCCTCAAAGCATTTTCTACTACAACGAAATCACGGCGGCAGTGGCCGCGATTCCATACCATGAGCTATAATGAGGTTCACTAACGTGACAGTAACGACATGTTTGAAAGGCATCATAGAAACTGAAAGCTTAGAAGACCAGGACCGGGAAGCCGCTCGATACACACGAGCGCTGGATCTGATTGACAGGTTTCGTGACAGCGGCGCTTCAAAACCTTTAGTCCGTCTTCCTAAGAAGGAGCTACCTTTCTTGCTTAAGGATAGGAATAATTTATGGGCATGGCACATGTAATGTGTCATGGGTATCTTGCGATAAGGGTGTTCGCTGTTTTCGAAATAGAACAGTAATATAAGTCAGCGCTCGTGTGTCTCTCTTCTCGTTTTGAGCCGTTTTAGTTTAAATCGCTACTATGAGCTATTGTTGGCTAAGAAAATGGTGAATCAAATGTCGGCTACTGTTGTCTAGTCGTCGCAAGCATAGGCGTGTGCTTAGTTGGGGGGATGCTACCGCCCCGCTGACACGTCATCTGTGCACTGCGTTCTGTTTGTAAAGTGCTTTCTGGCAGGTGGTCGCGAAAAGCGGGGGCTACTGCTGTAAAACTTCGCCCTTCCCCTCCCACACACCCAATTAGAGAAACCATCGCACGCTTATGGTGACTACTATTTTCATATGTCCATTTCATCATTAAAATACACACAATACTTATGCACCATCTCACAGCTCCACCGCACGGAGATTCTGCTGCATTGTTTTCCCCTTCCTCCTACGCTTATACCAGCTATATTCTTAAGCTCATTGTCTAATTTTGCCTGATCTGTCAATCCACCTATGCAATGCACTCGGCCAAGCGTGGCAACAAAGGGATTTCTCATACAAAACTTTGTAAAGGATTTTGGCAATGTGCTTTTCAAAACTTTCTATGTCAATGCTCACGTGTGCGATCGGTAACTCGCCACGCTATTTACGCGAACACGTCTAGAAATACTAGAAGTGCATAAACTCGTCTATATTTAGACCAATGACTATATATAGCAAATCCCAAATACGCTATGACGTCACCAAGTTTATCTACAATAGGTGGAGGTAAGCAAGGCAAAATTGTAGAATACTCTTTAGTAGACAAAAGAATATCCCTATACGCGGCTCTTGAAGTAATGATATATCAAAATTTTAATTCGAGGCATTGCGACAATCGATGCTTGACCTTTAGTTCGTCCGGAGTACATATTTAATAAAGCAGAGCTGTCATGCTAGAGGTCTGCCGTGTGTCGTCATCATGAAGCGCACGTGGCAGTTCATCATGAACCGCCACGTGCTCTCTTCATCATCATCATGAACTGCCACGTGCTCTCTTCGTCCTCTTCATCAATTTCGTCCTCTTCTTCTTCTGCTTCGCTCCCAGAACAGGTGCGCAGATTACTCCGGCGTGCATACAATAACTCTGATGGGCCAGATAAGGAGTACACAGAGCAAGAAATTAAGAGATTGAAAGAAAGAGAAAGAGAGAAAATCTTGGTAAAAATTTTCATGGCGAGGTGACCTTCGAACCCGCCTACCCCCGATTCGAAGGCGATTGTCCTAACCACTGGCTCTCCAGGCTCGCTAGCAGGTGATAGCATAGCCTTGTATAGTATAGTATAGCAAGGTGGCACGATAGGACCGTGAGGGTGCGGAGGAGAGAAACAAGGAGTTGAAAACAAGTGCAGAGAAAGAGAGAACGAAAGAGATACAAAGAAAGGGAAGGAGAGAAATGAGTAGAAAAAATTGAGGAAAGAGTGAGAAAGATAGAAGCCGAGAGAACAACTAAAGTGAGAGGGACTATGTGAGAAAGAGCAAAATATAGAGGCAAAAAGGGGACAAAGAGAGAAAAGCATTGAATGAGAGAAAAATAAATAGACAGAAAGAAAAAATACAGCAAGAACAGGCTGAAAAGCAATAAAGGGAGCAAGCCTACCCATTTAAAGTCTAGTAGGACAATGGGTGGGAGAAAGAGAAGTGAGAGGGTAAAAGCCTAGCCAAGTCAGGACCAGCTAGTGTCCACCAGCTCTGTTGTGACGCAGCCTTGCATGACTTAATGCAAGCTGGGCAATTTGTTTCATTAAAATACTGCACACTAATCATAGCTCAGAGAGAGGGCCAATACATCTCAATGAAGGCAAAGATAGCTTTGTACATAAAATGGAACAATAGTGTAGTATTATGCAGAAATAAGGCATTACACAACACAATAAGGATTGTAGAAAAAGAACAATAACTGCATAATAATTAAGAGTACACTACTATAGAGCAAAGTCAAACACATCAGCAGTAAAAAGAAACCTCAACTCTAACAGAAAACATGTTCTTCAACAGACTGAACAAGGAACCCTCAGTGGGCACTGGACATGGCCTGCACGCAACATATTTAGGTCGGCGTTATTGTTTAGGCACATTCTTTACCTATCTAATAGTGCATGTTATCGAAGTGACAAACGATTTTTGGTAGTATTCCCATGTGTTGCTTGTGTCATTCATTGCTGGTCTGCTGTGTTGATGCTTTTGACGTCAGGTGATCTTGACGAAAACGCGGGGCCAAAGGCAATTGATACGTTGGAGGAAATTCTAGTAGAGCAGGTAGCATCCGAAACTAAGGTAGATGCTATGAGGAAGGCAATAATCGATTTAAACATTAAAACTTTCGTATTGACCGGTTATGTTAGATATATTGACGAAACTGGTGAGCGTATTAGCAGTCTAGAAGCTATATTTCGGCAACAAGAACAAAAGGTAACTGTCAAAAGAAAGCTCTGGCGAAGTTTTCAAATAAAAAGGGCAAAGAGAGCAACAGTGAAGCTGATTCATGATAAGCTGAAGTTGAACGGTGAGCTGTAAGAGCGGAATCAAAAACAAAACTTTCATGGCCAGTGCGAGCATCAAAAAGATAAAAAGGGAAGTAACCACGGCTGTGCAGACTCCGCTCATCGCTGCTCAAGTGTACCTGGATTGACAGATAAAATGACAGAAAATCATTGAGACGGCGCGGTCATAGTTCTGAGTTCAATAATAATAATCTTGGTGTTTAACGTCCCAAAACCACGATACGATTATCAGAGACGCCATAGGGGAGGCTCCGGAAATTTCGACCACCTAAGCACACAGGCCTCAAACATTTTCACTTGCATCGAAATAGCTCACAATTCTGTCACTATATGCGCGAAGCATTACAAATAAAGCAACATATTTAGAATTCTTGTTGTCAGCGCTGTGTTTCCGTTTCGCTTCTTTTCTCTGTACGTGTGTGTGGTTGCGCTGCTGGTAATTATGAAGTACAACCAACTGGCCCAAGTTTCCGTTTTGTTACTGATTACATACAGTTCACATGTTGTCGTCTTAACGAAGACAAGGCTAAATAATGCTATAACGGATAACTGCATCTTACTACGAGCGTACAGCCCGTGGGTGGAGCCGTAAAGGCGTCGCGAAGATCCTTAGCAGCATCGCCTTCTCGCCAAGTGATGTCTGCTGACCACTGGTTACCGCCGCGGCACCAGCTTCCGCCTCGTGCTCGGCTCCAGGCCGCTCATCCTCAGTCCTCGAGGCCGCTCGGCATGTCGAGCGAGTGTCTGAAGTTTGAAGTTTGTAGTTTCGTTTATTTTCCACACAAAGTACAAGAAACATGGAAAAAGTGGGATATACAAAACACCCAAAGGAAGGAAACCAGCAAACAGAACACCGGGGGAGGGGGGGGGGGAAATACCGGACCACCACGTACTCGCGTAGGCCACTAACAATTAAAAAAGAACTCGGCAGATCTCACACCTTGTGGGAATCGGCGTTATGCGAAGCAGTCAGTGAGTAGTTGTTTATGCTGCATGTTTGACTTTGAGCCAAGCGTTAGGACGTGGATCGACGTGTTTTTGTAAGCGTAGTAGTTGGGTGCACATCGCCTTACCAGGGACGCCTTACCAGGGACGCCTTACCAGGGACGTTTAAACTGGCGTTTAAAGGGTAACTGACGTAATGTCAGCACTCACTTTAGGGCACAGACGTCAGAATTAACGAAACGATATGCACTTTACGGTGCGACGATGTGAATCATCATACGTAACTTTCGTTAGCATACTTTCCGCGGTCGAGCCACGCTTGTATATAAAGCTTGCTGAATCACATGTAATACATGTAATGTTTATTGTAATGTAATGTTGTAATACATGTAATATACATGTAATGTTTATTAGTCTTCTATGAAAGCGGAGCCAATACTGCAACCCCAATTGACGTTAACCCAGCATGACGCCTGTATCATAGAAGTACATACGTATTGTTTATTCCTTTGTTATAAAACTAGATAGCCAGCAACTGACGCTGTACCGATATTACGTGTCATAGGGTTTTTTTCTAAAGCAGTCTCAAGACGTGGTGCGGCTCTGGGGTAGAATACCTGACTGCCACGCAGAATGCTTGGGTTCGATTCCTGGTGGGATCCTAATCTTTATTCTTTCTATTCGTCGGTCAACGCTGCCCTCTCACCCTCCCACCCTCCCCCTCTCACCCTCCCATTCCAATTTTTGTCTACACCAAGTTAAGGAGGCGATCATGATAGCACCCAGACATAGGCGGCAAGATAGATGGATAGATACGTAGATAGAAACGCTCAAAGTGCCAAAGGTTCGCTAACAAATGCTTCGAATTTAATAACAAAGACACTCCCGAAGAAAAAGCAGAACCTGGCACAAAGGGACCTCGTGCCTATTTCCGAGAACTACCAGCCGGCCCAATGTTACGAGTGCCAAATGTTGGCTTGCGGCCAGTGGTCGACAGAAGCCCTCAGAGATGACATGGTTGCAGGAAGAAGAGAGAGATGATATGACTTTTGTGGTCCGGGCTCAACTGCCCGCTGTCCGTCGAGTGAAAACCGCGCGTGTCCCGTGCGTATGCACGCCCCAGCTGCTCGCCTTCATTCATGCTAACTAGCGTCCCCACACTGGGCATATATCAAAATTGGTATGGTGTGACGCGAGTGCATGAAGGACATAAGTGAGAGTTCATGCATTGTGCATGCCAGAATATACGCTTCATTAGCATGGTATCGACGAGATCATACGTGTATACATGCGTGACAAATGGGCGATATAAGTGAACTAGATATCATGATATGAATGACTTAATTTGCCTCAAAGACAAACAAGGTGATGTATGGAGTTCTTCGATGGCTGCTTCGCATTGCATCGATTCCCACAGTGCGTGGGATCAGACGGGTTTTACTTGTATCTACATGGTCACACCAAATTTGTACGGCCGGCTTAAACAGCTTCGCTATTAAGATTGTCCAATGCTGACAATGCAACTATTTATGGTGCATATTGTACTGGTCTATGTAGGTTGTGGAAATACTGCTGCGCACTACTGATGCTATCGCGCATCTTTCGGAAAAGCTCAACTTGTGGACCAGAATGTTGCGGTATCTGAATAAGTGCTGCCTGATTGGAGATCTATTGTGTTTGCAAGAGATAAAAATGAAGCTATAAATTCTGAGATACCACGCATAGGTGGCAATCGGCGTAAAGCAGATGTGACGCATTGTTGTGGCGCTCAAACACAAACGACATTCAGGGGCGTCGAATGTGGTTGAGGTCATAGGGCTGTCGGTTGTGGTTGAATCAAACGAGGTCATTTGGCGTCGTTTGGCGGCGGAGACGAGTGATGCAGAAAAAGTTATCACGTGGTGAGATCAGAAATTCTTGCGCGATCAGATGTGACGTAACGCTGCGTGATGTCATTGCAGCGTCCTCTTTTGGCTGGCGGCGAAAACCAGAGAGACCGTGGCGTCAAGAGAAGAAAAGAAAGACGACGCCTGGCAGTGGTACGCGTAGCGAGAGCTTGTGTTCCGTGATAGCATTGGTTCTGGTTCAGCCATTTCGTTCCTTTGCTCCTGTGCCCTAGGGCTACATCTTCATCACATCACGTACACGCTTGGTCAAAGGTGAGCTGATCACGGAAGCAGATGAAAACGAGGTCAGCTACCTCCGATCCTGGAGGCAATGCGAGACCATGCTTGGTGCACAAAGCTTCGGGAGGGTGGCAGGGCTAGATCATTACATCTGGGGAGCCTACATGATCGGGCGCTCATTTAAGCTCACTAAGACATCGACCGAGAAGAAAAGGACAATGGCTTTTGCCTTAGGATCGTCTTAGGCTAATGTACAAAGGACGCTTTCAGTTTTCAGTACTCCGCTCTCCGTCAGATTCTCCATGAAGAATTCTCTGTGAGGTTGTACCGAGTCTGTCTTTATGCAGGGTTGAACGAGAAGTTTCCGCACTTGCAGAGATCATGTACGAGCTTTATATATGTTCTTAAAATAAATTCAAGTTGTGACCATCCTTGCTAGTGAACAGTTAACGTGACCTCATGTGTCATTCTCCTTCGATATTGTCCTTCATCAAGAGAATAGTTGTAACTTCTTGCGAGGAAGCCCAGCAAAGAAATAGGTGTACCATTTTCGCAATGTCAACAAAGGGCTCTAAAAATGATTCCACCACCTGTTCATAAACAGTTATAAAATGAATAGTATATGTCCCTTTACCCATGTGCATTTGTTGCCTGCGCTTCGTCGTTGAAATACATTTCTGTCAATATGTCAATGTCCGGGTTGGATCAATAGGATAAGTGTCACAGCACTCCTGTTGAGTCGGAAGAACGGCATTCACGTAAACCTGAAATAAACGAGCAAAATATTGGATAGGAAAGAAAATTTGCGCAACTCGCACTGGTGGATCAAGGCTGGAACCAACAGCAGAACTGAGCGGCCTTCCTTGGTTCTCGTTAATTTTCTCTTTGTTTGCCCCGTTCCCTCTATCTCTTTCTCTCTGTTTTTCCGCACTTTCGTGTTTTCTGTGCCATTTTAGTTTTTCAAAAAGATTGCCAACGTGCCCAAACTGCTGCATTGTTGATTTTTCTGTCTTTTTGTCTGTTTCCTTCTATTTCTTTGTTTCCCTCTGTCAATGTATTTTTCTCTTTTTTCTATTACTTCCCTTTCTTTATCTTCTACTCTCTCTCGCTTTTTATTTCTCGATTCCTATTTCTTTCAATCTCTTTTTCTCTCACAATTTCTTTCTTCCTTTTTCTTCGTTTCTCTCTCTTCCTTTCTCTTTCTGTCTCGCTCTCTGTTTCTGCGATCTCTTTTTTTGTGGTTGTTTGTTTATATCTCTTTCCAATCTCTGTCTATTTATTTCTCTGTCTTTGTATCTTTTTTCTAAGTCTTCCGTTTCTTTGTCTCTTATTCTCCCTTTGTTACAGCGAAAGCTGTTGCGAGATCATTTCAGCGGCTGTTTTTGGCTCCGTAGATGTCCGCCGGCGTCTGCGGTCCGTAACCACTATCGCTCGAAATAAGAAAAAAAAAACAAAATAAGAAAAAAATCCAGGATGGAACGAGCTTCGAACCTGGGCCCTCTGCGTGGGAGCCCAGTATTCAAACTCTGAGCCATGCCGGTGCTTGAAACTGCTTTGCAAAATGGTCCTATACAGGCTTCATGTCGGGAAGGAACAACATTACCATATGCAATGTAGCGTGGTATAAAAGTAAAATAAGCAACAAGCGTCGCACAACGCGAATTATGTAAACAGGCGTCACACAATGCCAATTGCGCAACGAGTAGGTTGTTCAATGCTTCCAACCCATTACAAAGGGCTCTGCCGTAATTCTTCATCGTCATCACACACAGCATCAACAAAGTACGCATAATGCCTTACATGCGTTTAGCAGGTGCCACGGCTCTCCGAAGAATGACGAAAAATGGCATAGTGCCTGCTTCCCTACTTCTCAAAAATAACAATGATTTATAGCGTAGTGGGTTCCTCGCAAGTGCACTTGTATTGGTTCACAAGGAAGCCTATAAACGCATGAACCATTTCCTCTGGGTCTCCGTAAAGTTCTTAGCCCCCCCCCCCGTCTCTCCCACGTCATCGTATGTTATACAGCATGGCGGGAGTGGGACATAGCGACCGGGCGTCACCCAATGCAAGTTGCATAACTGGTGGGCCGTTTAAAACTTCCAACCCATTACAAAGGGCTGAGCCATAATTCTTCATCGTCATCAGTCGTCGCCTCAACAAAGTGCACATAATGCCTTACAGACGTGTAGCCGGTGCCTCGCTTCTCCGCAGAATGACGAATAATGGCTTAGTAGGTGCTTCCCAACTTCACAAAAATTGTTAATTATGGCATCGTGGGTACCTTGCTAGTGTACTTGTATCAGTAGCCGCAAGAGCGCTTACAACGGGCTCTACAAACGCCGCTCTTCCAGCTTTCGCTGTGACTGCGCTGCGGTTTCACCGCTGGCCTGGCGTTTTAAAGACAATAGTCTTTCTTGGGGAACTTAAACGCAGAAATTTTGGTCTGTCTTTCTGTCTGTCTTTCTCTTTGTCGGCACGTCCCTCGATTCAGCCACTCGGCTAAAGTTGAACCACTTGCACAAGGGCCAGCCATCGTGAACGGCTCAATAGGTTCATACTTGTGTACATGGTTGATCAAAAAGCCAACATTACGCATATCTGAGGCGCAACATCACTAGGTAAGTATTAGGTGGTGTGTTCCTTTAATGGAAAATACATAGATACGTAATTCTAGAGACCCTAGTTTCTTAAGCTGCGCTGAAAATGCGACTGCGCCGAAACTTGGATTCCTCCGTGCCCTCTGCGCGAGCTCATTGTTGTGTTTCGGTTTCAGTTCAGTATTGCACTGTACGAGTGCCATGGGGCGCCGCTCTGGCATTCCTGCTTTACCCAGGCGACGTGAATATAAAAGAGTGTGTGGAGAGTACTCGTTGAGTGTGGACGTTTCTTCTACTTCGGCGCTTCGCGCCAAACCGCGTGTTCGGGCTGGCTGGCGTCCCCGCCGGTCGCGTTGGTCACCGCCGGTCTTGCCTGCTGCTGCGCCGGGACTACCAGCCCGCAACACAGCATTCACGTTTCCCGACGTATTGCCAGATGGCATTCATATCTCACGCAGCGCATCTTCTATCGTCTTTAGACGACATTTGCAGCGAAGCACACAGATACGCGGCCAATTTCTTCTTCTTTCTATCTTTTTCTTTCTGTCCTTCTCTTTCACTGTTTCTCGATCTCTCTACTCCTTTTCTCTCCCATTCATCTCATTGCATCCCACGGCGAAGAAGTCGGAGCAGTGGAAGTGTGTGCACTGGGCGCACATGTTCGAGCAGCAAAGGAGAGGATGAAGAAGAGGACGAAGAGGACACCAGCCTATTCAGTGCGTGGCACGTGCTAGGCGAAAATGTGCCAGAGGCTAGGCGACAAGAGATGCCATATAAGGAAGAGGCCATTTATGAAAATAATAGTTTCTTGTTCGATGCGAACCGGAAGTCTGCTAAGCCTAAATAGCTTAACTGTTAAACATTCTGCGCCCTTCTACTGCTTCAAGATAGAAGCTATCGAATGCGCAGGCTGCACGTTCTCAAGCAGCGGCTTCACGTCATCTTCTAGCCCATTCGCGCTTCTGTGCGCGTTGGCGCTCCTTCGATAGCGGCTCTTCAGCCTCCCGCTGAATGAAACGCGTCCTTCCAATAGCTTGGTCCAAGGGGAACTGCTGATAACAGAGCTAACGCAATATATACTTCAGACGACAAATGAGTACAAGGAATGGTTGGGAGTTCTGGAGCCGAGTATCGCGACAGCTGCGAAAGCGGCAGCGGTGGTGGAGAGTGGCACCTGTGGGGACGGGCAAGGGGCATTTATGGCGAAGGGGTGAAGGTCGAGAACATTGTGACGGTCGAGAACATGACTCGCCGCGGTTGTCGTGCGGCTATGGTGCTTGACGGCTGGCACGAAAGTGCCATCCGTCGAGCCCCATAGCTGCCGCATTTTGTTGGAGGCGAAATGCATTTTTTCGAAAGTCTGCCCTTAGGCATAATAAATATTATGCCTAAGGGCAGACTATCGAAAAAAAATGCTAGAGGCTCGTCGGCGTGCATTTAGGTGCATGTTCAAAAAACCTCAGGAGCTCGAAATTTTCTGAGTCCTTGAGTGCGGTGTCTCATAATCATATGGTGGTTTTCATTGTAAACACGAACAATTTTTTTATTTTGTATGCGGAACCGATCTGCCAGAACGTAGCCATATACCACATTGTTGTAATGAAACAAATTATTATGACCGTGGCACGAACTTCGCACCTAGTGGCGGGGCGTTGACAGCCCATCATGTAACCCTTGCGCCAGGGCTGTGATAACACCGTGTACATTCGCAAGATCGGAGAAAGCCTTGAACTGGCTCAATAAGAACTTTTGCCACATTTGAGTGAAGATTGTGAACACTTTTACCGCAGGAGGTCGGTGAGGTAATGCAATAAAAAGTGAGTTCTTGATCTTCATCAGCCTGATTACGCCCACTGCAGGGCAAAGGACTCCGCCATGTTTCGCCAATCAACCTGGTCCTGCGCTTGCAGCGGTCATGTTATTACGGTAAACTTCTTAATCTCATCTCCTACCTAACTGCCTGACTACCTGGCGGGCTTGCCTTCCCTTGGAGCCTAGTAAGTTATTCTTAATGACAAGCGCTTATCTTGCCTACGCGCTACATGTCCCGCCCATTTCCATTTCATCTTGATTTCGACTAAAATGTCCTTACACCCTTTTGTTTCCTGACCCACAGCGTAGTCTATGTATGCATGTGTGGTTATATATCATAACCATTACTCCCCTCCTGGAGTAGCATGTCAGGCGAATAGCCAAGCTAACATCTCCAGCTTTTCAATAAAGCATTTCTATCTCTGTCTTTCTGCTCTCTTTTTGTCTCTTAAGGTTACCCCTGTCATTTCCCTTTTCAGGTTTCACTGCGTCATGATCAACTGAAGTTGAGCCCACTTTGTCAGCCTCCAGGTTTCTGCTCCGTAGGCAAGTGCCGATGAGTCGTAGCTGTTATGTACCCTCCTCTGCGGGTAGTGGGAAACTACCATTCATCATTTGCGAATGCCTGCCAAATACGCTACACCGCGTTCATATTCTTCTAGTTCCAGTCTCATGGTTCGGCTGTGTGGCCACTACCTGCCATAAGTAGACGTATTTCTTTATCACTTCTGGTGCCTCGCTACGTATTGCAAAGCACTGTTCTCTTCCAAATACTGTTGCGCATAACTTTAGTGTGCTGCATATGATACTTCAGTCATACCGTTCTGCTTTCCTTGTTCCATTCAGTAATCATGAGCTGCAATTCGTCGCCTAAGTTACTAATGAATGCAATGCTATCAGCGAATCGCAGGTTACTGAGGAACTCTCCGTTAACTCCTCATTCTAACTCTTCCCAATCTAGGGCCCTGAAAACATCCTGTAAGAACGCGATGAACAGCATTGGTGAAATCGCCTCTCACTGTTTTACACTCATTTTTATTATAATTTTACCGCCGCTCCCCAGCCATCATAGTACGCTTTAAAAAAAGCAAAAAAAGGTGAGTTTATTCAATCATAATTTTGAAAAGTGCTTCGCAGGCGATGTCTACACACTTCAGGAGCTTTTAAAACATATGCTCAGACATCTTTTTTTATTTAAACGATATGCGCGGCGTATTTTCCCCTTGGCCAACGAATTATCGTAGACGCTTTAGATGAATCTGTAGTCAGTGACACGCCTACCAGGTAGGTGAACAAGGAACAGCTTTCTTAAGACACTGTGTGGTAAATAATGACTTAAATATATTTGACTGCAAAAATGGTTATTTTCATTCTTGCATGGCTAGGAAGTATTGCGACACAAGAGTATCACGATAGTGTTTCAGAGATATTTTTGAGTATCTGTATTT
Source organism: Rhipicephalus sanguineus (assembly GCF_013339695.2). Taxonomy (NCBI): domain Eukaryota; kingdom Metazoa; phylum Arthropoda; class Arachnida; order Ixodida; family Ixodidae; genus Rhipicephalus; species Rhipicephalus sanguineus. Next base: position 56,628,731 of record NC_051184.2, read on the forward strand.
CCGTATTGACATACATTCGCAAAATGTATTAGCATCTCAGCAGTGAAATACTTTTGCAATGTATCCATCGCATCGCGATACTTTGCAGGACAAGGGTATCTCGTTACAATTTTGTTTTTGTCGGAAGCAAGCTGAGGCGTGTTTTCAAAGGGGGAATGAAGTTTTTTTTCCTTTTTGCGCTAAGACAAGCAAAGGCGTGCTGCAAGTACCGGGTATAGGAGGGGCCGCGATGGTTTCCCTCCAAGCCAGTGCAGTACGCCTGCTTTTTTTCGGGTGGCAAGCCATTACTACGTGATCCCCCATGCGGAGATCACCTTGAAACTCCGCAACACTTCGCACTTCTTCATTTCTGAAGGCGCGGTGCTTCCAAAAGCAGTTCGCGTAGTCGCAGCGGGCGTGAATGGATAATGGCTATGTTTGTCGTGCTTTCAGCAACCACTCCAGCGTGCCAGGCTGTGTTCCTAATTGATTTGCAAGCGCGACATGTTCTTTTATAGCACTAAGATATCCCACCGCCGGAGCCGAGTTCGCCTGTTGCGGCTTGCTGAAATGGACGCTGAGGGGGTGGTGACAGCTTGATTGAAGATTGACACTTTCAGCTCAGGTGATGAGTGCTTGCTGCAGTCCGTGATCGGGTGCTCTGAGCAGCTGTCCCTGTTTCCACGTCTGTTCATAGAGCTGGCAGGAGCGATTTGGGAGGGCTTGAACCCTGTCACCCTTAAAGAACATGATTTTAGGAAGCTTCTGTTTCAATTGTGCAATTTTGACATATTGGGCTCCATTGCGAGTAGGTAATCTTTGCCAGCCTAAATGGGCTGGGGAATGACTTCGGCTTATCAGCGGTCAGACGAGAGCCACGTGAGGGCAAATATGTCCGAGTAACAGTATGGAGAGCTGGGCGAGTTGGTTTGAGGACATTCTTGGAAACATTTCGGCGCGCACACAAAAGACGAAAACGAAAGGCGAGAAGACAAACGGGCGCCCGTTTGTCTTCTCGCATTTCGTTTTCGTCTTTTGTGTGCGCGCCGAAATGTTTCCAAGTATGTCTGAGTATCTGTATTTTAGGCTTTCAAGCTATGCATTTCGAGAGACTTTTCCGAGTATCGCTGTCCAGCCCTGGCTTCTTAAAATGAAATTCTGAATGTAAACAACAGAACATTCAGATACTTACCTGACATTTGCGAGCCCGAAAGTGAAAATTTGATGACGCTGAACTCTGCTGCTTTCGGCGTTTTTTTATTGCTTTTTTTACGAAGTAACGTAAAAACAGAAGTCCTAATGCCTAGTGTTTGGGTGATCACGGATCTTTAATTCAAGAGCGTCAATTTATCATCCATCATTTAAATCGCCATGTGTACTGACAGCTTCAAGAGAATGAAACGAACGCCTTCTGTACATTTTTTCCAGGTAACGCAAGGGCCTCTATAAATGGGAAGAACTGTCACAGCGGTACATTGTAGAATCATTGTCTGACTTCAAGACCACTGCGATGAGGCGATATACAGCAACGTTCCTGATTCTCATGCTCTGCTTTGCATTGTAAGTGAAATATGTTCCGTTTTTTCATGCTTTGGGCTATCCTAGAACTTACTAAATTAGATACTGTTTAACTGCAATACTGAATTTGTGGCATGTAGTGCTTCCAATAAGGTTAGCTTGTTCGGACGGGGGGGTTAACATCCTAAAGCGGCTGATGCCATGAGTGGCGCTGTAGTAGTAGTCCACGCGTAATTGTGGTTGGATAATTATAGCACAAGCCAATACTGATGAGAAAACGTTGTTGTATTCCTTGATCTCTGAAGCATTTTGATTGCGTCCTGTCTGGCCACTAAAGAACATCAATATAAAATCTGAGAAAAAAAGGTGCCGCCATCTCGCTCTTTGAACGTTAATTTCCAGCGAAGGTGCCTCAAACACCAGACATGTTGATGGCGTAGTATGTTCTATTATTACTTTAGAGTAATGGTAGTTGCAATCTCGCTTTGTAGTTGCTTTGGTAGACCGTGATTGCTTGCGCGACCACCATCAGCAATAGGAATTTCTGCATTTCGAGTAGCATTGTATTCACGGTGTTCTGGTGCCTTTCATTTGTGTGGTCTACCCATGGCAGTCTTAGAATCAACTGAATGAGTTGCTAGACGGGTGTTCCTTTTATACACGAAAGCCTGAAACACACACATGAAAAAGCAAGCAACGTTGAACGTCATACGAAGTCCACGTGTGAAGTGCAAACAACTGCAACCTAATATTTACCCCAAACTGGAGGGGCAGTGTCGCCATTGTTCACAGACGCCTTAGCATCCAACATGTAGTTTTGATGCTTGTTTGTGGTTTCCTCTATTGAAACGAACGCTAAGCTCTATGCTGTTTTAATGTTGGCAAATAAAGATATGCCGTTCTCGTTGAATTGTTAGAGGGCCCCCAAACCACTCAGAGGTCGAAATATAGGTGTGGCATTGCAGTTGTGTACGAGTCTACAGCGAACGCGTTCGTTGGCTCGTCTGTCCACGTCTCCAAATGCCTTTCCTCAGCGGCCGAGATGGAAACGCAAGCAGCGCGCACATCTCCTAGCAGAGGAGAACGCGAGCGCGAAAATAAGTTGGTGGTTTAGGGGTCAGCTGTTTTGTGTTTACGCCACGTACGTCGCGTGGTTTTTGCCCGCAAGCTTTTCTGCACACGCAGTGCTGGGCAGTATCGAAGATACATGTATCTTAGATACTATCTTAGATACTCTATGGGTATCTTGTATCTGTATCGCGATACGTCTCGAAAGACGAGTATCTGTATCTGTATTTCCGATACATTCGATAATGTATCGTGTATCTTAAGATACAATATACTCCTATCGCAACACAACCATGCGAAACAATAATTGCTGGCCAAGCTCCGCTTCTCAAGCTGGTACTGGTACCACTAAGCCATCTGGATAATTCTAAGGGCAGTGACGCAATTTTATTTTTCTGCCAGACTGCTCCATGAGGGCAGAAGATGAGGAAGACAATTCAGGGCGCGGACGTCTACGCCCAGCCCACGCACCTTTCGCTTTCTCGATTTTTTTTTCCTTTTGTTGCGCCATGTCCACGACACTTGCTCTTAGGCACTGTCCTGCGCCGCGTACTCCACTACGTGCAGCGTCTATCGCCCGAATTCTGATGTTGCTGCAGTGTCGTTATTTAAGATTCTCTTGCGTCTTGCTCCGTAACGAAATGGGATGCGTGCAATGGGGTTGCTTTGTGTCTCGTGAATTTTGCATATCAGCGATTTGAAGGATCTCTTGGATGTAAGTTCGACTTTCATGAAATGAATTAACTTATATGCAAGTAATATTCTAACAACTTCAGCACAACTAGTACTGATGCTAGATCTCATAGAGCAAGTGTTTACTTCGCAGAAAATATCTTGGCGTACCGTATTTTCACTTCCTGATACATTTATTCGAAGCATTTATGAAATCATAATTTGATTATTAGCACAAGTGCTTTCTTAGCTGTCATATTGCATCCCATACATTACCTAGGTCTCTGTACTGTTTTTCCGGTCTGGTCACTGCAGTATGTATTTTGTAACGCGCTCCCAAAATAAGATGTTTGCTTTATTCTGTCTGTTTTATATTTCTACTATTGTTTACACATTTACACGTTGCTAAGGCGATTTTGACATGTCGTTCCGCTTACCGCTTAGGAAAATAGCGAAATTGAGTTTGAATTATAATAATGGAAATCATTAGGAGCCATTTTAAAGGTATTAGGAAGGGGATTTGAGAAACGTTGTTTTACTGAATGCTCCATTTTACTCATGAGCATCCCAACGAGCCGTTTCAGGCAATTTTTGATAGGAACTGAATTTTCTATTGTCTCAACAGGTATTTTGACGACACTTCATGCTCATAGATATTAAGGGCGCCGTCTGTATTGTATTTCTGTACTCATTCAATGTGAATGTTTGGTACAGAACCACCTCTTTATTTTACTTATATTTGTTTTCCTGTTTTAGGCCTTCTTAAATATTTTTTGTATTACTAATCGCCACGTAATGGGAGCTATAAGCGGCAATAGCGCGTGTTAAGAATTCCGAAGGCCTCCGCGGACCCTCCCGCCGCAAAGACTGCGCGCGCGGCCCAAGCCGTCATTTTCAACAACGCGCTGTTGTATTTCTATTTTGTTTCTATCCGTGTTAGTTGAGCGTGACGTGCACAGTCGACGCTTTCCAGGAAAGAGCCATAACTCCTCGTCTGCCGACATCGAGGGTCTCAGACCGCGCCACCTCCACCGGCATGACCTCGGCGGGGCAACCTTTGACGGCGGTGTTGACTGAAGAGGAGCAGTGCGTCGTTCCGCGAGTGTTGTGCTTGTGGGGGTGGTGTACGGTTACGTCGGGAGGAGGGGACGGACTGCGTGCCTGCGTGTTTAACCAGACGCTCAGAAGAACGAGTAGAGAGCGGACGTGTGTCCAGCGTTGAATGTATCGTGCCTTTTCTCTACTTTATATAAGAATATAAGTTTTCCATTTTACAACGTAATGTGAGTTTGCTTCATTCAATGCCTCACACGCGCAGTGAGAAGTGACGTATACCTGGCGATAGCGATTAGAGTCAGTAAGGAAGTTAGGGCGCGAGTAATCATCTACAGCGCGAATAGCGGCGGTGTCCTGCGACGCTTTGTGCAACTATACAATACGTCTGAGACGTTTCTGTGTTGCACATGTTCTCTCGTTGAAGAAATATTGCTAAAAGATTGCACGTTAGTGAGTATATCAACACAGAATCCTTTACGCTAGCAGATAAGTAGAATATGAAAATTCATTGCAGTTTTACGTCATCTACGTATACACCAGGGGTCTCAAACTCAGCTTATAGCCAGCGGGCCGCAGTCGCGAAATTTAGTTCCAAGGGCCGGGACAGTGAAGACAGTGGGAGAGAGCTTGAACAAAATGGCGTTGCCATTCGAAAGGAAGCCTTTCCCGTGTCTCATATATAGGTCATATCTAAGGGGCTTTGGAGTCAGGATTCGAGAAACATCGATACCGAAGTACACAACGAGTGAATTCTGGACGCAGATTCTGAGACATTGGGTTTTTGTTCCACGGTTATGTTTCAGCACATGGTGACCACATGTTCATCACGAAAGGAACGCTTGAGACCTGTCATGTCTGTGTAGCTCACGAACATACTTATTTAGAAAATAAAAACAAATGGGACGAAGACGGTCATGTGTGGGGGCCGGGCTGCTAGCGAAAGGTCTCAAACCCCTAGTATACACCATGCGTCCCCCCCACAAAAAAAATGTCGCTACCAGCATTGTTGCTGCTGTACACCTGTCTGGATATACGGTATTGTGCAAACTGTCTTTTACGGACAAGGTAAAAGTCCACACCGGTATTTGCGCCGTCGTGCGAAGGCTTCTTATAGAAGATGTTGTGATTATATGGCAACCCGCTAGCTGGTCGGCAAGCTGAGCAGTGGCTCCCATCAATTGCAAAAATGACAAGCAAGAACCGCTGTCAGCGAAGTGCATAAATAGTTGTCCTGTGAAGAAGCCAAAACAAAGCCCAATAAGTTGTTTTATAGGGAAGCTAATGTACTTTGGACAAGAAAGGCAAAACTTTTGAGATACTAATAGACATTTCGTTCAAGTGAAACAAAATAGGTCACAGTTAAGAAATTTTCAAGAAGACATTTTCGTGCGTAGGCGTTTGCTGCTACATTATATAGATCTATAATAACAAATTTGAGAATGTATCGAAGTATCTTAAGATACAATTGCCAAGTATCGTATCGGATACAATTATTGCGGCAGTATCTTGTATCTGTATCTCCAATACTTCTTGCCTGAGTATCTTGTATCGTATCGCGATACAATTGTAAAGTATCTTTGCCCAGCCCTGTGCACACGTAAACGAAGCCGTTGGACGGCAGAGGTAAAAAGCCTCGCTGTAAAAATTGTGGTTCTCAGCAGGGCGAAGGAATCAATGCGATAGCCGCAAATTTGAGTTTTGTACGAAGGAAGGCTAGCAGATAACTCATTTGAATTTGATTTCGCGCAACTCTACGAAATGCCTCTTTCCGCGAAGAAGGCCGCTCCAGGGAGCGCCGCGGTTTTTGTGCTTTCTGTCGCCTCCACACGAGGTAAGCGGGGATAGCGCATCACGCATACGAGCCGCCTACTGATGTCTGCAGAGGAGGAGGAGGATTCAACTTTATTGACGCCATGAAATGGGTCAGGTGAGGGGGGGATGGGTGCAGGGAAAGGGTAGCCGATGGGCCCTCGGGCCGCTTTAGGTGGCCGAAAGTCCTTGTGCTTCGGCGACCCCCATGGCCCAGCACACTATCCGGAGCTGGTCGTCCGGTCGTGAGCCGCGCAAATTAGCCTCCCATCGCTCCTGTCTCTCAGCCCCCTCAAAGGGGGGATTTGGCTTGTTTGGACACTGGCGATACATGTGATTAAAGTCGGCTCGCGGACTCGAGCATAGACGACAATGGGGTAAGAAGTCACCCTGATGAAATTGGGAATTGATGAAGTGGGATATTAAAGTGCCCGTTTGGAGTCGGCCAAACGATTTGCTCAGCCTGGGACAGCGATTTATGGGCTGGTGGGTAGATCATGCGGGAATTGCGGTAATGTAAAGTAATTTCATGATAGGTGAGTAGGAATTCCCGCGCGCTGCGAAAGGAAGGCAGACCGTCCACTGCCCGGTTGACGAGAGCTCGGGCTTGCTCATTGGCGGCTGTATTGCCGGGATGTCCAAATTGCGCTGTAACGCACAAAATAGTGATTATTCGTTTAGGAGGTGGAACGACTTGTAGGATACAGTAGGCAGCTGCATGAATTCGACGCATAGCAAAGTTACGAATGGCCGTTTTTGAGTCTGAGAATATATACTCCGCCTGGGTGTGAGTAATAGCTAAAGCGATCGCAGCTTCTTCCGCCTCGATTGGTTGAGCGACTCGGTCGAAAGTGGCGCAACAGAGTAGCTTGTGGGCATTATCTGAGACCGCCACTGCGAAGGCAGGACGATGGGAGCGTTCTGCGGCATCTACATAAGCGACCGGGGTCGAAGATGCGTAGCGCTTATGAAGCGACCTAGCCCTGGCCATTCTCCGGTCGTGATTATGGGTTGGATGGGTATTTTTGGGCAATGGTGGGATGAAGAGACTGTCGCTGACGCCCTCGGGGGGTGAATTTGTGGGGGTGGTGCATCCTATTAGGTTGATTTTGAGGCGCTGAAGAAGCAGCCGTCCTGTTTCGGACTGGGAAAGACGAGTATAATGACTAATGAGGTGTGCTTCGACTAATTCATCAATCGTATTATGCACACCCAACTGGAGCAGTTTGCTCGTGGCGGTACTCTTAGGAAGGTGCATAGCAGTTTTATATGCTGTGCGGATGAGGCGATATACTTGATCTCTCTCGAGAGATGAAAGGTGCAGATAAGGGAGGGAATAAGTCATTTTACAGAGGCAGAACGCTTGTACAAGGCGGCGCGTGTATGCTTCACGCATGCCCCTGTGGCGACTAGAAATCCTCTTTATGAGGGCGGTATACTCTGCACCGACCTCCGTATCGCACCTATAGCTATGGAATTGGAACCGTTATTGGAAATGTGGAGGCCTAGAACTCTGATGTTGTTTACATGAGGGATGAGGTGATCATCGAGATATATTGATATTGCCGGAGGAAAAGCGTCTTTGGGGCGAATGAGAAGAAGTTCTGACTTAGCAGCTGAGCAGCTGAGGCCGATGCTCCGCGCGTGTTCTTGTAGCGTTTTTGCTGCTCTTTGGAGAGTGTATTCCATTGTGCCACAGTTGCCCGTGGTGGTCCAAAGCGTGATGTCATCGGCGTACAGTGAGTGTTGTAGGGCCGGTATGGTCGATAATTTTTGCGCCAGGGGGATTAGAGTTATATTAAAAATGAAAGGAGAGAGGACGGCCCCTTGAGGAGTGCCCCTACTGGCGAGGGTGAAGGTCGGGGATTTAACCGATCCTAGGTGAATCTCCACGGTTCTGTTCGATAAAAAGGCTGTAACACATTGATAAGTGCGCGAACCCACGTTTAGCTGACTGAGATTTTGGAGAATAGCTGCGTGTCGTACATTGTCGAATGCTTTAGTCAAGTCGAGTGTCAATAGTGCTTTTGTAAGATGTGGGAAGTCGCGATTTAGTACCTCCTCTTTGAGTTGGAGCCTTACATCTTGGGTGGACAGCCCTGCCCTGAATCCAAACATGGTAGGAGGGAAGAGGTGATTTTCCTCCATGAATCTGTTTAGACGATTGAGGATTACGTGCTCCATGAGTTTGCCTGCACACGAAGTGAGGGATATTGGGCGCAAATTAGCTAGGTCGAGCGGTTTGCCTGGCTTTGTGATGAATGTAATCTTTGCATGTTTCCACTGGAGAGGCAATGTGCCTTGGTTCCAGTGCTGGTTAAAATACTCAGTTAGGACCCTAATTGAGTCTGCATCCAGATTGCGTAAGGATTTGTTAGTGACGCGATCAGAGCCGAGCGCTGAGGTGGTGCGCAGCTGATGTAACGCTGCGCAGACCTATGCCTCCGTTATGGGGCGGTCTAATTATCGGTTGGGAATGCCTCCGTATTCCGACATGGTTTCGGTCGCGTGCCGTGGAACGTATGTTTTTGAATTAGGGTTTGTACTATGTCCTGACCTCGTTGCTTCGTTAGGTGAACCAGTCGTGTGATAAGTTTGCTAGTTTCCGTATTGGAGGGAAACAGCGCGAAAGACGAAGGACCAGGCAGAGAAGGACACAAACAACAGCGCTGACTTACAACAAAATTTTATTCGTCAAACTATGCATTATATACCTGCGAAGTTGAAAACGAAAAGAAGAAACAAAAAAAGACAAGTCGAAGATACAAAAACTAACAGAAACATCATCAAAAGCAAGCTCATTGCGAATGGAGTCATTCTGATAGATAAACGACCTCCTTTCCTGAAAAAGTTTCCGTCTTAGCTTTTGATGGTTCTAATAGATGACGTAGGAAGGACCACGTTTTCTTAAATTGAAGGCTTCCATCGAGCCTATGGAGGCGAAAATGTTTGAGGCCCGTGTACTTAGATTTAGGTGCACGTTAAAGAACCCCAGGTGGCCGAAATTTCCGGAGCCCTCCACTACGGCGTCTCTCATAATCATATCGTGGTTTTGGGACATTAAACCCCAGATATTATTATTATTATTATTATTATTATTATTATTATTATTGTTATTACATCCATCGAGCCTATTGCATAACTGCGTTCATTGTTGAGACACAAGATTAGCGGTACGTTCTGTGATGAGGTCGAGAGTGGCGGACATACGACGCCGCAATGTGCGGTTGTGCTTTTGTCTAAGCCAGCGCCTCTCCATACTCTGGTAAGCTTCCCATAAGTGTAGCAAACGGCTATCGACCGGCTCGTTTGCTTGCTCAGCTGGGGCTTGTTCAGTCGCTAATTCCATATCTTTTTGTAGCTGCCCGACCCATTCCTCATAGTCTGAAATTGTGGTAGTCTGTTTCAGTGCGCGGATTTTTCTGTATTTATCCCAATCTACAACAGCCTTGAGCTGGTACCGAGGTCTGAGATTACCTGCGTGAAGGGTGACGTCAATTATATAATGGTCACTGTCTAGGGTGAGGCCAGTGTTCTGCCGTTGTAGCTTACTGATTTTGTTAACTAGTGTCAAGTCTGGGCAAGTGTCCCTACTAAGACTGTTTCCTATGCGAGTAGCTTGCGTGGTGTCCGTCGCGAGGGATAGCCTGTGCTGTTGGATGAAGTTGTAGAGTTGTCTTCCTTTGACAGAGGAGGCCCTGTATCCCCAATCAACGTGTGAGGCATTAAAATCACCGACTATGACTATTGGCACGTTGCCTGCGATAGAGGGCCCGCGCGAGCACGTGCAAGAGTTCTTCTGGTTTGTCAAGGGGGTGGCTGTAGATATTTAAAATAAATAAAGTGAGAGACCACACATTGCGCGGCAGGAGTTCAAGGAAGACGCAATCGGAATATAGATCTGACAAGTCGTGGGTGACTTGTGGAATGTTACGATGAAGATAAGTGGTGACCCATGGGGTGGGGGAGTTTTGCGGCTGTATAGCTTGATATCCAGTTAAATTACATTGTTTTACAGCGAAAGCTGTTATGAGATCATTTCACCGGCCGTTTTTGGCGCCGTAGTTGTCCGCCGCCGCCGCCGCCGCCACCGGTGTCCGTAACCAGTATGGCTCGAAATAAAAAAAAACGAAACAAGAAAAAAATTCCAGGATGGAACGAGGTTCGAACCTGGGCCCTCTGCGTGGGAGCCCAGTATTCAACCTCTGAGCCATGCCGGTGCTTTTTTTTTTTTTTTTCTTTCATGGTATTTATTACACATGTGTGTAACTAGCATACATAGCGAACAAAATATTCAAGGCGGTCTCTACCAGCGTGCAAGCGATACACAGAAGCCCTAAAAGGGTATTAAAGCTATACATTTCATGAAGAGTGGATACCAGTCCGGTTGAAACTCTAATTGTTTGTAAAAGTCTTTTAGCTGAAGAGCCATTTGAATGAGATGCAACCGCGATGATACCATGGGTTCCGCATGTCTGTCTAGCATGCGAGTTTTCCATAAACTGTGCATACCCATTAGTAATAGCATGTCAACAGGAATAGAATGGCTTTTGGGTGGCATGAGATAACGTATGCTATACGAATTTAAATCGAGTTGTTTTTTAAAAGCCCTTTGTAGAACGTCCCAGAAGAGTATGGCGTCTTTACAGCTGATGAAGCAATGTTCTATAGTTTCCGGAACTTCACAGAGGCGACAGTTAACTGAAGATACAAAGATGCCTTTGCTGCTTAACCAGGTCTTCACAGGCAGCGTCTGTGTATGCACTTTGTAGAAGAATGTCTTGGATGTTGGTGAAATAGGCATTTTCTTCACACGCACAAGCACGTCGTGTCCAGGCAATCCAGCATATAGTGAGCGGTACAAAGGTGCAGGAAACAACATATCTAATATGGCATTATATAGATCTTTTCGTGAACTAGAGAATAAATAGTCATTAGAGAATCTTACTGTCAAAAACCGCACTGATTCATACACTTCACGCATGAATCCTTGCAAATAGGGAGGCGAGGCACAATTAGCAGATACCACTAAACTTGGTAAAACATCGACGAGATTCACTTGTAAAAATGTTCGAAGCAGCGGATGCTTGAAACTGCTTTGCAAAAAGGTCCTATACAGGCTTCATGTCGGGAAGGAAACACATTAGCAAATGCAATATAGCGTGGTAGAAGAGTAAAATAAGCACCAAGCGTCGCACAACGCGAATTCTGTAACCAGCCGTCACACAATGCGAATTGCGCAACGAGTAGGTTGTTGAATGCTTCCAACCCATTACAAAGGGCTCTGCCACAATTTTTCATCGTCATCAGGCACAGCATCAAAAAAGTGCGCATAATGCCTTACATGCGTTTAGCAGGTACCAATGCTCTCCGTAGAAAGACGAAAAATGGCGCAGTGCCTGCTGCCCTACTTCTCAAAAATTACAATGATTTATAGCGTAGTGGGTTCCTCGCAAGTGCACTTGCATTGGTTGCCAAGGAAGCCCATAAGCGCATGATCCATTTGCTTGGGGTCTCAGTAAAATTACAATAATTTATAGCGTACTGGGTTCCTCGCAAGTGCACTTGTATTGGTTGCCAAGGAAGCCCATAAGTGCATGATCCATTTACTCGGGGTGTCAGTAAAGTTCTTCACCCCCCGCCTCCGGCTCTCTCCCACGTCAACGTATGTTATACAGCATAACGGGAGACGGAAATAGCGACTGGGCGTCACCCAATGTAAATTACATAACTGGTGGGCCGTTTAAAGCTTCCAACCCATTACAAAGAGCTGAGCCATAATTCATTGTCATTAGTCGTCGCGTCAACAAAGTTCACATAATGCCTTAAAGACGTGTAGCTGGGGCCTCGCGTCTCCGCAGAATCAAAAATAATGGCTTAGAAGGTGCTTCCTAGCTTCACAAAAATTGTGATTTATGGCGTAGTGGGTACCTTTCTAGTGTACTTGTATTGTAGCCCCAAGAGAGCTTACAACGGGCTCTAGAAACGCCGCTCTTCCAGCTTTCGCTGTGACTGTGCTGCGGTTTCAGCGCAGGCCTGGCGTTTTTTTTTTTTATAGTGAGCTGGGTGGCGACCGCAGGAACTTGTCGAGAATGTCCATATAATTGCTAACGCAAATAAAAAATTGTTTATGCAGCACGTTTGCTACCACTCTTGCCTTTCAACATCTGCGGATGAGTACGTACAAAATTCACAGGGATCCTTTTGCGTTCGCCTAAGACGACTCGTAGGCGAAAGCCGTCTACTTTTTCTTCTCATTTGATGCATTGATCCTCGCCTAGCCCCCTCCCGAGAGCATTCTGCGCCTGAACTGGTTTTGCATTGCGTCGTTGTTTGGCACACTTATGACGAAGCAGCGTGTCATGTGATGGTTTCATCATGTGAAGGCACTCTATGTGACGTAATATGGGGTCCATGACGAATTTTGGTGATCTGTTTGTCGCGATGACGCTATGTCGTGATGTCATCACGTGCTGATTATTTATGCATGACTTCTGCTGACGCCGCTTATGCGGGACACCGATGCTACCGACGCCGATGGTCAAATCTCGCGTTTTTTTGCAGCATCGAAAGGTTTCGCCTTAAAATGAAAACGAGCTTTTTATCAGTGCTGTTACATGTTACAGTAGAGTAAGTTCCAACAAAACCGCGTGGATTTCATGAAACAGTGGTGTCCTTTTTCAGCACTTTCAATTCCTATTTAGAATATGATTATGTCACAGCAGTCGGACCGCTTTGGTTGCATTCAATAAACACTGAAATAAAAGAAGCATCACTTTTTATGCTTCATGTTGTAAAATTGTTCCTAGGCTGCCGTAAATGAGGCTAAGATATGATAATTCGCTTGCGGCAGCAATTATATGGACACTCTCCACGGGATCCTCTGCCGTGAATGTCACGTGAGCTTAGGGTCCTTCGAATAAACGGCATGGTAAATGGAGCTTTTTACATGCAACACCAACAATACACAGAAACCTTAGCATGTTGCAGAGAGCTTGCGTACCCGCGGGCTAGGAAATATGTTTTGAGGCCGTCTGTCTGTCTATATAGCGGCATGCCTAGCACTCTTGAATAACGAAACTTGTAGGTGTATGCCGCATTCGTTATGGTCGGGACGGTTGTCGCTGCGACTCCGTGGCTGCGTTGTCGGAGTTTTTTGGACAACTGGGTAGGTAGCCTGTGATGGTCACGTACTACCATGACGGCGCACATAGTCGGACGAGTAGCAGGAAAATACAGCAGGGCAGCGGCGCACCAAGCTTCTTGTACAGAAGCGGCTAGTCAGTCACTTTAGGACGCCTTGACAGCCAGTACCTCAGCTCGGTCGGCAGGCAGGCAGTTCTCTGGATTCAGGTCGACACACCACAGCAGGGCGCTTTGACGGCAGTACGCTGGTCTACGAAGGAGGACGACCACTAGTAGCATCTCGGCCTAGGTCCTCAGGGTAGCAGGAAACTCGGTGATCAGTACCCGAGGCCGGTTGACAACGTCTGTCCGCGAACTGCCATTCGAGACCACAGGTCGCTCTCGTGCACTGCGCGTTTGTTTGTTTGTTCCATCAGCACTATGGCAGATAACCACTCCAGGACTGTATCCTAGCATTTATATAATTGAAGAATGCATATTGACAAAAAAGGAAATAAAAAACGAAATATTTGATAATATCTCCACCACGCGTGTTTTGTAGTCCGTGATCCTCCTCTTTCAGAATCACCATCAAAAACTAGCTTTGCGCGGCCAGACACTCACCGTAACCACCAAGTTCCCTTGTCCTAGCATTGCCTCTCGCGGCCACTCGCTACGTTCCACATCATCACGTCCCTATAAAGTCTAAATCGCTAACATAACTCCGCGCGTGGTTCTACGCTGAACTAAAAGCACCTGAGCGCTGGTGACGAACGCGTATGAAGCAGAGATGATGAGAGCGGGCTAGCTCCGTTGCGCGAAGGAAACATACGGTAAAATCGCCCCGCTTGCGAGGCTTGTCGTCCATGGCTGGCTCAAGCACAGAGGAAACACCCTGGCCGCTTTTCGTCTTGCAAAAGTGCATGAAAGGTCACCGAGGGTGTGGGGACAGGATGGCGTCTCTGCGTTGTCGAGCAGGCAGCAACACGGAACTTGGTTCATTCGGGCACGCATTCTCGATAGACATCAGTAGAAGACCCGTATATCCCTGTACGCGCTGTGCAGTCACCGCTTAATTCGCGTGGACACGGCAGACATCACGAAGCTTCTTTCGCTCTAGAAGCACCCTGGAGTGAGATGCTCCCAGAAGAGTTAGCTGGCAGCCTTGCTTCGTATAACCTTACAATCTGTTGTCATCGCTCACTGCTTCGCTTTTGGCGGGGGAACTGTGATTTTTTAATTGTAACACAAGAATTTCCTCTCAAGTCCAAAGCGAACCGTGAGTACCATGCACAATATAACACTAAGTGTCATTGCACAATTGGATCTTTATATCAGCTTTCTTTGTGGTCCTCTCACGCCTGCGATGTTTTCTTGCAAACATTCTTGCTTGCCTGGTGCGACGCCTACTTTGAAATAAAGTGAAGCTAATCATGACATGATATTACACGATATTCTGCTTTCCTGTACAGTGCGTTGTCCGCACACGTTGAAGAACATCTGATGGTCAAAATTCCCGCACCCTCCACTGCGGCGTGCCTCAATATGACTCTCTAGTTATGGCTCGTAAAAACCAATATGTTATTATTAATATTATTATTAGTATTGATTTGTACGGCTGCGATCTCAGTGAAAATGTTAATGAGTGAAATATGTCGAAATATTGCTAAGCGCTTCTAATCCCCTTGGCATATCAATAGTTAAAATAGACAAGAACTTCTTGCCAGATCTTAGCTGGTCGTGTGACATTGTTTTTAGCCAGTCATTTGAAGAACGAGACCGTTGGAAATTAGCAAAGTGTCATTTTTGCAAGCAATGTTGTAAGAGCCTTTTTTTTTACATATCCAGTCAACGCTGCAGTGCTGGTCAGAGTCCGTGTTATTATCACGTGAGTATTTTGCTGCGAATTCTTTGTCATCTTCCTCGTAAGTATCACATTTCTGTTCCCGAGATGAAGCAGGAATGAAATGCAGTTCCACGCCTATGAAATTTGAGTAAACAGAGCAGCTGGAAAGCGCGAATGCGCCATTGCTTGGCCAACACATCTTAAGCCGTTTCTTCATCATGATTTAGGTAGCGCACTGACGGACGAGGACAGAGAAAAAGAAGGTGCACAACACGGGCGCTAACTCGCAACTGATTTTATTCGGAAGAACATGCTAATATAAAGGTGAAGAACAACACAAAAGCGGAACAGAAACATATAAACTTTGTAATCATCTGCCGGTTCCGCTTAGGTATTGAAATTCCGCGTCACTTAGCGCGATAGATGGTAGACTGATACATTTTTCTCCTTTCCTTTGAATGTGGAACGCTTCAATGACTTCTCTTGCCATCTGTTGTCTGTGACGTGACAGAATGATAGTGTCGGCGAAGAATGGTGTGCAGCCGCATTGTTTGCAATGGGCGGCGAGTAAAAATGGTTTCGTGTCTGACAGTGAACGCTCATGCTCCCTAAGACGGATATTGACACACCTCCCGCTCTGTCCAATATATGATTTTCCGCATGATAATGGGATTTGATAGACGATGGCTTCTTTGCATTCTGTGTACTGAAACGTGTGATTGATGCCGCATTTGCCACGAACATTGCCGCTGTCTCTGATTTCTGTGTCAGTCTTAGGGAGCATGAGCTAGAATCGCGAAAAGATTACTTGCCGCCGGCAGGGACCGATTGCCGGTCCCTGCCGGCGGCAAGTCATCTTTTCGTCCACTTTACTTTGTTCACATTTATATTCTAAATACTACAGATAACACCCCCTGTACTTTTCTTGGCGTTATTGTCTGTTAGTCCTCATTAATAAATAAGTCATGTGGTTTTATTGGTTGTGAAAACACACGTGCAGCTCAATAAGTGGATGACTTGTAAAGAAAAAAAGCAGAAATGTATTTTTAATGTCTTCAGAAATTTTCTATGTTCTGTATCTTCTTGAAGATAGCCCGATCGTACCTCTTAATTGAAAAGTTATACAGATATAAGCTTTAATCAGTTTGATGACTCTAAAACGTAATGCGGAATTGTGGCCGTTTCGCCAGAAGCCTTTTTTGAGATAAACACTTGAAAAATAGACTGAAAAAAACACGTCTTGTAGGCCGATTACAAAAGGAAGACCCGTCTAGTAACTGATTCACTTCAATATAAGACTGCCATGCGTAGACCACAGAAATTAAAGACACCAAAAGAACAGCGTGAACGCAATGCTCGAAGGAAGGAACGCATTATAGAGTAATAATAAAATGTACCCCTCCCTAGAGCACCGCACAGGTCATTATTCTCGGCCCTAGCACGGCCCAAACCAAGGCCAGCACCTAGCCCGAACGTGAGAAAAAATTTCTCCTTCCCGGCCCGGCCCAACTGTACATCGGGCCGAAAGGGGCCCAAGCCAGTAATCTAGGCGGATTTCCTTGAACATGGAATCTGGACACCAATCTATTTTAAGTAGCAAACATGTTAAGCAGCAAATATTGGACTGGAGCCTGTTTGCTTGCTTGCTTGCTTGCTTATACCTTCAAGAATCCGTATTAATAATATTATTTATATATAAAAAAACTAAAATGACGAAAAAGATAAAAAAATAAAACAAGAAGAAATAAAAGAAAATGACATCTAATGTATTAAAAAATTTAGAAATGTTAAGGAGATCAGAATGCCGTATTCCTATGGCCCGAACAAATCGGAATTCATTTCAATTGAGACTGTTGACTTCACCAAATTTTTAACTAGTGTAAGGATTTTTATTATATATATATTAAAATGGGACACGTTTTGTATCTTCCATTGAGCAATTCGTCGTTGTCCCTGTTCCACTACTGCCTTGTGCCCACTGACCCACTACTACCTTTTGACACTACCCCGCTTAAGTCACTGGAACGGGAAAAGCGCCGCGCCCTGTCGGCGGCTTCGCCACAGAAATGGTCCAGCTCGCTCGTCTCGCTACTGTTTCCCGGCCGCCGACGCACGGCGCTTTGAAAGGCGATTGCTTTTATAGCCTCAGAAAAGCGTGAAGGAACATTACGACATCCCGTATTGTTTCGACGCTGCATCGCAAGCCTGTCGAGGCATCGAAGAAGGCCTGGGTGCTGCGCTTTTTGGTGCAGCAACCGGCGGGAAACGGGCAAAGCCCTCTTTGTTATTCCCAGCGGGAAAAAGGATGCCAAGCGACGGGCTGTGTCAATGCACCGAATACGGTGCGAAAAATTTGTTCCCACGACTAATACCCGCCCTTGTGAGGCAAGCGTGTTAGTGAGAATTCATAAATGTTGTTTCGGGGAATGCTTGCGTCTCCGCTGCACTAGTGCAACTTGTTTCTCGTGGCTGCCGCAGAAGGTTCATGCCCAATAACATTGCCGGGCCGCTATTAATTATGTTTGGTGTAAAATTGATGCCTTTGGGCTCGCATATAACGATCAGTGCGCCAAGAAACTGACTGCTACATATTGGTATTTTGTGACGCGACTATGACGAACATAAAAAAAATTCGGCAGATCCCACGTACCGTGGGAGTCGATATTATGCGAAGCATGCGGCGGGTAGGTGACTGTGGCGTAAGTTGTTTACTTAGCGACACGCTTCAGAATGACGCTAAAGATATGTATAAATTTTATACGCCCATATATATATATATATATATATATATATATATATATATATATATATATATATATATATATATATATATATATATATATATATATATTGTAATGACGAAGAACAACACCGGGGCTCTGGCGCGAGAGCAGGTTGCGCGAAAAAGAGAAGAACGAGGGTCAGAATAGAACAGCCGGCCTAGTGAACAGGCGTTGTCTCTGTTTCTCTCGTTACAATGGCGCAGTCGTCGAAAGGCTTCGGCGAACCCCAGCTGTTAGCTTGAGGCAACGCGTCTTCCAGAGGAACGCCTTCACGCTTCCTCGCTGATGGAACCCGCAAGTAGACCACCGCGGCAAGCATCCATCCCACCACCAGCGGACGGCGTCCAGGCCTCCATTGTGGTTCCGGGGAACTACTTGTCCGCTGACGTGCTACTTCGCGGCAACAATACGCACGGGCTCCTCTCGCCCAGGGACGGCGTACATGCCTCCTCGCCACCACCTGCCACTCCGTCGGCGCTTCAGGCACCGTCCGTGGACGGCGTCCAGGCCTCCTCGGCGGCTCAAGCCTCCTTCATCGACGCCGCAGTACCAGTTCACGACAAGCCGTCGCACGGGTACCGGTTACCTCGGAACGCGGTTGACGCTTCCAATGGCAAGGACCCCGGGAATGCCGTCCACGCTTCCCGCAGCGACAACGGCTTACTCAGTACTCCATTGGCACCCGAGCCCCTTAGGGGTGCTGTCGAAGCTCCCTCGGACAAGGGTCCCTCCTCTGTGAGTACTCTGATCGTGCCATACTCCTCGGACGTCACCACAGGCACCACGCGCGGATCGCCCGAGAGCGCCGCCGAGCTTTCCGCCACCATAGCGCGACTCCGAGTCACGGTGAACGCCTTGGCAGCGTCGATTTCCGTGCTGTGTCCTACCGCCTTGCCAGCACTGCACTCGCTCATTGCCGCGTTGGCCGCCGCCGCCTCGCAAGACCATGAAGAGAGCTCACCCGAGAGCCGCAGAGAGCTGCGTTATGCCCTCACGCAGCTATCTTACCAACTGGCCTGCTTAACGTCGGCTCACTCTGGATTTTCGCCTGGCATGTTACCATCGTCGGCTGCCTGCGAAATACCGGAGTTCCGCGGCTTTCAGGACCACGTCGGAAATTGGGTGGCTACCGTCAACGCTGTGGGAGCACGCGAGGCCTGGACAGACCAGCAGAAATGGTGGGTGGCCATCGACCACCTTCGCGATGCTGCCAAGGCATGGCATGCCTACGAAGGCGTCCGGCAAGGATCTTGGCCGGAATGGTCAGCCAAGCTGATGAGTCTTTTTCGCCCGCTATCTCATGCCTGCGACCACCTAGCTCAAGATCCACTGTCAACCCCGGATGGGAGCTGTCAGACCCACAGCCTAGACAGTGCAGCTCAAGCCTCTACCACCCTGCCCTCCCTCAATGACCGAGATCCTAAAGGGCATCATCCCGACGGTGCAGGTGCGCCCTGCACCGACGTGCTCACTCTCAGGTACCGAGTTCCTGAAGAGAACTGCCGTGATGATACAGCTGTGTCCGGCACCTCATTCACAGCAAGCTTTGCGGAACGCACCACCACAGACACTGACGCAATCCGCAAGGCGGGCATCGCAATCCAGACCTCAGACTCCGCGTCTGGACACACCTCACGACATACCTTGCTCCAGACCAAGACTACCTGCGGGCCACCGAAGCCGATGACGGGGACACCAAGCTCATCATCACTTGGAAACGTGGAGACTCCGGCTCCTCTAATGCCTGACACGCGTGCAGTCCAGAAACCGAACGAGCCCATGACAGCAGATGGTCACGTTGCGCCGAATGGGAACCGGGGAGACCCCCCGGAGGCCGGGAGGCCCATGGAGGCCGGGGAGACCAACACGGCTGCAGACATTGAAGACGTGCCTCTGCTATCGAAGTGTTACGCTCCCGCGACGCCAGCGCAAGACGTTTCCTTGCACACACATCTGCCACCTCTGTGCGACGCTAAAGTTATGGAGACTGATGACTCGGCAGCGCTGAACCTTCTCCCAAGGTCGCGCAACAAGGGTCATCCACTAGCGTCATTTCCTGCCGCTGAGCCTGTTAAATCACAGCGTGACCAAGGTCTTCAACGACCACCCCGACACAGCCAATGTCGCCCTCCGGAATGCTCGGCAGGACAAGTCGCGGCGTATACAACACCGACCACCACGACACAGTCAATGCCGCCCGCCTGAACTACGTTTCGCACCTCATCAAACCACGTCACTGCGTGGCCGAGATCGGCCACCTAGATGCAGCCAGTGCCGCCCACCAGAGACACTGTCCGCTCGCAGTCGTGGCCGAGTGTAATGACGAAGAACGACACCGGGGCTCTGGCGCGAGAGCAGGTTGCGCGAAAAAGAGAAGAACGAGGGTCAGAATAGAACAGCCGGCCTAGTGAACAGGCGTTGTCTCTGTTTCTCTCGTTACAATATATACATATATATATATATATATATATATATATATATATATATATATATGTATATATATATATGTGTGTGTGTGTGTGTGTGTGTTGAAGAGCCACATATACGTTATATAACTAGTTGTTTACGGTTGGGTAACGCTGCCAATGGCAACGTGGGTATTACCAACACCAGAAGCGGTAAGTTGGTATGTAGTCCTTATACGTGTCCCGAGAACGCATGCACGTTTCACGGTGCCGTGTGCATGTGTGCAAGAAGTTCCTGACAGTTCTTGAACAAGGGCATCATCACTGGGATCAGTGAGCACCACCAGCTGGTCATCACTTGTTATAGGATCCGGTCGTGATCGTGGTGACGAGGGGTCCATGTGTAGTGAAGTATGCGGTATAGTAGAGCTGTGGGATTTCGTGGATGCCTCGGTCATTGTGTCGACAAATTGTCTGTCGACAGAGCCGGTGACATGTCGGAACCTGAAGCCACCCTTCGCGTTGGTGAGGAATAGGCCGTCGAGGCTGGTAGGCCTGGATAGTGCTACGTAGACCAACATCAGTGGATGGTGCTTGTCGTATTCGTAGACTACCTGGGCGTATGTGGCCTACGTAGTGTAGTCAACAAAGCGGCTGTCAAACATTCTGGCATCATCCTCGGTCAGCATGACGCCATCGCCCACTGTCGTAAGAAATGAAGAGGACACTGCGTCGTTCTGGTGGACGAAGTGCACCTTACGATGCGGTGATATGGATATCATATGTAACTTTCGTTCATGTATTCCTCCGGGGTCGAGCAATGCTTCAGTATAGCTTACTGAATAATAGAAATACAAACATAATGTTTATCAGACAGCTATAAAAGCGGAGCCAACGCTGGGACCACAGACGTTAATCAGATATGACGCCGGTGTCGCAGGAGTACACATCGTAGGAGTGTCATGTAGTGTTTATTGCTTTCTTGCAATATCAGCTGGCCAGCACCATAACCACAACTGACGTTGCACTGACATTCCGCATGCATAGGCTGTTTTTCCAAACCAATTTATAGAGCTGGCGTGGCTCTGTGGTAGAATACCTGATTGCCACGCAGAATGCTTGGCATCGATTCCTACTGGGGTCCTAATTTTCATTCTTTCCATTCGTTTAGTCAATGCTGCCGATGTTGGTTTTCCTTAACGATCTAGCATTTAAGTTACCAATGTCTGTTCTCGCCGTTCCAGGGTAGATATAAACTGTCAATCACCTGTGGCGCATACCCGTACACCACGGTCCGTAGTAAACGGGTAGGTAGGTAGGTAAACAACTTTATTGATTCGTTAAAGAATCATGTGAGGGGGGGGGAAGCGGAAGCAGGACGACGATGAGCCCTCGGGCCGCTCTAGGTGGCCGGACACTTCTGTGCTTCGGCGACCCCTCTGGCCCAGCCCACTGTCCGGAGCTGTAACTCCGGTTGTGAGCTGCGCAGAGCAGCCTCCCATCGCTCCTGGTGTTCTGACCCTTGCCACGGGGGCTTGGGTTTGTTTGGGCAATTCACAAATACGTGATTGAAGTCGGCTCTGGTGCTCGGACACAAGTTGCAATGAGGAGAAGTTTAGCCATGCGTAATGAGAGAGAGAAGGAAAGGAGTCGTGACTGTGGCCGTTTGAAGTCTGCGCCACAAAACCTGGTCATTTCTGGAGAGATATTTATGTGGTGGGCGATACGTTAGGCGGGAATTTCGGTAAAAGAGTGTGCTGTCGTGGTAGTTGAGGAGTCGATCCCTGGCACCGCGAAGCCAAGGCAGGTCGCTTTGAGCCCGGTTGACGAGTGCTCGGGCTTGGGTGTGAGCAGCCGTGTTGCCTGGGTGTCCACTGTGCGCAGGGACCCAGAGGAGGGTGATGAGGCGATCAGGCGGAGGAGATAACTCAAGGATTCTAGCGGCGTGAGAGTGGATTTTGAAAGTGGCGAAATTACGAATTGCAGTTTTAGAATCAGAGAAAATATACTCAGCGGAGGAGTGAACAATTGCTAACGCAATTGCCGCCTCCTCTGCTTCCAGGGATTCATGTCATGACCCGGCAATCATGTTCGTCAAATCCTCTTACCCTCCCATGCCAATTTTGGTCTACACCAAATTCAGGAGGTGATCATGAGAGCACCCAGACGTAGGCGGCTAGATAGATAGATAGATAGATAGATAGATAGATAGATAGATAGATAGATAGATAGATAGATAGATAGATAGATAGATAGATAGATAGATAGATAGATAGATAGATAGATAGATAGATAGATAGATAGATAGATAGATAGATAGATAGATAGATAGATAGAAACGCTCAAAGTGCCAGAGGTTCGCTAAGAAATGCTTCGCATTTAATAACAGCGTGTGCCATGAAAATAATGACACGCATGTCATATAAGGCATGGCTTACATGCCATGCTCATGGTGCACGCGCGGCCGGTTCGCTGGCTTTATATGCGCCAAGATTGGTAAGGCTTGACTTGATTGTATATTTGTGCCTTTTGTGACGATCCGGCAGTCCCACCCATTGTGGGAATCAATCTAATGCGAAGCAGCCATTATACAGCTGCGTATATCGCCTTGTTGTCTTCGAGCAGGGCTGGGCAGATATACTCAGAAAAGTATTCCAGAATACCGATATCGAAATACATGAACTGGAAGCCCAAAATACAGATACTGAGATACATTTTTCTTTACCGTAACGGGATATTTCGGAGATACTTTTACAATAAGACGAAAAAGTATTCAGGAATACAGTTACAGCGATACAGATACTGGAATATATTTTTTGATATAAGGCTGCTCATAGTACGCAAAGACATTTATTAGTGCAGTATAATGTTGTAATTACAGTTGCCGCGCATTGAAAGCTTCAGTTCATTTATTTATTTATTACTGTACCCTCAGCGTCATTAAGACGTTGCAGGGGGGGTACAAAGTACATAATTAGTAATAATGACATAACTACAAGTATCAATTGCAATAAAAATAGACTATTTCACAGCAACAGTAAAAAGCATTGGACACCGAAATCGACATACTTGGTCACAACAAAATGAGCTATGCTGGAAATAGTATAGTTTAAAGGGACCGATAACTGGTCACAACGTGTGCTTAGATCCTGGTAAAAATTAAAGGACAGTGAAAATAGCAGAGTGTCGGAACGGAACGAAAACCGAACACGAAAAACGAAACAAACGATATTTTTGACCGGAACGAAAACGTAACCGAAACGTTATTTATTATTTCGTTCCGGAGTGAAACCGAAATTTTTTCAATCGTTTTTGTGCGAAAAAAGAGAACAGTGGCAACCAGAGGTGTTTATATTAACGCAAGTGGACTTTTGCGCGCCTGTCAAGCAGGCCAAAGTGGAGAGGGCATTGTCGGCGCTGAAGGTTGTTACAGCGAAAGCTGTTATGTGATCATAACAGCAGATTTTGGCTCCATAGTTGTCCGCAGCCGCCGGTGTACGTGACCGCTATCGCGTGGTATAAGAAAAAATTAAATGAGAAACAAATTTCTAGGATCCGCGCCCTCTGCGTGGCAGTCGGGTCTTCCACCACAGTGTCACGCTGGTGCTTATAACTCCATCGCAAAAATACTCTACACAGGCGTCATGTCGGGCAAGGAATCGCGTTAACATATGTAATATAGCGTGGAAGAAGAGTGAATTAACAACCAGTCATCACACAATGCTAATAGCGCAAAGAGTGTGCGGTTTAATGCTTCCCACCAGTGTTGCGCATTTACCACTCCGGAATTGGAATGACTCCGGAATCTTCAACATTTTCGCGACCCCGCAATGGAATGGGGACAACGCTCGGAAGAATGGAATGGGAATGGAATTGCGTCTTTTTCCGAAAATAGAGGACGTTTTCGTCTACGTGCTGTTTTTCAAGCTTCAAACGTTAGTAAGTCAGAGCCTCGCAAGTTAACACTAAAGCAGAATTTTGAAAATGGCTTAGCTGATTACAAGCACGGTACATTTATAAGCGACGCGCCTACTACAAACGGAGGCATCAGTTAGTGCAAAAACAAATGCATTATCCCAGCAGATACCGAAGGGAGAAACAAATTACCCCTGCGCGTTGGTTGTCGTTGATACCCCCACCCGAAAATGGCGAATACTCTATGCACAGACTGATCTTTATCTCACGAGCAGTTTAGTACCTGACACACGTAAATAACCTTTGCGAGAAGGAAGACAGTGCATACCTGCGCACAGGCGAAGAGAGAAAGTTCTCCTGACCCCATCCATGCTTGCGAGGCGCGCTTGACAAGCGTGAGTGCTGACGGGCAGTGCGGCCCAGTGCTCCGTATTCGATGCAAAGGCGCTTTTGTCAGCATAAAAATACGCTATGTCGTCATTTTAGCATTAACAGATTTAAGCTTAAAAATATTGAAACACCACCATTCGTTCAAACAAGTTGACCACGCAAATACTATAGGTAGCGGGAGAACTGCCCCTATGGGAATTAGTAGGGTGGTTGTACTGCACGAGATATGTCACCAAGCTACGATTCCTCGACCTTGGCAACGTGTTTTGCGTACTTCTGCAGTTCTTAATGCATTTGATGACAGCAGCTTTATGGGGCGTTCATTCTTAACTCGATAAAACTATCAAGATGCCTTTCCTACGTTGAGGAATTACAGGAATGGAATGGAATCGGACTGCCAGGCCATTCCCAGAGTGCGAATGGGCTAAGTTTTTTTCATTCCGAGGAATTGAAAGGAATGGAACTGCGGCAAGTTCTAATTCCCCTGAATGGAATTGGAATCGAATGGAGGCGCCCATTCCGCATCACTCCTTCCCACCCACTGCAAAGTGCTCAGCCATAATTCTTCATTATCAGCCTCAGCACGAAGTGCCGATAATGCCTTGCAGATGTGTAGCGGGTACCGCGATTCTCCGAAGAATGAAGAAAAATGGCATAGTGGGAACTTCGCTGCTTCAGAAAACTTGCGACGATTTATGACGCAGTGGGTACGTTGCATGTTTACTTGTATTAGTTGCCCCAAGAGATAACAACGGGCTCTACAAAGTTCGCTCTTCTAGCTTTTGCTGTGACTTGCTGCGTGTTTCAAGCAGGCCTGGCGATCTTTTTATCAGAACAGCGGTCTCGCACATCAGAGAGTACACTCAATGGCGTGCTGCTTCTGAGATCGTGCTCACTCCCTTGACACAAAGAATTAAGCCAACAAAAAAATTCGTATTTGTCTTGTGAGAAAATAAATACTATGTCTTTGAAATGAATACTGGTTTGTGCTAGTTGGTAGGAATACGTCGTACAGTTACTTCCGCTCCTCTGAAGGACGTGTTTTACCCTTGTCCCACTTTCTTAAGAGGAGGGCAAGTAACTTCATCACAAATCCAATGTTTTTTTTTAATGATTGCTTTGCCTTTTCTGTACTTTCTTGCTTTATACAAAAGAAAAACCGTTACGAACCGTTACGGAACGTTTTTTTTTCGTTCCGGAACAGAAACGAAACGGAACTTTTTGCGGTGAAACGAAACTAAAACCGACACTAAAAACATTTCGTTCCGGCACCCTGGAAAATATTAACATATTCCAGCATCGTTTGCGCGCTGTGAGTAGGATGTATATTTTAAATCGTGTTTAAAAGTAAACAAAAAAAAGGTGTGTTGCGCAGTATAGCGGAAGAGCCTTGAATATGGATTATGGAGTCGATCACATTTTGCTGTACGTAGTCACGTATTCTCATGCTGTCATGCGCGCCATAATTAGTCCTGAAAATTAGAGTATGTGTATTATTACATATTCCCGCTCTATTTTGTGCTGCTTACGAGCTACAAGGAGTTGCACGGTGAGAAGCGGCGATGCCTTCGCGGTAACCATTGTAAATTTCAAGCCGCGGAGCATACGCGCGGAGTGCACGCATGCGAAGCAAACCGCCGCGCTCGAACACGAACCGCTCTCGCTCTTGCTGTTTGCAGCATGGGTTATCACGTATGTTTACGACTTCATATTCGCCGCAGATTGAAACATTCTGATTACAAATGTTTCACGGCGTTTTCCATGTTACCGTTCCGTGACTAGACACACTCACCGGTAAGCTTTCCGTTGCGCTAAAGAAAATGGGCACCATAAAAATTGGTTGTCGGTTCCTTTAAGCAAATCAATCGAATCACTAATGAACACCAGTGAATTGAGAGAAAGCATACATTTATCATGCACATAAGGTCAGCTTTGCTGAGAAGGTTGTTGAGTAGGCTTCTCAAATAGGCTGTCTTCTAGACAGCGTCGGTTCAGCCTCAGCACAAGACTCGCGAAAGAAAAAAAGTCTCTCTACCGCTGAAGGCGAGCACAATTTCACCACCCGAAAAAAAAATAGGCGTGCGATATAGTGACTCGAGAGATAGCGACTTTCGTCGGCAGAGGCCGACAACACTGCTTCCGCGATTCTGCCGTCTGTGGCGTCGCGCGCTTTACCACATGGGCCAATCTGTGCTTGAGGGAAAACGATCGCCGCCCTATCTATCGGCGACCGGCGGCAAGCCTTTGCTTGTCTTGGCACAAAAAAAAACGTCATTCCCCAGTTGGAAACATGCCTCAAGTGATTTACGACAAAAAAAAGTAACGAGATACCCGTGTCCTGCATAGTATCGCGATACAAACGATCGCAATACAAACTTCGTAAAAGTATTTCACTACTGAGATACAAATACATTTTTAAAACGTGCCAGCGCCGGCAATGCGTCATCTTAAACGGCAAAAGCTCTGATTATGTTGATGTGACATCGGGAGTTCCACAGGGTTCAGTTTTAGGGCCACTTTTATTTTTAGTTTACATAAATGATATTTCAGCAGGTATTTCATCACATATTAGATTGTTTGCAGACGATTGTGTTGTGTATAGACAAGTAAAGAATGAGAGAGACCTTACCCAACTGCAAACTGATTTGGAACGTGTTCAAGATTGGTGCTCTACGTGGAAAATGAACCTAAATAATAAAAAGTGTGTCCATGTCTCTTTTACAAGGAAGCTGAAACCAATGGAAACAGAGTATACTTTAAACAATGAACGTCTAAAAAGAGCAGATAGTTATAAATACCTAGGGGTAGTCTTGTCATCCGACTGCTCGTGGAATGCGCATGTAGATGATGTGGTTTTAAGGAAAGGCGCTAAACTTTATCCAACGTAATTTAAAAACTTCGGAACTGAACTTAAAAAAGACAGCCTATTTAACATGTATACGACCTATACTGGAATACGCTTGTGCTGTGTGGGATCCTTCGCAAGCCACATTGACTGATAAAATTGAAAAAATTCAAAACCGGGCGGCCAGGTTCGTCTTCGGACGGTACAAGAGAGGGGAGAGCTGCACTCACATGAAAAATGAACTTGGGTGGGAACTGCTTTCCTCGCGTCGGCAAAAGCTGCGACTGAAGTTCTTTTTTCAGATATATAATGATAAAACAGGAATTAATAAAGAAAAATACTTTAAGGAACCTCATCACCGTTCATCTAGAACTGACCATGTTTTTAAAATAAGAGAATTACGCACCAGGACGAACCTGTTCGCGAATTCTTTTTTTTTTGTTAGAACTGTTCAAGAGTGGAATGGATTGTCTGCCATGCAAGTGTGCTGTAAGAACGAAGAATTGTTTATGTCGTTTCTGTAACCCCCCTGCTGTAACGCATTTGGGCAATGCGGGCTAACCTTTGAATAAAGAATAAAGTATCTCGATACGGAAATACAGATACACAAAAGTATCTCTGAAATACTATCGCGATACTGCCCAGCCCTGTCTTCGAGGCAAATGAAGTCATTTATGTCATGATATCTAGTTCACTATATATCGCAAGTTAGTCATGCATGCATGTAGAATGTATATGCAGCGCATGAACTGCAATTTATGTTCGTCAGGCACCAATGGCAAGCCATACCAAATTTGGTATGCATCCAGTCAACAAAACGGCCGGAAGCGCAAAACACAGTGTAATGTAGACCATGACGTAAATGTCATGCATGGTATGATTTTCACGTTACCACCTGTCATTCATGTTCGTCATACAGTCACCTCGCGCTATATCAATTTTGGTGTATATCAAGCCACCGAACCGGCCGCGAGCGCCCCATGAGCATGGCAAGTAAGTGATGCTGTACATGACATGCGAGTCATGACTTTCATGTTACCACCTGTCACTAACGTTCGTCATACAGAAATATCTCGTCATATCAGTTTTCGTATGTATGCATTTCACTAAACGACCGCGAGCGCCCCGAGATCATGTCATGTAAATTATGTTTTACATGGTATGCCTACCATGATTTGCACGTTATCATCAGTAACTTATGTTCGCCATACACTCTTGTCCCGCCATATCAATTTTGATGTGTATCAAGCTAGAGAAGCGGTCGCGAGCGCACCATTAGCGTGGCATGTAAACCATGCCTACATGGCGTACATGTCATTATTTTCATGTAACCACCTGTAGTTTATATTCGTCATGCAGTCGTGTTATGTCATACCAAATTTAGTATACATCCCATTAAAGAAACGGCCAGGAGAGCACATAATCGTCGGCAGCTAGATAGATAGATAGATAGATAGATAGATAGATAGATAGATAGATAGATAGATAGATAGATAGATAGATAGATAGATAGATAGATAGATAGATAGATAGATAGATAGATAGATAGATAGATAGATAGATAGATACTACGGTCAAACTCGCAGAAGTTCGCTAAGAAGTCTTCGCATTCAACAAATGACGACAGCCGAGCACGTGAATGCCGCGCAGTACACATTTCTTTAACGCGTTAGTAGACGTGCGTGCGCGTGTAGGCAAGTGAAAACTGCCGCAATTTCTTTCGTAATCAGTTAGAGAACTACGGTATGCTTCATTCGGGGCTCTAAAAGCGCACGCAATGCGTAAAACATGCTTTACTCAGCGTGAAATCAAAACCACGCCGCCGCACCTTCGGCCGCGCTGGACCAAATATGGCGGCGGGCAGGACGGTCGCGGTACTTTTGCCGTTCCAGTTATTTTATACCCCGCGGCCTCAAAGCGCCGACCCGGCACTTATCACGGAAGTAGTGAGGTGGACGGCACATACGGTTTCAGTTTTACGACGTGTACAATAATGCCGCGTCCATATTTGTGTCTGACTATACGCTGGCGACGACAAGGAAGACAACCGGTGCGCTCGAGAGGCGCAGCGAAAAAAGACTGAAGAAGAAGACGTTCTTGGCTGCTGCACGCCTTCAGCGCTATCTTGGAGTACGACACGCCGTACGCCTTTCTGAATAAAGCCCCTGCGTTTTATAACCCGCGACAATAGTGAATGGTAGTGGCGTTGACTGAACTGGATTGACGACTCGGTATATTTCGTATGTGAGATGAGAGATCTTGCGCAGGACATTGTGTGGTCTGTGATAGTGAAATACCAACTTTTCGAAGACACCGATGCGACGACATTTGGTCCACAATAGGACAAGTGAACCACGCGCATAAGAGACATCTCGGTGTCAGCGATCATACAGGTCTTTTTGAGACGCCCGGGATACTGTGAGTCGGTTTCGACCAATCTGTCGTGCTGTGTCGGCTCGTCAATAACATCGCGGACATATTTAGCAGGCGAGTTTAAACAACTGGGAAGCAGCGGGTCAAGAGGAGGGGATGGCTCACGTCGATAAAAACATAAAACTGGGAATAGCATGCGGTATCATGCCGGGAGGGGTTCTGAGCGAATGTGACGTAGGGTAACATTGCGTCCCAGTCGCGGTGGTCTGCAGAAAAGTGTACCGACCACATGTCGGTGAGAGTGCGGTTGAGGCGCTCCGTAAGTCCATTTGTTTGCGCATTGTATGCCGTTGTGAACTTGCGGTTCGTGGTACAAGAACGAGCAATGCCCTGGAGGACCTCGGGCAAGAAGTATCGGCCTTGACCACTGGGAAGTCTAGGAGCACAGTGATGCAAGATGATGCCATGCAGTAGAATGTCGGTGACATTGATAGCGCAGCTGAAGGGAAGAGCTGAGGTAATGGCGTAACTTGTTGCGTAGCGACTCGCTACGGCAACCCACTTGCTCCCGGATGCAGAAATTTGAAATGGCCCGAGAAGGTCGAGC
The DNA here is from genome assembly GCF_013339695.2 of Rhipicephalus sanguineus. Classification (NCBI taxonomy): domain Eukaryota; kingdom Metazoa; phylum Arthropoda; class Arachnida; order Ixodida; family Ixodidae; genus Rhipicephalus; species Rhipicephalus sanguineus. Next base: position 56,659,122 of record NC_051184.2, read on the forward strand.
CAGGCATGGTAGAATGGTTCGGCGGGGGTATCGATAGGCTGAAGGTGGCTGCTTGGAAGCATTATTGGATGTTTTGGACGTTGACAGGGGTCGCACCTGCCCACGTACTTTTTCACGGAGCGATGGAGACCTAGCCACAAAAAATGGCGCCACACGCGATCATAAGTGTGCGGGACTCCCAGGTGACCGGCGGTAAGTTCATCGTTGAGCTGGCGGAGAACAAATGCCCGAAATGGGACGGCACGACAAGCAAGCGTTCAGGGCCGTGGGGGCGCAGATTGTGGCGGTATAAGACACCGTCCTGAAGGCAGTAAGGGTTGGGAGAAGATGATAGGACGAAATTCGAATCGTGACGTCACTCAAAACTTATAAAGAGGAAGTTTGATATTGCTAATACCCCAGCCTCTGCGGCGTCGGGTGGATTCACTGGATACCATGACAGACAATTGACGTCGTAATAGAGGCGGCCGGATTTGTAAACCACCGAGAAGGCGTAGTCTTGAAGGCGGAGAGACGAACGACCGCGGCGGCCTATGGGATCTTTAAGAGAGCCAGCAAAGGGCATGATGGTCAGTTACAGCAGGGAAGCTGCGGCGTTAAAGTATGGGCGAAACTTGGTATGGCCGAAGTAGAGCAAGGAACTCTCTTTCGGTGATTGCATAGTTATTTACGAACGTGAACAGTCGGCTCCCTTAGGTGATGACGCAGTCCCGCCTATGTTGAAGCTAAGCGAGAACAGCACCATTCTCATGACAACGTGCGTCGGTGCGAACCTTCGTAGGGCCGGTCGGATCAAAAAGACTAATACTGGAGTAGTCCTAAGGGCAGTTGTGGGCGCCGAATACGCCGCAGCTTCAGGTGGACCCCAAGTGCAGGTGACGTCTTTCTTTAGTAGCTTTTTGAGAGGAGGCAATTTATTGGCGAAATGCCGGATGAAGCGGCGGGAATACGAACAAAACCCAAGGAAGCAGCGGACATCTTTAGCCGAACAGGGTACGGGAAATTGTGTCACTACGCGAATGTTGTCGGGATCAGGATACACGCCAGCTGTGTTAAACAGGTGACCAAGTTCATTTTTGAATAACTATGGCAGCACAAGGCAACAGAACACAAGAAGCACACGGATACACACACTTCACGTTACATATGCAACTTCCAACTTTGTGTTACCATAGATATTCAAGAATGCCTTAAGAAGAAACCCACCTTGACTTTACTCGACCAAGTACATCTATTTCACGACGGCCAAACGACATTTGGAGTAGTTCTACTGTAGACCAGCGTTGCGGAATACCTCGGGTTAGTGGAGAGTCGCTCAAAATGGTTTGCAAATGTTTGTGAAAAAATGATCATATCATCCAGGTAAAACGAGCAAGTTGACCACTTGAAGTCCCGTAGAAGAGAATCCATCATGCGCTCAAAGGTGGCGGGCGCATTGCAAAGCCCAAACGGCATGACTTTAATTTCGTAAAGCCATCTGGGGTTTCAAATGCGGTTTTTCTCGCTCTTGTGGATCAGCAGGTATCTGCCAATAACCAGATCGAAGGTCAATGGATGAGATCAAATTGGCGCATGAAGGAAATCGAGTGCATCATCTACGCGTGGCAAGGGGTAAACGTCCTTATTAGTGACCTTGTTCAGGTGTCTGTAGTCGCTGCAAAATCTCCATCTATTGCCCTTGTTCTTGACAAGCGCGACAGGAGATGTTTTCTTGCCTAAAACAAAAAGTAATTTGACAAAACTTTCTCAGTCAGTAGACAACTAATTTTACTAGTTAATGCGCTCTTTACCATAATTTTACTAGGACCACCGTAATGTTAAATTTACGACTATTCATGTGCAAAAATGAGTTTTTTCCAACTTTGCCACCAGCTGACAAACAATTTCAGGCCATATACGCCTCAAACTATTTTCGAGCTAGAGTAAAATTTTCTGGCAATCAGTTAAACAAAATATTGCATTTCACTTAATGTCTTTCTATGAAAAAATCCGCAATATTGTCCATATTTAAGGCCGCATAAGAAATCCACCAAAGCGTAAACGTCCATGAAACTTATTTTACGCGAGAAGCCTACGACCGTTATGTAGGGAAAAAATTGTCCTAGCCCAATGTATGAAGAAGATATTTTTTAAAACACATATTACGAGCGATAGTTTCGAGCTCTCCGAAAAACTTCACATGCGGTTTGCGGCACTGAAATTTTTTTTTCGCCGAAAATATTTTGGCTCTAGACTTCTGGCTTTGGATAGATAGTCCTCGACTTTTTTCATTCAAATCGCTGGTGGTCGAGCGCCAAGGCTGGGACAATTTGCGAGGAGGGACCCAAAGAAAAAAAAAACAATCCTTAAGCCAGTTGCATTCAGCGCAGCTTAAGTCCATTTGTCAGCGGAACTGTAAGAGGAACACTTGCTCGACTGGTGGCTTCCCTCAGAGAGAAGAAAAATAAAACCTGTGACCTCCTCCGAGGACCTGATGGCGAAGCCATGACGTGACACCATGATGTCATCAATCAAGGTCGTCCATCGGTCATACATGGGCTTATTCAGGGGACTGCACAGAGAACTCACGTTAAGCTATACGCATGTCGTTTGTATTTTGCCATGTCAGTGGTCTGACTATGAAGTGTAGGCACTGCGTTGGCGCGGTCGTGCGTGGCAAATATGTGCCGATGCCACATTCTGAGAACGTCGGTTGTGTAGCGCACTTTTCAAGGACGTTCACGAGAGCAGAAGCGCGAGGGCGCCCGTCAGCTTCGTTGGTCATGCACCTTCACAGAGTGCAATGTCTCCACGTTTCGTCACTGCGTTAACAAAGGCCGGCCAAAACAAACGCGCTTCCCCAAATACGCTGCATGTAGGAACGTCTTGACGAAGCTACATGACCGAACATTGCCCTGATCCGAGAGTTCGAAAACGATCTGATTGCTACCATTACGACAGTTGGCGATAGGAAGCTACCATAGATAACGATATGCATAAATATGCAAAGCTATGCGTGCAGAGACATCTCACAGGATATTCAGTCGAGCGGTACTGAAAGCGAAGAAATTTTTACGTTATTCGGATTAATACATTCAATCGACCGCAATGACGCTCCTTACACTGGTAGCCTTCACAACCAATGGGGTAAAAATCCTCTGGAACAGGCATCATACCGGGCTGACCACCCGACCTCAACCGCTCGATTCACAGGCCTTTCGATTGTTCACTGTTTGACATTATCCAACAAGCAACAAGCAAATAGCGCGAACTACTATGCCTAAGGACATTAATTGCAAGCAGAAAATGACGCGAAGGAAATACAGGCTACGCTATTTGTAGCAATTATGACATAAAGGGTACGAAAAGACAACGTGCCGCCGGCATAGATCAAATCTGCAACTTTCAAATAACGCGTCGGCTGCTCTTTTTGTCTTTTTGTCCATTTTAATTTCATCACATTTATATCACAACTAATACAAATAACGTCCCCTATAGTTTGCTTGTCTTTAATGCCGGTTGGTTGTAAATAATGTTGTGTCTAAGAAAGAGAACGAGCCCTTAAAGTCCCCCTTAATTCGTTAATGCCAAGAAGATGTTTTCGAAATTAAAGAAAAGCGATTGTACCGTTGCTAAACAACTGGTTCAAATGAACCACTTTGAATAGCCTCACATAAGAGCAAGTGCTCAGCCACCGTGTAGCTTTTGCCTATTAAAATAGTCGTTATGTAGATAAACCAAAGGGAGAGATATGTCGGCTTTTCTGGTTAAAGGATGGTTGGTGATGTATCCTCTAACCTCTCTTTCAGTATTGCGGCAACTGGGGCACTAACGCCTTTCTCTGCCCGGAAAACTGCACGTGTCCATATGGTTTTGGAGGGCATTATGGAGTGCAGTGTGATCCCGCGACTTAGGAAAGAACATGCAACAAAATCATTGTTCAATAAACAATCAAAGGGTATGCATTGACGAGTGGCAGCTTTTATTTCTCTTGGTAGAAGCATGCTTCATCGATTTGGGTAGAGATATGTGACGGTCAGCAGAGAGCAACAATTATGCATGACACATGTCTGCGAGAAATATGTATTTTTGTGGAAAAAACAGCGATACACGTGCGCGAGTTTGCCTTGTTAGCAGCAAGATGGCAAGTTGGGCCATTTGCTTTACGTTCTTGTTTTGAAAAATTTGGTTGAATCGCACCGAAGAAAAAACCCGTCTAGAGAAAGCAGACAGTACAGTTCTTACACTCACAAGTGAAGCTTTATTATTCAGAAAAAGTATATAACTCAGATGCATTACCAATAGGTCAATACCATTAACTCCCATTATAAAGAAGACTGTTCCTTATATGGAAGAAAATTTTTGTGGATCTTACCACGTCTAGAAGTTGCTTGGAAGGTTTTCTGATTGCACTTCTTAGGTAAGAAATGATTGTTCAGAAACGGTGGGTGTCACGCATTTAGCGTATAATAATAATAATAATAGTAGGTGAAGAAGCATATTGCTGACCGCTGAAGTTGTCTAGTGATAATGGTGCTATACTACCGACCCGAAGGTCGCGGGATGAAGTCCCGGCCGTGGCAGCAGCATTTCGCTGGCGGTAAAGTGCTAGAGGCTTTCCTACTTAGGCTCAGGCAAAGTGTTCACGAACACCAGATGGTAAAAAGGCTTGAGCCCTACACTACGGCGTTCCAAACACTTATAATGTGATTTTGGAACGTGAAACTTCAGTAATTATTGTTAGCAAAGATACAGGTTGGCAGCAAGAACGCAGCTGTACATAAAAGTCACGGTTTCACCGCAAGGGCGAACCAATGAATGCGATCGCAAGAAATTGAAATGTCACACGAAGAATCAGAAGCAGCTCGATACTTACAGCGTGCCGCTGAAGCAGAAAGAAGGACGTCCTAAATGAACGCACAGCCATGCACAGGGCTAGCGTGAGCTAACAACTGCCACAGTTGTTACGCCTATGTGCTTTAGCAACACGCTGCAAGTATGGACAATGGAGCATCAGACGCTTGCTTGCTTGCTTGCTTGACCCTTAACTCTTGGCTCTTACCCAGTACGGGCGCTGCTCATTAAACTGGCGGTTAATATAAATGGGGAAACATAGAACTTAGACGCTCTTATATATCTCTTCTTCTTTTAAACTGCGGCACGCGGAGTGACCCTCTGCCCCTCCTACCACAGGACGCGTCTGATGCAAGGTGTGCCTGGTGTCCCTTGTCTTTTTTCCCTTCCACATCTCGAGTGGGTACAGAAAATGGCCACTTTGTCGTGCGCTTCTCAAGTAGAGTGGGTGGCACCCCGGGCTTCAGGTAAGCGGGTGGGACAGTAGTAGGTCTATTGTGACTTTGACACGCTGGCTACGTATGTCTTGGTTGTCTGGCACATTTCAACCCAGTACGGTTGCGCCTCATTTTGAGTGGCGCAACCGCCTGCCGTGGAGCGGCCCATTTTGTGTAGAAAATAGCGGCGGCGCTGCAGTCGACTACTCTTGAAAGCAATGGGTAGAACCCAACCGAGGCGTTGTCAACAGTGATCTAAACATTTATTTCCCAACAGTTTCCGGAGGGGACCTCCCTTCAACAGTGTATGTCATCCACTGATGAAGGGAGGCCCCTCCCATATATATATATATATATATATATATATATATATATATATATATAATATATATATATATATATTGCCGCGCTCGAAATAGACAGAGAACGAAGACGATGTGCGCGCCAACAGTCTCGTGAAAAGGGACACTGACAAAAGAAGACAACGTGCTTTTGTTTATGTCTTTGCTCTTGGCTGCTGCACAAAAACAAGCCGTCGGTTGTCGGACTCAACTTCTCGGTGGTCTGCTTACGTTGAACCGCGACTCTGGTGGAAGTGCCGGACTGCAAGCCTGCCGATGCTCTACACCCCATCTGGGAGCCGTTCATCAAGTCCCGACACGCAGTCACCTGTTACGACACCAGTGCACCGCTTCAGTCGGCGGTTGCTAGGCCTCTCTCCTGAGCTGACCTCCTTGGACGAACATTCTACCAGGCATTTCTTACCTCTCCCAATGGCCTCCGCCAGCCAGCCACAGGTGGTCCAAGGGATACAAGGCAGCCCCGTTTCCAATCCAGCCCAGGTAACGCTTTCTTCAGCCACGTGTACCTATTCGCTTCAGTGGTGCCCCACATGAAGATGTTGAAGATTGGTTTGAACATTACGAACGCGTTGCCGACATCAACCAGTGGAATGATCAACAGAAGCTCGCCCGCACGTACTTCACCCTCGATGACAGCGCTCACACGTGGCTTGAGAATTGAGAAGGCCGCATATCGACATGGGATGAGTTTCATCAGCAGCTGATTGACCCCTTTGCTAGCGTCGACCGTCGAAAGCGGGCTCAGCAGTTGCTCGAGTTAAGACTTCAGAAACTTAACGAAACTGTGGCGATGTTTGCTGAAGACGTGACGCGCCTGTGTCGTCGCGCTGATCCCAGTATGTCCGAGGAAAAGAAGTTGCGCTACCTTATGCGCGGCGTGAAGGAACAACTGTTCGCCGGACTTGTGCGCAATGCCCCAACTACCGTGGCCGATTTTATAAGAGAAGCCACTGCCATTGAGCGTGCTCTGCACCAAAGATGAGGCAGTATGATCGCTCGTCCATTACCACCCCAATCAACGCCGCTTCAGTGACTCTGGACAATCAAGGCTCCCTACGTGACCTGATGAGAGATGTTCGAGAAGAACTTCAGAAGCTTTGGACTCCGCCAGTGGTACACGAGTGACCGCCGTTGCCGCGGCCGTTCGCGACGAACTTAGGCACGCTTTCTCAGCAGCTGACCTTGGTCGCGAGCAACGTCAAATGAGTTACGCCGACGCTGCCCGCCGTCCACCACCCGTCCCTCCTATCACGTCATACTACCAGCCACCTACAGCCGCACCTTCGTCGCAACCTTTGCAGGAGGCTTTCAGACGTCGGCCCATGTCTCCGATGTCTTCATGCCACCAGCCATCACTTGCCACGCCTAACTCACCACCACAAGAGGACATGGGACGCCCACAATTTCGCAGAACGGACGCTTGGCGCACTGTCGATCGGCGCCCCCTCTGCTTCAACTGTGGTGGTGCCGGCCATATAGCTCGCTATTGTTGGTATCGCGACACATCGCTTCGCCCGTCTCGGCCAGGGTACGACGGTCGCCGTGCCAACGCCGACTACACTGTTCGCCATGACGACCCTGGTTTTCGAGGACCTCCAACGACGTGTTCTCCATATCACGAGTCGCTTTCCAATCGCCAGCCCAACTCCGCCCACCGGTCACGCTCTCGATCCCCTGCACAGACATCGTCACCGAATCGACGTACTTTTGCTGACCTTCGGGGAACAAGGTCGCCCAGCCCTTACCGGGGAAACTCAAGGCGGCGACCTCTCGGGGTAAGGTCGCAGCCTGACCACAAGACGATAAAAAGTCCCCAGTACAGCCGCTACAGAACGACGCGACGTCGACGAATATTAACAGCGACGAAACGGTGAGCGCCGACCTCAATGAACTTATTGATGGAGCGGCAAGTGACGGCTTTAATCGATACGGGTGCTGATTTTTCCATAATAAGTCACAAGCTGGCCGATCGTCTTAGAAAAGTAAAAACGCCGTGGACAGGACCACATATAAGAACAGCGGGTGGTCAATTGCTGCTCCGTACTGAAAGATGCACAGCAAGAATCAGCATAGGAGATTCCTCTTTCGTCGCGACTTTCATCGTTCTCCCAGAGTGCTGAAAAGATTTAATTATAGGAATGGGCTTTCTCAGGGAGCATGGCGCAGTAATCAACATCCCGGACAGTGTGGTTTCGTTTTACGAGAGTGCTCGTCTGACTGATTCTTCATCACCAGAACACAAATCCTTTCGTCTCAAAGACCACGACATAGTTGTGCCGCCTCGATCATGTACCCTCGTTTCAGTAGCATGTGACGTACAGTTCGACGGTGAAGGAGTCGCCGACCAACTAACCTCGCTGCTTTTCACTCACGGGATTTCAGTAGCACGAGGAATAGTCAATGTCACCGATGGCCGAACGAACTTGCTGTTGACCTATTTTACCTCCGAGCGACGGCACCTTCCAAAAGGCACAACTTCGGCATATTTTGACGAGATAGCAGATATTTGTGAGTGCTTTTCAGCACTCGAAGCAACGCCTACACGAGACCCACATGACTTAGCACCTAACCTTGACGTCAACCCTACTTTAACTCAGCAACAGCGGGAACGCCTCCTTGGGCTGCTAGCCGAGTTCCACAACTGTTTTGCGTCGACCACGAAAGTTGGCCGGACGTCCTTGACCAAGCACCGAATCATCACAGAGGACACGGCTAGACCAATCCATCAAAATCCGTACCGTGTGGCTTCAAAAGAACGAGAAGCGATTGAACAGCAGGTAACAAAAATACCGCAGATCCCGCATGTTGTGAGAATCTGTTTATTGCGAAGCAGTCAGCGAGTACTTCTATGCTGTATTTATGGCTTTGAGGCAAGCGTTACGAGGTGAATCAATGTGTTTTTGTAAGTGTAGTAGCTGTCTGCACATTGCGGGCTTACCAGGCATGTCGACAACACTGGCGTTTGAAGGCTAACTTTATGGTGCAATGTAACACTAGCCCTCACGCTAGAGTACATACGCCAGTATTACCGAAACTAAGTGCACATTATGGTGCAACCATGTGGACATCATACGTAACTTTCGTTAATAGATTTCTCTGGGGTCGAGCAATGCTTCAAAAATTCGGCAGGTCCCACGTACCGTGGGAGTCGATGTTATGCGAAGCATGCGGCAGCAAGGTGACCGCGGCGTATTTTTTTTACTATGTGACACGTTACAAAATGACACTAAAATTTTGCATAAATTTTATACACACTCATATATGTTGAAGAGCCGCATATGTGTTATATAACCAGTTGTTTACGGTTGGGTAACGCTGCCAATGGCAACGTGGGTATTACCAACACCAGAAGCGGTACGCTGATATGTAGTGCTTATACTTGTCCCGAGAACGCACGCACGTTTCACAAAGTGGTGAGCATGTGTGGAAGAAGTTCTTGACAGTTCTTGAACACGGCATCATCACCGTGATCAGTGAGCACCGGCACATGGTCATGATTTGTTATAGGATCCGGTCGTGATCATGTTGACGAGGGGTCCATGTGTAGTGATGTATGTGGTATAGTAGAGCTGTTGGAATTCGTGGATGCCTTGCTCATTTCGTCTACAAATTGCCTGTCGATAAAGCCGGCGACATGTAGGAACCTGAAGCCACCCTTCGCGTTGGTGAGTTATAGGCCGTCGAGTCTGGTAGGCCGGGCTAGTGCTACGTAGACCAACATCAGTGGATAGTGCTTGTCGTATTCGTAGACTACCTGAGCGTACGTGGCCTAGATAGCCTAGCCTCCAAAGCGGCTGTCAATCAATCTGGCGTCATCCTCGGTCAGCATGAGGCCATCGTCCAGCCTCGTAAGAAATGAAGAGGACACTGCGTCGTTCTGGCGGACGAAGTGCACTTTACGTTGCGGTGATGTGGATATCATATGCAACAATCGTTAAAATATTCCTCCGGGGTCGAGCAATGCTTCAATATAGCTTGCTGAATCAGGAATACAAACATATTGTTTATTACACTGCTATAAACGTGGAGCCAACACTGGAACCACAGACGTTAATCTGTTATGACGCCGGTATCGTAGGAGTACACATCGTAGGAGTATCATGTAGTGTTTCTTGGTTTCCTCTAAAATTAGATAGCAAGCACCATAACCACAATTGACGTTGCACTGATACTACGCCTTCGTAGACTGTTTTTCCAAACCAGTTTATAGACGTGGCGTGGCTGAGTGGTAGAATACCTGATTGCGACGAAGATTGCTCGGGTTCGATTCCTGCTGGGATCCTAATTTTCCTTCTTTCCATTCGTCGGGTCAACGCTGCCGATATTGGTTTTCCTTACGCGCTGGCATTTACGTTACCATTGTCTGTTCTCGCCGTTCCTGCGTAGATATAAACTGTCAATCACCTGTGGCGCATACCCGTACACATCAGCCCGTGGTAAACGGGTATGTGCCACACGTGTCTAGTGGAAAGGGTTTGACGACGTACGCGACAGGAGTTTCACGTTATTCATGTCACGACCCGACAATCATATTCGTCAAATCCTCTTACCCTCCCATGCCAATATTGGTCTAGACCAAGTTAAGGGGGCGATCATGAGAGCACCAAGACGTAGGCGGCTAGATAGATAGATAGATAGATAGATAGATAGATAGATAGATAGATAGATAGATACGTAAATAGAAACGCTTAAAGTGCCAGAGGTTCGCTAAGAAATGCTTCGCATTTAAAATGCTTGAAGACGACGTGATTCAGCCGTCTACAAGCCCTTGGGCGTCACCTGTTGTTCTATTCAAGAAGGACGGCAGCCTGCGTTTCTGTGTGGGTTATCGAAAGCTAAATCAGGTGACAAAAAACGACGTGTACCCGCTTCCCCGCATAGATGATTCGCTCGAGAGGCTTCGAAACGCACGTTACTTCTATTCCATGGACTTAAAGAGAGGATATTGGCAAATTGAAGTCGACCCCAGGGATCGTGAAAAAACCGCTTTCGTGACGCCGGACGGACTGTACGAATTTAAGGTCTTACCATTTGGCTTGTGCTCCGCGCCTGCTACTTTCCAGCGTCTTATGGATACCGTGCTCTCTGGGCTTAAATGGAGAACCTGCCTAGTATACCTTGACGACGTCATTGTGTTTTCTGCAACGTTTGACGAACACTTTGAACGATTGCAGGTCGTCTTGGAGGCCATACGGGCCGCAGGCCTGACCCTCAAGCCGAAGAAGTGTCACTTCTGCTTTGAGGAACTAGAGTTTCTTGCCCATGTCGTCAGTTACGCAGGAGTTCGTCCAGATCCCGAGAAAGTTGTCGCCGTCGCACAGTTTCCAACACCATCAGATAAAAAGGCAGTCAGGCGTTTTCTGGGTCTCTGCGCATATTATCGGCGGTTTATTCCAGATTTTGCGCGCATTGCGTTGCCTTTAACTCGTCTCACGAGGGATGACGTTGCATTTGTTTGGGGCGACGAACAGGAAGCTGCTTTCAATGACTTGCGGCAACGTCTACACACGACCCCCGTGCTTGCCCATTTTGATGAGACAGCCCCTACAGTGCTCCATACTGAGGCCAGCAATGTTGGCCTCAGAGCTGTGCTTGTCCAGCGCCAGGACGACGAGGAAAGAGTGATCGCTTACGCAAGCAGAACTCTGTCACGCACAGAAGCAAATTACTCAACTGAAAAAGAATGTCTCGCCGTGGTGTGGGTAGTTATGAAATTTCGCCCATACTTGTACGGCCGCCCATTCAAGGTTATCAATGACCACCATTCGTTGTGTTGGTTAACAAGTCTGAAATATCCTTCCGGGCGATTGGCACGCTGGAGCCTTAGACTACAGGAATTTTATATAACAATGGTGTACAAGTCGGGAAAACGACGTACGGACGCCGACTGCCTGTCTCGATCACCGATAGAGTCATCTGCTTCCCATGAAGAAGAGACGGCATTCCTCGGAATCCTCGACACGTCAACCATCGCAGATCACCAGCATGACGATCCTGAGCTACTTGGCTTGATTAATTATTTAGAAGGACGAAGCCAGAACGCGCCCAAAGCCTTTGCAAGAGGACTATCGTCGTTCTGTCTGCGAAACACTGTCCTTTACAAAATGAACTTCTCGTCAGACGGGTCCACCTACCTGCTTGTCGTCCCTACCGCTCTTCGTTTTGAGGTATTGCAAGCGTGCCACAACGAGGTCACATCTGGACATTTAGGCTACACGCGCACACTGGGCAGAGTTCGGGAGAGGTATTACTGGCCTAGACTCACCGCTTCCGTGAAGCATCATGTTCGGACCTGCCTCGATTGCCAGCGGCGCAAGTCACCTCCGACAAAACCAGCCGGTTTGTTACACCCTGTCCAGATCCCGCCAACGCCATTTGACCAGATCGGAATGGACCTTTTGGGCCCACTTCCCACCTCTAGTGCTGGTAACCGCTGGGTTATAGTGGCGACCGACTACCTTACTCGCTACGCCGAGACAAAAGCCATCCAGAGAGGCACAGCAGAGGAGGTGGCCCGATTCTTCATAGAGAACATTGTGCTGAGACACGGTGCGCCGTCGATCGTTATAACAGATCGCGGAACCGCATTCACGGCCGCGCTTTTAGATCATGTGTTGGTGCTCAGCGGTACTATTCATCGTAAGTCGACAGCCTACATCCACAAACCAACGGGTTGACCTAGCGGCTCAACAAAACTCTGGAAGACATGCTTTCAATGTATGTGGACTTCGAACAAAAAAATTGGGACGAGATTCTCCCTTACATAACGTTTGCATACAATACTGCTAAACGAGGAACCACACGGATGACCCCATTCAGCCTTGTTCACGGACGAGAAGTAAGGACCATGTTGGACGCGATGCTGCCACACGAATGCGATAACAACGAAACGAGTGCCGACGCGTTCACTCTACGCGCAGAGGAAGCCTACGTCATACACCTGTAACGTACGAAACCGGGGACATGGTATGGGTCTGGACGCCTGTACGCAGACGGGGACTATCCGAAAAGTTGCTCAGAAGATACTTCGGACCTTATCGAGTGCAGCGACTACTAAGTGACGTTACCTACGAGGTCGTCCCGGATAGTCCAAACTGTACAAGGCGTCGCCAGCACCGACCTGAACTTGTGCACGTAGTGCGCATTAAACCATACGTCAGCGAGTGACTCTACGAAGCACCGTCGCTTGTACAAAGTGACTTTATGCGCGAATGACTGGCTCAGCTATAGCATCGGGGTGATGCTCTTTTAAGGGGAGGCAAATGCCGCGCTCGAAATAGACAGAGAACGAAGACGATGTGCGCGCCAACAGTCTCGTGAAAAGGGACACTGACAAAAGAAGACGACGTGCTTTTGTTGATGTCTTTGCTCTTGGCTGCTGCATAAAAACACGCCATCGGTTCTCCGACTCAACGTCTCGGTGGTCTGCTTACGTTGAACCGCGACAATATATATATATATATATATATATATATATATATATATATATATATATATATATATATATATATATGTATATATATATATATATATATATATATATATACATATATATATATGTATATATATATATTGAGACGAGGTTTATTGGCGGTGCGTTCCTGTGGCGACGCTTTGAACGCACACAGCGAGTCGGGGCAGAGCACCGTCCAGAAAGATGCCAGCGACCAGCAGCGCGAGGCGAGCGTTCGCGAGGCGACGCGTCTTCTTCACAATTCGCCCCCACCGAAAAAGAGCCGTCCTGGTGACCTAGGAGTCTGGAGGCAGAGGGCTGTGGTATGGCTTGAGACGTGCCACGTGGACGAGGTCGCGTCCACGCCGGCTCATGTCGTCAGATGGGGAAACTGGCTCAAAGATAAAATTAACCGGAAATGTTTGCTCCAAAACACGGTAAGGCCCTTCGTACTTTGGGACGAGTTTTAAGGAAAGCCCAGGAGTTTGGTAGGGAACTGCCAGCCATACAAGAGATCCAGAGGAATAGCTGGGACTTCGAAGTGAGTCGGCGTTGTTTCACTTCTGGCGCTGTTGTTCTTGGGATGTAAAAGTGCGCGCGAGTAGGCGGCACTCTTCCGCTTGTCGGGCAGCTTCGCACACAGGTGGGCATTCGGAAGCGTCCGGACGATATGGCAGGAGAGTGTCGATGGTGTGCGAAGGTTCGCGGCCATACAGGAGGAAGAAAGGTGAGAATCCCGTGGTAGCCTGTGTCGCGGTGCTGTATGCGAACGTTATAAATGGAAGAACGCGGTCCCAGTTACCATGATCAGATGTCACGTAGATCGCGAGCATGTCACCGAGGGTGCGGTTGAATCGTTCGGTGAGCCCGTTAGTATGCGGGTGGTATGCCGTGGTCCGTCGATGAACAACGTGGCATTCGGAAAGCAGAGCTTCGACGACTTCCGAGAGGAAGGCTCGACCTCTGTCACTAAGGAGTTCCCGAGGTGCGTCATGTCGAAGGATGAATCGGCGTAGGACGAAAGACTTCCTGCTCTGCCAAGTGCCGCGCTGTGGCACTTGGCAGAGCAGTAGTTTCGGCGTAGCGTGTCAAATGGTCCACAGCGACTATGATCCACCGATTGCCATCCGCTGTCATCGGAAGTGGGCCGTAGAGATCTCATGCCGACGCGCTCGAAGGGGTTGGCAGGGCACGGAAGTGGCTGCAAGGCTCCAGAGGCGCGTGAAGGCGGTGATTTGCGACGCTGGCAGGCAGGGCAGCATTAGACAAATTTTCGTACAAAGTTGTACACGCCGCGCCAGTAGTAGCGATGGCGAATACGTTCATACGTGTCGAAAACTCCGGCATGGCCACATTGTGGATCGTCGTGGAAGGCAGCACATATTTGTGATCTTAAGCTGCGGGGAATGACCAAGAGCCATTTACGGCATGCGGGAGCGCACTTCCGTCGGTGTAGCAGCCGATCACGAATGGCGAAATGGGCAGCTTGGCGTCGGAGAGATCGGGATGCAGGAGTGGTGAATGCTCCAGAAAGATAGCCGAAAAGAGAAGCGATTCATGGGTCACGGCGTTGTTCAGTAGCAACGGAGACAATGTCGAGAGATGTGACTGAGTTTGTGCAGTTCGTTGCGCAGGCGGAGTCTGGAGGTAGAGGCGAGCGGGACAAGGCGTCCGCGTCAGAGTGTTTGCGTGCGCTGCGATAGATGACGCGAATATCGTACTCCTGAATGCGGAGTGCCCAACGGGCTAGTCGGCCACACGTATCGTTCAACGTGGCGAGCCACCAAAGGGCATGGTGATCCGTTACCAGGTCGATCGGGCGACCGTACAAATATGGGCGGAACTTGGTAAGCGCTCATACTAGAGCTAAGCACTCCTCTTTATTGACGCTGTAATTGGTCTCTGCTTTTGTCAGCGTGCAAGTCGCATAGGCGACGACGTATTCGGAGTAGCCGGGGTTACGTTGGGCGAGGACAGCGCCAACACCGACCCCACTAGCGTCTGTATGCACTTCAGTTGCAGCTGTTGGGTCGAAATGGCGAAGGATGGGAGGAGAGGTGAGCAGACGACGGAGAGTAGCAAACGCGACGTCGCACTCAGGAGACCAGGAGGAGAGGTCTGTGTCCGCGCGTAGGAGCTGGGTCAACGGCGACATGATGGACGCGAAATTTCGGACGAAGCGCCGGAAGTAGGAGCACAGTCCGACACAACTTCGAAGCTCTTTAATGGTAACAGGCTTCGGGAACTCGGCGACGGCACGAAGTTTCGCAGGGTCGGGTAGAATACCGTGCTTGGATACTATGTGGCCTAAGATGGTCAGCCCTCGCGCGGCCAAGCGGCACTTCTTGAGGTTGAGTTGCAGTCCAGCGTTGGTTAAACACGTCAAAACCTGTCTGAGCCGATGTAGATGGGTAGGAAAATCGGGAGAGAAACCGACAATATCGTCGAGGTAGCATAAACACATAAACCACTTGAGGCCTCGCAATGTGTTGTCCATGAGTCGTTCAAACGTGGCAGGTGCGTTGCAAAGGCCAAAGGTCATAATGTTAAATTCGTACAGCCCGCCAGGTGTAATAATTGAATGCAGTTTTCTCGCGATCAGCTTCAGCCATCGGAACCTGCTAGTACCCAGAACGTAAGTCTAAGGACGAGAAAAATTCTGCTCCTTGAAGGCTGTCAAGCGCGTCGTCGATGCGCGGCGAAGGATAGACGTCGTTCCGCGTCACCTTATTTAAGCGACGGTAGTCGACGCAAAAGCGAATAGACCCGCCCTTCTTGCGAACTAGCACGACAGGAGATGCCCAAGGACTGTGGGATGGTTGAATAACGTCCCGGCGTAGCATATCGTCGACCTGGTCGTTGATGACGCGACGCTCTGCAGCGGAGACGCGGTACGGTCTTTGACGCAATGGCTGGTGCGAACTGGTGTCAATGTAGTAGTAGACTTCCGACGTGCGGCCCAACTGCGGCTGAGAAACATCGAACGAAGTGGAGAAGTGTTGGAGAAGTCGTAGAAGCGCGGCGCGTTCTTCGGCAGTCAGGGTATCGGCGATTGAACTCGTGAATAATTCACTCGACGAGCCCTTCTGTGTTGAAAGGGCAAGAACGTCGCTCGAGTCAGTATGGCACGATTCGTCTGGCATGTTCAGAAAGAAGGAAGAGTCGAGCTCTTCCACGAGACCGAGACATTCGCCGACAAGCAACGTAACCGGTGCAGAGAGGGGATTGTAGACAAAAATATTGCTGTGGCCTGCAGCGATGTTAAGAGCAGCAAAAGGCAGTGGGACGGCTCTGCGACTCAAGAAGGTGTCGGAAGGTGTGAACAAGACCGTAGCATCGTTTAGGCTACCGCAAAAGACAGGGACAACAGCAAGAGAGGCAGGCAGAACGTCGGTGTCCTCGCGCACGACGAGCTTAGGCAGCTGAACAAGAGCGTCGTGGAATGGCTCTGTACACAGGGGCGAAAATTCAACTTCAGTGCTTGCGCAGTCGATGACGGCATTGTGACATGATAGAAAATGCCACCCGAGGATGACGTCGTGCGAGCAGGCAGAAAGAACAATAATCTCCACGACGTACATAGTGCCTTGTATGATTACGCGGGCAGTACAGGCTGCGAGAGGTGTGACGTGCTCTGCGCTGGCCGTACGTAGCGACAGTCGAGAGACCGGCATGGTCACTTTGCGTAGTGCACGGCAGAGCTTGGCGGCTATAACAGAAACGGCTGCGCCGGTCTCTACAAGGGCAAATGAAGGAACACCGTCGAGAGATACGGCGACTACGTTAGCAGGAGAAGTGCGAGGACTTGGGCAGTTCGAAGATGGTGCAGTTCTTGCCTCTTGAACTGCTGCATTTAGTTTTCCTGGTTCGAGGGTCCGGGTCGGCGACGAATTGGGGAGAGCGATCGCCGTTGAGGAGATGGTGAGTGGCGCGACGGAAAGGCAGGGAGGTCAGTGTAAGCATCCGGTGGTGAGGGTCGGGTAGGAGATGGGCGCATGGGATAAGCGCCGTATTGGAACGGCCGGGTAGCGTTACTGGATGTTTGAAAGCGACGGCGACAATATCGCGCAACGTGCCCTGGAGTACCGCAGGCGTAGCCAAATGGGGCGATTGTCAGGAGTCCTCCAAGAAGTGCTCACTCGCGGCTCGGCCCAAGATGTAGGAGGAGGTGCAGATTGGTCCGCATATTGCTGCATAGGTGTGTAAGGCTGCTGGGGAGGCCTACGCACCACCAGGGTATACGTAAGAGGTGAGGCTACGGGCTGCATAGCCGGCGTATACGTAAGAGGCGCGGCCACGGACTGCTGATGGTGAGCGACAGGCACGGCTTGAGCGACCTCTTCGGCAATAACAGTGCGGAGCGTTGGCGGCAGACGAGAGTGCGGCTCCTGTGTGTAGGGGACCAAGGAAAGTTGACGAGCACCTTCTTCGCGCACGAAGTCCTTGATCTCCTGAAGCGTCGGCGAGTGCTCGGGAACAGTACCAAGACTCGAGAGCGAGTCGGCGTGCGATGAAAATGGCCGAGTCAGGGCGCGCTGCTTCCTCAACTCGTCATAACTTTGACATAAGGTGACGACTTCCGAAACGGTGCGAGGATTCCTGGCCAGGAGCATCTGAAATGCGCCATCGTCGATCCCTTTGAGGATGTGCTGAATCTTGTCAGACTCAGGCATGGCGGCGTTGACACGGTTACAAAGATCGATGATGTCTTCAATGTAAGGGACCGACAACTGCCCAGAATATGAAATGAGTTGACTCCACTGATGTAAAGATTGTCCGTTGCAGTGACTCAAACCAACCCTGTTTTTTTTTCGTGAGAGATGGATTTATATTTTTATTTTTTAATTGAAAGTCGCGAAAAATGACCTGTGGCGCCTCTGGTGGCAAAAACATGAATCATCCGATGAAGACGGCCACGTGACCGTTGATTGCTGTACGCGGTCGACGGTTTTTTTTGTTAGCATTGAAATATTGTTCGTGTCTTTATATTATAAGGTATTACTCCATAATAATGTAGTACATATAGGCCTGCGTTAGTAGTATGCATTAAAGTGGCGCTGCCTTCGCGTGACGGAATGATCCCATGCTCGTCAGCGCGGCTTGAGCAACTTTTCAGCGTGCTCATGCAACCGTGCACGCAGTTTCCAGGTCGCTTAGATTTTGGAGCGACATAGTTTTGCTACCTACACTTCGGCTCTGAAATGACGCGCGCTGCTACTCGGTGCGGCCGTGCATATGCACAGTTACGTTTTCGATTACTTGGCTTGGCTCGTGTATCGAGAGAGTAACGACGTCGGGACAAGCCATCCATGACACAGGCGCAGGCAACCTTGGGCGCAGGCGCACACAACGCTGTACAAATACGGGGAAGGTGTATAAAGCCACACATCTCATTGTAACAGATTGCTATTTTCAAAAATGGTTGGAAAGCTCAAAATAAAGGTGGTTAAAGGAGTACTGACATGAATTTTAAAATTTTTGGGGTTGTTGCTCTAAATGAAAGCACGGGTGTCGAGAACCCTAAAATGAGTGTCGTGGTGCCTGGGGATGCATTGCATATATTTTTAATACCGCTTCATTCAACCAGCAGTTTCGGTTTTGGTTTCGAGAGGGCGGCTTCATAGTGACGTGTCAAGTCTGCCCTGACGTCACCAGACTGCAACCCACGAAATATGCACCTGCTGTACTTTGCTGTCAGTGGAACGTGGTTCATGATGAGTGAACTGTCGTCCAGTGCCTCCGACAACAATTTCTGTGATTTAGGCTGCATGCAGAACCCAGATTTCGCAAACCAAGTGAGCTGACTTGAAACGTCATAGGGCTCTCTATGCGGCGAAGCTGCCTTGCAGATGCTGGGAGATGAAAACTTTAAAATCAAACTTAAATATTTATAAGCGTTTCCCGGATGCGGTGTGGGGAGAGAGTTAACACTACATGCCAAGGAAACCAAAGACGTCCGTTTTGCTGCACTTCAAAATCGTGTCAGTACTCCTTTAAGCATAGTTACAATTATTCCTGCGAAAGGAGAACAACGACAGCTTTCACAAGGGCTAGCGGCATCGCTATCAATTCTCAGCGTTGCTGGAGCAAGCCTCCATGCGTGTTTGGAGCCTTTCAGATCGAAAAATACTGTTCATAAAATAACTACGTGCTTTTGGGATAAATCACTGCAGCTAGAAACGCTACGAAGGGTGAGCTTCCTGTCGCGCAGTAAAAAACTGGGTCGAGAAAAATCAGTTGTCGGTCCATTTCAATGTAACTCGTGATCGTTTCGGACGTCTTCTGTGCTCGAGTGCGCAAGCATTGTTCGGCGCGAAATTTGCGGACAGCGGGTGGGTCAAACACTTCAGCGAAAGACGACTGGAACACTGACCATGTCGGGATGTCGCTTTTGTGGTTGTGATACCACATTTCGGCAACGTCAGTGAGATATAATCCCTGCTATAATCCCTCATGTGGGATTGCAGTATCTACAAATAAATAAATAAATAAATAAATAAATAAATAAATAAATAAATAAATAAATAAATAAATAAAACACGACATGGGTCAACTTGTCGGCGTCATCCCACTTGTGCGCGCTCACGAGTTCGTAGTCAGTGAACCAGTTTTCTACGTCGGTCTCATCGGCACCGCTGAAAACCTTGGGGTCCCTCAGCCGGGAACTGCGGTGCCGCTGCCGGAATGGGCGGACGGGGCCGGTTGGTCGACGTTGTTTGTCATGACGGGCGGAAGTGTTCTGCTTCGCAGCTCCAGGTTCAGTTGACGGGGACCCTCAGCACCCTCCACCAATTGAGACGAGGTTTATTGGCGGTGCGTTCCTGTGGTGACGCTTTGAACAAACACAGCGAGTCGGGGCAGAGCACCGTCCAGAAAGATGCCAGCGACCAGCAGCGCGAGGCGAGCGTTCGCGATAGTGCTGACCGGCGACGCGTCTTCTTCCTAACTATATATATATATATATATATATATATATATATATATATATATATATATATATATATATATAAGATATGGGTGTCTGGCAGTTACCCTGGCACATCAGTGTTTATCCGTTAGTGGATCCCTCGCGTTAACTGTTTTTCTCGTCGCACAGGCGAAGCGGATCTCAGATTCCACGTAGAAAGAAG
Source organism: Rhipicephalus sanguineus (assembly GCF_013339695.2). Classification (NCBI taxonomy): domain Eukaryota; kingdom Metazoa; phylum Arthropoda; class Arachnida; order Ixodida; family Ixodidae; genus Rhipicephalus; species Rhipicephalus sanguineus. Next base: position 56,679,337 of record NC_051184.2, read on the forward strand.
GGCGTGGAAAAATTCCACTCGGCCACGAGACGTAACGATCCCAGCTGCTGAAAAAAAGAACCTGTGCTGTTTTAATGAATACGTTCCATTAACTTGCATTATTAACCTCACAGTTACTTGACCTGTATGCTAAGCAAAGGCATGATCCGAAATCATATGCAGTTGATATAACTCAACTCGAGCAAGAACGAGCGACTTCGAACCACTTTTATTTTTTAGAAGACTTCTGAATAGTCGAGAAAACTGGAAGTTCCCGACAGCAAGTGCTTGGAGGAGAAACAGTCTCACTCCTTGCTCGAGCCCCTAAACTTTTGCTGAAGTCAAGATTTCTACAAGTTGGCTTGTCTTCATGAAAGAAGCCTTGTTTGTGCACTGATTGCTCACTGTGGCTTATCCTAAAATAGAGAGGATGATGAAAGACCAAATACGAAAAGTGACGAAGCAAAAGAAAGGACGGCAGTTGGCAATTCAGATACGCTGACGTGTCAAATAGGAGTGTAACGGAAGGGACAAGATGGGGAACCTTGATTGCTTACTAGTCTTGCGAATCATTCGTCGGAAAAGTGGCACTTGTTGCTCGTGCCACTAATATGCCAATAATATGCCAAGTAACTCGCAATAACTGTAAAAGAGGCGAATTACAGTCGCGCTCAATATGACTTGGAACATGGGAGCGCGTGGCCTCACGCGTTCGAAGACTGTTCATGGCTTCCACTCGCCCCTATTTCCAAAACTAAATGCTGTTCTCGCTCTCGGGGATGATTCCAAATAAGAAAATATCATTTGGTTGCTCAAATGAAAACAAGTTGAACCCATGCGCAATCTTTGAACTCATGAGGCCACGCGTTCCCGTGTTGAAAGTCATATTGAGCGCGACTCTACATCTCTTGGTTGAGACCACGTCACACGTTTCGCCATGCGAATACCCGTTCACACCAAATAAGTACAGTCGATCATCTCTGCAAGAACCGTCTCTACGGCAAAGCAACCCTTCAACAGAGACTTATGTCGTCCAGGCAGTAGATAATTTTCGATTTACATTGGCGTGACAGGGCATGAGAGAACGGCGTTATCATGCCGGGAGCTTTTGTTACAGAGAGCGCGTTTCAGTACAATGGGATAGCGTTTACGTGCCCAACCTTAGTGTTCCCCTGTATACTCTGTTTATGTCCCTGTATATGTTCCTGTGTATGTTCCTTTGTTTATGTGCCAACATTGGTGTCCCTCTGTCCCGCATTGAGTAGACTTGCGCATAGGTAAACGGTTGTGCAGCGAATTCACTTGTCACGCGCGCATGAGGCAAATACGGCACCACGTTCCATTCCTGTTTGCATGAGCTATTCGCGGGCGTCATGCAGCACACTCACTGCAACATTGCATGTTTACAGCCAATTTTGTAGCGTTCGGCCGCTGCCGGGATCATTGCCGGGCGTGCGTGGAGCAGTGGCTCATATGCACAAAAAGCTCTGCAGCTTCCACTAAGTCTGCTGGGCACGTTTCAGCTTCTTTTGGCAGCCACCTGTACCGGATCGTGCACGTGCCAGGTCAAGATGATGATACTTTTTTTATCTACGACACACGGCAAACCTCGACCATAGCAGCTCTTCAGTAAAATGTTAAATAAGGCAACCAAGTGACAAATAAATTGAATCAAGTGCCCATTGAACGTTGTAAGGGTGAAGGAGGTATTTAAATGTGAATGGGTGACATTGAATATGCTTGGTGATCCGGCAACACTGAGCGCTTGCGCCATTTTTCGCTGAGCGCATTTCGCTTGCGTATTTTTCACCGACGAGTATCGTGTGGCGTCATTGATTTTCCGCGGACGCGCACCAGAACCTGTGGCACCAATTTTTAATAAATGTGCTTCTCAGCTTAAGCCGTCAGCGGAGCCTTACAAACGTTTATATACGTTAATCATCGCTCTCGTCGACCTGCAACACCGGCAAGCAACTGTTCATCAATCATGCCTTCTCGCGCCTTTGCGACGTCCGTTTGTTAAAAAATGCGTATATCAAAATTTTGTTCTGCAAGTCTAACCTATATTGCAGGCGAGGAACTAAATTGCACGGGGAAATAAGAACTGAGGCTCAAGAGTGCTATCACGTGCGCCGGTCATTTCCGAATCAAAGCGCAGTACCGATCTTGTTAACTAGTAAAGTCATTCTGCAGAGAAGCGATGCACGATCTGTAACGCATTATGTGCACTTTGTTGATGTGGCAGCTGATGACGGTGACGAACTATAACTGAGCCCTTTGTAATGACCTTTGCTGTTATTTTCATTCGAGTAACCATTGTATTCTATTGAAATCAGTGTTACCTAGTTCCCGGCATTGTAACACGTCCCTCGTAGCCTGAACAACGCACGAAGCATTGGAAAGTCATGCCGAACGACGACAAAAAAAAACTCCAAGCCTGCGCGGAAAGCGCAGCACAGTCACAGCGAAAGCTGGCAGAGCGGCATTTCTAGAGCCCGTTATAAAGTCTCTTGTGGCTAATAATACAAGTACACTAACAACGTGCCCACTATGCCACAAATCATAATTTTTGTAAAGTTGGGAAGCCCACACCACGACATTATTCGTAATTCTGCAGAGAAGCGATGCACCATCTGTAACGCATTATGTGCACTTTGTTGATGCGGCAGCTGATGACGGTGACGAACTATAACTGAGCCCTTTGTAATAAGTTGGAATCCCTAAATGACCCACTAGTTACGTAATTCGCATTGTCTGACGCCCGGTCATTATTTAACTCTCCCGCTACGCTTTACACCATAGTTAGCGCGAGAAAGAGAGAGAGTGACGGAATTAATTTTATTGTGACCCCGAGGAAATTCATCATAGGAGCCTCAAGGGCCACCTTGGCAACCAATGAAGTGCACTTGCCAGGAACCCACTACGCTATAAATCATCAAAATCTTTTTGTGAAATAGTGAAACAGGAGGAGGATGAGGAATAAACTTTATTATCAAGCCACTGCCGATTTTTCGTCATTCTGCGGAGAACCGTGCTAACCGCTAAACACCTGTAAGGCATTATATGCACTTTGTTGATGCTGTGGCTGACGACGATGATGAATTATGGCAGAGCCATTTGTAATGGGTTGGAAACATTCAACAAGCCACTCGTTGAGGAATTCGCATTGTGTCACGCCTGCACGATTACAGAATTCGTGTTGTGTGACGCCTCGTTATCTTACTCTTCTACCACACGACATTGATATGTTAATGTGGTTCCTTCCCGACATGAGGCTGTGTAGGTTTTTTTGGATCGCACTTTTAAGCACCCGCATGGCTCTGAGGTGGAATACTAGGCTCCCACGCAGAGGGCCCAGGTTCGAAGCGCGTTACATCCCGGATATTTTAAAGACGATAGTCTTTCTTGGGGAACTTCAACGCAGGAATTTTGGTTTGTCTTTCTGTTTGTCGGCACGTCCCTCAATTCAGCCACCCGGCCAAAGGTCAACCACTTGCCCAAGGGCCAGCCATCTTGAACGGCTGACTGGGTTCATACGTGTGTACATTGTTGATCAAAAAGCAAACATTGCGCATATCTGAGGCGCAACATCACTAGGTAAGTATTATGTGGTGTGTTCCTTTAATAGAAAATACATAGATACGTAATTCTACAGACCCTAGTTTCTTAAGATGCGCTGAAACTTGCCTTCCTCTGTGCCCTTTGCACGAGCTCATTATTGTGTTTCGGTTTTGGTTCAGTATTGCACTGTACTAATGCCATGGGGCGCCGCTCTGGCATTCCTGTTTTACCCATGCGACGTGTAAATAAAAGAGTTTGTGGAGAGTGCTCGTTCAGTGCGGACGTTTCTTCTGCTTCGGCGCTTCGCGCCAAACCGCGTGTTCGGGCTGTCTGGCGTCCCCGCCGGTCGCGTTGGTCACCGCCGGCCTTCACCTGCTTCTGCGAAGCTGCGAACCTTAGCGAAGCTACGAGATGCCTGATGGTCTGGAGCTGAGCTACATGATCCCGAGTTCAGGTTCACCGCAGATCGAAAACTTCAGATGAGCGTGCAAAAAGACTGCATACATCTCGGAGCGGGAGTGGTCATCCCAAGTGCATTACAGCAAGAAGTGTTGCGACCAGAGTGTCGGAACGGAATGAAAACCGAAAACGAAAAACGAAAAAAAACGATATTTTTGACCGGAACGAAAACGTAACCGAAACGTTATTTATTATTTCGTTCCGGAGTGAAACCGAAATTTTTTCAATCGTTTTTCGGTTCACGAGAAAACTTCGCAATCCGGAACAACTGATCTTATGCAATGTGAACATATCTCAGGGTATAGTATTAGCGCGTACCTCAGACAGGAAATCCAAAGCAAATATATGTTGAAATTGTGCGAAAAACGGGAACAGTGGCAGCGAGAGATGTTTATATTAACGCAAGTGGACTTTTGCGCGCCTGTCAAGCAGGCCAAAGTGGAGAGGGCATTGTCGGCGCTGAAGTTTGTTACAGCGAAAGCTGTTATGTTATCACAACAGCAGATTTTGGCTCCATAGTTGTCCGCAGCCGCCGGTGTACGTGACCGCTATCGCGTGGTATAAGAAAAAAATTAAATGAGAAATTTCTAGGATCCGCGCCCTCTGCGTGGCAGTCGGGTCTTCCACCACAGTGTCACGCTGGTGGTTATAACTCCATCGCAAATATACTCTACACAGGCGTCATGTCGGGCAAGGAATCGCGTTAACATATGTAATATAGCGTGGAAGAAGAGTAAAATAACAACCAGTCATCACACAATGCTAATAGCTCAAAGAGTGTGTGGTTTAATGCTTCCCACCAGTGTTGCGCATTTACCACTCCGGAATTGGAATGACTCCGGAATCTACATTTTCGCGACCCCGCAATGGAATGGGAACAACGTTCGGAAGAATGGAATGGGAATGGAATTACGTCTTTTTCCGAAAATACAGGACGTTTTCGTCTACGTGCTGTTTTTCAAGCTTCAAACGTTAGTAAGTCAGAGCCTCGCAAGTTAACACTAAAGCAGTATTTTTAAAATGGCTTAGCTGGTTACAAGCACGGTACATTTATAAGCAACGCGCCTACTACAAACGCAGGCATCAGTTAGTGTAAAAACAAAAGCATTATCCCAGCAGATACCGAAGGGAGAAACAAATTACCCCTGCGCGTTGGTTTCCATTGATACCCCCACCCGAAAATGGCGAATACTCTATGCACAGCCTGATCTTTATCCCACGAGCAGTTTAGTACCTGACACACGTAAATAACCTTTGCGAGAAGGAAGACGGTGCATACCTGTGCACAGGCGAACACAGAAAGTTCTCCTGACCCTATCCATGCTTGCGAGGCGCGCTTGACAAGCGTGAGTGCTGACGGGCAGCGCGGCCCAGTGTTCCGTATTCGATGCAAAGGCGCTTTTGTCAGCAAAAAAATACGCTGTGTCGTCATTTTAGCATTAACAGATTTAAGCTTAAACGATATTGAAACACCACCATTCGTTCAAAGAAGTTGACCACGCAAATACTATAGGTAGCGGGAGAACTGCCCCTATGGGAATTAGTAGTGTGGTTGTACTGCACGAGATATGTCACCAAGCTACGATTCCTCGACCTTGGCAGCGTGTTTTGCGTACTTTTGCAGTTCTTAATGCATTTGATGACATCAGCTTTATGGGGCGTTCATTCTTAACTCGATAAAACTATCAAGATGCCTTTCCTACGTTGAGGAATTACAGGAATAGAATCGGACTGCCAGGCCATTCCCAGAGTGCGAATGGGCTAAGTTTTTTTTCATTCCGAGGAATTGAACGGAATGGAACTGTGGCAAGTTCTAATTCCCCTGAATTGAATTGGAATCGAATGGAGGCGCCCATTCCGCATCACTCCTTCCCACCCACTGCAATGTGCTCAGCCATAATTCTTCATTATCAGCCTCAGTACGAAGTGCCGATAATTCCTTGCAGATGTGTAGCGGGTACCGCGATTCTCCGAAGAATGAAGAAAATGGCATAGTGGGAACTTCGCTACTTCAGAAAACTTGCGACGATTTATGACGCAGTGGGTACGTTGCATGTTTACTTGTATTAGTTGCCCCAAGAGATAACAACGGGCTCTACAAAGTTCGCTCTTCTAGCTTTTGCTGTCACTTGCTGCGTGTTTCTTGCTGCGCGATCTTTTTATCGGAACAGCGGTCTCGCACATCAGAGAGTACACTCAATGACGTGCTGCTTCTGAGATCGTGCTCACTCCCTTGACACAAAGAATTAAGCCAACTAAAAAAATTCGTAGTTGTCTTGTGAGAAAATAAATACTATGACTTTGAAATGAATACTGGTTTGTGCTAGTTGGCAGGAATACGTTGTACAGTTACTTGCGCTCCTCTGAAGAACGTGTTTTACCCTTGTCCCACTTTCTTAAGAGGAGGGCAAGTTACTTCATCACAAATCCAATGTTTTTTTTTAATGATTGCTTTACCTTTTTTATACTTTCTTTTTATACAAAGAAAAAAAAACAGTTACGAACCGTTACGGAACGTTTTTACAGCGAAAGCTGTTATGAGATCATTTCACCGGCCGTTTTTGGCGCCGTAGTTGTCCGCCGCCGCCGCCGCCGGTGTCCGTAACCAGTATCACTCGAAATAAGAAAAAAAAAACGAAATAAGAAAACAATTCCAGGATGGAACGAGGTTCGAACCTGGGCCCTCTGCGTGTGAGCCCAGTATTCAACCTCTGAGCCATGCCGGTGCTTGAAACTGCTTTGCAAAATGGTCCTATACAGGCTTCATGTCGGGAAGGAACCACACTAGCATATGCAATATAGCGTGGTAGAAGAGTAAAATAAGCACCAAGCGTCGCACAACGCGAATTCGGTAACCAAGCGTCACACAATGCGAATTGCGCAACGAGTAGGTTGTTGAATGCTTCCAACCCATTACAAAGGACTCTGCCATAATTCTTCATCGTCATCAGGCACAGCATCAACAAAGTGCGCATAATGCCTTACATGCGTTTAGCAGGTACCAACGCTCTCCGTAGAATGACGAAAAATGGCACAGTGCCTGCTGCCCTACTTCTCAAAAATTACAATGATTTATAGCGTAGTGGGTTCCTCACAAGTGCACTTGTATTGGTTGCCAAGGAAGCCCATAAGCGCATGATCCACTTCCTCGGGGTTTCAGTAAAATTACACTGATTTATAGCGTAGTGGGTTTCTCGCAAGTGTACTTGTATTGGTTGCCAAGGAAGCCCATAAGCGCATGATCCATTTCCTCGGGGTCTCAGTAAAGTTCTTCGCCCCCCCCCCCCGTCTCTCTCCCACGTCAACGTATGTTATACAGCATGACGGGAGAGGGAAATAGTGACCGGGCGTCACCCAATGCAAATTACGTAACTGGTGGGCCGTTTAAAGGTTCCAACCCATTACAAAGGGCTGAGCCATAATTCTTCATCGTCATCAGTCGTCGCGTCAACAAAGTGCACATAATGCCTTACAGACGTGTAGCAGTTGTCTCGCTTCTCCGCAGAATGACGAATTATGGCTTAGTAGGTGCTTCCCAACTTCACAAAAATTGTGATTTATGGCGTAGTGGGTACCTTTCTAGTGTACTTGTATTGTAGCCCCAAGAGAGCTTAACGGGCTCTAGAAACGCCGCTCTTCCAGCTTTCGCTGTGACTGTGCTGCGCTTTCAGCGCAAGCCTGGCGTATCCAAGATAATGGATAGAGCAAACAATACATTAACGCAGCTAGGTAAGTGGACCGATTACATTGCATTAAAGCTAAATACTACCAAAACAAAAGCTGTAGTTTTCCGGCCAAAAGAGAGGAAGATGGTCGCCGATGCAGTTTTAGTGTAAAATGGCGAACTTATTGACATAGTTAAAACACTTAAGATACTCGGTGTAATATTTTCGGAAACAATGTCTTCGGATGGCAATGTTAGTTACGTAGCATAAAAATTATGTAGCATTGTAGGGATAACGTATCTAAACAGACGAACTCTCCCCACGTATGGTAAACTTCTTATTTATAACTCGCTATTTTATTCGCATGTAATCTACTCTCATCTTCTATGTGGATCAACGACACTCGTGAATTTACGAATACTGTATTCACTTCAGAAAAAAATGTTGAGGTATATACATAATGTGGCTTTCGATCATTCTTCAACATCGCTTTTCCATAGGGATCACATGTACGTATTCCCTCTCTTTATACTTACCGCCTCGCCATACCATACAAATCAGAAATTAAAGATAACGGCCGTTTCCTAGCTCGATTAGCCTGTTTAGAAAAGAGGATGCAGACATATTCACTGCGCCATCCAGAGACTTGGAAAGTACCGTTATGTCGAACAAATTACGGGACACGAATACTAAAACAGAAGCTTCCGGAGTTACTAAACTTGTTTAGCAACCACAACATTCCACCGGAGAGATCATCTAAAAAATTGCGTACTTTTTTTCAAATATTGAGCGTTAATTGTATTCATAGTTTTGCAATTTTTCTCCCCTGATATTTGTAATGCTTATTTTGACACATTTTTTATGTTGTTTAAGTACTATTGTCATTTCATCAATCTAGGCGTACGTTGTCCCGTTTGCCCCTGTTATATTTGAACGCTGGTTCCTCTAATTACCAATGTTTTCTGATACCAAGTGTTGTAGTGTGTGATTACATGGTATCTTCAATGAAAATCCATTGCATTATTCCTAAATGTTTTCTTTCTTCCATGACTCTAATTTTATTTCCTTGGTGTTTCTCTGCCCTGTTTATGTACACTGTTTAATAGCCTGTCATTTTGTCTTTCTCATTGTCATTTTGGTTATTCCTTATGTTCAGCACAGTCTGCTGTAAACGCGCCGAAGTATACATTTTAGGGGGCCGGAGCTAGTCAAGTTGCCCGTCAGCTTTTTCTTCCTGCCTCCCTCATCTTATGCGTGATGGAAAATAAAGGACCTAATAATAATAATAATAATAATAATAATAATAATAAAAGATTATATATATATATATATATACATATATACATATATATATATATATATATATATATATATATATATATATATATATATATATATATATATATATATAATCTGCCCCCGTAGAAGCTAGAAACTAGCAGAAGGCGACTTGATAGCCTCGCAAACCTAATATGGTGTTACGTGAACTTTTTTGTTCTTGTTTAAGTAAAGTGCCAATGTGTTTGTACTTTGAAAAAATGTTCTTGTATGTTTTTTTTTCTTATTATTATTTTTTATTTTTATTTTATTGACTGTACTAAATCACTGTCTTTGATTGTTCACCTGTTATAATCCCTCTGGGATTGAGAGTATGTATAAATAAATAAATAAATAAATAAATAAATAAATAAATAAATAAATAAATATATATATATATATATATATATCGAAATCGGTATGGCGGGAAAAGAGTTCATGACGAGCATAATGACAGGTCCTAATGCACATAATGTCATGTGCAGCATAATTTACATGACACGGTCTCGTGGCGCTCGCGGCCGTTTATATGAATGGATATATACGAAAACTGGTATGACGAGACATGTCTGCATTGCGAACATATTCGACAGGTGCTAACATGAAAACCATCACATGCATGTCATGTACGACATGATTTACATGCCATGCTCATGGCACTCTTGCGGCCGTTTCGCTAGAATGATGTACACCAAAATTGGCATTCGGTGATGTGACTGTATGAAGAACAAGAATACCAGTTGGTAACATGAAAACCATGAAGTGCATGTCATGTATTTCATGGTTTACATGCCACGCTCATGATGCATTCGCGGCCGCTTCGCTAGCTGGGTATACACAAAATTTGGTATTGCGCGACGCGACTGTATGACGAACGTAAATGAGAGGTGGTAACATGAAAATCATGACATGCATGACATGTACGACATGATTTACATGCCATCTCATGACGCACTCGTGGCCGTTTCGCTAGATTGATATGCACCAATATTGGTATTGCGCAATGTGACTGCAGAAAAACATGAATAACAGGTGGTAACATGAAAACCATGACGTGCATGTCATGTATGTTATGATTTACATGCCACGATCATGGTGCATTCGCGGCCGTTTCGCTAGCTCGATATACACCAAAACTGACATTGCGCCACGCGACTGAATGACGAACGTAATGAGAGGTGGTAACATTAAACTCATGCCTTGCAAGTCATATGGTCGTGCATTATATCGTGCAAGTCGTGCATTATAGGCCCGAGTAGGGCCTGCAGTATTTGTAAATAAAAAAAAAATATACGAAATGATTTAAATGCCACGCTCATGGTGCATTCGCGGCCGTTTCGCTTACTTGATATACACCACAATTGGTATTGCGCGACGCGACTGTATGACGAACGTAATGAGAGGTGGTAACATGAAAATCATGACATGCAAGTCATGTACGACATGATTAACATGCCACGCTCATGATGCATTCGTGGCCGTTTCGCTGGCTTGATATACACCACAATTGTTATTGCGCGACGCGACTGTATGACGAACATGGATAACAGCAGGTAACATGAAAACCATGACATCAATTTCATGTATGTCATTATTGACATGCCACGCTCATGGTGCAATCACGGCCGTTTCGCTAGCTCGATGCACCAAAATTGGTACTGCGCGACGCATGACGAACGTAAATGAGAGATGGTAACATGAAAATTATGTCATGCAAGTTATGTACGACATGATTTACACGCCATGCTCACGGTGCGCTTGCGGCCGTTTCGCACGCTTGATATCCACCAAAATTGGTATTGCGCGACATGGCCGCATGACAAACATAAATGAAAGGTGGTAACTTGAATATCATGATATGCATATCATTTACGGCACAATTTACATACCACACTAGTTGTCCGATTGTGGCCATTTCGCTCTCTTGATGTACACCAAAATTAGTATTGCGCGATGTTACTGTATGACGAATATAAGCGACAGGTGGTAACATGAAAACCATGATATTCATGTCATTTATGGCATGATTTACGTACCATACTCATGGTGCACTCGCGGTCATTTCGCTTGTTTGATATACACCAATATTGGTATTGCGCGATGTGACTGTATGACGAACATAAATGACAGGTCTTAACATCCGAATCATGTTATGCATGTCCTGTATGACTAGCATGACACTGTCAAGGTGCACTTCCGGTCGTTTAGTTAACTGGATATACACCAAATTGGTATTGCATGACACGAGTGCGTGATGAACATAAATGACAGGTCGTGCATTGTATGTACCAGAATATACGTTTCGTTGGCATGGTATATACCTGATATAGTATGCATGCGTGCATGGCAAACGTGCGATATATGGTGGACTAGGTGGCATGGCATGAATGATTTCGTTTGCCTCAAAGACAAACAACGCGATGTATGAAGCTCTTTGTTGACTGCTTCGCATTACATCGATTCCCACAGTGCGTGCGATCTGCCGAATTTTTTTTCCACGCTGAGACGCTATGGCGAAGGCACTGTTTGTTTATAGTTCTTATTTCATTCGCAGCGTTGACGGAACAGACTGGGAGCCCACAGAAAATAGCAAAATTTGCAGTAGGCAATTCGTGGGCAATGCTAAGGACAGTGAACAGGAGCACGGAGCCTACCTCCCAACGATTTTAGGGGCGAAGCTCCTTAAGGCGGCACCCGTTCGTCCCTCGTAGTCGTAGTCGTAGTGCGTAACCAGTCTTACGCTTTGACCTCCAAGGTGGTGCCGGTGGGAGATTTTTCCTGTGCGTTGTTGAACAATAAAAAATTCGCAGCGGTAGCTAAAAGCCGACTTCTTCTGTCTCTCATTCCCATTAGCAGCCATTCTTTACCTCCAAGGTAGTGCCTGGTGAGATTCCTCCTGTGCGTGATTAAACAATAAAAATTTTGTTCAAAAAAAGCCGTTGATTGATGAAATAAACCAACGAAAGACGCCAGATGTATTGTAAAAGCAAAACGGAAGAACGCCAGATGTTTCTAAAGCAAAACGAAAAGACGCCAGCTGCTTAACGAAAGACGCCAGATGCTTTCTAAAGCAATGGTTTTCTAAACAATGAAAATTCACAGCGTACATGTAAAATTAAAGTGAGCTGCAAGTCGTCATAACTCATCGAACCTTTAGTATAAACGCGCCCGATCTCACGTCCGTGATGATGTACTGGGCAGAATTCACGGAAGATTCACGGTTTACCGATGAACCTCCGCAGCTTCGCCCACTCATCATCATTGACTCCGTGGATATGCTGTGATTTTTTTTCTATCCGCTTAAAAGAAGGCTGGAACAGCTCGCTGATGTAAACATCCCGAAAGGCCCGGTAACATTTATGCGTGTTTTGCATGTTGTTTAGGACTGACAGCGATTAATGTTGCTTTCGTTCTGGACGTAATGGATTCACAGCTTATATATTTACAGCTGGCGTACCCGTTTAGCATTTGTCCTGTTGGATGTTATTTATGTTGGCTCTACATAAGAAAATTTTGTGCTAAAATCAGTTTTCTATATCTCTGCAGGTACACGGCCAGTGCCGCAGCGTGCTTGCACTGACCCGCTATGCCTGCTCTGCAGTCGCAGGTAGCGTCAATGACGCATCTGTTTCGGGAGAGATTGAGAACACAAAGGAAACAGAATGAAATAAAACGACACCATTGAATATAATTGCTTATTTACTGTCAACTTCCTCTCCGACGGAGCGTTGATGCGCGTCTGAGACACACTTTCTTTTCGCGACACTTCCGCCCGCAGACACAAGCTTTTTACCATAATGTGAATAACCCGCCTCGTACAGAAGCTTGCCTTTATCAATGATTACTCCTCTGAAATATTTATCCAAACTTTCAACCGTCTGAAAACCAGCCAGCAGTTGCAGAGGAACGTGTCAAGACGACACCATGCTTGCACAAGCACCTGCGCGCGTCGTATGGGAGGGAACGCTATCACCACAGGGACGCGGAAACGGCAGTGTTGGCGCTGAACGCCGCCACGCTGGTGGAGCCGCCTATGCAAGCGCAGTGTGCCCATAGGCGGTTTCGTGATCCGGTCACAGGTAGACTATTTTTACGCGCTTAATGTAAGCGACGTCATCTTTTCGATAGACTTGAATGGTAACGAACTTGAATAATTGAGAATTTTGTTTGTTTTTGTTTATTTTCTCTTGTCGACGCGAGGCGGCGTCTCGTCGCACAGAGGTCATCCAGGCGCGTTCCATCTCTCGGACGGCAGGATATCGATGCTGTCTTCGAAGTCATCAGCGTAGACTGACTACGATGCTGTCCAGACATGCAACAAAGCCTAAAAGTGGGCTGTATGGTAGTGATTCTCGTGCGTGTATAGGATATAAACGAGTTGGCGCTGGCAAAGTCAATCAGGGTGCAGAACGTGAAAATGAGAATTCGTCACCCCCAGTACGTATAGAAGGCGTACGAAGGGCAGGTGGTAGTCACAATGAGAGCGCAGAATATCAAATAGTGGCAGGTGGCCGTTCCGAGAAGATCAGATGTCATAAAAATGAAAGGTGGTCATGCCACTGCAAGTGGTAAAAATTAAAACTCACAGGTGTCCTTATGCTTTCACCTCAGATGACTCAAAGTCGAAAACTATCCTCTTTTTGTTCTTCTTAGTCGAGTGTATTGATTCCCTTGCTACAAAAACTTTCTGTGCCTAGCGTAGCTCTGCACTACCTCCGTACCTCACGTGCCTCCTAAATCGGCAACGATGTCGTGTGATGACGACACCGTGTGGAGTCTTGTCATGTGACATCACAGTATGTCCGGTTGACATGATGATGATATCGAAAATTTTTGTGATCTTGACCTCACGATGTAATCATAGGGTGGTGTCAGCATATGATTGTGATTGTCTGCATTACCTATGTTGCCGGTGACGCCGACGATCAACTTTCGTGTTTTATGAGACATCACAAGCTTTTGCCTTAAAAACGTAGCATCTGGTCATCTCTCCGCCCTAGCAGAGAACAAGCGTCTTCAAAGGCCACCAAAGGGGCGTATCTCAAGGCTGTTAGCCTGGAGCATTCAATGTGGCTACAGCGGCGGGTATGCTTTTTCACAATGTGCAGCGAAGATAGGCTCTTGCGAATGTGAACGATGTGGGTGGTACGAAGGTACAAGGACACCCTACAGTTGCAAGTCGAGAATTTCCAACGCTCATTTCGATGTACAGGTAGCTTTGTGCTACAAAGCAGTGTCCTTGTTAATAATAATTGCTAGGGTTTTACTTTCAAAACCACGATATGATCATGAGGAACGCCGTATTGGAGGGTTCACGAAATTTTTAGGATCTGATGTTATTGAACGTCTACCTAAACGTAAGCACACGAGCCTCCAATGAAATGCAGCCGTTGAGGCCCTGATTGGATACCATGACGTTGGGGTGAACGGTACAGCACCATAACAACCAGACCACCGCGGCGTGTTCGCCATATCATTGTCAACATATTAATATTACTATGCAATAAGCGAGTTATAAATATTTCTCTGCAAAATGATTTCATTGCCCAAGACGACTAATCGTAAGATGCTTCACGTAACTTCCATGCGTAGTAAGTTTCTCAGAAAATTCACTTGCCTATAAAGGAACAGTGTTCTTTGAAATGGGAGTAATTGGTATTCACCAATTAGGAAGAAAAACGCACGTGTCGCGGATCATCGTAATTACGCTACAGAATACATATTTCGTGTACGTATGTGAGTCCCATTTGTTGAGCAGCGCTGGCCGTCGCATCTCTACAGAAATCAATGAAGAGTGCTTCTAGCAAGAGAAAGAAAATCAGCCAGTCACCAAATAATTCCTCTTGATTGTTTATTTGACTATAATTTCACCACGAATACTTTCATCACTTATTGCCTTCACAGAATCTTTCAGGGTCCGATTGCCCCCCACCATAATCTTTGCATGTGCAGTTTTGTGGGCATCGGCCGTAGTCATCGCATAGCTGGAAGAGACATTAGACGATGTATTACGGATCATCCTTAAAAAAGCCCACGTATACTTCTTTTTTATTAAGTGTAAAAGGGCAATTTCAAAAGGTGAAAGCTGCAAGGAGAATAACCATTTGCGCTTATGAGAGACGATTGACACTACACACTAAACAAAAATAGCCAGAAATGGGAGTAAACTGGTTTTTCTCCAGCGCACATCCTTTTCTAGGTTTTTTTACTACATACCAATCGAGATAAAAATTTACCCTCATGTTGAGTTTTTGAACGCGCAAACGGTAGTAATTATTTACCCTGCTGAGCGTTTTAGCAAGTAGAGTAAGAGTAATTTTTTACTGCCTTTACAGTGTTTTTTCCGGTGATATTTTGAGAGTAATTTATCGGTTGACATTTTCTCCTGGCTGATGTAGTAGTATTTATTTACTCCCTAACTCTGTTCTCACGGATACTTCTGGTGGCTAAAAAAATTAAGGGGTGCGATTGCACCATGATCCATCGAAATTCGAATTTATTGAACGTAGAAAGCACGGTGTCCATGACATATACAGAGAAACACATACACAAACACACACACACACAACGAATGCAGAATAAAACACCACGTGAACCGACTGCTCGCGCTGCACAACTGTAGATCGGCCACCCGGTATATATAGGCACCGCATCTTGACCTGCCATGTAGTGCCGGTAGGAGACGTATGCGTTGCTTGCTTGAACAAAAGATTCACAGCACACGCGTAAACCTTTAAGGTTGGCGGCAAGTCGCCATGGCTAAGATCATCCTTCTAGTATAAAGCCGCCTTATCTCACCTTTTTGATTATCCAATTATTCGCTGGCACTCCATGTTGGCCTCACCCGCATTAGCAGTGCTGATGCACAAACCCGCAAAATATACCTAAGCACTTAGAATTCACGGCCACTCAACAATTTTTTCATTGCGCAGCGGTGTGCAAACACAGTAGCAGCACATATACAGGAACGTTCGGCGAAGTAGAGCGGCGCCTCGCCTGTAGCGGCTTCTTACTGACAGCGTCGATAGGCCTTATCAAGGAGCACGGCTATACGATGAACGACAGCTGGCGATTTCCTGTGCAATTATCCTCGTCGTTATTTTGCACACAAATTATAAATAGGTATCCGCTATTCGCGGCGTCTTACGAAGCGATGAACTTACAACGAACGATGCGGCTGGCAGGCCCGGTTTTCACCGTGCTCGTACTCGCAGTGCACCGGCGGCCACACGCTGGTTCCATCTGCCTCGTATCAGGGCTCGCCTCCGCGCTAGATGTTTCACAGCGGCGGCCGCTTGGTGCGAAATACACAGTTTGGACTGTACACAGTTCGGAATTTTCTGGGAAACAAAATTTAGGCGGCGCTTGTTTCACCTGCTCCGGCGACGAACTCACACAGGCTGCTGGCCGGCTCGGTGCCGATGACATAGCGAAGTCTTTTTGTTATCGCTAGGAGTAAGAGTCACTCTCCAGGAAGCAACCACGGAGGATCACACCAGCTTGACTTTGTTGCCGCTGGGAGTGTTCTGCGTAACTCTTCGCGAGTCGGCACGGAAGCGAGGTATCCGCGGCGTCCACGCTCGCAGCCTTGCGCTCGTGCGCCCACAGCCGCTCGATGATAGACGCACTACCTCAGATGCGGCCCGTTGTGCGCAGCCGGACGCCGGCGCGAGTTGAACTTGCCATCACTGCCATCGGACATATACATCGCAAGGTTCTTACACTCCAGGGTTACTAGACGACATAGGCCAGCGATATGCGAAAATCTGCAGTACGGCTTTCAAGAAGGTTTTTTTTTTATTCGAGCAAGTCCTTTCGTTCACAGACTGCTTTTCTCGCTCGTTGTGCTTCTGCAGCTCCAGTTCCAGTGAAAGTGCGTAAGCTGAGGGTCAGCCATGAGGCGCGACAATGCCATACCAGCTTAGAAAAAGAACAGCCATTTGTGGTGTTCGCGTACCTTCACTGCAAATGGAGGGGCGCTCATCGACGGACAACAGCCGCCGAAGTAGGGGGAGCGGGGGAGCTTGAGGTCTCATGGTAATAAACTCTCAAACAGTGGTTAATATTCACATGACAGAAACCTCCGCACGTAGTAAAATTAGATTATGACATCCTTTTACTACGTTCCTCAGAGGTGGTGGTAAAACTATGTCATGTGCCACTTTTACTCCAGCATTAGGAGTAATTTTAGGATCGAGGGAGTTTTCAGACGTAATGAGCCGCAAAAACCTCAATCTCGGCTAACTTTTGCTTACAGTGTAACCCATGCCAACAAGTTGCTTAAGAAACCGTACAACAGTTCCAGCAATTTGTCATGGCCTCCGAGATTGCGCGCCGGCAGGTTTCTCTCTGGCCGTCCTAAGCGCTCCCCAGCAAAAAATGCAATGACCTGCTACCGCGAGAAGGCGCGTTTATCGAGGCATCCGGTGGCGGTGCACACCGCGGCAGAAAGTAGATCGCACGGCATATGAGCGTGCGCATTGACGTTTTTTCGCGTCGAAGGGAAGAATCAGCTCCTGGATCTTCTGAATGCGTTGAAGGCAACTATTTTTTTTCTGTCACTGCATTTATTTTGGCCCGATTCGCGAAGGGAAGCATGGAAACTGCTCAATATTTACCTAATGTAGGTCGTTGTAAGGACGTATGAATTCGTCTTTGGTAGTATTACGTTTTAAATGCGAAGCATTTCTTAGCGAACCTTTAGTACTTTGAGCGTTTCTACCTTACCTTACCTTACCTTACCTTACCTTACCTTACCTTACCTTACCTACCTACCTACCCACCCAGAACCCACCCACCCACCCACCCGTCCGTCCGTCCGTCCGTCCGTCCGTCCGTCCGTCTGTCTGTCTGTCTGTCTGTCTGTCTGTCTGTCTGTCTGTCTGTCTGTCTGTCTGTCTGTCTGTCTGTCTGTCTGTCTGTCTGTCTGTCTGTCTGTCTGTCTGTCTGTCTGTCTGTCTGTCTGTCTGTCTGTCTGTCTGTCTGTCTGTCTGTCTGTCTGTCTGTCTGTCTGTCTGTCTGTCTGTCTGTCTGTCTGTCTGTCTGTCTGTCTGTCTGTCTGTCTGTCTATCTATCTATCTATCTATCTATCTATCTATCTATCTATCTATCTATCTATCTATCTATCTATCTATCTATCTATCTATCTATCTATCTATCTATCTAGCCGCCTACGTCTGGGTGCTCTCATGATCGCCTCCTTAACTTGGTATAGTCCAAAATAGTCATGGGAGGGTAAGAGCACATGACGAATACGACTGTCGGGTCATGACATGAATAACGTGAAAATCCTGTTGCATACAACGTCAAACCTTTTCCTCCAGACACGTGTGGCACATACCCGTTTACCACGGGCCGCGGTGCACGAGTACGCGCCACAGGTGATTGATAGTTTATACCTACCCAGGAGCGGTGAGAACAGACTTTGGCAATTTAAATGACCGAGCGTTAATGAAAACTGACAGCTGCAACATTGACCCGACGAATGGAACGAATAAGAATTATGATGCCAGGAGGAATCGAACCCAAACACTCTGCGTGACTATCAGGTATTCTACCACAGAGCCGCGCCAGGTCTATAAACTGGTTTAGAAAAACAGTTTATGCAGGCGTAATGTCTGTGGAACGTCACCTTTGTTTCTGGTGCTGGCTATCTAAATTTACAAGAAAGCAATAAACACTACGTATGTGCTCCTACGATACAGGCGTCATAGTAGATTAACGTCTGTAGTTCTAGTGTTGGCTCCGACTTTATAGCAGTCTAATAAACATTAGATTTGTATCCCTATGATTCAGCAAGCTATATTGAAGCATTGCTTTACCCCCACAAACTACATTAACGAAAGGTACGTGTGATATTCACATGATTGCACCATAAAGTGCACTTAGTTTTGATAATACTGACGTATGTACTCTAACGTCAGGGCTGACGTTACGTCACACCATAAGTTCCCCTTTAAACGCCAGCGTTGTTGACGTGCCTGGTAAGCCCACGATGTGTACATAGCTACTGCACTTACAAAACACGTCGATCCTCCTCGTAACGGTTGGCTAAAAGCCGTAAAATACAGCATAGGAGTACTGGCTGTATGCTTCGCATGAAACCGATTCCCACAACGCGTGGGATCTGCCAATTTTTTTTTTTATTACAGTCCGTCTCCTTTCAGCACGAAATTCCCCGATTTGAGAAATATGTGCTGTTCTAGCATCCATCCTTTCTCGAGACGTGTATGGGTGGAAACTGGGCTAATTTTAGCCCATGAATAATACTGTCCTCCTATCAGGACATATCGTTTTACTATTTCACCGCGAACAGATATTGATCAGGTGGAAGCGAAAGCTTGTTTACGCTCAAGAGAGAAATGCTCAAGCGAACAGTGCGTGCATCCGAAGGGTCGCACATGCATCCGAACGGCGTCACTAAAATGAAAATTAAGTGCTCGACCAGGAACACAACGAAATAAAAAAAATCACAGCATATCCACGGTGTGAATGATGATGAGTGGGCGAAACTGTGGAGGTTCATCGGTAAACCGTGAATCTTCCGTGAATTCTGCCCAGTACATCATCACCGACGTGAGATCGGGCGCGTTTATACTAAAGGTTCGATGAGTTATGACTACTTGCAGCGCACTTTAATTTTACATGTACGCTGTGAATTTTCATTTTTTAGAAAACCATTGCTTAGAAAACATCTGGCGTCTTTCGTTAAGCAGCTGGCGTCTTTTCGTTTTCGTTAGAAACATCTGGCGTTCTTTCGTTTTGCTTTTACAAAACATCTGGCGTCTTTTGTTGGTTTATTTCATCAATCAACGGCGTTTTGAACAAAATTTTTATTGTTTAATCACGCATAGGAGAAATCTCACCAGGCACTACCTTGGAGGTAAAGAATGGCTGTTAATGGGAATGAGAGACAGAAGAAGTCGGCTTTTAGCTAACGCTGCGAATTTTTTATTGTTCAACAACGCACAGGAAAAATCTCCCACCGGCACCACCTTGCAGGTCAAAGCGTAAGACTGGTTACATACTACGCTACGAGGGACGAACGGGTGCCGCTATAAGGAGCTTCGCCCCTAAAAGCGCGAGCTGCAACTGCTGACACCAAGTCTCTTATATCGGGTGCACGAAAAGTTTATTTATTTTTATTTATTATTTATTTACAGATACTGCAATCTCCATAGGGGATTTTAGCAGGGTGGAAATACAACATATTATGGAACAATGTAGGCAAAACAAAACAGGGTATAATACATTGCTTCAAAAATACAAATACAACAAATACATACAAATTGCGTCAGTCCGGCCATAACTAAACAGGGGCCCCATAGTTTATTCGACATTAGTAGGCATTTTGTGAATACTACATCCAGACGCGGACGGCACAACACAGTCTTCCTCCCGGGAAACACAAAGTTGCTGGCGCAGTCGTAGAGACGACTGCGGCTGCTACTGTGTCGAGAGAATGAAATCGGTGGTATGTGAATTGTGATGTTTGCCACTTCTACAGCGTAATGATCTGCGCCAGCTTACTCAAGTGACTTGCCGCGTCAATTCATGGTAAAGATACAGAAACCAGGTTTGTTTTTGCGTGTGCTTTTCTGGCAGCTTCATCGGCGAGCTCGCTGCCGGCAATACCGCAATGACTTGGTAATTACTGAAGCACGACGTTGTGTCCTTTTTCAATCGCATGTGCAGCATTTTTCGTGTCACCGACAGAAGTTTATAGAATCCGCGACAAAGTGCTGTTCACTAAAATAGTTATATTTGCTGGAAAAATGCAAATAAGCCCCCAAAAAAGCGACAAACGACTGGAGAATCCTGCAAGTGACTCGGCGAAAAAAGAAGCCAAAGTCCGCTTATTCTAAGCGGAACTAGCAACTCTGAGTATAGGTTAGCAAGGAGATAGGAAAGGGAAGCCAGGGCAAGGAGGACAACCGGTAGAGTGAAGAAGAGAGAAAGGAGGCTGTGAGAGGGTAAACCAGAGCCTAACAATTTACAGTATAGCATAGCAAGGGATGGGAAAGAAAAGTTCGAGTAACCAGGGCCAATATGAGGGTTAGGAGGAGGGAAAGGAGGACAGAGGTGAATATAGAATTCGATAAAAACAGAAGAAAAAAAGAAGGAAGAAGACTAAGATGTAGAAAGAGTTAAAAAGAAAGAAGCATGGCTGAAAAAAGAAGAAAGGAAACAATAATGAAAAACAACTGAATCTGCGTTTGCCAGGTGGTGGCGCTTGCATGCTTGCCAGCTTTGCTGTTTACTGAACTTTTCTAGGTGTGGAACTTGCTTTAGCTTCTTCTGTCATATCGGGAAAGGAAATGTGATGTTTGCGAGGAAGATATTAAATAATTCGCAGCTAAATACTCACCATTAAATAACCGTGACACAATTTTCTACCAGCGCTGCAGCTGTGACTGGAAACGTGAAAACTGGGTTTTAGACTTGTGCAGGCAAAAATAACACTTTGCGCATTCACATGCACTCTGGCTCTTCACACGGCAGTCTAAAGGCAATATCATATGACAAGCTCAGCGTTGGCAAAAAGTTTTCGTATATCTTATCTATTGATCTCCCAACAATAGCTCAGCAACATTTCTCCACTTCACTCATTCACAAGACCGCTTAAAACGCAGCTGTTTAACGAAATAATAAGAATAATAAGACCTGGGGTTATACGTGCCAGAACAACAAATTCATAATGGGGCATGCCGCCGTGGAGAGCCCCGGAAATTTTCACGACAGGGTGTTCTTTAACGTGCACTGACAACACATATTACAGAAAAAGGAGATATCACGTAATGTCATGGCATGATTGGCTTCACGTTATTACGCAGTAAGCACTGCACCAGGCAAGCAGGAGCGTTAGCAAGCCAACTTGACATGCGTGAGATGACCACCCAGAAATATATTATGAAGAAGCAATTGAGCAATAAAACGTAGTGTGATATTGTGCGTGTTAAACCCGGTTCACTTTGTATTCCAGAGGCCGTTCCTGTGTTATAATAAAAAAATGACAGTTTCACTGCAAGGGTGAAACAGCGAATGTGATAGCAACAAATTTAATACTGTACGAAGCAAGGAAGTACGACGCTCCAGGAAGCGAAACAATTTCATCCTGTCTACCGTCTCAACGCGGAGCAGTGAGGGCACAGCACTTACAAGAATATGCGAGCCTTCTCCTGATGACTGTCGAGACAGAGCGCCCTCATTATCAAAGATCGCTGTTGCTGCCTGCTCTAGCGATAGGGAGTGTTTACTCTCTGCTTGAGCGATCCATAGAGGCGGCATACCTCGCAAGGGGAGCGGTGTAATCGCACGTGCCATTCGTGCTACGAAAATGGCCGGCTAGTTTCATCTCTGCATCAGAGGCGTTCGTCACCAGCACTGGTCCACTTTTACTCCCGCATAGAACAAACGATGTGTGAGTCGGTGTTATCGATTTGGACCTTATAGGCAGGCGATGATGTGGAATGTAACGCGTGGCCGTGACAAGGCAATGTTAGGACAAGCCAACTTGTGATGATGAGGGCGTGGCCCAGGCCAGAGAACTTGTGATGGTGATTGTGAAAGAGGAAGATCACGGACCACGAAAAGGGAAGTGTGGTGAGCCTAATAGCTCTCATTTCCGTCTTTATGAATAAGCACTCCTAAAGTATTAGAGAAATGTTGAGATATGAAGTCTTGGCCACTCCCTTAAGTGGGTATATGCGATATTGTGGAGGAGACAAACAAACGTACAGTGCGTGACTACTGTCATTAGGGACTTCTGTGCTGGGGCACTCAGATGGGAATATATGCTGTGCTATAGATAAATGCATATGCGAATGGAATCGTCTTATTCGACACATCAACCGCTAATAACTTTTAAATTATGCCATCCTGACATAATGATTTTTGATCGTTTGGCAGGTTATGCAACGTGGTCTAGGATAAATCTGAATTCATTAAAAATTACTGGTCGTTATAATTGACTCTGTAATATCTATTAGCACTTAAAAAAACGCCAGGCCTCCACGGAAAACGCAGCACACTCACAGCGAAGGCTGGAAGAGCGGCATTTCTAGAGCCCGTTATAAACTCTCTTGTGGCTACTTATACAACAACACTAGCAGCGTACGCACTACGCCCCGATTCATAATTTTTGTGAAGTTGGGAAGCATCCACCACGACGTCATTCTTCATTCTGCGGAGAAGCGATGTAGCATCTGTAAGGCATTATGTGCAGTTTGTTGATGCGACGGTTGGTGACGTAGAATAATTAGGGCTGAGCATTTTGTAGTGGGTTGGAAGCTTTCAACGACCCACCAGTTACGTAATTCGCATTGTGCGACGCCCGGTCGTTATTTCACTCTCCCACAACGCTTTATAACATACGTTAAAATGCGAAAGAGAGAGAGAGAATTCACTTTATTGAGCCCATTAGGAAATGGATCATAGAGCCTTATAGGCTTCCTTGGCAAAAAATATACATGCACTTGCGAGGAACGCATTACGCTATAAATCGTCATAATTTTTGTGAAGTAGGGAAGCAGCCAATATGCAATTTTCCTTCAATCTACGGAGAAACGTGCTACCCGCTAAACACCTGTAAGGCATTTTGTGCACTTTATTGAGGCTGTGGCTGATTACGATGAAGAATTACTGTTGAGCTCTTTGTAATGGGTTGGAAGCATTCAACAACCCACTCGTTGCGCAATTCGCATTGTGTGACGCCTGGTTACAGAATTCGCTTTGTGTGGCGCCTGGTTTTTATTTTACTCTTTTACCGCACTACATTACATATGTTAGTGTGGTTCCTTCCCGACATGAATGCTGTATTGGCCTCGAGGAGTTACGGAGTCGCCCTCTATCGGACGCGCCTCGATTGCGTGCTAGGTAGGATACCGTCGGCGTGCTCCGCATAGGTTTTGCTGTCGGCGCTCTACAAAAACACCTCGCGGAAGCCCTCCAGGGTATTTCTGTAAGTACTTTCGAAAGGAACTGTGTTCTTTAACGTCAAAATAATCATCTTCGATGAACTGAAAGTACAAGACAGTCTACAGTCGCTGTCTCTTTGCAGAAAACCGAGCACCCGCTTCACGCGGTCACCGCGTTGGAGACTCCTGAACCGGCTTCTCGCGTAAAAGGTAGTCGCTGGCTGAGTGCAAACTACGTGAAATATCTCGTTAGAGTAGACTGCCTGTGTAACCAAACGGAGCATAACAGAAAGAAGCCTCAAGCCAGCGATCGCACGGGTTCGCGACGACTGACAGTGCCTCTGCATGTGTGAGCGTCTGCATGTATGTTCATACTGATGGTTTCGCTTTTGCTACGAGCGCGTTTTGGCACCACGCTGTGAACTTTAGGCCACGAAATATGAGAATTTGTGAGCACACAAACAACTAATGTTGAGCGGACGCTATCAGAGCAGTTCAAAAACAACTTCGTTACAACTGCGCCCTCGGTGCGCATGGCAACTTTGTGATCTGCCGTCCCGACGATTCAGTGTTTTGTTTTCTTTTTCGGTCTAAATTTGGGTACGTTTCAATGTCATTTGACAAGTTGTCTCGCACTGCGTATTGATCGATCTTCTCAGCGGGCAAATGCCGCTGCTTCTGTTTCTTTATTTAGTGCATTCGTTTCGTTTGGTGCTCACACAAAACGTGAGCAAATGCGACGTCTTTTTTAATGCTGCTTAGTTATCGTTCCCTTTGCATTCCAGTGAACTTGCCGCTCTCTGTCATCAACAAATTCATAGACCAAAGCTTCACCACTTCGAGATTGCTGGTGGAAGGAGAACCAGTCTACGAGACCGAACATGTAGTAACATGCGACGCCAAGGAAAAGAAAGAAAATACAGTAACGTTTGCCGGACTTGTTCTGCAAACGTCGGCTGTGAACTAGAACCCACATGAACTTGAAATAGCGGTGAATAAAATAGAAGTTATTGCAGCAACCAGCAGCCGCCAAACAGGATAGTAATTATTTGGCGAGTACCTTAGCACTTTTGGCAGCAGTGTCGTGTCTAACACCAACAAGGTGGCACCTTTCCCACGTAAATAAATGAGGCTCCAAGAAAATACATGGTGTTGCCGGTGGGCCGACCATCAGTGGGCCGATCACGGAGGCAATGCAAAATTTATGTAGCTTATGAAGCAACGCAAAATTTATGTAGCTTATGAAGCAATGCATGCCTCATCAATTGGGAAGGTTGCCCGTCGGCGTCCCGCGTCGGCGGTGTCAACACGAGTGATGCAAAATAATGGTCATGTGATGATGTC
Organism: Rhipicephalus sanguineus; assembly: GCF_013339695.2. Classification (NCBI taxonomy): domain Eukaryota; kingdom Metazoa; phylum Arthropoda; class Arachnida; order Ixodida; family Ixodidae; genus Rhipicephalus; species Rhipicephalus sanguineus. The sequence goes on from NC_051184.2 coordinate 56,704,577, forward strand.
ACCATATGACGTCATGTCGTCACAGATTGCCAAAATACCATCATTATGACGTCACATAACGTGACGTCACATGATGACGTATTCACACGCCATGGTCGTTTAATATTGCCTCCGTGTTTGGTCACGGAGGCCGTGTAAAACTGCGCTAGGAGCAGAACGCTTTTGGTGGGGGGCGCGGGAGAATCAGTACATCGACTGACAAGAAGAAGATGGCTTTCGCCTGCTAGTCATCTTTAACGAATGCATAAGGGACCCTGTGCGTTTTTTAATTCAACGTATCTAAACAATGACTTGCGCATCTGCAGCCGATTTTGTGGACGCTGAGCACGGCGCTGACGATCAAGAGGTCGCACGGGAGGGTTCTGAGGTGGCATCGCACGTGGTAAAAGACAGCGCTTTTACCATCCTCTGGCAGATAGGCATCATTTGCCGGTGGGAAGCGCGCGCGAGTCATCAGTCTCAGTGAGCGCTGTCTGCTACTCACCGAACATCGCAGGCCCGACGCAGTAACGAAAGTCTTCGTCGCGGAAGTGCTTGTTGCACAAAAGACTCGTAGCCGATCGCTACTTGCCGGTTCTTAGCTTTACAACCCATACTTCACGCAGTTTCTTGTCCCGCGGTTACCGGTGCAGGCTGACACTGGGCTCCGTTGCGTAAACGCGGCACTGCGGCACCGAGCGGTAGAGCCCCATGTTCGTCGCCTTCGGAGGCAGCCACACTATTACAATGGTTTCAATTGAGTAGAAAATGAGAGAAAACTTCCGCATTTGAACAGACCGCAGCGCATGTGGGACTTGAAACTCGTTTTCAAAACACGCGGCAGTGCGCCACAAGCAGCCGACGCGGCCGCTGAGGCCACGTGATCCTGCCAAGCACGTCACGCCTGTTTCGTTGGGTTCGTGCCAAGAATACGATCGAGCCAAGTGTCAGTCAACAAAGAACAAGGTTGATTTATTTTCCCAGCTATTTATACATTCGGTAGGATAGGGAACATATTCACGATAATCGTCTGACGCGTGTTTGTTGTTAGTGTGATGCGCAAAACTTGTAAGCATGTTAACAGAACCGGCGCTTGTCTTTATCAAGAACCATACATACGATACATCTTCCTTTCTGTACAATCAATAAAAGTGAAAATATTGCCACTAGTTAAGAGCATTGCTCAAAATTGCTTCCATAATATAGCCGCTGTGGCGGTCTTTTTTGGCGTGTCGATCTCCTCAAACATGGACTTGCTTCATTTGAAATCCCCGGTGCACGCTCGGTCGAAGACGCCTGTTGGCCTACACTGCCGTCGTTGCCGCTTTCGTCTCGCTTTCATCTTCGGTGGATGATTCCCTGCTGAACGGTTCGGCTGTCGCAAGAAGGTGCTGCCGGTTTCGACGTAGCATTTTGCCGTCTTCTGTCTCCACTCGGTAGGATCTTGGTTTCTCCGCTCGAATCACCCTGGCTTTGGTCTCCCATCGATCTCCGCGCACACGCACGACCTGCCCTTGCTGCAATGGAGCCAGGGGTCGTCTTGGTTGTTCCGCCTGTCGATGCTTCCGCACAGGCGTGCTGGGAACCTCCGCAAAATCCGGCAATGGCGTTCGCAGCCGTCGGCCAAACAGCAGATCACCTGGCGATCGGCCGTCTTCCAGGGGACAGGACCTGTAACCGAGCAATCCAAGCCAGAAGTCGTCTCTACCCTCGGTTGTTTTTTTGGGGATTCTTTTAACCACCTGGACTCCTTTCTCGGCCAAACCATTTGAGCGTGGAAACCGCGGGCTGGAAGTGACATGCTCGAAATTGTATCTTTTTGAAAAGAGCAGGAACTCACGACTGGAGAATTGCGGTCCGTTGTCAGTGCACACTTGCACAGGTATGCCGTATCTTGCAAATATTGCGCTTAGCTTATCAATGACACCGGCTGCTGACGTGTCCTGAAGTTTCTCTACCTCTGGAAAATTAGATAAGGCATCATACGCGCAAAGATATGACTTGCCCGCATACTGGAAGATGTCTACACCTGCCCTACACCATGCGTGCGCAGGTACTGGGCGAATAAGAAGCGGTTCGCCATGTTGCTTGTATGCGTGCTTCTGGCACACTGAGCATTTTTTACCAGATTTTCAATATCAGTGTTCATACCAGGCCAGAAAACCAAGCGGCGCGCGCGTTCCTTGTTCTTATTCAGTCCCATATGGCCATCATGGATTCTTTGCAACATTTCTTCGCGCATACTGGACCACGACTTTGCACCCTTTCAGTAACACACCGCTCACAGTCGACAATTCACTTTCGAATTGCTTAAACTGCCCCTGCCCAGGTTGGTTGTTCTGGAGGCAAGTGACTCTTTGCAAGTGGCTGTCATTTCGAGTTTCTTTTGATAGGCGTTCTAACGTAGCACCGCTTACAAGTGACGACACAACACTTACGGCGTGAACTTCAACGTCTTCTTCATCCTTTTTCGGTTTTCCGACAGTAGCGCGTGACAGCAGGTCAGGCAACACGAACTGCTTTCCTGGAACAAAATGCAGTTTGAAATTGTATTTTAGCAAACGTAAAAAGAAACGTTGCAGTCTCGGTGGCATGTCAGCGATTGCCTTTTTTGCAATATTGATCAGGGGGCGGTGGTCTGTTTCGAGGATTACCCTGCGCCCATACAAGAAATGGTAAAATTTCTCGCACCCATATACCACAGCCAGTGCCTCCTTCTCAATCTGGGAATAACGCTTCTGGGTGTCAGAGAGTACTCGTGAAGCATACGCGAAAGGTTTCCAAGCATCCCCGTAACGCTGTAGCAACGCTGAGCCGATGCCGTTTTGCTATGCATCTGAAGAGATTTTAGTGTCACGCGTTGGGTCGAAGATAGCCAGAACAGGCTGGCTACTTAAAGTGGCACAGATATGGTCCCATTCTCTGGCATGGTTATCCGTCCAGTCGAAAATACGGTCTTTCCTGATCAGGTCTGGAAGCAACTTAGTTTTTTCTGCAAGTGCTGGTACAAACTTTGCGAAATACTTGATGACACCTAGCATTCGGTCAACTCCCTTCTTGTCGTTCGGCGGCGGCATATGTAAAACTGATTCGACAGCATCAGGACTTGGCCGTATGCCTTTTTCGGAAATAACATCGCCGAGAAAAGAAATTTCTGTGACACCAATTTTGCATTTTGGAGCATTGAATGTTAATCCCGCCTTACGCGCGGACTGAAGGACTGCTCCTAGCCTTTCGTCGTGCTCTTTTCTTGAAGTGCCCCACACTAGGATGTCGTCGACATACACACTTATGCCAGGAATCCCATCAAAGATTTCGTTCGCCCTATTGAAAATCGTGGGTTGGTGGATGCTGGAATTCTTGGTGGACAAGGTGGAAACAATAGCGGATGTGGTGGAAACTGTGGTGGTCATAATGGCTGATGATGGCGAGAGTGGAAAAAATGGTGGCAGATGGTGGTGGTGGTGGCGAGCTTCTTTTGGTGTTAAGTGGAAAATGCTGGCTGATGGTGGCGAGAGAGGAAAAATGGTGGCAGATGGTGGTGGTGATGGTGGCGAGCTTCTTTTGGTGTTAAGTGGAAAATGCTGGCTGATGGTGGCAGATGGTGGTGGTGGTGGCGAGCTTCTTTTGGTGTTAAGTGGAAAATGCTGGCTGATGGTGGCGAGAGTGGAAAAATGGTGGCAGATGGTGGTGGTGGTGGCGACCTTTTTTTGGTGTTAAGTAGAAAATGCTGGCTGATGGTGGCGAGCAAAACGTGTTTCGGTGGATGGCTTGGTGAACAAGCTGGATGACGGTGGCAGGATGGAAGTGCACGTGACATTATGTGAAATCACTGTCACTTCTAATGTTTTGCTGTTCAATGTGTAGAAAAATATGTTTACAGTTCAAAGTAGCCAACGCCGATCATTAAGCTTTTCAGCACGCTTTTTTTTATTCATGTGGCGTAACCGCCTCAAGATTTGTGGAGCACAGCAGCCGTGAATGTTTACATTTTACGCACGTACTTCTCAGGTTTACATCCGCGATGTGCTGCTCCATTGTGATGTTTACAAGTCTAGAAGTGTCGGTGTGAACAGCGACAGTATCTGTGTTACATCGGCGCGCAGTTGCCGAGAAGTAAATGAGCCCTTCCAGCGGGTAGACCAGAAAACAGCCGCCGCTTGATACCGTCACGCTAGAAACGCAACTCTGGCAATTCTTGCACACTCACTTACCTCAGCGGCACTTTAAGGTAACAGTGGAAATGCGTGCGAAGCTAAAATGCACAAACTTTTACCTTCGGCCTGCGTCGAGATAAGCCCGACCAAGTATCACTTCCACCATCATATTCTACCACCATGATTGCCACCAAAGGTTAGGCATAGCTTACCGACCGAGTCCGTCTACGTGTTATCGGCACTTCTGGGTTTCAGGATACACGATTCCGATGAGTACGAATGACTTTACAGCACAGCTGTGGCATCGGCTAACCTAAATGAAGCGTTTTTTCTTGTGTACGGTGTCCGCACAAGAAGCGATCAGCATAGATGCGACGCGCTTCCAGCAAACGCCTCCGCTCACCAACCGCCGCCGGTCGCACTCGCCGGCGCTTCTCTGACACGTATGCGAGAACATAGACTTGTCAATTCGAACGCCTTACTGAACCAATATGATGGCATATTTTTCCCGCGCACTGCACTTGCGTTTGGCCGAGCTGTTCTGCAGTTGTAGCTAATGATACAGCGTCAGATCAGTGCGCCGGCACGGCTGCGCTGTAGGTTGCGCGAAAAAAGCATCACAATATACTCAATCAACTGTACGCGCGTATGTATCGAATGAGATTTGAGTCGACATAAAGCCTCTGCACATGTCGCTCTTTGGAAAAAGCGAGAAACGGCAATTAAACTTAGCTGTAACATTCGGTTCACTATACCCGCTCCTCGGTCCACTTGACACTTTTTTTGGAGTTACATTGTGAATTCTACAAGAAAGTTAGCGCTGTTGCCATTATCGACGTGCCATTCGTTACCGGCAGCAGTTTGTTCGCGTTTAATAACTATGCAAATTTTAGTACGATGTGAAGATCGCGTCTGTGTCCAGTATGAGACATACAAAGCTGAAGCCAAACGGTGTATTCGTATGTTGACTAGTCATTTTGCAGAACCCAAAGCAACTGTCAGCGTGGCGTAGTGGTAAAGTACTTGGCTCGAGATCCGAAGGTCGCACGTTCGACTCCCGCTGGCGGCAGTTTTTCTTTTTTTGCATACGGCTTTTTTTTTCTTTTTTTGTACTAATGCTTTCTACATCGCCTTCTATGCAATTATTTATGTGTAACAGCTAATCACGATGGTCCCGACGCTGTAGAGCCGTTTTACGCTCCGCTATTCCCAGCATCCATCATACGCCAGCATCCAGCATACACCATGTGCCACCATCTTCCAGCACCATAATCCACCATAATGGTGGATGGTGGAATCCACCATCCCACATGGTGGATAAATTTTCAATAGGGTTATGCCAGGAATCCCATCAAAGATTTCGTTCATGTATCTTTGAAGCACTTGGGATGCTGAGGAGATGCCGAAAGGAAGCCTGAGGAAGCGATAACGGCCAAACGGGGTCGCAAACGTACATATTCTGGACGTTTCTTCGTGCAACGATATTTGATGAAATCCGGATTTGGCGTCTAGTGAAAAGTACCGCGCTCCCGCCAGCTCGGCATCTATATCATCGCGACGAGGCATCTGTAGGTGCTCCCGCTTCAGGTTTTCATTGATTTTTTTAGGATCCATGCATATCCGTAGTTGACCGTCCTTCTTGACGATAACTAATGGACTTACCCAGTCCGTCGGGTCTTCAACCTTGGCAATGATGCCGGCCTTGAGCATCCCGTCGAGTTCTGCTCGCAGTGGTTTCAGCAGGACCAGGGGTACTCGTCTAGCCATCTGGACAGTAGGTGCGGCGTCTTGTCGCAACATCATTTTGTGCGGCCGCTGAAGGCATCCGGTGTCGGTGAAGACGTCCTTGTATTCCTACATGAACTCTGGAGGTCCCGTTGTTATTGCATTGACTGACCTCACAAAGAGTCCCAGGCGTTCGCTTGCTTCAAGACCGATAATGGCGCGTCCTTTCTTTACCAGGAAGAAGTCGACTTCAATCGCCGTCTTGCCAACGGTGACCTTCAGGCTGGCTACTCCAAAATGCTTGATGATTCCTTCCCCACATGAGCGTAGCACTCAGCTGCTTTCTCTTATTTGCGCTGCTGGCTGTAGTGTGCGGTACACACTATGCGGCAACAGGTTGGCTTGGGCACCGGTATCCACTTTGAGCTTCATGCGCTTCCCGCCCACATGTGCTTCCACTACCCAGTCACGATGGCTTGCAACGGCATCCACGGATACGTCCAGAATCGTGAAGTCTTCATCAGTCCGGACCTCTTCCACTTGTCTCTTGCTCTTGCATCGCACAGCAAAGTGGTTCTTGCCTCCGCACCACCTACAGTTGCGTCCAAACGCAGGGCAATTTCTCGAGCCGTGCTGCCGGCCACACCTACTGCATTCAACTACTGCGGACGAACCAGTTTCCTTTGGCCGGGTCTGGACTCGGTCGATTTGGCGCTGCTCGCGTGCCGAGACTTGATTTTGTGCCTCTGACAACTCGGCGGCTTTGCATACCTGCTCAGCTTTCACAAGTGTCAAGTCCTTACCCCGTAGTAGCTTCTGGCGCACTTTGTCGTCGCTCGTTCCAAATACAATTTGGTCACGGATCATCGAACTTTCCATTACGCCGAAGTTTCATGATTTGGCTAGGTGCCTAAGGTCCCTTGCGAATGGTTCAAAGGGCTCACCTTCTGCTTGCACTCGTCGTCGAAATAAGTACCGCTCATGTACTTCATTCACCTGCGCCGCGCAATACTCGTCAAACTTCTTGATAACGGTCGCATAGTCCTGTCTTTCAGCGTCTTCAGTGAAAGTAAAGTTGTTGTAGATTGCCAGTACATTGTCGCCTCCCAAACTAAGCAGCAGGGCCGTCTTCGTGCTCTCATCCCAAAGCTTTTCTGTTGATGTCGAGGCTGTTAGGAAAAGCTCAAATTTTTGCTTAAAAAGCTTCCATTGTTTGGCAATGTCGCCGCTTAGACGTAATGAATCAGGGGGCTTTAAGAATTCCATCACGGTTGCGTGTGGGTGAGCCACACTTCTGACACCATGTTTCGTTGGGTTCGTGCCAAGAATACGATCGAGCCAAGTGTCAGTCAACAAAGAACAAGGTTGATTAATTTTCCCAGCTATTTATACGTTCGGTAGGATAGGGAACACATTCACGATAATCTTCTGACGCGTGTTTGTTGTTAGTGGGCATGCGCAAAACTTGTAAGGATGTTAACAGAACCGGCGCTTTCCTTTATCAAGTGCCATACATACGATACAACGCCGACGGTGGCGCCGGCGTTTGCAGTGGTGGGCCTCGAGGCCAATAGGGTCTTTTTGCAAAGCAGTTTCAAGCACCGGCATGGCTCTGAGGTAGAATACAGGCTCTCACGCAGAGGGCCCAGGTTCGAACCTTGTTCCATCCTGGATATTTTTCTTATTAGCTTTTTTTTGTTTTATTTCGCGCAATATCCGTTAAGGACACCGGTGGCGGCGGACCACTACGGCCCTAAAATGTCCCTTGTTGTGATCTCATAACTGGTTTCAATGCAAAATATCAGGTTATATGATCTGAACGACTCTTGGCTGATCCCCCTGAGTGTGTAGGTGCCAACAATCCCAGGAACATTACCATCATCGTGATATAGTCGTAGGGCAGATCACCGACCGACGGTTCGAGCGCTGGATACTGACGGCCGGGCGTCCAGCTACCCTGCGGACCCAGGACGAGCTCCGATTCATGGCCGTGCTCTTCCGTACACCAGTGTCGTGCTGTCATAACCTCCTAGTGTGGTTTTCGAGTGAACTGCCCGCCTGCCGATGAAGCTGTTGTAATGGCAGCCACGGCGTTCCGACGTGACTGACGCAGCCGCTGGCTGGTTGCATTATAGAGACCTGGTTCTCTCCTCGCCTGCTGTATTCTCCTGGTCTACGTCCAAACATTAATGGCGTCATGGTAGTATGTGGCCATTGCAGGCCACCAAACCAGTTGGCTTGAAGTCCCGGACAACGCATGGACGCACTGTGCAGCGACATTTGTCACGACCACTAGGACAATGAGATACACCATTGAGTTTTCCGATGCATGAATGCGAAGCTAATCGCGGAGGCCATGCCTAGGCACGCGGCTATATAGATACAGATGTTTCCAGATTTTTGTCGTAGTCTGCGTGAATGTAAACTGTCTCGGACCTATTTACGTCTTTGTGTATTCTCTTTGTCGCCCATGAAAAGCCCCCATTACCGTGTCATGTATTAAAAGAAACCTAGACAAACCTGTGGAAACTTTGTGGTGCTGAAAGTAGACGATTGTTCTTCTAGACCCACCTGTTCATTCTGTAATAACTGCACATGTCTGAAACACGGTCGGCAAAATCCGTTGAGAGTGTAATATAATTTCTCTCGCAATGATTTATCCTATTGTAGCCTCATTTACAGCACCTTAGAAATAATTTTTCTACGGGAAGCATAAAATGTGGTCTATTTTATTTTAAAGTTTAATAAATACTGCCGAATATACCAGAATGCAGTTACATAGACTGAAAAAACTGAAACAGCAGGAAATAGATACCACTTTTTTATGAAAGTGGTCCGGTAACAGTGGACGTATACTCTATTTAAACCTGTAACAACACATATTTTTCTAGCTTCAGCCACGCTTGCCGAGCTCGAGCAGTTTCGTGTGGCAGTGCAAGAGCCGAGCTGCGCATGGGCGAGGAGCATAGACGTCACATGGCGCACACCTGGCGCACACCTGGCGCACCAGAGCCGCCGCCGTTGCGCGCGCCTCGCCGATGTGCGCAATGCAGAGGAGTGACGTCATAGCCGCGGTAGACATGCTGGCGCCGGCGCCCACCCAGCTGTGCGCCTCCGTTGCGCAGTGGCCATATGACGCTGCGACGAGCGTTGGGGCCATAGGGACTGCAGCTTCTTACTACAATGACGACCGAGCTGTCTTTTTGGCAATATGGAAATGGCGTTGGGCAAAAAATAAATATACATGTGTCACATAATGCGTATACCGTGTGTGTGTGTCATTGAAGCAGCACTAAGCATCCAAATCAAGGTAATCCTAGACAACCAGGACAGCTAAGAATAATCAGCTGATCGTTATCTTACGCTAGGTATATCCTGGCAGAGCCATGCTAACCCACTGATATTTTTAAATTGTTATTCGTGAGCGGTTTGCTTGTAAGACAGGTGTGCAAAAACATTGATACTGTGTCTTTGGTTATGCAGAATATAACTGCTTCATCTGGCAATTAGTATTCCGCTGTAACAGTTATTTTTACTTGCGCAGAAGACGTCAATATCAACGCCACGGCGAAATAAAAGACAGGAAGTTTCATTCACCTTAGTCTTTCATATGTAGTTTCTTGTTTGCTTACTCATATGACCCTTTTGGTAGAAAAGAGTGACAGCAAACATGTTGCAAAAACAACAGTTTTATTGCGATAGCAATTGTACGGACACCCGCGGGTATTCGCCCCTCGATGTCATGTTTTGTATAAAGTCCTAGTGGATTACATCGCCCCGCCCATCGTATATTATGCGGACGAGTAAAATTATGCAAGCGCTGGGTCAGAACGCGGCTGATGAAACGTGCCGGCGATCTCTGTCGCACAATGGACGCAAGCGATAACATCGCCCCGCCTGCGAGGGCTGTCATCGATGGGTTCTCAAGCAGCAGAGAAACGCCCCGCCCATCTTTAGTCGGGCGAAGGGACATGAAGACACGCCGGTGGGGAGTGGCGAAGGGGGTGGGGGGAGGAGTGCCGTCTTTCCAGCAGACGCTGCTGAATTTGATCATAAGGGCGCGCTGGTAAAACCTGGCATTCGCCCTCTCGACAGACATTACCAGGCGGCTCGCATATGTGCTGTGATGTCGCCGTTCACTTCTTGAGTCGACAGGCAGCAGGATAACAGCTGCACTCCGTGATTCGGCTGTATTCACTTATGGCGTTTTTCACTGGGAGATCCAGAGCGGCCGCTGAAATCCCGGAGCGAGCACTCGGATTTCATGAAGCCAAATCTGCCAGTGGAACACGGGAATGCTCCGCGGGGGAACGCCCCGGAAGTCACGTGAACCGTTTCCGGAAACAATTCCTTTTCCGCTCTCTAGGTTTCCATGGCAACTTTGGCCGCCACTGCAAGGCGTGCATTTCGACCACGCAGTCGCGAACAGCAGGGATACAATTTTGTTGTTATTGTGGCAGAATAGCGGGGAGGCAAAACTTTCTTTAGTAGGTTGGACGACGACAGAGAATCAACACGTCCGCTCGGTTTGAACGCATTTACAGTGCTCTCGTAGAGAGGGAAAAAAAGGAAAATAGAAATACAGAAACACAAGAACAGTCAAAAGAGGTTTTTCTGCACCCCGCACGTGCAGCAGACTTGGAGAACAGAGGGAGTGTTCTTTCACGGGGTGGGCGTGTAGGTCGTAAAACGACGATGTCAAGGACGTTCTCCGCTCTTCCCGTACTCGTAGTCGCCTCCAAATCGTGGGCCGCTGCGGTCGCAACCCCGAAAACGCGTCCCCCCCGGGCTGCCCTTCTTCCTCCTTTTCGCCACGGTGTCTTCCAATTAAAAAGCTGCTCCGAAGTGGGGGCCTGCTTCCCAATATTCGACAAATACAACAGTTGTAACTCACTCTGGCTGTGCGTCGCCTGTTGCTGGGCGTGCTTAGGAACGGCGGGAACGATCTCAATGGTAAGTGCTACGTACATCACACTGATAATAAATTCTGCCCGTAATGATAAATCTTGATAGCTACGCGTGAAGGCTGGTCACATAGTCGTACGGTAGGTAGGTGCACGTGGCAACGGCCGCAATCGGCGCTCGCAAAAATGCGGCACGTTCTGAGCAGGATTTTTTTCCATCTGAGTAGTTACGTACCTGCCGCCTTAGAAGTCCTACTGCTTTAGAATATCACAGGCGCGTCGGAATTTTCTCAACGCACACCAAGCATATCTTCTCCGAGAGGCTCCGAGAAAGCTTCCCGAAAGAAGCCTTCGTACAGCACCTGCGTCTCTTCGCAGTCTTCTTCGTCTGAGCTGGACGAGCTGCTGCTGGAACTGCTCTCGTCGCTAAATAGAAGTTCCACCACAGCAGCGAACGCAGCCATTTTGCGAAGCTCAGCCGCTCAGCGAACGCACGATGACGGATGTGACGTATGCTGCCCGTCGTGTTTCCGCCCGAATCCGCGACTTGGCGGCGGAGCAAGTGAGAGCAATCCGCCTCGGAGCTAGTTGCCCTGAAACTACCAGTGAAACGCGCGGACCCGCTCCGAATCTACCAGTGAAATTCAGATTCGTCGCCACGGAGCAAAAAAAACCTGCTCCGGATCTCCCAGTGAAAAACGCCATTAAACTAGCGTTTCGCAGCATTACGGGAGCTCATATCGAAAAATTAGGGCAGCTTCGCACTAGGGCTGCCAAGCCTGAGGGAAGTGCGGAGCGGGGCAGACTTCTTTGTCCCTCTTTGGTTTTTGCTTTCTTTCATCCTCTCTTTCTGTCCTTTCCTATATTTTCGTTTCTTCTGTATTTTTGCCTCTCTTCATTTCTATCTATTTCTTCCCCTTTACCCTTTCTCTCCCTGTCTCTATTTTGATTCTTGGTTTTGCGGGACCCTAATGTGCTCTGCACATATCATCACCAAGCGCTCAAAGAAAAGGCGAATAAGAATTCTTCTTGGCAGCAAGCGCTCAGTATGCTATAGATGGCTATGGTACACGTGGTTTTGCCTGCGTTACACCAAGCTACGACAGCATACGACAGCCCCGCTATCTAAAGAGCACTTAAAAAGTAGGTGGGTAGCCTCACTTCGCATACCATTGCAATTTGATGCCATCGCACTCCTTGTTTCGCCTTTGCGGGCGAAACTTTTATTTAGTTATGTTTTCTTTTTGGTATTCTTATGTGTCATGCCTGGGCACGCTCGGAAAATGCCAGGCATACCATGATATACACTATCGCATTTTTCATGGAATGGTCTGTGCTTAAAAAACTGGTCGAATTTATCCGAGCTCTACACTACGGCGTCTCTCACAGGCTGAGTCAATTTCAGCCGTAAAATCCCACAAACAAGCAAACAATGCTGGAAGCCCTAAAAGCCGACAATGTTGTATCACTATAGGAAGTATATGATATTTTAAGTTCTAAGAAAAGCCGAAACATGAAAAAAGAAACATATTTCACTTACACAGCAAAACAGAGTAAGAAAATCAGGACCATTACTGTATATCTTCCCATGGCAGTAGTCTTAAGGAAGCCACAGAGCGATTATGCATTTACCCGTGCGATGGGGCCTCTTATTTATAGTACCACTCACACGACCTTTAAAACAGAAAGGCAGATGAGTCACGTTTCATTGTCAAGCTGTGAAATCACAGTTCGATTTCATTGACGCAGTGGCTCAGTAAAGCACGGTTTTATTAATGCTCATTAATTATAGATTCGCTACTCCCCAAACAAAAGGCATCCCACTTCCTCGCTTTATTTCATCAGACAATACACGACCCGGCCGTGGCCGCTGCGTTTCGATGGAGGCAGAATGCTCGAGGCCCGTGCGTTTACAATGATGTGCATGTTCAAAAAAAAAAAAGCGCAGCTTGCACCAGTCTCCTAAGGCTGGAATCAACAGTGGAGCTTGTGTTCGATGTAGCTTCTGCCGAGTGTTCTGGCGGGAACATTTTACGTGATAGTTCTTGCGTTGTTTTGCTGGGAGCATGTCTGACTAGAGTTACGGGATTTTGGTGACGTGACGTTAGACGATTTTCCTGGATGAATATAAGTTACATCGTGCGGCATGATTTCGATCACGTGACCAGTGGTTACGTCAGGTTACGTGATTTTGGTCAGTTGACAAGTTGTTACGTGGTGTTACGCGAATTTGGTCGCGTGACCAATTTCGTGAGTCAGGAGATTATGGTCACGTGTGTAGTTATTACATGGTGTCGTAGACTGTTTCCAAGTAGAGTAAAGAAGGTGCAGCTGGCCCAGGTGGTTACTGGACAAGGCTAAGACATCATAGCTAGGCGGTTTTAGGGGCGAAGCTCCTTAAGGCGGCACCCGTTTGTCCCTCGTAGTAGTTCGTAACCAGTCGTAACGCTAGTACAAGATCTTGACCTCCAAATTGGTGCCGGTGGGAGATTTTTCATGTGCGTTGTTGAACAATAAAAATTCGCAGCGTGCGCTTTAACTGAAAGCCGAATTCTTCTGTCTCTCATTCCCCATTAGCAGCCATTGACATGTTGCAGTAGGAAACATTAGTAGAAGTAGAAGTGTAAGTGTTAGCTAAAAGCCGACTTCTGTCTCTCATTCCCATTAGCAGCCATTGTTTACCTCGAAGGTAGTGCCTGGTTAGATTTCTCCTGTGCGTGATTAAACAATAAAAATTTTGTTCAAAACGCCGTTGATTGATGAAATAAACCAAGGAAGGACGCCAGATGGTTTCTAAAAGCAAAACGAAAAGACGCCAGCTGCTTAACGAAAGAGGCCAGATGTTTTCTAAAGGAATGGATTTCTAAACAATGAAAATTCATAGCGTACATGTAAAACGAAAGTGAGCTGCAAGTCGTCATAACTCTCATCGAACCTTTAATATAAACGCGCCCGACCTCACGTCGGTGATGATGTACTGGGCAGAATTCACGGAAGATTCATGGTTTACCGATGAACCTCCGCAGCTTCGCCCACTCATCATCATGAGTGGGCGACCTGTGCGACCTGTGCTAGAGAAGTCTGGTGAACTGAAGGGAAAACATCAGGCACTCACGGCATCGAGGTAGCTGACGCCGGCCGATCCCGCAGCTGCCATCCCTGTTGGGTAACAGGTGTCTCAGCTTGCGACTGCTTCTGCGCAGAGCTGATAGACGGAGCGATCAAGGCGACGGTGAGTTAAGGCAAATTTATATACATATAAACAGAGGCATTACATATTCGGCGCTGGGGCCGACAGCTTATCGGGCTCGCACAGCGGTGCGACGACGACCCGGGATTTCTTCGTTCGCTGTCTCGCTCCGCGCAGCTTGGTTCTTTTATAGCCCTGGGCGATCGCTTGCATCAGCCAGGAGCTGGTAGCGTCCAATCAGGAACCGCCGTTGGTCGCTGGCTCGAACCGGATCCGCGGGGGAAGAGGGCTTGCCGCACGTTGCGGGAGAGATTTCCGTCGGTTGCGTCAGACGCAGCGCCGGAGTTACCGGGAATTGCGTAAGACTCCCGCCTCGTTGCATCAGCGGGTGCTGACGCTGGTTGCGCCAGACGTTCTACCAGCTTGAATGCCTTGTTGAAGCAAGGAAGTTTGGGTTGGGAGCCCTGGCATAACACTGGTCACATCGCGCGGTTCTGTGAGCGCCGGCAGCCATCTCGATTCGAACGACCATCGGCTGGTACTCGGCGCAACGACGGGCACAATGGTACTCGATGGCCGGCCCACACGACATCGAAGAATAATTTTGCGCAAACGAGCTGCAGGAACACCTCATCAGCCTCCGACCAGAGCTTGACGTCACGATCAGGACCTCGACCGGGCCGTTACAATACGTTGAAAACCTTGCAATAGGCGGCTGCGGTTTATTGTTCTCGTACCGCCCAAGCCTGTGTGTCTGCTCAATCCCCACAGACGATAGTCCCAAACCACCAGATACAATTTCCTGTACTTATTTTTGCAGAGGCAGTGGGTAGTTCACAATTTTCACCGTCACCGATACCATAAAATACCAAGTTAAATCCCCTGCTGAGCTTTTCCAAGTTATCCACTTTAGCGGATAAGTCCACCATACTACGCCTATCGTCAGTTTTCTTTCTGCATGATGTCACAGCTTCTTTTAAGTTTCCGAACTGTGCTATTCTGTTTGTATGCGCGGCCTAATCTTCTGATAGCTGTTTTACTTTGATTCTCCGACGTCTCTATAGCCTGTTCTTGGCTTTTATTTCTTTTTCAATATCCAAAATTTATTCAGTGTCTCTGCAGTAGACGGACCAGGGTCACCACACAAAAATTAAACTAAACTTTCTCTCTGGTGACTCAACGTCAACAAACAGATATAAAAGCAAAAAATAAAACGCATATCTTCGCAGCACAACAAAGCGACGTGTGGTATAGCAAGAAAGCAGGTTACTTCCAATACACGCTTAAACAGGCAGTCATCGGCTGTTGAGGGTTAACAGCCGGTGACTGCTTTCATTACAACTGCCTTCTTCACAAAATAAGTTAAAAAGGCACATTTACAGCCGCTGGGAAACTGGCACTGAAGCTCAAATTGGCGGAAACATATCACGTGGCCATCCGCCGCTGCTTTCGCGCCCATTCTGAGTAACTCCCGCTGTGTTTCTGTGCCACTCGGCCTATGTGTTCGTTTTCTTGGGAGTTCATTGCTATCACAGCGTGGTCCATTTTATGAACGACACGTGCTGTCAGCAACCTTCACAGCTTGATAGCTGCAAAAAATTGAAGACGGCTGGACGAAGTTGTCACAGAAAGGAGTAATGTTGATGAGGAAGGCCGTATTTATGCAGGATGTTGCTTTAATAAATTAATTCACCATCGAAATAAAGAGCTTGTTGTGAAATCTCTAAACTCATTTTTGTCAGCTCGCATTTGGGGGGGCGGGCGGTGGATCCTCTTAGGAAAATTATCATTTCCAAATTGCTCCGCCAAAAGCTGCTTACAAGGTTCTTGTAGACTGACATTTTGTCAAGAACAAGGTAAGGCACTTTGCGGATCCCTAAGTCGATTCTTACATACAAAAAAAATGGTCAGATCCCGCGCACTGTGGGACCCGATGTAATGCGAAGCAGCCATCAAAGGGCTGAATACATGGCATTGTTTGTCTTCGACGCAAATGAAGTCATTCATGTCATCGCATGTGGTTCAATATATCGCATGTTTGTCATGCACGCGTGCGGGCATTAACAATATCGCACATACCATGCTATTGAAAGATATATTCTGGCACATAGAATGCATAACCTGTCATTTACATTCGTCATGCATTGATGTTACACTCTTAAAAAAAAGGGTGTCTGTACTGACTACCTTTGGGTGGTAATCGCCTCGCTACACATATGATGACCTTTTGGGGTGTCAAACGACTCCCTTCGTTCTTCAGACCAACGACTCCCTTCTTCACAATTTGGGGTGTCAAACGACTCCCTTCGTTCTTCAGACCAACGACTCCCTTCTTCACAAGCAGAGAGTCTACGTTACTCCCAACGCAGGAGTCTACATGACTACCTTTTATTTCCCGCTAGTACCTCTAGGTAGTCAGGGTGACCCCTTTGCCATGGTAACGCTGACCCCCACTGGAGCGTTCCTTTGACTCCGTTGTCCTTAAGGACAGTGGTGTACATGACTCCCCTGGAAGAGTCAGTGTGACCACTTCGTGGTACTCAATGAGACATTCTGCAACAAATAATGCGTTTATTTTTCTTCTTGGTCGATATTGATAAAACTTGCTGAGTTTAGGTTTACTTATGTGGCGATTTCAAATATGCAATTATCTGGAAGAAAACTCAGTTTTTACACATAAAAATTTCATGTGTCTTGACGAGCAAGCCTTTCCAAACTTGGAGTTACAAAGTAAATCAACATATCGCTATAGTTAGGGGATAAAAACTGTATGCAATAGTTTTAAAGGAGTTTACTGCGCTGTTCTGGCATAATGTTCATGAACCCACTAGCCCACATACGAACTCGCGTTTTAAACCCATTTGAGTTAAAAGTTACGTAATATTGAACTCTCGTGAACGAATCACCAGCTAGACATACACTTACTGGTCAATGTTCAGCATACTATGACTATTGTTAAGTGGGTTTAGGACATGCATTCTGGTTATGTTGCATACAGTTCCCATTTC
The DNA here is from genome assembly GCF_013339695.2 of Rhipicephalus sanguineus. NCBI lineage: Eukaryota > Metazoa > Arthropoda > Arachnida > Ixodida > Ixodidae > Rhipicephalus > Rhipicephalus sanguineus. Next base: position 56,721,540 of record NC_051184.2, read on the forward strand.
ATATTATTGTGATATGCTTACTTTGTAACTCGTGCAGGCCTAACATGGCACATGAAATGTTTGATATACTTAACACGACATATAATAGTAGAAAAATATTTGCATTTTCAAAATCAGCGTACAAATACACATAAACTAAAGTTTTATAGAGATTGATCAAGAATTTCAAAAGAACTTCAAATCAAAGCGAACACCATTAGGGTTTTTATCTGACAATCGACGAAAGTTGGTGCCGCCACCTCTTTGTTACTCAACAAGGCACTTCCACCGGGTTTACTCAAACAGGAACACTGTGGTGGATGCATGACAGCCGCAACAAGTTTTTGTAGCAACTTTACAGTGCTGCATTCGATTCCTCTGGGGGAAATAAAATACTACTCGACGTTTATATAGATGAGTCTCAGAACAATTTCCGCTCGCGTAAAACAACAAAAAATGTTGATTCTAGAAGAAAGTAAGCCATGCAACACGGAAACAGAAGAGATGCGGACAGCTCAAACGCTAGCGTTTGGTTTGTCTGTGTCTTCTCTTTCACGTCTGCATGCCTTCATCCTATAAACAAACTGAAATTTCTGCGATTCGTAAAATTATTCTTTGAATCGGTTTTAAACACTTCATGCCATTTCATACATGTTCACATTGTAATGACAACCTACTGTTTTATCAGTAAGCACCTAAACTATAGACCTACTCCATGTTTGTAAACAGCGGTAGGCGCCGTCGACATAGTGAGGCACTTGTAGCGACGTCGCGGCGCGTAGGTTCCGCCCAGCCCAAAGCTCGCCACCGCCCTCTATGATCACGTGACAACTGGCACAGCAGCTGCAAAGCTGCCTCCGAGCACCGCGCGTCGGGGCGCCTCCCGCGTGTTTACAAGGGACGGCAGGGCGGCCGCGACAGAGGAAGTTTTCGTGGCCCCAACAAGGACTCTGAAATAAATATATAAAAACTGTTGACGTGCAACTCTACCTATGATGACCTCACCATAACATCAGGTATCTTGACGCCACGAATGTGATTGATTCGCGAAATGCCATCGACACTGCTGTAGTACACTTGTACGTGTTAATTTGGTAACTGATGCAAGAACGGGCCTCTTAGCCCCGCAAGACGCTCTTTGCTACCGTATGAAAATGCGCGGAGTAACATTACGAACAGGTCCATAATCGTTACGGTAAATCCTCGCACATAAACAAATTTGCCGGGTAAGTTACTCATTCTAAAGTGAAAGGCGATCTCGGTGACACTTTAATCGGCGATACAGCTGCGATAACGTATTAAACAATTACTGCATGTCATGGACAAGGCTGCTACATATCTGTCAGGTTCACCAATCGCGGGTCGCGGCTCTGCCCGTACGCTGAAGTCGAGACCGCGAAGGCCTACAGCCCGTAAACAGACTCAGAACATTTCACGCTTGCAGTTCGCCTGTGGAGTGTGACAGACTTTGAAATGTGTTAATGTGAATTGCAGCCAGAACAGCCGTGTCCAATGCACTTGTGTTGCGTGTGTCATCGCAGCCGCATAAAATTTGAAAAAGTGTAGCCGAAGTCGTGCTTTCGATCGCTGCTGCGTTAATGAACCGAGCCACGACTTTAGTTGACGCGAATACTACAAAATCCTTTTGACCCTTCTGATTTCGACATTTTTCAGTCGTGATGCATATTACAAAGCTCCGCATATTACAAAGCTACCACCGCTTATGTAGGTAGACATGCTTCCAATGGCTCCACACAAGGCTAAATGCCAAAAAATGTGGTGCGGGATGTAATAATGGCACACTTTTGATAAAGCTAATCATTTTCTTTAGGTAAAACGAGCCGCCAAACCGCTCAATTTTTATCACATAACCGATGAGCCGGCGTCGCAGACGAGTTCTCATGTTTAGCAGCTGCGGCCAATTTCTTGCGACGGTGTTCGTAAAAAAAAAAAAAGCGGAGAGAAGCTTATTCCGCCTCTTTTGTGCTTTTCTGCGTAAGTAACCGCAACGTATCTCGTCGGTAGACCGTTTTTTGTTCGTTGCACGACGGCACACAGCGCACGCACCAGCGAAAACACGGCAGAAACTGCGGTAGGCACAGCGGCTTTTGCCTACCGCGCGAAACTAAACGGCCGACGACAGCGCCACCGCATTTTCGTGACGTATGTCCGGTGGAATAGGTGTATAGGCACAACATCCTGCGAATAATGCGTAGTCCTTAGCCACGTCACCACAATTGTTAAGCATTTTATATATATATATATATATATATATATATATATATATATATATATATATATATATATATATATATATATATATATATATATATATATATATATATATCTGTGTGTGTGTGTGTGTTTGACATTTTTGAGCGTGCAAAAGAACAGGGACGAAAAACGACGCGGACACAGCGCTGACTTCCAACATATGCTTTATTTTCTACAGTGGTACATATATATATATAGACAACAAAAAGCAACGCACGCAGGTGCATTGTACAGGAAGGCTTCATGTAAAACCACAAATAAGTATGCATGATAAGCAATCAAACAACCTGATACCGGATTTTTTTCTTCTTTAAGAGATCAAGCGGTCATTCCTGACTACCACTATCGTCTAGTCACCCTGTGGGCCTTGCTTAGAAAGTCTAGTTCTTTTTGGATAGGTCAATTGAAGGTGCACTAATGCACATGTCTCCCAAACTTGCAATCTTCGCCGCTTCAATTATCTCGCGTGTTGTTTGTGCCTGGCTCCTTCCTGTCGCAGTGCACTGCGAATACATGTGATCGCACCCACACTTCCTGCAGTGGAAAGCCACATGTCCCACACCTCCAGTTCGCATGTTATTTGCGTGCTCACGCAGCCTGTCATTGGCACACCGTCCCGTCTGCCCTATGTATTTCTTGCCACAGGACAGCAGTAACTCATAAACGATGTTGTTCTCACATTTAACAAAGCTTTCTTTGTGCTTTTTTTGGCACCTGGGTTTTTCAGAACCACTGTAGGAGGCCTTGCACAGATTATAAAGCTTGTTTGGTGCTGAAAGGACGACTCTTACGTTGGCGTTGTTTCCTATCTTTTTCAGCCTATGTGAGACATCGTGAAGGTACGGTATGACGGCGCATTTCTGCTTGACAGGCTCCGTTTCTGGTGAAGCCTGCTCCTCACCCTCGCGAGCATGTTTGACAGTCTTGAGAAGACCCTCCGCCACAGATGTGACGACATACTGAGGAAACCCCGCCTTTTTCAGGCAGTCAGCTTGCGCCTGGAAACTACACGAACACTTGTGAGGACATGAGCGGCGAAGCGCATTCATTAGGGTTAATTTTGCAATACCCCTTTTAACTAGCTTGGAGTGGCCCGAAGAAAACGGCAGAAGCGGCTTATTGGCCCTGGGCTCGTACGACCAGCAGACCTGGTCTCGCTCGAAGAACATTCGTAAGTCAAGAAAACGCAACGCGTTGTTTTGCGGCATTTCGTGCGTGACTGCGAGCGGTTGCAGGAAACGCGTGAACAGATCAAGTACGTTTGAAGAATCATTGCCAAATTCGCCTGGACTTGATTTTAGAAAGACAACGTAGTCGTCTACATATCTAAACACCTTCTTTATATTTGTGCCTGTTAGCTCTGTTTCTAGTTTCTAGTAACAGGCACAAATGTAAAGAAGGTGTTTAGATATGTAGACGACTACGTTGTCTTTCTAGAATCAAGCCCAGGCGAATTTGGCAATGATTCTTCAAACGTACTTGATCTGTTCACGCGTTTCCTGCAACCGCTCGCAGTCACGCATGAAATGCCGCAAAACAACGCCTTGCGTTTTCTTGACTTACGAATGTTCTTTGAGCGAGACCAGGTCTGCTGGTCGTACGAGCCCAGGGCCAATAAGCCGCTTCTGCCGTTTTCTTCGGGCCACTCCAAGCTAGTTAAAAGGGGTATTGCAAAATTAACCCTAATGAATGCGCTTCGCCGCTCATGTCCTCACAAGTGTTCGTGTAGTTTCCAGGCGCAAGCTGACTGCCTGAAAAAGGCGGGGTTTCCTCAGTATGTCGTCACATCTGTGGCGGAGGGTCTTCTCAAGACTGTCAAACATGCTCGCGAGGGTGAGGAGCAGGCTTCACCAGAAACGGAGCCTGTCAAGCAGAAATGCGCCGTCATACCGTACCTTCACGATGTCTCACATAGGCTGAAAAAGATAGGAAACAACGCCAACGTAAGAGTCGTCCTTTCAGCACCAAACAAGCTTTATAATCTGTGCAAGGCCTCCTACAGTGGTTCTGAAAAACCCAGGTGCCATAAAAAGCACAAAGAAAGCTTTGTTAAATGTGAGAACAACATCGTTTATGAGTTACTGCTGTCCTGTGGCAAGAAATACATAGGGCAGACGGGACGGTGTGCCAATGACAGGCTACGTGAGCACGCAAATAACGTGCGAACTGGAGGTGTGGGACATTTGGCTTTCCACTGCAGGAAGTGTGGGTGCGATCCCATGTATTCGCAGTGCACTGCGACAGGAAGGAGCCAGGCACAAACAACACGTGAGATAATTGAAGCGGCGAAGATTGCAAGTTTGGGAGACATGTGCATTAGTGCACCTTCAATTGACCTATCCAAAAAGAACTAGACTTTCTAAGCAAGGCCCACGGGGTGACTAGACGATAGTGGTAGTCAGGAATGACCGCTTGATCTCTTAAAGAAGAAAAAAATCCGGTATCAGGTTGTTTGATTGCTTATCATGCATACTTATTTGTGGTTTTACATGAAGCCTTCCTGTACAATGCGCCTGCGTGCGTTGCTTTTTGTTGTCTATATATATACGTACCACTGTAGAAAATAAAGCATATGTTGGAAGTCAGCGCTGTGTCTGCGTCGTTTTTCGTCCCTGTTCTTTTGCGCGCTCAAAAAGTCAAACATGAATTACCAACTTGCCGATGCCTACGCTCTCTCAATATATATGTGTGTGTGTGTGTGTGTGTGTGTGTGTGTGTGTGTGTGTGTGTGTGTGTGTGTGTGTGTCATTCCATGCCAAGTGTCCCAGACGTGGCGCTCGCACATCACAGATTTTGCTGATAAAATTTGTGCCTTTTTCCTGTGCCACATGGAGTATTGTGGCAAAACACTTTTGGTCGAAAAAAATTTTGACAATCATGGCACCCCCTCGAAATTCGCTTCTATTTATTAAACTGTACCTAATAGAAAAATGTGTATAAAATCTATTTTTGTGTGTTGAGCTACGAAACCGCGCTTGCGCTATCACAGAGGTTCTGTTTAGTTGTCCCATTCATTATTTCCGATTTTTTTTGTGTTTCACTACCAGCTACGTAGCTTCAAAAACTACAAAAATCTTCAATGTTCGTGAATTTTTCTTGAGCTATTTGCAACTCACCCTAACCAATATTAATCATAGCCTGATTTCCAGGAAAGTGTATTTTAGTACAGAAATGTTTAGGGGTAAAATAGACTTCAAATCTTTCCGAAAAAAATTGTGATATTTGAGAAAATGTACGATTTGTCACATGTTTGACCGTATTTTTCATACTGATGCGGTCAAAGTAAAAATCCTCGTCATGTGGCGTTTGATAGAAGACTTCATCGTTAAGTAACGAAGAAAGTCTAATCAAATCATTTTTTTTGTTTTAAGGAAGAAAATAATTTTTGAATTTGGCCCTCCGATCGCACAGTGCATTTCATTTTGCTGCCACTTCGCCGCAAAGCACGTGGTCGCCCTTACAGCTGACACTCGTCACAGGCAGCGGCCAGATGCGAGATGTATGTCAGCGGCTCGTGAGTGGTCGAAAGTCTTGTCGCGCTGTCAGGGCGACGAGTAATGAATTTGCGTTACAATGAGCATTTGCTAGGCGGGCCCAATGGGAAATATGGACGCCCGAGAGCAGCATGTGGAGTCGTTGGCACAATGTCCTAGAGGGACGTCTGCACAACTAGCATACACATACTGAAAGAAATAATGCACACTGTACACACTTCTTTCTCAGGGTATACATGTTGTACAGACGGCCTCTAGCACAATGTGCCAACGACGCCATAGGCTGCTCTCGGGCGTCCATACTTCCCATTGGGCCCGCCAAGCAAGCTCACATTGTAACGCGAATTCATTACTCGTCGCCCTGACATCAACGTGACAAGACTTTCGACCACTCACGAGCCACTGACATACATCTCGCATCTGGCCGTTGCCTGTGACGAGTGTCCGCTGCAAGGGCTACCACGTGCTTTGCGGCGAAGTGGCAACAAAATGAAATGCACTGCGCGTTCGGAGGGCCAAATTCAAAAATTATTTTCTTCCTTAAAAGAAAAAAATGATTTCATAAGACTTTTTTCATTACTTAACGATGAAGTCTTTTATCAAACGCTGCATGACGAGGATTTTTACTTTGACCGCATCAGTATGAAAAATATGGTCAAACATGCAACAAATCGTACATTTTCTCTAATTTCACAATTTTTTTTCGGAAAGATCTGAAGTCTATTTTACCCCTAAACATTTCTGTACTAAAATACACTTTCCTGGAAATCAGGCTATTATTAATATTGGTTAGGGCGAGTTCCAGATAGCTCAAGAAAAATTCACGAACTTTGAAGATTTTTGTAGTTTTTGAAGCTACGTAGCTGGTAGTGAAACACAAAAATTCGGAAATAATGAATGGGACAACTAAACAGAACCTCTGCGATAGCGCAAGCGCAGTTTAGAAGCTCAACAGACAAAAGTAGATTTTATACACATTTTTCTATTAGGTACAGTTTAATAAATAGAAGCGAAATTCGAGGGGGTGCCAGGACCGTCAAAAATTTTTTCGAGCAAGAATGTTTTGCCACAATACTCCATGTGGCACAGGAAAAAGGCACAAATTTTATCAGCAAAAGCTGCGATGTGCGAGCGCCACGTCTGGGACACTTGGCATGGAATGACCCTTAAATATAAGAGCTACAGAAAGATCACGAAGGTCCTGATACTGTAGGAAGGCATTTGACACACGACGTACGTTTTAGCACTATGCTAATGCTAAAACGTACGTCGTGTGTCAAGTACCTTATATATATAAGGTATGATATATATAAATATATATATTTAGCGGTGGTATGGAGAGTTCTCTACAGAACTGAAATACAGAAACACCGTCCAGAAATACAGCGAGACACACTACTGTCAGAATGAGTGAGATATGAAAAGCAATAGTTTCGCTAACATCGTTCATTACTGTCAAATGCGGCAATATACTAGACCTGGCATAAACATTAGCATAGCCAGCAGTCAGTTTTTATGAATAGGAATCAATGGCCAGCCATCAAGCACTTCTTTGCGACATCCATTACATATTTTATGTGGCATACAGCGCAAAACATGCAACATGTGTAGTTCTCATGTAGTACAGGATTCTCATGTAGTCATCTGAGATACAGGACCCCAAGAGGTGACACAGCTTGCGTGCATGAGCTTGGCAGTGTCGTGTTCCCAGACCATGTCAGGGTCAGGTGGCATTCTGGCGAAAAGGACAGCAGGTTGCACTGATTCGAGACCACTCACGGCTAGACCTTAAGCGTGGCTATTCCGAATTCTTGGACACGTCTTGACTACCTCGAGACACGAAGTTTCCAAGGAGGCTTCCTGGTCAAATGCAGCTGTAGAGCTTCAATGTGCAGTCTTGAAGCAACCTGAAATAGTCAAGTGCACAAAAATAAACACATGATGACAGACAGATCGATCACCTTTTAATCTGAGAAGGGCAGCGCTCACACACCAGATTCCATGAAGTGTCATGGCAATGAACAAAACCAGGGATACTCATTAACTTTGCTGTACTTTGAGGGTCTGTTACTCCCTTAGCCAGCTGCAACTGTTTCCGCTGCATGACCTCCGTACAATTAGAAGGATGTTTTTTTAGAGAACGCATATTTCTTATCAAAATTGTATAATAGTCATGCTCAAGATGTTTTCGCGCACACACTCTATGTCAAGAAGGAAATAGTTTGCTGCAACTAAAATGGCAATGAAGAGATTAATTAACAAAAACTCATTAATTAACTTTTAATTCCTGACCTGGAGGTAGTTGTTTATATTAGAAAGTTGTATCGCGTGCCAATTTATGGCATACACATTTTTTTAATCGCGAAAGTTACACGTAATTCGTGATATTCATCCTTGAATTTCAAGGACGAAATCGAAACTGATAGCGCCTGACGTGCAGGAAACGTCGCTTCTCTGTTACGTAAGCTCGGAGCTACACGTGAAAAGAAGGTGATGATAGTTTAATGAAGGTGGGCTGAAGCAGAATGTGATCAGGAAAATCTGCAAGCATTCAGAAATACACAAGTAAACAGCTTATTATTAGGGTGCGATGTGTGGTACTTATCTGTAAACATAGAAAGAAAAGGTTGATATTACTGCCGTTTCGGATGCGCGCATCTCGAAAGAAACAAATGAGCACCAAACGCCACATGCAAAGGTAAGGCGATCCGCTGACGCAAGTTAGATGACTTGCCAGTTTTCACGAAAAGGTACGACCACAACGCGCCTTCATTCAAATTTCGTCACTCCCTTGTCGCGGGCAGCTCCGGTCTGACGTAACAGAAAAACCGCGTTTTCTGTGTGCCGGACACGATCAGTTTTGATTTAGCCCTTAAAATTTCACAATAAATATCTCGAGTTACGTAAAACTTTCATGATTTCTGAAAAATGGGTATACCATAAAGCGGCACGCACTACAAATTTCTAATATAAACAACTGCCCTCAAGTCAATAAATAAAATTTAGTTAACGGGTTTTTGTTAATTAGTCCCGTCAACGCATTTTTTGTTGCGGCAGAATATTTCCGCCTCGAACTAGAGTACTACTGGAGCGTGACTGTCATAGAGTTTTTTTATAAAAGATATGTACTGTCTGAAAAAAAATCACCCTGTATAGCATGGCAGCAATATTTTAATAATAATAATAATTGTTGGGGTTTGACGTCCCAAAACCACGATAAGATTATGAGAGACGCCGTAGTGGAGGGCTTCGGAAATTTCGACCACCTGGAGTTCTTTAACGTGCACCTAAATCTAAGCACACGGGTCTAAACCATTTTCGCCTCCATCGAAAATGCGGCCGCGGCGGCCAGGATTCGATCCCGCAACCTGCGGGTCAGCAGTAGAGCACCATAACCACTAGACTAGCAGTATTTTAACGAAGACCTGTAGGTCGCGGGATCGAGTCCCGGCCTCGGCGGCTGCATTTTCGTTGGAGGCGAAAATGTTTGAGGCCCGTGTACTTAGATTTAGCTGCACGTTAAAGAACCCCAGGTAGTCGAAATTTCCAGAGCCCTCTACTACGGCGTCTCTCAATCATATCGTGGTTTTGGGATGTTAAACGCCAAATGTTATTATTAGTTTAATGAAGAAAACGGCAAAATATGTATACAGCTACACGAAATATGGCGAATGTACGACAAGACTAGGCTTGCCTTCACTGCCTTCTTTCTGTCGCATCATTGTGAGCGTGCCCTTCTAGTGCCTGGCTTCAGAACAGCTGCACGAAGGTGCAGCTATTCTAAAGGCCTAATGTGCCATTTTTTCTTCAGATCTATATCAACAGGCAAAGGTCTCGTTTTTCCGTTTGTCTGGAAGGACAACCCACCAGCCAGCGTTGACCAGTATAGAGGGTTGGGAGCAAACTCGGGCAAACTGTGCAGCACAAACATCACCTCAAACCTCAAACAATCGAGGTGATGAGAAGCGGTCAAACAAAAAGGAACAGTGCTGAAGTGACTTATATACATATTAAAAACAACAGCTGATTATGGCACGAAATTGGGACAATTAAGGTGCATTGTAAAAGAATGTCAAATGAGGTACCCTGCTGTAAAAGTGCTAAATATTCATTGCAGACTATGGCGAATAGAATTCAAATAGGATACAGCGAGTGTTTCGAGGTATAATGACGAAGCAATAATTGCTAGAGATTTATGAGCGAAAAGCACAATGCGATTAAGCGGTGCTACATAGTGGGAGATCACGGATTAATTTCAACTACCTGGAGTTCTTCAACGTGCACAAATCAGAGGGCATGGGAGTTTCTGTATCTCGCCCCCTTCTAAATGCAGCTGCCGGGGTCAGGAATAGAACCCGTGTCCTTGGGCTTCGCAGCGTAACGCTTCCAAGTCCATTTTGAGGGATTTTTGTCCACTGCCCACAACATCACTGTAGACTGTATCTTTGTGTTGAAAATAATAACGAACTGAACCATGGCTGGTATAACAAAGGCATCCAATATCCACGAAACACAGCGTTTGAGCAGTATGTTTACTGCCATTATTACTAGCCGGTGTTGTGTTTACTATTAGGTACTAGCACCACACCACATTAGACAAAGCAAGTATCACAGGAGGATGAGGTTATGCTCGTATGCAGTTTGTGGAAAAAAAAAAAAAAAACTTCAACTTTGAAGTGAACTCACATTTACCTTTGTTGCATGATATTTTTTAGCATCATAAGATCAAGTCACCACTGTTTCAATTAAATGAAACCGTGCTACAAAAGCTATTGCATCAAAGTTTTATAGCAGTTACGCACTCACGCACGCGCACACACACACACACACACACACACACACACACACACACACACACACACACACACACACACACACACACACACACACACACACACACACAAACAAGCAAACACGGCGAGAAGTTCGAATATGCAGCGAATAAATACGTATTAAACGTGTTTCAACGTCTGGGTAGCAAAGGAAAGAAACACTAAATTCTAGAGTTTCACGAGCCAAAATCATGATCTGGATATCAGGCATGTTCGGGCCGGGTGCATTAGATTGATTTTGATCAGCTGATCTTACTTACCCTTCAAATATATATCGGTGCAACGTTGCTCTACGTGTCACCACACTCGACTTGCAACCGAGATTTCAACTCGCAATTTCATGTTTTTCTGGCATGTATGGAATAAGGAAACACGATATTGGCGCGCACCACTCCGTTTTACCCGCTACTGGATAGTCCAGTGCGGTTTTCGTCGTTGCCAAGCCATTGAAACACGATAGCAAAATCCGTGCAACTGGAACATCAGAAAGACAAGTGGCAAAGCTACGTGTGAAGCGAATAAAAGAGTTGTAGGCAGAAGCCGGCAGAACTCACCTGAAATCTATAACGACCGTAGGAGCGTCGTCCACAGGCTTCGTCTGTCGGTGCCACTGGGATCCGCCATGCGCATAGTCCAGTGCGGTTTTCGTCGTTGCCAAGCCATTGAAACACGATAGCAAAATCCGTGCAACTGGAACATCAGAAAGACAAGTGGCAAAGCTACGTGTGAAGCGAATAAAAGAGTTGTAGGCAGAAGCCGGCAGAACTCACCTGAAATCTATAACGACCGTAGGAGCGTCGTCCACAGGCTTCGTCTGTCGGTGCCACTGGGATCCGCCATGCGCTGCCATCTTGCTCAGGCAAGTTCATGACGAAACGAAGCTTACTGCAGGGACTTCTCCGTCCGGAGGCTGCTTTTCCCAAACACTGAGTGACACTGCTTCAGCCAGTCACGGCAAGCGTGAGCCGACGACACGATACTACGCCACGAATGCATAGCACGGAAGGAAAGTCACGCAAAAGGATCAGCCAGACACGGCAAGAGCGAGCCGACGATACGTTACTACGCCACGAATGCATAGCACGAAGAAAGTCACGCAAAACAATCACTTGCAATCACGCCTGACGACACAGATTATTCTGGCGGACTAAAGAACGACCACAACGAGACGGATCACGAACAATGCCGTCTCACGACGCCAGGCCAAAATGGCTGTCTCGTATTGATGGCTTCGGCTTTGGATTAAAGTAGCCTCCACGAACGCCTAAATGGTTTCGGTTTTGTTTTGGTGCTATAGAACACACATCCATGCATAGTTAAAGCTCTATTGAATAATATCAGGGTGGAGGAGGCGAAGCGTGCCCTGTGTGTGTCTGTAAGGGCTGTACGGTGGGAGGGGGCGCAGGTGAACGTGCATCCCCTGCTCTAGGGGCTAAGGAGAGTGCGGTGAGGCCGTGTGTGCGTGCCTAGCTGTGCTCAACGTTTGCTGAGCGATTTGGTGGCCCGCGCGGATTATCGTGAAGATATAGTTTAGCTGTGGCGGGCAGAAATGATGACCACGCGAGCTATAATTCTGGTCAGTGCTGGGCAGTATCGAAGATACATGTATCTTAGATACTATCTTAGATACTCTATGAGTATCTTGTATCTGTATCGCGATACTTCTCGGAAGACGAGTATCTGTATCTGTATTTCCGATACATTCGATAATGTATCGTGTATCTTAAGATACAAGATACTTCTATTGCAACACAGCCGTGCGAAACAATAATCGCTGGCCAAGCTCCGCTTCTCAAGCTGGTACTGGTGCCACTAAGCCATCTGAATAAGTCTTAGGGCAGTGACGCAATTTTATTTTTCCGCCAGAGTACCCCAGTGCGGGCAGAAGATGAGGAAGACAAGCGCGCGGACGTCTACGTCCAGCCCACGTACCTTTTGTTTGCTCGATTTCTTTTCTTTTTAGTTGCGCCAATGCCGCGACACTTGCTCTTAGCCACTGTCCTGCGCCGCGTCTGTTGCGCAAATTCTTGTGTTGCTACAGCGTCGTTATTGAAGATTCCCTTGAGTCTTGCTCCGTAACGAAATGTGATGCGTGCAAGAATGGGGTTCCTTTGCGCCGTGTGGATTTTGCATATCAGCGATTTGAATGATCTCGTGGATGTAAGTTTGACTTGCAAGCCATGAATTAACTTATATGCAAATAAGAATCTAACAACGTTAGCACCACTGGTACTGATCTAAAAGAGCAAGCGTTTACCTAACAGAAACTATCTTGGCGTACCGTATTTTTCACTTCTTGCTACATTTATTCAAAGAATTTATGAAATCATAATTTGATTATTAGCACAAGTGCTTCCTTAGCTGTCACTTTACATCCCTTACATTACCTAAGTCTCTGCACTGTTTTTCCGGTCTGGTCACTGCAGTATGTCTTTCGCAACGCGCTCCCAAAATAAGATCTCTGCTTTATTATTCTTTTGTCTACTTTATTTCCACTACTGTTTACACATTTACACGTTGCCAAGGCGATTGTGAAAACAAATATATAATTATGTGGGCGTGCCTTGAGTAAACAGTACAAAACATTCTGCTTACCGCTTAAGAAAATAGCGAAATTGAGTTTGCGTTATAATAATGGCAATCATTAGGAGCCATCTTAAAGATGTTAGGAAGGGGATTCGAGAAACTTTGTTTTGCTGAATGCTCTGTTTTGCTCATGAACGTCCCAACGAGCCGTTTTAGGCAATTTTCCATAGGCACTGAATTTTCCATTGTCTCAACAGGTAAGTGACAATACTTCATGCTCGTAGCTATTAAGGGCGCCGTCTGTATTGTGTTTCTGCACAAATTCAATGTGAATGTTTGATACACAACCACCTCTCTCTTTTACTTATATTTGTTTTCCTGTTTCAGGCTTTCTTGAATATTTTTCGCATTACTAATCGCCACGTAACGGGAGCTATAAGTGGCAATAGCGCGAATAGCGGCGGTGTGCTGCGACGCTTTATGGAAATATACAATACGTCTGAGACGTATCTGTGTTGCACATGTTCTCTCGTTGAAGAAAATTGCTAAAAAGATTGCACGTGAGTGAGTATAGGTTCCTTTACGCCAGCAGATAAGTAGAATATGACAATTCATTGCAGTTTTAGGTCATCTACGTATACACCAGGGGTCTCAAACTGAGTTTATAGCCAGCGGACCGCAGTCGCGAAATTTAGTTGCAATGGCCTGGGCAGTGAAGGTGGTGGGAGAGAGTTTGAACAAAATGACGTTTGAGAGGAAGCCTTTCCCGTATCTCATATATAGGTCATTTCTGAAGGGGATTTAGAGTCAGGATTCGAGAAACATCGATAGGGATGTACAGAATGACTGATATCTGGACGCGGATTCTGAAATATAGAGTTTTTGTTCCACGGTTATGTTTTGGCACATGGTGACCACATGTTCCTCAAGAAAGGAATGCTTGAGACCAGTCATGTCTGTGCAGATTACGAACATACTTATTTAGAAAATAACAACAAATGAGACGAAGACGGTCATGTGTGCGGGCCGGGCCGCTAGCGAAATGGCTCAAACCCCTAGTATACACCATGCGCCCCCCCCCCCCCCCCCAAAAAAAAAAAAAAGAAAATAAAAGTCGCTACCAGCGTTGTTGCTGCCGTACACCTGTCCGGATATACGGCATTCTGCAAGCTGTCTTTTACGGACAAAGTAAAAGTCCACACCGGTATTTGCGCCTTCGTGAGAAGGCTTCTCATTGAAGTTGTCGTGATTATATGGCAAACTGCTAGATGGTCGGCAAGCTGTGCAATGCAACGGAATGTACAAAGAATTGTCCTGTGAAGAAGCTAAACCAAACCCCAATAAATTAATTTGGAAGGAAACTAATGTACTTTGAGCAGGAAGGGCAAAACTTTTGAGATACTAACAGACATTTCATTCAAGTGAAACAAAATAGGCCACTCTTAAGAAATTTTGAAGCAGACATTTTCGTGCATAGGCGTTTGCTGCTACATTATATGGATCTATAATAACAAATCTGAGAATGTATCGAAGTATCTTAAGATACAATTGCCAAGTATCGTATCGGATACAATTTTTGCAGCAGTATCTTGTATCTGTATCTCCAATACTTCTTGCCTGAGTATCTTGTATCGTATCGCGATACAATTTCAAAGTATCTTTGCCCAGCCCTGATTCTGGTAGTATTGTCGCTCTTTAGGAGACGCGGTAAAGCGTCGCCTTGATAACCGGTCTGCGCGGTTATCATGCCAGCTTTGCGGCACATGTTTTTACGGCCGTCGAGTTAGATGTGTTCCCGATCGCCAGTGCGTTCAACACCATGCACGTCCATTTCACTAATAAATGTATGTTTTCTGCCATGCATGCTGTCGTAGGAATCTACAAACCTCGCTTGCAAACGTGCGAAGATTCGCAAATTTGTCAGCGCTGCCATTGTTAAACGTTGTCATAACTCTGAATGTTTCGCTTGGGGGCAAGATTTTTTAAGAACCCTGTTTACTTGTAGACGTTTTCGAAGCGCCGTTTCAGCAATATCGTAACTGAAGCCATAACACAATACGTGCGTAATTCCACATTTTACGAATCCATGTTATATATTCTCAACCAAAATTTTTCGGTATACCACAAGCCAAAGCAGCGAACTGTATCTTGGTCGGAGCCAGTGAATCTTTCTTTTTTAAAAAAAACCCACCCTGTATATGCAGAACCATCACTGACTCCCTTGGAGCAAGGGAGTCATCTATTTCATTCAGGAGCGTCGACCAGAGCATTGTGACTCCCCTTAGAAAAAAAGGTGGTCATCGGCTGCCACAAAGAGAGTCAAGCAGACGTGACTCCCTTTTGACTCTCTTTTTTTTAAGAGTGTATGCCATACCAACTTTCGTATATATCCTGTTAACTCAACAGCCGGAAGCGCACAAAGACAGTGCCATGTATATCATGTCCTGCATGACATGCGTGCCATCATTGTCATGTTACCACCTGTCATCTATGTTCGTCATAGAGTCGCATCACGCAATACCAGTTCTTGCGTTTCTCAAGCTAATGAACCGGCGGCGAGCGCGCCATCAGTGCGGCGAGCGCGCCATCAGTGCGGCATTTAAATCATGCCGTTCATGGCATGCATGTCATGATTTTCATAATACAACCTGCCAATTATATTCGTCATAGTGTCACGTCACGCAATACCAGTTTTGGTGTATGTGAAGCTAGCGAACCGGCCGGGAACGCACCATGACTGTGCATGTAAGCCATGCCCACATGACATGCACTTCATGATTGTTATGTTACCGCATGTCATCTATGTTCGTCTTAGAGTCACGTTTTGCAATACCAGTTTTGGTGTTTGTCAAGCAAGCGAACCGGCGGCGAGCGCACCACGACTCTGGCATGTAAATAATGCCCTACATGACATGCGTATTATGAATGTCAGGTTACCGTCTGTTATTTATGTTCATCATGCAGTCACGTCACGCAATACCAAATCTGGTACACGGCAAGCTAGCGAAACGGCCTCGAGCGCACCATGAGCATGGCAGGTTTGTCATGCAGAACATGACCTGCATGTAATTATTTTTTGTTACCACCCCTCCTGTATGTTCGTCATGGAGAAATTTTTGTCATTCCACTATTGGTGTATATCAATTTATTTAAGCAGCCGCGAGCTCATTAAGACCATGTCATGTAAAGCATGCTGTACATGACATACATGTCATGATTTTGATGCGATGACCAGTCATTTATGTTTCTCATACACTTACGTTATGCTATACTAATTTTTGTATACATCCCATCAACGAAACGGCCAGGAGAGTACAAAGCTATAGATAGATAGATAGATAGATAGATAGATAGATAGATAGATAGATAGATAGATAGATAGATAGATAGATAGATAGATAGATAGATAGATAGATAGATAGATAGATAGATAGATAGATAGATAGATAGATAGATAGATAGATAGATAGATAGATAGATAGATAGATAGATAGATAGATAGATAGATAGACAGATACGCTCAAAGTCGCAGAAGTTAGCTAAGAAATGCTTTGGATTTAATGAAATCACTAGTCTGAGGCAGTGACAAGGAAAAAATAACCTTCTCTTTTAAAACGATGACATTTAAACAGAAACGTCATCAAAATGCCTGACTGGCCTTACCCTGTCCTAAAAACCTTCTAGAGGACTTAAAATGCAAAAAAATCGTACACATTTATTATTTTGATATGATAGATTTCAAGCCTCAATTTAGAAACTTGTCAGATTGTTGTTAGTATCAATGTTCAGGCGGCTATAAAATCTTGCTTTGGTAATAAACCGAATGACGCACGCCATAATATATCTCTGCTTAAAAATGCTTGTTCCCGATTTTATAAGTGTTCGCATGCCATTAAAGTCTTCCTGCTTGCTCGAAATATCTACCTCATCAGAATAATGAGGATTGAATATCTATAATGGCGAGGCGTATCTGCAAAAAAATAATAATTTATAACAAAGCGTAGGGCTCGTTGAATTCTTTACTGACTATATTCTATACGCTTTTCGTGTTGCACGGCAAACATCCTGTCAAGGCCACACTAAAGGAAACAGTTCACTGAGCGCCAGGACTTCTTTTAGGTCAGTTTTGGGCGTCAGGACTCCCCGTACAGCCTCATTAAAAATGTGTTCTTCATAGCTCATGGTCCCACAAGTTTTCATGAGGTCGTGTCTCTGATATATCCAATGACTTAAATGAGATGTATAATGAGCTCGCTGATTTTAACCAACAAAATGCTTTTTTGGCGGAGATGTTCAAGGCGATCAATAATCCGTGTTCAGCGAAGAAAACGTTTCATCATCATGAACCGACACGCGCTCTCTTCATGCTGTTCCTCATCATCGTTGTCTCGTTCACCTTGTGCTTCGCTCCTAGTAATAGTGGGCCGATTTCTCTCGCGCAGAATGCGATAAACGTGATGGGTCGGAGAACGAGTACAGAGAGAGAGAAAACGTGAGACAAAGAGAGAGATAGAGAGAGAGAATGACACAGAGGAATATTAGGGGAAACTTTTTTGTCGACATTCGAACCCCCATATCCACGATTCGAAGGCGAGCGTCTTAACCACGCGGCCATCGAGGCGCGTTAGAAGAGCAGAGCAGAAGCTTGTATAGTACGTATACCAAGACGGTGGGAAAAATAAGTGAGGAGGAAAAGGACAGATTTGAGGGTGACGAAAAGAAAAAGGTGGAGGGAGAACCACTAGGGCGTGCATGAGAGAAACAAATGGATAGAACAAAATGGAACGAGAGAAATAGGCATAAAGAGAGGGAAGATTGGCACAAAAAGATAGAACGCTACAGAACGACAACAGATACAGAAAAGCATGAGAAAGAGAAAGGGACGAAACACAGACGGAGAAAAAAATTACCGCGTATTTGCGTGTTTGGCTGTAAATGTCGTCGAAAGACGATAGCCTTGTGCCATTCATGTTTTGCCTTGCCTCAGACAGCGCCTCCTCTATGTCGAATCGGCCGCATCTGGCTGGCATTGATAAAATAGAGTAAAGCCCCTTGATCTAGAAATTAGCGACTCTCCTCTGCGCGCTAGTTTTCCTCCTAAATTCTCCTCGGATTTCTCCCCTCCCCTGGCCGGTGCGCTACGCACGGCACGCTGAACCCCCCATTGGCTCGTCGCAGCCGCATAAGAATCACTACGCGCGCTTGTTTAATCGCCCCCTTGAAGCATTCAATGAGAACCTGTCTCTTAAAGGGCCCCTAAACCACCCAGAGGTCGAAATTTAGTTGTGGCGTTGCAGTTGTGCACGTGTCTACAGCGAACGCTGGCGGAGTTGCACGCGCTTTTTCGTTTCGCTCTTTCCTTCGCTAGGCTGCGTTCGTCAGCTCGTCCATCCACCTCTCCGAGCGCCCTTCCTTAGCGTCCGAGGTGAAACGCAAGAAGCGCGCGCGTCTGCTAGAAGAAAACAGGCTCTTGTCCGCCCACTGACAGCTTCTCTTGCTCGCGACGTCACCTGATCATACAGGCAGTGCAGGCCAGTATCGAAGATACATGTATCTTAGATACTATCTTGCATACTCTATCTGTATCTTGTATCTGTATTGCGATACTTCTCGAAATACGGGTACCTGCATCTGTATTCCCGATACATTCGATAATGTATCGTGTATCTTAAGATACAAGATACTCCTATCGCAACACAACCGTGCGAAACAATAATCGCTGGCCAATGTCCGCTTCTCAAGCTGGTACTGGTGCCACTAAGCCATCTGAATAAGTCTTAGGGCAGTGACGCAATTTTATTTTTCCGCAAGGGTACTCCAGTGGGGCAGAAGATGAGGAAGACAAGTGCGCGGACGTCTACACCCAGCCCACGTACCTTTTGTTTGCTTGATTTCTTTTCTTTTAGGGGCGAAGCTCGTTAAGGCGGGACCCGTTCGTCCCTCGTAGTTGTCGTAGTCGTAGTGCGTAACCAGTCGTAACGCTAGTACCGCATCTTGACCTCCAAGGTGGTGCCGGTGGGAGATTTTTCCTGTGCGTTGTTGAACAATAAAAAATTCGCAGCGTGCGCGTTAACTAAAAGCCGTATTCTTCTGTCTCGCATTCCCCATTAGCAGCCATTGACATGTTCCAGTAGGAAACGTTAGTAGAAGTAGAAGTGTAAGTGTTAGCTAAAAGCCGACTTCTTCTGTCTCTCATTCCCATTAGCAGCCATTGTTTACCTCCAAGGTAGTGCCTGGTGAGATTTCTCCTGTGCGTGATTAAACAATAAAAATTTTGTTCAAAACGCCGTTGATTGATGAAATAAACCAACGAAAGACGCCAGATGTTTTCTAAAAGGAAAACGAAAGAACGCCAGATGTTTCTAAAGCAAAACGAAAAGACGCCAGCTGCTCAACGAAAGACGCCAGATGTTTTCTAAAGCAATGGTTTTCTACACAATGAAAATTCACAGCGTACATGTAAAATTAAAGTGAGCTGCAAGTCGTCATAACTCATCGAACCTTTAGTATAAACGCGCCCGATCTCACGTCGGTGATGATGTACTGCGCAGAATTCACGGAAGATTCACGGTTTACCGATGAACCTCCCTAGCTTCGCCCACTCATCATCATTCACTCCGTGGATATGCTGTGATTTTTTTTATTTGCGCCAATGCCGCGACACTTGCTCTTAGCCACTGTCCTGCGCCGCGTCTATCGCTCAAATTATTATGTTGCTACAGTGTCGTTATTGAATATTCTCTTGCGTCTTGCTCTGTAACGAAATGTGATGCGTGCAAAAATTGGGTTTCTTTGCGTCGCGTGGATTTTACGTATCAGCGATTTGAAGAATATCGTGGATGTAAGTTTGACTTGGATGCCATGAATAACTTAATGCAAATAAGAATCTAACAACGTTAGCACCACTGGTACTGATGCTAGATCTAAAAGAGCAAGCGTTTACCTAACAGAAAATATCTTGACGTACCGTATTTTTCACTTCTTGCTACATTTATTCAAAGAATATATGAAATCATAATTTGATTATTGGCACACGTGCTTTCTTAGCTGTCATTTTGTATCCTATGCATTACCTAGGTCTCTGCACTGCTTTTCCGGTCTGGTCACTGCAGTATGCCTTTTGTAACGCACTCCCAAAATAAGATCTCTGCTTTATTCTTCTCTCTACTTTATTTTCACTACTGTTTACACAATTGCACGTTGCCAAGGCGATGTTGAAAACAAGTATATAATTATGTGGGCGTACCTTGAGTAAAAAGTACAAGACATCCTGCTTATCGCTTAGGAAAATAGTGAAATTGAGTTTGCATTATAATATTGGAAATCATTAGGAGCCACCTTAAAGATGTTAGGAAGGGAATTCGAGAAACGTTGTTTTACAGAATGCTCTGTTTTGCTCATGAGCGTCCCAACGAGCCGTTTCAGGCAATTTGTCATAGGTACTCAATTTTTATTGTCTCAACAGGTAAGTTGACAATACTTCATGCTCTTAGCTATTCAGGGCGCCGTCTGTATTGTGTTTCTGTACTCATTCAACGTGAATGTTTGATACACAACCACCTCTCTATTTTACTTATACTTGTTTTTCGGGAATTAATCATCATCATCATCATCAGCCTGCCTACGCCCACTGCAGGGCAAAGGCCTCTCCCATGTTCCGCCAATCAACCCGGTCCTGTGCTTTCTAACCTAATTTTCTGTCTCCCCCTCACGCGTTTGCCATGTCTTGGAATCCAGTCAGTTACCCTTAATGACCACCGGTTATCCTGCCGACGTGCTACGTGCCCGGCCCACATCCATTTCTTCTTGATTTCAACTATGATATCCTTAACCCCCGTTTGTTCCCTGACCCACTCCTCTCTTCCTGTCTCTTAAGGTTACACCTATCATTTTCCTTTCCATCGCTCGCTACGTCGTCCTCAATTTAAGTTGAACCCTCTTTGTAAGTCTCCAGGTTTCTGCTCCGTAGGTAAGTACCGGTAGATGCAGCTGTTGTATACCTTCCTTTTGAGGGATAGTGGTGGACTACCATTCATGATTTGATATTGCTTACCAAATGAACCCCATCCCATCCTTATTCTTCTATTTATTTCAATCTCATGGTTCGGCTCCGCGGTTTGGTTCCTGTTTTAGGCTTTCTTAAATATTTTTCACGTTACTAATCGCCACGTAATGGGAGCTATAAAGTGGCAATAGCGCGATTAGCGGCGGTGTCCTGCGACGTTTTGTGGAACTATACAATACGTCTGAGACGTTTCTGTGTTGCACATGTCTCGTTGAATAAATGTTGCTAAATAGATTGCACGTTAGTGAGTATATCAGCAAAGAATTCTTTACGCCGGCAGGTAAGCAGAATAAGAAAATTCATTGCAGTTTTACGTCATCTACGTATACACCAGGGTTCTGAAACTGAGCTTATAGCCAGCGGGCCGGAGTCGCGAAATTTAGTTGCAAGGGCCGGTACAGTGAAGATGGTGGGAGAAAGTTTGAACAAAATGACGTTTGAAAGGAAGCTCTTCCCAGATATCATATATAGGTCATTTCTGAAGGGGACTTGGAGTCAGAATTCGAGAAACATCAATGTACAGAATGACTGATATCTGGGCGCGGATTCTGAAATATATAGTTTTTGTTCCACGGTTATGTTTCAGCACATGATGACCACATGTTGCTCACGAAAGGAATGCTTTAGACCAGTCATGTCTGTGCAGCTCACGAACATACTTATTTAGAAAATAAAAACAAATGAGACGAAGACGGTCATGTGTGCGGGCAGGGGTGCTAGCGGAAGGTCTCAAGCCCCTAGTATACACCATGCGTACCTACCCCCCCGCAAAAAAAAAAAACAAAGAAAAATGTCGCTACCAGCGTTGTTGCCGCTGTACACCTGTCCGGATATACGGTATTGTGCAAGCTGTCTTTTACGGACAATGTAAAAGTCCACATCGGTATTTGCTCCGTCATGCGAAAGCTTCTTATTGAAGTTATTGTGATTCTGTGATTATGCGGCAACCTGCTAGATGGTCGGCAAACTGTGCAAAGCAAGTGCCGCTGTCAGCGAAGTGTGCAGAGTCGTCCTGTGAAGAAGCTAAAACAAATCTCAATAAGTTGTTTTGGAAGGAAACTAATGTACTTTGAGCAAGAGGGGCAAAACATTAGGGTGGCTTGTTGGGCAAGTTGGTACATAGTTCTTCGTGAGGAAATGCCAGCAGCACAATCTTAAGAAGGTGGCAGTGAGAAACGCCGTCAAGCTCGTGTTTTCTGCGCCCTGCATTTTGGCTAGCATATGTAAGCGCGTTGCGCGGTATGGGGATAGTAGGTCCAGGTGTAATACGGCGCATGTCAACAGATTCAGCAGGTGTGATACATGCATTGTCTACAGTATTCCCCTGACATGTGGCAAAGAATATATTGGGCAATCGGGTAGGTGTGTGAAAGATAGATTGCGCGAGCACGCAAATTTACTTCCTACGGGCACGGGTGGAAATCTACCAATTCACTGCAAAGTGTGCGGTTGCGCCCCTCTTTTCAGCAACTTTTCGGTGACTGGGAGGGCTAAAACACAGAAAGAACGTGAAATTATTGAAGCGTTTCAGATTCACAAACTTGGTCCTGATAAGTGTGTGAGTGCGCCATCTCTGTTTTTGAATGACAAGGAGGTCCGGTTTCTTGACAGTGATAGGTGATAGGTTGCCTTTCAGTGATTCATGGTTGTTGCTGCGCATGCTCATATCGGTTTCTTGTTCGCGTCTTCATCGAATTAAAGTCAGTTGTTAGTCCAGCATCCTACCTGTCCCTGTCTCTTTTTCTTGGCTGTTTCTTCTGCTTTCTTTGGTGATGCTGGCATTTCCTCACGAAGGGCAAAACATGAAATACTAACAGACATTTCATTCAAGTGAAACAAAATAAGTCGAAGTTAAGAAACTTTCGAGCAGACATTTTCGTGCATAGGCGTTTGCTGCTACATTATATGGATCTATAATAACAAATTTGAGAATGTATCGAAGTATCTTAAGATACAATTGCCATGTATCGTATCGGATACAATTTTTGCGGCAGTATCTTGTATCTGTATCTCCAATACTTCTTGCCTGAGTATCTTGTATCGTATCGCGATACAATTTCAAAGTATCTTTGCCCAGCCCTGCATACAGGTGACGTCACGACAGCTGTTGGCGACAGGGGAAAGGCACGGAGAGGAGCAGGCGAGCGTCTGTTGGTGGTTTACGGGCCCTTTAAGCAATAGGTATGAGGAAAGCGGGCTTCCGATAGAACAAATTAAATGACAAATGTATTTTTAAGACGCTTCGATAAATACAAATGAGCGCTTTGAAAAACTTGAATATTGGCGGCGAGGAGTTACGGAGTCGCACCCTATCGGGCGCGCCTCGATTGCGTGCTAGGTAGGATACCGCGGGTGCGCCTCCCATAGGTTTTGCTGTCGGCGCTCTAGAAAAACACCTCGCGAACGCCCTCCAGGGCATTTCTCTAAGCACTTTGCAAAGGAACTGTGTTCTTTACTGTCAAAATAATCATTTTCGACGAACTGAAAGCACATAAAAGTCTACAGTCGCTGTCTCTTTGCGGAATATCGTGCACCCGCTTCACGCGGTCACCGCGTTGAGGACCCCTGAACCGGCTTCTTGCGTGAAAAGTAGTCGCTCGCTAAGTGCAAACTATGTGAAATAGTTCGTTAGAGTACACTGCCTGTACAACCAAACGGAGCATAACAGAAAGAAGCCTCAAGCCAGCGATCGCACGGGTTCGCGACGACTGACGGTGCCTCTGCATGTATTGAGCGTCTGCATGTATGTTCGTACTGATGGTTTCGCTTTTACTACGAGCGCATTTGGCACCGCGCTGTGAACATTAGGCCGCGAAATATGAGAATTTGTGAGTACATAAACAACTACTGTTGCGCGCACGCTATCAGTACAGTTCAATATCAATTTCGTTACAACTACGGCTTCGGTGCGCATGGCAACTTTGTGATGTGCCTTCCCGACGTTTCAGTGTTTTCTTTTTTCGGTCTAAATTTGCGTGCGTTTCAATACCGTTTGACAAGTTGTCTCGCACTGCGTATTGATCGGCCTTCTCTGTGGACAAATGCCGCTGCTTCTGTTTCGTTATTCAGTGTATTCGTTTGGTTTGGTGCTAACACAAAACGTGAGCAGATGCGACTCTTTTTGTAATGCTCTTTAATTATCGTTCCCTTTGCATTCCAGTGAACTTGCCGCTCTCTGTCATCAACATATTTATAGAACAAAGGTTCACCACTTCGAGATTGCTGGTGGAAGGAGAAGCTGTATACGAGACCGAGCATGTATAGTAGCATGTAACGCCAATTAGGGAAAAGAAAGAAAATACAGCAAACTTTGCCGGACTTGTTCTGCAAACGTCGGCTGTGAACTAGGGCCCACATGAGCTTGAAATAGCGGTGAATAAAATAAAAATAAACTAGCAGCCGCAAAAGAGGATAGTAATTATTTGGCGAGTACCCCGGCAACTTTGGCAGCAGTGTGGTGTCTAACGCCAACAAGGTGGCATATCTTTCCCACGAAGATAAATGAGGCTCCAAGAGTAATACATGGGGTTGGAGAGGCCCAACGTGGGTTTGAGTGTGGCACAAATAAATTTGGCCTTTTTAGCACATAGTGTTTGCGTCAGGGGAACGCAAGCTTCACTGAAAAATTGTCATTGCCAACATAAATGCAGCACACAGCCGCAGCATTTCACTCTTTAGTTATGTACGTCCACCAGCAAACGTCGCGTAGCTTATGAAGGCGAAAGACTTATATTCCTCTTCAACGGGAAGATTGACGGTCTTGACGCAAAAAAATAATCGTCAGCTGATGACGTCACCACATCACGCCACATATCTCCAAAATTTGTAACTTCATTATGACATCACTATGACGTGACATAACGTGATGTCACATGATGACGCATTTACACCTGATGACGCATTCCCATTTATGCCTCTTCAAACGGGAAGATTGCCCGTGGGCGTCCCGCGTCCGCGCGTAACACGAGTGATGCAAAAAATATGCGTCAGGTGATGGCGTGACCATATGACTTCATAATGATGTCACAGGTCACCAAAACATGTAGCGTCATTATGACGTCACATAACGTGACGTCACATGACGACGTATTCATACGTCATGGTCTCTTTTTACTGCCTCCGTGATCGGTCACGAAGGCCGTGCAAAACCGCGTTAGGTGCAGAACGTTTTTGGAGGAGGAAAAAAAGATGGCTTTTGCCTTCTAGTCATCTTTGGCGAATGCATAAGAGACATTGCGAGTTTTTTTTTACTTCAGCCTATCTAAACAATGACTTGCGCATCTCCAGCCGATTTTGTGGACACTGAGCACGGGGCCAACGATCAAGAGGTCGCACTGGAGGGTTCTGAGAATGTATGGTACGTAGTAAAAGTTAGCCCCTTTTCCAACCTTTGGCAAATTAGCATCATTTGCCGACGGGAAGCGCGCCTGAGCCATCGTCTCAGTGCGCATGGTCTGCTGCTCAGCGAACATCGGAGACCCGACGCAGTAACGAAAGTCTTCGTCGCGGAAGTGCTTGTTGCACAGAAGACTCGTAGCCGATGCCTACTTGTCGGTTCTTAGCTTCACAACCCATGCTTCACGCAGTTTCTTGTACCGCGGTTACCGGTGCAGGCTGACACTGGGCTCCGTTGCGTAAGCCCGGCACTGCGGCACCGAGCGGTAGAGCCCCATGTTCGTCTCCTTCGGAGGCAGTCACTCTACTACAATGGTTTCAATTGAGGAGAAAATGCGATAAAACTTCCGTATTTGAACAGACCGCAGCGCATGTGGGGCTTGAAATTCGTTTTTAAAGCACGCGGCAGCGCTCCACAAGCAGCCGACGCGGCCGCCGAGACCACGTGATCACGGAGGTGTATTAAGCGCATATAATATAATCAACATAAAGTATAGCCAAGAATTTTTTTCGTAATTGTGGTTTTGATGAGCTCGAAGAAGGCAGCCAAGAAGGAATGTGGTGGTTTACATAAATTGAATTGTGCCAAATGAGTGCACACGAAGCCTCTTTTGTGTCAATGCCACTCTGAGACACGCGCGCCGTATACGATACAGGCACGCATGCACGGACACGCTCATACACACGTGATAATGACATGCACATACATACACACACGCACATAGATACACACGCGATAATGACATGCACATACATACACACACGCACATAGATACACACGCGATACAGACTCACACGCACATAGATACAAACAATCATAAGCAAGCGATACAGGCACGCACGCCTACACACACGTGATATAGATACGCACATACACACGCGCGTACACACTTGATACAGACACATGTGCGTGCACATGCGAACAGACACGCACGCACTTATACACATGCGCATACACACGCGATATAGACACGCTCGCACATACATATACATGCGCATACAGAAGCGATACAGACGCGCACATAAATACACACGCGATACTGAGACGCAGACACATACATGCACACGCGATACAGACACACACGCACATACACAGCGATACAGACACGCACGCAATTACATACAGACGCGCATCCACATGCGATACATGCGCACACGCGCATACGTACACACGCCATACAGGCACGCACGCACATACACGCGCGCCAAAACTCAAACGCGCGCACGCGCAGGCGCACACATACACACACATACGTGCGTACACGCCTAAACACACGCGAAGACACCTACACAAACGCACGCACATGCACTTACACGTTAACACGTGCGCACACGCACATAGAGATGCATGCGCAGATAAGCACATACAAACACGCATACACCTGCACACACCCGTACACACAAGCCTGAAGGGTTGACGCCTGGAGGGTTCAATGCATTCGTGAGAAACTGAAAGCGCGCGAAGTTTGCTTGCGCTCGCTTCTCGTGACGTCAGGGACACCTGACTGGCAGGTATTGCGCGTCGCAGCCATTCAGCGTTGCGGATGCGCCGGCTCCGCGAAAGAGAGGGCGAAGAAAGAAGACGTTGACGGCCCGGCGAGGGTGAGGCGTTGTGGATTAAGGAGCGCCGCTACATTCCAACATCAAGGGGCTTTAAAATAGAGGAGATATGGACACCATCTGGCAGTGGCGTCGGGAAACATGAGCTTGTGCAGAATCTAGGAACACTACCAGGTGGCCCTGGCTAGCGAACCGGCCGCGAGCGCACCATGACTGTCCATGTAAACCATGCCCTACATGACATGCACGTCATGATTGTTATGTTACCGCATGTCATCTATGTTCGTCATAGAGGCACGTTTTGCAATACCAGTTTTGGTGTTTGTCATGCCAGCGAACCGGCCGCGAGCGCACCACGACTCTGGCATGTAAATATTGCCCTACATGACATGCATAGCGTGATTGTCAGGTTCCCGCCTGTCATTTATGTTCGTCATGCAGTGACGTCATGCAATACCAAATTTAGTACACGGCAAGCTAGCGAAACGGCCTCGAGCGCACCATGTGCATGGCAGGTTTGTCATGAAAAACATGACATACATGCAATGATCTTATGTTACCACCCTTCCTGTATATTCGTCATGGAGAAATGTTTGGCATTCCAGTATTGGTGTATATCAAATTATTTAAACAGCCGCGAGCTCTTTAAGGCCATGTCACGTAAATCATGCTGTACATGACAAAGATGTCACTATTTTCATGTGATGACCAGTCATTTACGCTTCTCATACACTTACGTTATGCCATACTAATTTTTGTATACATCCCATCAACGAAACGGCCAGGAGAGCACAAAGTTGTAGGCGGTCAGATAGATAGATAGATAGATAGATAGCTAGATAGATAGATAGATAGATAGATAGATAGATAGATAGATAGATAGATAGATAGATAGATAGATAGATAGATAGATAGATAGATAGATAGATAGATAGATAGATAGATAGATAGATACGCTCAAAGTCGAAGAAGCTAGCTACGAAATGCTTTGAATTTAATAAAATCACTAGCCCAATAGGCAGCGACAAGAAAAAAATAACCTTCGCTTTTAGAGCAATGACATTTAATCACAACAGTCATCAAAATACGTGACTGGCCTTATCCTGCCCTAAAACCTTCTAGAGGACTTAAAATGTCAAATACTCGTACATATTGATTATTTTTATATGATAGATTTGAAGCCTCAAGTTCGAAACTCGTCGGATTGTTGTTAGTATCAATGTTCAGGTGGCTATAAAATCTTCCTTTACTAAGAAACCGAATGACGCATACCATAATATTTCTCTGCTGAAAAAAGCTTGTTCCCGATTTTATAAGTGTTCGCATGCCATTAAAGGCTTCCTGCTTGCTCGAAATATCTACCTCATCAGATTAATGAGGATTGAATATCTCTAATGGCGAGGCGTTTCTGGAAAAAAAACTGAATACTTTATAACAAAGCGTAAGGCTCGTTGAATTCTGTGCTCACTGTATTCTATACGCTTTTCGCGTTGCACGATAAACATCCTGTCAAGGCCACACTAATAGAAACAATTCGTTAAGCGCCAGGACTCCCCGTACAGCCTCATCAAAAATGTGTTCTTCATAGCTCATGGTCCCAGAACCTTTCATAAGGTGATATGTCTCTCATATCTCCAATGACTTAAATGAGATGCATAGTGAGCTCGCTGATTTAACCAACAATATGCTTTTTTGGCGAAGATTTTTAAGGCGATCAATATTCCGTGTTGTTCGAAGAAAAAACTTTCATCATCATGAACCGACACGCGCTCTCTCCATCCTGTTCCTCATCGTTTTCTCTTTCACCTTGTGCTTCGCTCCTGGTAAGAGTGGGCCGATTTCTCCGGCGTAGAATGCGATAAACGTGATGGGTCCGAGAACGAGTACAGAGAGAGAGAGCAAACGTGAGACAAAGAGAGAGAGAGATAGAGAGAGAGAATGACACAGAGGAATATTAGGGGTAACTTTTTTGGCGACATTCGAACCCGCATATCCACGATTCGAAGGCGAGCATCTTAACCACGTGGCTATCCAGGCACGCTAGAATAGCATAGCAGAAGCTCGTATAGTACGTATACCAAGACGGTGGGAAAAAGAAGTGAGGAGGAAGAGGACAGATTTGAGGGTGACGAAAAGAAAAAGGTGGAGGGAGATCCGGTAGAGGGTGGATGACAGAAAGAAATGAATAGAACAAAAGAGAACGAGAGAAATAGGCATAAAGAAAGGAAAGATTGACACAAAAAGAAGGCTAGAGAACGACTACAGATACAAAAAAGCATGAGAAAGAGAAAGGGAGAAAAACACAAACGGAGAATAAAAAATGACGGCGTATCTACGTGTTTCGCTGTAAATGTCGTCGAAAGACGATAGTCTTCTCCCATTTATATTTTGCCTTGCCTCAGACAGCGTCTCCTCTATGTTGAATCGGCCGCATCTGGTTGGCATTGACAAAATAGAGTAAAGCCCCTTGATCTAGAGACTAGCGACACTCTCCTCCGCGCGCTCCTTTTCCTCCTAAATTCTGCTCGGATTTCTCTCTTCCCCTGGCCGGTGCGCTACGCACGCCACGCTGAACCCTTCACTGGCTCGTCGCAGCCGCATTAGAATCACTACGCGCGCTTGTTTAATCGGCCCCTTGAAGCAATAAATGAGAACCTGTCTCTTAAGCAATAGTTATGACGAAAGTGGGCTTCCGATAGAACAAATTAAATGACAAATATATTTTTAAGACCCTTAAAAAAGTGCAAATGAGCGCTTCGAAAAAAACTAGCATTGGCGGCGAGGAGTTACGGAGTCGCTCCCTACCGGCCGCGCCTCGATTGCGTGCTAGGTAGGATACCGCCGACGCACCCCCCATAGGTTTTGGTGTTGCCGCTCTACAAAAACACCTCGCGGAAGCCCTCCATGGCATTTCTGTAAGTACTTTCGAAAGGAACTGTGTTCTTTACCATCAGAATAATCATTTTCCACTAAATGAAAGCACAGAATTGTCTACAGTCGCTGTCTGTTTGCAGAAAATCTAGCACCCGCTTCACGCGGTCACCGCGTTGGAGGCCCCTGAACCGGCTTCTTGCGTGAAAGGTAGTCACTCGCTGAGTGCAAACTATGTGAATTAGTTCGTTAGAGTAGACTGCCTGTATAACCAAACGAAGCATAACAGAAAGAAGCCACACGCCAGCGATCGCACGGGTTCGCGACGACTGACGGTGCATCTGCATGTATGAGCGTTTGCGTGTATGTTAGTACTGATGGTTTCGCTTTTGCCACGAGCGCGTTTTGGCACCGCGCTGTGAACATCAGGCCGCAAAATATGAGAATTTGTGAGTACACAAACAACTACTGTTGCGCAGACGCTATTAGAGGAGCTCAAGATCAATTTCGTTACGACTACAGCTTCGGTGCGCATGGGAACATGTGATGTGCCGTCCCGACGATTGAGTGTTTTCTTTATTCGGTGTAAATATGCGTGCGTTTCAATACCATTTGACAAGTTGTCTCGCACTGCGTATGGATAGGCCTTCTGAGCGGCCAAATGCCGCTGCTTCTGTTTCTTTATTCAGTGTATTCGTTAGGTTTGGTTCTAACACAAAACGTGAGCAGATGCGGTTCCTCTTTTAATACTCCTTAATTATCGTTCCCTTTGCATTCCAGTGAACTTGCCGCTCTCTGTCATCAACATATTCATAGACCAAAGCTTCACAACTTCGAGATTGCTGGTGGAAGGAGAAGCTGTCTACGAGGCCGAACTTGTACAGTAGTATGCAAGCCAAGGAAAAGAAAGAAAGTGCAGTAACGTTCGCCGGACTTGTTCTGCAAACGACGCCTGTGAACTAGGGCCCACATGAGCTTGAAATAGCGGTGAATAAAATAGAAGTTATGGCAGCAACCAGCAGCCACAAAAGAGGATAGTAATTATTTGGCGAGTACCCCGGCAATTTTGGCAGCAGTGTCGTGTCTAACGCCAACAGCCCAGACAGCACAGAACGTTAGGCTGATGTCGGCGATAGACTGCCAGTTCTTGGCCCAAGAACGGCCCATGATTGACAATGTGCTGCCAATATTGGCTGTGCCAGTCTAACCGAACACTGATGTAGGACCAGCATTGACAACGTGCCGCCAATAATGGCTGTGCCAGTCTAATAGAACGGTGACTTTGGGCGAGCATTCAGAACGTGCCGCCGATATTGGCTGTGCCAGTCTAATAGAACGGACACATTGGGCCGAGTTATACAAGCAACAGCCAATATGGGCTGAGCCATGCAATTAAGCCGGAATTATTGGCCCGTCGTTCCAACGATATTGCCGACGTCGGCTAAACAGTCAACTTCGTCGGCGCAACATCGGTCCGTTATGAGCCAATTTCTGCGCCTAGTGCTGTTTGGTGCTCTTCGCTGGTCCCACTTCACACGCCGATTTTTGAAGTCCGAGAGAGTAATGTGCCGGACATAACATAAACATATTTCGGACATTAAATCATACACAGCTGGTAGATATGCATGATCGTTGGTTGAAATGGCGCAAGACTATTTAACTGAGAAAAATTTACCCATTTTATCACCTGCCAGGCATCCGATCCGGTGCTTCGGTACGAAGCAACCGCGGATCCGGCTGCCGTACGTAACGCAACCGTAACGGCGCGCTGGGTGTCGGATCGGACACAAATTGTATCGTATCGTGTGTCCTGTTTTGCTATCACCGTGATCGATTAGGCTGTCTCGCGTTGTTCACAGCGCAGTACCGGTTAACGGCTTCCCACTTGTAGGTGATCCACGTGTGCGAAGTGAGGGTTATGCAGTTGATCGAGTTAGAGCGTTGTGGTGATTGAATCGTATAATACTTGCGGTTGCCGTAATCTGACACGTATACCCACATAGTCTCTTGACGCCAGGACCACAGAAGTCAACTTCAACATTTTGAAATGCGTGTAGCGCGGTGTCGAGGAGTGCGTGGGCGTCAAGCACCTTGTGTAAGCTCCGCATCGTATCGAGTTCGAATCTCGGCCTGCTATCTTTTCTTTCGTGTCTTCTTTTCTTAGAATAGGTTGTTTACACCCTACTCTGCCCAAAAGAGCAGCCTACGTGGCAGGCACGGCCCACGCAGCATGACGCGAAAAAAAAACGCTTCCGTGAGATCGTAAGTGTCCTTACATTGAACATAACACGCCGAACCGTAAATAAAAAAAAACAGGAAAAAACGCGTGCATGCGGCGACAAAACCACTTTGATTAAAGCCAGAGTCAGTACCGCCCCCGCCCCCTTTCCTTTTAAATCGATGGAAAGAGGGGAGGAAAGCTGGAAAGTTGTTGCCTCGATCAAGAGCGGAAAGTTTTATTTTAGACCTAGCTGCTATCCATTGTTATTATTATTTCGTTTCGTTGTGGGGCTTAGGCTCACTGTTTTTCGAGATATTTGTGGATGTACCCACACAATTTGAAGGATTCGTCAGAATTCGCGGGAGTCTCCCAAAAAATCAGGATTGGCAGCTGGTGCCAGGCCTCGTCCACCGCACCGAAAGGGAAATGCTTATGATTAAATCTCGAAAGCTACGATTGTTGCAGTTCACCGCACTGAAAGGGGAATATTAAATGCGAAGCATTTCTTAGCGAACTTCTGCTACTTTGAGCGTATCTATCTATCTATCTATCTATCTATCTATCTATCTATCTATCTATCTATCTATCTATCTATCTATCTATCTATCTATCTATCTATCTATCTATCTATCTATCTATCTATCTATCTATCTATCTATCTATCTATCTATCTATCTATCTATCTATCTATCTATCTATCTATCTATCTATCTATCTATCTATCTATCTATCTATCTATCTATCTAGCCGCCTACGACTTTGTGCTCTCCTGGTCGCTTCGTTCATCGAATGTGCACCAAAGTTGGTATGGCGTAATATGACTGTATGGCGAACATAAATGACAAGTCATAACATGAAAATCATGACACGCATGTCATGTACAGCATGATTTACATGCTACCCTCATGGTGCGCTGGCGGCAGTTTCGCTAGTTTGATATACACCAAAATAGGTATCTTGCGACGTGAACGTCTAACGAACATAAATAACACGAGATAACATGAAAATCATGACACGCATGTCATGTACAGCATGACATACGTGGCACGCTCATGGAGCGCTGGCGGCCTCCTCATTTCCTGGTATCCCTACGTGAGATGCGAACCAGTGGAGGGTAATGTCGCATCCATCGTTCCGCAGAGCATGACTTGACGAGCGACCCTTTGGGCCAGATGTCCGCCAAGATCCTCGCGTGAGATTGCGGCCAGTGCTGAGCGAGAATCACAGAGAATCGCCGCTGAGGTGTCTGCGATGTGTTCGCCAAGGAGCTCGGCGGCTAAGTTGATGGCCGCGAGTTCGGCAACCATGGAAGGGGCGGGGCAGGGAAGGCGACACTTGCATACTTCTCCAAGAGATGGCGCGACACAGGCCGCAACCGCAGAGCCGTCGGAGAGGACAGAACCGTTTACGTAAACAAGGGTGCGTCCCATCAGCTGGTCGTGCAGGAGAGCGGCACATTCCTGTTGAATCGCTGAAACGGGGGTGCGCGCTTTGGCCTTGACACCCGGAAGGGTTATCCGCACTTCGAGCGGGGTGTGGCGATGGGGGGGATGGCCGTCCAGTTGCGGTAGGGGGCATCAGGGACGACTGAGAGAAGCTCGATTGCTCGCTGCCCGATACCAGAACGCGGCAAAGAGTAGAGCCTTTCAACAAGGTGCTGTCCGTGGGTCGTGCCTTTCATCCGAAATAGGTGGTTGAAGGCTTGTTTGGCCGCACGAAGGGAGATTGGCATTTCCCCCGCTTCAGCAAGGGTGGGGCCAATTTGGGTGCTGTTGGGGAGGCCGTAGAAGGTCCGCAGCGCGGTTCGGTGGTCCGCGTCAAGTTCGGCTCATTGGCTCTTTCGGAGAGAGGCGAGAGGGAGGCCGTAGATGACTCTGGCAGTAGCGACGCCGTTGTAAACACGCAGGAGGTGCCACGCACCTCCTCTTCCCTGGCGGCAACCGAGACTCTGTCAAGCAGGCGCTATCAGCACTGCTTGACTTCCTCGACGGCAGCGGCCTCCGTAACCGCATCTAATTTTTTTAAGCAGAATAGCAATCGCCAACCCGCTTTTTTTTCTCCTCTCTCTATCCTTTCTCTTTATTATCTTTACCATCCCCATTCCCCTCCCCCGTTCACTACTGCTGAGGTGACCTCCCCTGTGAGAGACAATTGCGGGGTGCACTTTTCTCTTCTTTTCAGTCATCAAAAACCACTCCCCCCCCCCCCCCCGCTGGCGGCAGTTTTTTATGATTAAATCTCGAAAGCTACGATTGTTCCAGTTGCTGCAACCAACAAGCTGGCATAAGTGACTGTTGACAGCACTGGAGAATGTTGCCTATGCTGTGAGCAGCAGCGAATTTGGGCATGTGCTCTGTTGAAATTTCTCTCTCTCAGTGTCTCAATATTTCGATCTTATCCTTATCTTTCTGGTTCCCTTCCTCCAGACTCAGTGTAGATGAGCAAAAAGGATTTTTGTGCTCATTAACTTGTTTACTTGGTTATCACATCTCTCTATGCAATTCTGTGCTGTATATATGTGCCTCCAGAAGCTTCTAATCGAGTCAAACAGAACTAGAAGCGAGGGTGAGTAGCATGTTGGTGCAAGCCAAAGTAGCTGCAGGCGCATATCACTTTTGCCGTATTGTCCTTATATCTTTGTGACATAATATATGCTGCGATGCACACATAAAGTCCTCATGGGGTCTTCATATTCATATAGTACAGGAACATGTTTCCCGCAAGACCTAATTTGTGTAACTGCATGCGACAACCATTTTCACCTTTACTTTCATAGTACAGATAAGATATTGAGCTCATCTGTATTAGTAAATTTTAACCTGGCCGATGTTATTAGAGAAACAGTTTAATTTGTGAGCCACAGAAGACACAAATATGTGAGATAGGCACTTTGTAGTTAAGGCCAGTTGCATAACCAGGGCAGTGGCGTAAATCACAGAGGTCAGGGGGGTCCTGACCCTCCTTGTATTCAGGCTTGACACCCCTTCCAAGTGCACCCCCCCCTTGAGATATATCATTGAAATATCATATTTCAAAGGTAAATATGTCAATTAAGCAATTCAATTGCTTGACAGATAAGCATAGTGAACTCTCCTTAAAATCAACTCTGAAATCTGAAACCCTTCCAGTGAGTAGAAACAAAATACTACAAGAGGGAAAGCTGTTTTTGGTTTCAAAATACACTGTAGATGTCACGCTTTCTGACATGATACGGGTGACTTCTGACGTGCCGAAAATGTTTATTTTTCTGGCCTTTGAAGTGCAATGTAAAGAATCCCCGGTCATCTACCATTATTTAGTTATGTACACGATTCGGTAGAAAATACTGACAACAAAGTATCTGTTCGATTTCTCAAATATAATAGCGTTATTAAAAAATATCTGGTTAATATAAACACGTTTTACAAGAATGATTCCATGGGTATATCGTGGGATACTAACAGGATATACGGTTGGAGGTGAAGTTAAATAAAATATTTCCTTTACATGTTACAGTAAAAAAGCGCTAGTATTTTCATTGCATGGTTTAACCCGAATGACATATCAGCTACACCATATAGCTGACATGCTACAGCCATTGGCGGATCCAGAGGGAGGCGGTAGGGGCGATCGCCCCCTCAAAACCTGTATCAGCGCCCCCCCTCCCATGCCTGCAGTGCCTGTCGCCCCCCTCCTTTAGCAAGTTGCTTCGGTTACCATTGCACAAAAGGGGAAAGAGAATCTTGTCCCCGCCCTCCACCTCTCTCCTCATCCTCACCCTACCACTCCCCGCAACAAAAACAACACAACAAAAAGAAGAGCCTGTCGGCCACTTCAGCAGTTCAAGCACAACACTCAAATATGTCACAAAAACATACCTTCAACACCTTTGTTGCACGAGAAAGTTAGGAGTGTACGCAAATGCTGGAAGTACCGATGGAAAAGAAAGCCATGACGCATATCTGGCTCATATTCCATGCACTGAGAGAAGAAACTTGTGCTAGGATCCTCAAGATTGGCTTCGGCACATCACTTGAATGTGCCCTCAAGAATAATGAAGCCAAGTGGACGATACATGACTGCAGACTGCATCGCCACAAGTTGAACACGTTAACCGCCAACCACGAATCCATGGTAGAGTGGATGCTGCAAGGAATCCTGAACACCTAACGCCATTGGCTCTAACTCATCATTCCCGAAAAATTGACCAACACAAGATTCTGCTGACAAACTGCCGTTCCTAACCAAGTGGCGAAACAAGGTTACCCCGCCCAGCTTGAACCACCTCGTTGTAAGGTGGTTGAATTTTTTTGGCTTCCATGCTTATAACACTGTCTCGCCGAATTCCCCGCTCTAAGCTCACGATGCTCATCATAGCTGGGAGTGTTAGGAGAACAATAAAGTATGCACGCAAGCTTTCAGAAGGCTTTTCATTAATGCAGCACTTACAATGTGAAATAAAGCACTAAAATGGTCCTCCAATGACATTGTACGTCTTTTATATAGAAATATTTATACTGTGTTTCTGCTATATTCCAGCATGTGTGGAAAGAGCCAGGCTTGCTTCAGTAAAGTGAGGCTTAGATGCTGACATGCTGAATGAAGATCAATGTGCTGTCTGTATAGACACTCTCAAACTCGGCTCGCACATTCCTCGATTTATACAGCCTTTGTTACTACCTAATGCTGTTACTTGCTGCAAATAAGTTTTTAGATATAAGAAGTAACAACAATATCCTCTCTTGAAAGAGTGCTAGCAGTATTTGAAACCATGAATACAGCTGTCAGCAACAAACTAAGTTTGTTGTACTAAAGATTCTGGGAATCTGAATAGCATTATTGTAGTGTGCTGCAGTCGTGGAAATGTGAAAAAGAACCAATTGAGCAGCATTTGAGCAATTAAGGCAACAGTGAAGTCGAAGAGACCTCATACTAGTGAATTTTCCCATCAGCAAGTAGAGGAAGAGCTACTACATGTGAATATCCTGTGCACACAGTAAGCTTTCTGGCTTCTATAGCTGTGCTAAACCTGCTTCAGAGCTGCTGTGTGACCGAAAATGCCTCTGAAATTGTTTGGAGTACTGTACGTCTGACATGTGGCAGGCTCCACAGCATTTGTCACATTATAAGATATCAAGGACAAAATGCTTGAACAATGCTTTTTGCTGTTTATGGGCACAAGTACCATCTTAATCTTTCATTTTTTTTCAAATGTGGCCCTACCTTCAGTGCTTATGACGTGGGTCAGTTGGGAAAGACGAGCACGACTTAGGACCATGAGCTTGTTGAAGTATAGAACTAAAACAAAGCTCAAGATGTGTGAGCATGCCATCTTTTATGCCGACTCATAAAAAATGTAGTGCCTGAACCTTTTTTGTGTGAGAACTGGTTGCAGGGATCAAGCTCACAGAAAACAGAAAGTTGTACTTTCTGTTCAAAGCCATTGAAAGAGTGCCACTGAGGCCACAGAAAATAACTTCTTCACTCTTATTGTGGCACTCAAGAGCTAGCACATTTGCAAACCCCCCCACAACATAGATTAACTCAATGGTATGAGATATATCTTAAAGCAATGATTCAATAATTTTAACACGAAAGTGTTTTATGCCGGGGTCAACCAAGGCTTCAGTGACGTATTTCCGTCACGGAAATGACGTCGAAAAAATATGCACAACAGATGGCAAAGAAAAAAAGGTACCCCCAACGGGCATCGAACCCACGACCGCTCGGTCCGCAACAACAGATGCCGGGCACGCTATCCACTGCGCCACGGTCACAGACTCTAGAGGCTTTACGAACGCGCCTTTTATATCTACCACTCTCCCGGTCGGCTGGGTGGTGTTGACCTCGGGGAGTGGTAAGGTAAAGTAATTAGTCTTTGCTGTGGCCTCCGCGACTAGTACCTGCAACGCGTTACACGTCCGTCCCATTCGGCTCGTTTTCAATATAAGTTCAATTTTGTCAATCCCTTAACACGCCGCGAGGCGGCGATCTTAGCGCAAACGTCGTAAAAGCGTCGGCCTCGCTCATAGCATCACGCTAATCCAAACCAAAAATTGCTCTGCGACGCGCGCCTGCCTCACCTGGCTGTAAAGGCTCGTTCACACCGGCGACTAGCAACGATCGCGCGACCGTTTGCGACTGGCGGTTAAAAAGCGACTCAAAGCGACCGATGTTCCCACCTGTGTGCGCCCTATATGCATCGCCATATAGAATTCACGTCTGCTCGTATGCAGCTCGCATTGCCGTTGCCCCGTAAAATCGGCTGACGTCCTGTTCCTGCGCATTTGATTGGCTCAGAGGTTTGCGAGTGCAGTCGCGCGATAGAAGAATCGAGCAGCGAGCGACTGAGCCAAAAGCACTCGCTTTGCGACCAAAACGGCCATTTGCGATCGTTTGCGACCAGTCGCCTTGCGACAAACTTAGTCGCGCGACCATTGCTAGTCGCCAGTGTGAACGAGCCTTAACATCGCTTTCCATGTTCACGCGCTCGCCCCGAGAAAAATCGCGGCCTGGCTACCGGGGCGGCACGACGCGCTTTGCGTTTGCCTCTAGTCCGGCCGTGGTGTTCAATCACATTTTAACATGCCGCGGGATGGCGACCAAGTTCTGCGTCCAATATGCGACGCTCTTCTGGCTATCACACCTCGTCCTCTCATTACGCTTTCACCGTTAACTACTGCAGCAACCACAATGGTTTTGTTTAATCCTCTAACGTCGTCGGGATGGAGATGTACAAGCAATCATCAAAGTGGGTGCATACACGTTAAACGGCGCCATTAGCTGGCAGACATCAATATATATTGTGCAAACTCTCTTATATCAATGTAGAGTAAGCATTCAGTTACTTATGTAAGGGCATGCTTTTACTTTCGTGTTATTCCGATTCCTATGATGGAGGGATCAACCGTGTTTTTTTTATAGCTATAACGTACAAAAGTGTCACAAACACGATTGCGGGTTATGGATTTTTTCTCACACCTAAATGATTATTTCAAGATACCAAATGTGGTGCATAAATGAAATACAGAAAGAAAGATTTTCTATATCTTGAAGAGCTGATGCCCGTGAAGTGTTTTTACTGGTTTCATTCAAAACAGGTGAGCCTGCAGTTTTAACCATGGCCTCCTGCAGAATGTTATCGATTCTATGAAGTAGGATATTTTCGCTCTTTCAGGCCATTTGTGTACTAATGATGACATCAACATAATAGTGAAACATCTGTTTCGTTTCCATGACATATTTGAGTAAAGGTTACTCAAAAGAAAAGTTTTGTGAAGTGCGCGCAGCATGTCACAGATGATGGACGGTTTTCATCCTGCATCATTTCATTAAGATATGTGCAGCATTCAAGTTCACTGCTCACATATGCGTCATTCTTCCTGTGCGCTGTCACTGTAGGTCAGAGCTTCTTTATGATGTCATGTATACGAGATGTGTAGTCACCAGCATGAATATGGGTTTGCTGCTGGTCAGACTCAAAGAACTTAATAACTGGGTAGACCTACAGTCATGCCGTAAACAGGTTTTACAGTGCTTCAGCCAATATGTCTGCCTTGAATGTCATGCGTATATGTTCCATTTCATTGCTCATTGGGTGGTAGGTCGTGGTCGAATAATGTACGCTCAATTTGGCTTTCTGTCTCTGTTTTGATGGAGGACGACATGCCAATTTCAAGTGACACAGCCAGCGGCTGACAAAAGCGGGAGCAACAGTTGCAGCTGTAATGTCTGGAGTCGGAATATATTCCATGCAACACTTGAAACATGCAGTCAACACGAGCCAACAAGTTTGGCTTTGGTAGGGTGGCAATGGCACGATGAGGTCCACAAAAATGTGGTCGTATCAAGTGTTTGGGCCTGCAAAAATATACAAGAATGTCACAGCGTGACTGAATCTTGAAGTCCTGCAAAGCGATGAACACTCACGAGTCTGCTGGTCGAACACCCACGTGATGCTACATCATATGAAATCTACCGTGAAAAACGTTTGGATTACCAAGATTCTTGGGTGTGAAAGATTCTCTAGTGGTGTGAATTCTTAATGCTGATTGCAAGTGGCCATAAATGATCAAGGCTTGTGTCACAACTTGTGTCACAACAAGCGTCTTCTGTTCCTGGCAAAGGAAACCACTGAAATTCTAGCAATGTTGACGCTTATAATTCTTGTACATGCCAGAATTCCTCGTCATCATGTCAAGCAGTTGCCACTTTTTTGAGATCTATTCCTCTCAGACAGGTGACAGCATTAGTTGGGCAACGTGTCAGGGCAGTAGTGACAATGTTGTCAGCTCCCTTGATGTGGCTAATGTCTGTACTGAATTTTGATATGTACGACATCTGCTGCAGTTTGTGGGTAGTGTGGACACCACTGTTGCGATTGAGGAACTTTAACGCATACATAAGATGTGGACTCATGTATTTCATGACAAAAACTCACTTCCTTACATGTAATGATGAAAATATTCTGCTGCTGCTTCAGTCTTCACCCAAAAGTGCTGTAATCTCAGTGGTTGTGAATTTTCAGGAAAAGGAAGCGATTGGGTGCCTGCACTTCATAGATGAGTTGTTGAAGCACATCAAGCACCTAAAGCTGCATGCAAGATGTCAATGATGATGCATATTACGTGGCACTCTCATTTGATTTTAGGGGATTCATGGTGTCACCAAGGTGTCTCGATCCCTGAAAGGCTGCTCGGGCGTGCTTGGTCCAGGGGAGCTCAATAGCCGCACTTCTGTGTATCAACAGCAGGAAGTGGAGAGGATGTAGAATGGTCCAGTGCCAAGGTACGAAATGGTGGTAGTAGTTCACAAGACAAAGGGACTCGCAGAGCTGACGTTTAGTATTCAGAGATGGGAACTTCTCAACAGCCAAGACTCTGTCTGGGTGTGGTTTAATACTGGAGACGCCGAGTCGAGATGAAATGGCCAGGAAAGGTAAGATTGTTGATGCCAAATACAGATCTATGTTGACAAATGTTCCAGGCTTGGCCAGGTGCTGGATCACAGATTGCAGATATGAATTGGGCTCATTTGATGAACTGCTTGCAACGCGCAGGTTGTTGAGGTAAGCCTGAAAGATGTCGAGGCTGTGTAAAATGCTGAAATGTCCATTTGGAGTTTCTCGTGACGAATGGCGTGAAGGAACTCAAACAGACAGAAAGGTGGTACTATCAGCATGTTCATGATGTCTTCTGGAGCCACAAGGATCTGATGGTAGGACCATACGAGGCCAATTTGGGAGAAAATTGTTGCTACATGTAGTTTGCTGTGACATCACGAGAATGTGAGGTACATTGAGTAATGATCGGGCATGGTTGCTTGTTTGAACTATATGGCTGAATTGGTAGTTGCTGCGAGGCCGTCAGCCTGCTGGTTTAGGCTTCAGAACCATTTGCAGAGCAACACCAACACACAGAACACGTTGGGCTGCAGGTGAAAGTCAGTGAAAAATCTGAAAATATATATATTTGAGATGGCTGCCTCAAAAATGCTTTTGAACTGCAGCCCGAGACCCTCCTACCAATACTATTTATCAGTTCTGTGGTCCCGCCAAGCCGTCCAAATTTGTATTTTTCTCTGTCTTTTTCTCAGGGACCATATTTCATACTAAGTTTAGATGTGGTAATAACAATATGACACCGCGGTAAAATGGATGAAACGGTGATGATGTAGTGCACAAGAACGTTGCAATGAAAAGCAGCAGCTGGGTTAATTGTCAAGCCTGAAAACCCAGTAGTAATCTGACATATCTTGCACCAGGCCCGTAACCAGTGGGGGGGGGGGGGGGGAGGGGGATTTTGGTGAAGTATGTGTTTTTACCAAAAATAAATAATAAAAATAGGTGTTTTTCTCAGATAGTCAAGGTTTTCAGCAAGTGCCCCCCCTCCCCGAAAAAATTCGTGGCTACGGGCATAGGCGTGCGCCCAGGTGGGGCGGTCGCCCGCCCCCCCTAAACACCTAAGAGGGGGGTGCGAAATCTACCCCGTACATTGAGCCTTCTACCCAGCAAACCATGAATGTCTATTAGATATCCATAGAATGCTAGTCTCGGGGTATTCAGTACATCTTCTGGATATCTACATTTCTCCACATGACATTTCACAGATGTACTATAGATCATCTAAAATGCACCCGGATCCCGCTGTGAGTAGGTTGTATGGATATCAAGGCTGGATGTTCTGTACATTTAAAAGATGTTTTTCGAATAGGCAGCGCACAAAAGGGCAACAAATACGCACACATAAAAGACGCAAACACAAGCGCTGACAGCTCTTGTGTTTCAGTCTCTCGTGTGTGCGTATTTGATGCCCTTTTGCGCACTACCTATTCGAAAATCATGGCTCACTAACTAGCCCATCAGTACATATTAAAATATGTTCATTCCTTAAACTCGCATGCACATGATGTCTAGCGGCTTGTGAGGTGCACTAATTATGGCTCTCCAAAGTGAACACTCGACAGACTGTAGGCCACAATACTTTTCGCTCACTTGAGTGCTCGCTTTATGTACTGTTGTAACCTGAAAGTAACTGCTGCAAATCACTATTCT
The DNA here is from genome assembly GCF_013339695.2 of Rhipicephalus sanguineus. Taxonomy (NCBI): domain Eukaryota; kingdom Metazoa; phylum Arthropoda; class Arachnida; order Ixodida; family Ixodidae; genus Rhipicephalus; species Rhipicephalus sanguineus. Next base: position 56,764,288 of record NC_051184.2, read on the forward strand.
GTAAATTTTAGTATTGTAGCGAAGCGCTCGTAGTCGGTAATGGGTCGTCCTCTCGAGCGCCTTCATAGTGGGTCGCCTCTTCTCTGAGAGCACGTTCCTCGTGCAGAGAGTCGGCCCCGCTTTTGACTGTGGCCGTCGCCGAGTGCCCGCTAATAAACGTCTTGACAATTTGGTGGAGGTTCGGGGTGGAGGTGCGTCTTGACAGTATAATTTTGGATGTAGGTGTAGGTGTCTCGGTATAAAAGAGCAGTTGTATTGTACTGCGTTCTATGCAGAGCACGCTGCATACTTCACATTGTTCCTTTTAGGTATATAGCACATGACATATCTGATACATCAAATGCGCAATACTCTTCTCAGGCTATTGCAATGTTTTGTTACACACAATGAGTACAATTCAATGCCCTGAAAGATTACTACACATACAATCGTAAGAGTGTTTCAATATTGGCGAAATGCAAGAGAATGAAGTGAGTCGAAAGCAACACTGTAGCATCACAAAATTTTATATGAGCAAAGCAATGCTGTAAACCATAAGAGTACATCTCAACGTGTAACAAAGCAGGCTAGATGTCTAAAGAACACAGATACACTCAAAAGAAATGAGGCGGTAAGATAAAAGTGAACTGTGCACCAGCTGAAGATTAAAACAAAAACTGACTGCCAGCAGTCCTAGCATAAGTCCAGAAAAAAACAAACTGTCTGCCAGCAGTCCCAACGTAAGTCCAGACAGGCTCTTCGGCCGAATTAGTGTGCGATTGTGGGTCACAGGAGGGGCTCTTGTTATGCTCAGTCTGATCGTTGCGTGGCTGGATTCAAGTAGAAAGGAAGGTGAAAAAAAAGAAGGCCGTAACAGTAAAGGACTCTAGAGTTCATGAAACTGCTTGGATTAGAAACGTGTCACATTGCTCTATTTCATGCCTTAAAGTGGCTCTCTTGCAAAACACACCAATGAAGCCCCAATTATATGATTCCGAGGGGGCACCCAAAACTATCGTAAATTGAAAAAAAATATTACGATACGCAGAGACTGTCGGTCTTTCCCCAAAAGAATGTGACATGAAGGCGCACTGCTTCAAGAAAAGTAGATTAAATTATTTTAAAAAACATGGCAGCTAAGTAAATAACTGGAGGAGGTGAAAGCTAATTATTATCCAATCTAACATGCCTTTCTGCACGATAAAATGAGTCAGGGCGTTACCTGCAGTGAAGAGTCAAGTACAAAGCTGAAACCTGCTACAAATGGCCTTCCATCAAGGGTGTCCAGTATGGTGTTATCACCATTATATGTTAACGGAGAACATTTCTTGCAGCTTGAGAACATTCATATTGGAGGGACATAACTAAGCCTTGCGTGTGATGCGTTTGTTCCCAATCAGGTGCAAACAAGGAAGCGCTGCTTTTATTAAAACGGCTAACATGAAAGGAAAGGCATGTCATGCGCTAAAGACGGCTACAAACGCTGCACTATATATATATATATATATATATATATATATATATAGCCTGCCCGCAGCAAAGGTGCTGTCTCGCTCTCTCTCTCTACTTCCTTACAATATATATAGGACAGACGATTACTTTTAGGGGTCGTCTTCTCTGCTAGACAGTGTATATATATATATATATATATATATATATATATATATATTTCCGAATGTTTTCGCCAGCACTACAAAATGTTTTTGGTCATTGGGCTTAGAATTATTCCTTTCATAACTATCCTTTCATATATCCAGACCTCAATATACTAGCTTACACACAACCTCAATGAGTTCCGTGTAGATGGTTTAGGTAAGAGCTTTTGAATAAGCTTGCGATCAAGGAGTATTCAGGAGCGAATTAAGGAACTGAATCACTGACTACTGCAATGAACGGCAAGAGAATTTCCCCATTCTATGAAGGCAAACTGTACTTTTCCCCTTTGCTAATCCTCAATATGGGAGCTGATCAGTTTCACCTAGCCGGTATCACTACCTTACAGGTGCCCTGCAACACTTTTTGAGCATGGTCAGAAAGCGCTGCCAATCGGTAGTCGAGGATCCCGAGAACACACAAACCAATATTATAGCGCAGCACGTGGCCTGGACTGTACAACGAATTCTCAAAGTCACCTAAAAATTGCTCCCCCTTCTCTCGACAAAATGATGTGTTAGTCCATAAATCATAGCGTATTTGTCCACAGTTCCGCCATGGGCTGATTTGAGCATGGCGCTTATTCCAACTAAGCTTTGGCATGCTGGGGAAAGACAACAAGCAAGCGCACACAGCTAAACAAATAAAAAGAGGACTACAGCTGCGACATACCACAAAAAACAAAGTTTACAAATACAGGGTACCACAAAAGGACATGCTAAACTAAGCTTATCAATGCTACTCTGGCAGCTACAAACCATTACATCAGGGAAACGAAGCAGAAGTAATGATGGCGATTTCACCGAGGCATGCACAGTGATACGGAACTGTGCGCTTAGGAAAACGCGACTGCGAAAATAAACAAAAACCTTTTTCACGCATTCACTAAAGGAAAGCATAAGAGAACGTACCTTTGCTTGCCAATGGCGCACTGCCGGGGAGGCGAGGGTTCAGAAATTCTTCCACGGTTCTTGTACGCAACACAGCACCCAACAGTGGTCTACGTCCACGCCAGACGACACGGTACGGAACTATGGGTTTAGGAAAACGCGACTGCGAAAAGAAACAAAAACCTTCATTCACGCATTACACACCGGCCTTATTCACTAAAGGAAAGGATATGAGAACGTGAGTACATTTGATGGCCAATGGCCCACTGCCGAGGCGGACGAGGTTCAGAAACTGTTCTACTGTTCTTGTTGCACGGGACACAGCCAGATAACATCTACCACACAGCACCCAACAGCCGTCAACGTAGGTACACATACGCCAGACGAAAAGCGCGCGGACGACTCTCGTTGCTGGCAGCGCTAGCAGATCGAAACCACGACCGGTCCAAACATGGGTACAAACGTCCAAACATGTGCGAAAGAAAACGTGATGGCGATGGCGGTGATGGTGACGACGTCGACGCGTGTCACAACTTAGACAAATATTATGTACAAATTGATGCCTTATATTGCCCTTTATTTTTATTTAAAAGTAATTGCACTAAGTTTTTACAAAAGTAATGATTTTTTTGTACACATCATGGCGGCCCTGACGTAATTTGCGTTGCAAACACTGTTGCAAACGCACATAAGCATAACCTTTGAGACTTAAAAGCGTAGGCTTCAAGATGTGTGTTGGGAGCAACAAATATCACTCTCCCGTTACAACGGGCGTCCGTGCGCGGCGAGATAACACCACAAAAATAACAAAAATAAAATGCGCCGATGGTAGTGTGCACCACTCGCACTGTACCGACAGTCGCACTTCGTGGATGGATGGATGGATGGATAAGGTTGTACCCTTTAGATCGGGCGGCGGCTTATGCCACCTAGCCGTAATACAGTTAAATACCAGCACTACGTCAATTGCTTGAATTAACGGCGCCTTGCGCCGCGGAGCCGCAACCACGGTATAGGAAGCGTGGCCTTCGAGATTAACATGTGGCGCGCGCACCGCCGGTTAATCTCGGAGGTGATGTAGGAAGGAATACCAAAAAGGGAAGGAAAAAAAAACCGCGACCACCTCGCGAGCCGACTTAGATCTGTGGGTGTACTCGCAGCGCGCGCCTTTGGCAGCGTTGATGAGCAGACGACAGCGTTGTTTTCATCAGCGGACGCCCGATTTATTCCGTTCTTTTTATTTCTCTTTTGTTGCATCCGTTTCTGCGAGCTAACGCGAGATATAAATGCCACTTAAGAAACTAGGTGGTGTTGAACGAATGCGCGGCGACAGAGCAAGAAACGAACATGGCCGAACACGCTCCGCCTCGACGCTCCGTGTGACGTTTACGGCGGAACGGGAGCGACATCTAAACATGACTGGTCTCTTGGCAACCGAATTTGTATTTTTATTGCGATAGCAATTATATGGACAGTCTCGGCTGAATTTTGCCGTCGCCGTCGCCGTCATGCGCCGTATATGTATAAGCATGTATATACACAAAAAATTCGCAAAGAAAAATAATTCAGAAACATGCTTCCGGAGCGCGGAATCGAACCAGAGACCTCTTGCTCCGCAGCGAGCGGCGCTAACCGCTACGCCACGAAACGCAGATCATCCACGTAGCTAACGGCGAGCGTTATATACACACCCTTTACCGCTGGACGGACTCGGAGACGGCCGGCGCTGTCTGCTCGCGCTGTTTTCTGGTGGTGAGGGGAAGAGGGTTGTTTCAAGCTTTCACTGTGGTGTCCGCGCTCATGTTACGGAGCGTACGAAAGTCACTTGAGCTGAAGGGACGCCGCTAAACGAACAAACAGACGATGAGCGCGAACTATCAAGTGTCACAGCTGGACACTTGAAGCACGCTAGTTTGCTTCGCTGCTTCGGCCGCGTTTGCAACAGGAGCGCTGTTCAAACTGAGAGTATCCATTGGCGAGCCTCACTTCGTATAGCACTAGTTTCTCGCTATCGCATTCATTGCTTCGCCCTTGCGGCGAAACTGACTTTTTCTCCTCAAACCACTGCCCAACATTGCCTAACCAAACTTATTGCACAAATAAAATGTTTTTGTTTGATTAAATGGCAGACTTCAGTGGATGCGCCGATCTCGTAAACTGTAGCGCGTGAAACACATAGACAGGGAACAGAAAAAGACAGTTCAAACATTCGTTGATTATTTATAATCTCTTGAATGTCGGTGTTTTGTGAAAAATAAGCTCAAATGTGCACCGCCTGTCACTGACGTCCAAAATGCGTCCATCGTTCACATAGCGTACATGTGCATTGTACGTCCGTTAAAATAGGCCTTTGTATATATTTTAGACGTCCACATTGCACAAAGGGAAAATTTGACATCTTTCAGACGCAAATACGACATCTTCTTTCATCTTAGATGTTTGGATTATACCGCTACATCCCTAGCAAAAATGATCATATTGGTCTATTGGTATGGCATGGCTCTATAGGTAGCATGCTGGTCTATTGGACCTCTATTGTCTATTAGTGTATTTGTCTATTGGCGTATTTGTTTTGTATTTGTCTATTTCCATTCTATTTGCCTATTAGTTGTGGATTTCTGTACAGGCATTCTATTTGCCTGTTAGAACTCTATTTGTGTATTTGAAATATATTGGCCTATTTCTCAGCTGGGAATTCATAATTTTGCCATATAAAATTATGGGCATTTGAGGACTGCAACATAGCAGTGCCTCTATAAAATGAACAAATTCTATTCGAAGGGAGGCATGTGCTATATTTATAATTATTACAGGATCACTTCATCAAATCGGCGATCTTCCCCACAAGAATCTTTCCAAGCATGATGTGCTTCCTTGTCGAATATATGCCACTGCACCGCTTCTCTGGGTAGTGCCTGAAAAAAAAAGAAACAAACACAAAATACCAGGAAGCAAGAATTAAAATATTTAGAAGTGCTACTGAAAGAGTAAAAAAAAATATATGCAGATACAACCTACTGTAGAATCAGCACAAGGAAAATTCCGGTGAGCGGGCGGTAGGTAACAGCTTAACACGACAGGGACGGATGTTTTGTCAAATTCGTACAGCAGATTCGATTATGCTTGTGCCCCAGAAGCATAACCGCAGTCACGTCTGTGGACTTTAAGACTTTGGACACTTGTGGGAAAGGTGAAACAGCACTAGCACCAAACCGATCCCAGCGTGTGAGCTTCGGGACTTCACAGAAAGCTCCATTTAATATAGTACCTCTCTACTGCAACCACGTGTGTCACAGAATGGGGTTCAGTGAGCATCACTAGTAATTGATGATGGGACGGCCACACAGGATTTTTATTGGCAATAAACTTCTTCCCTCTCCCATAAGTGTAATACTGAGAGTGAATGGAGGCATGGTTACATATTTTAGTCTTTTTAGATTATCACGAAAACAACGCGCAAGTCGATAACGTGCGTCTATGCCAGCCCACACGATGTTCAAAACTCCGGTACTGTGGAGCGCAAAAGCTACTAGAACAAAGGAAGGGGCTAACTTTTTCTTTGACAACGCCAAGTTCTCAGACTTATTCCATACCTGTTGCAATGCTAGGGCCGCGAGAGCTGGGCGCATGCAGCGACAAAATCATTTTACGTGGCTAGAGGTATGTCAATACATCTGCAAAGAACCGTCACTAAACACTGATGTATCGCTCTTTTCCTCGCTGCCCGGTGGGCACGCTGGCAGATGCGCGAATTAGTAGCACAGCAAGAGCAACATTTACTGACTTGCAAATATATAAAAACAGTTAACTTACCTGACAGCGGCAGGGTATGCGCTCAGAAGCAACCACATCTGTGAGCATCCTGTCAGAACACTCGATACCACTTACTGCTGTTGAAGCCAAAGACGCTTTGAGCGCTGAAATGTTTAACTTCTCATGACCGACCTTGCATGATCGTCGCGATTACACACGTGCGTTTTCGTGCAACTTTCAATAGACAAAAACATACAACATTTCTAAGCCTACAGACACCAACCGCGAACACGCCGCACAGCACAGTCGACCAAAACATCCGCTGCGGCTGTGGCTGGCTGTAGTCGGCTCGCTTGCTGGCTGGTGCTCGTGCCGTGGCCATACCACAAAAACAATATCTTATTTTTTTGCTATTGTATTGCAATATTTTGCTCTATTTCCAAACCCTCGAAAATATTCAGCTGCAGACACATTGGAAGGTTACAAAAAACGTAGCGAACCGAACTTTCAGCTGCAAAAATAAAAAGAAAATACAAGACATACAGCGCCTTCAAGCGACATTTATCTTCAATTTGCTCTTTTGCAAGTCTATGTCGCCGGTGTCACTTTACTTTGGCAGACTTTTGTTACTTTGGTTGCTCGATGATCGTTCGTGATTTTGTTATCGTTATCGTGTTTCCGCATGTTTCGAACTTTAGATTTTTCTCGTTTTTATTTCTGCAAGCAATGCGCATTAAGCCGGGCGACACCGCAGGTACAGTAGCCAGCGGCAGCGAACGTGATATGTTCATCATTGTAAGAAGTGCAAGCAGTGCAAACGCTCGAGCGAGTTCGCCGAGGTAATGTCTAGAGGAAAACAACAGCAACTATCTACTTGTTACAAGGGCGACGAAAAGAAACGCGAACAGCGCTGTTGGTAATTGTCTTGTCCGCGCTCCTAGCTTGGTGACAATAAACAGACGCTAATCTCGTGAATGTATAATGGATAACTTGCCAGGCTAGCTTGAAAAGTAATACGACCAGCGGAGCTGGTAGATGCCGTACTGTTCGCGTTTGTTTCCATAGCGTGCTGTCGAAGAACTGCAATAGCCCACAGAACGATGTATACATTATGGTACACATTCAAGGAGGAAGTGACGATTTCTACCCTACATTTTGACTTCGCTTGTTTTATTAACAGCTTATTTGCCCATCCCATTTGCACCATGCAAAGATAGCAGCACATGCTGCCTTTACAAGAGCATGGAGTCTCCCAGTGGAAACATTACCTACTGTGACGTTCCCGTTCCCTTTCTGTGAACCTCTTTTTGCGGGTTTACCCTACAAATATAATGCGTAACCATAATCTTGAGTACAGAATGAAATTGCACAAATTTACAGGCGCCCGTTGAATTATTTTTCTGACATTTATAAAAAATATGGCAGCAATATTTTGAAACACCGTTATGTAAAACAGCTGCCACTTTGCTCAGATATTGAACAAATCAAAAACTGCCTTTGGTTTGAATTCGGTACTGACTCTGTAAGTGAATTAAATACATATAGGTGGCCTTTTAATACCCTGCATAACCCTACGAATATGTGACTTTGGTGGCAATTGACTCCTGCTATAAATGACAAATAGCTGCTATTTATTGGTTCAATAGGTGACAAATAGATGAAACCTTTTAAAGCCCATTGGGGCAAACACGGGCCTATTGGTTCTATAAGTGACAAATAGCTGCCACCTATTGGTACTAACAAATACCTATTGGTTCTATAGGAGACTAATAGACGTCTCCTATAAAACCCTATTGGTTCAAATTGGTCCTATCGGTGACAAATAGATGTTGTCAATTGGCGACAATAGATTTCTGATAAGACCTATAAAGCTCCAATATAGCACTTATACAAAATTATACAAATAGGACCAATACAAAATTCTATTGGCATTTTTGCTAGGGGTACCGTGGACATTCGTGGTTTACTGGGTAGTAGCGCAAAATCAGCCCCATACATTGACTTAGTACGGTGGGGGGGGGGCGTTGCGACAAACCGTTGCCCCCCCACCTAATGCGGAACCCTGCGCACGCCTATGAGGGTAACTTATGGTGTGACGTAGCGTCAGCAGTCACGTTGTGGTACATACGTCAGTATTATCGGAACTAAGTGCAATTTAGGGTGCATTCATGTTTATGTAATGCGTAACTTTCGTTATTGTATTCCTCCGGGGTCGACCAATGCTTCAATATAGCTTGCTGACTCATAGGAATGCAAATGTAGTGTTTATTAGACTGCTATAAAAGCGGAGCCAACATTGGAACCACGGATGTTAATCTGATATGACAGCCTGTATCGTAGGAGTACATATGTAGTGTTCATTGCTTTCTTCTATAATTAGATAGCCAGCATCACAACCACAATACACGTTGCACCGACATTACGCCTTCATAGGCTGTTTTTCCAAAGAAATTTATAGACCTAACGTGGCTATGTGGTAGAATACCTGATTGCCACGCGGAAAGCTTGGGTTTGAGTCCATTCGTCGTGTCAACGCTTCCGATATCGGTTTTTCTTAACGGTGTCGCACTCAAATTACCAATGCCTGTTCTCGCCATTGCTGGGTAGATATAAACTGTCAATCACCTGCGGCGCATACCCGTACACCACGGCCCGTCGGAAACGGGTATGTGCCACACGTGTCTGGAGGAAAGGGTTTGACGACGTACTCGACATGATTTTCACGTTATTCATATCACGACCCGACAGTGATATTCGTCAAATCATCTTACCCTCCCATGCCATTTTTGGTCTACACCAAGCTAAGGAAGCAATTAGGAGAGCACCTAGACGTCCCAGGCAGCACGCCGCCATTGGACCGATCTTGGTCCAACGTCGGTAAATGACGGCAGCAATATTGGCCCCACGTCGGCAAATTACGCTAGCGCTGCTTTCACCCGCATCGACCCGACGTCGGCTAGCCGCCGTCGGGCCGATGCGGGCTTGCCGGCTTCAGGCCGACGTGGGCTAGCCAGCGTCGGTCCGAGACGGACCTGCCGTTAGTCAGCCGATGATGGCAAGCCGTCATTGGGCCTATGTATTCTAGCCAATGCTGGCGTGGTGTCGGCCCCGCCGACGTCGGGTAGCCGCCGGCGCGACCGTTTACACCCGTTATTATGTTTTAGCAGTGGTGGCTTACCGTGCGTTAAGCACGGTAGTATTGTACCGTCGTGGTCCGCACGTAGCTAGTTTATATGGGGACACCGGTGGTAGTTGCTCGATGCGTAAAGTAACTTGATCAGGCAGGCTGATACACGTGTTACAAAGTAAAATACCTGCGTGCCGACCACGGCAGTTCGGTATTACTGTGGTTACTGTACTGTAAGTCAGCAGCGCTAAAATAGACTATTCGCAGCCCAACGGCATTCATGGACTATCATTAGTGCCATATTCGAAAAATGTTTCCTAATTAGAACGACTGCTCCACTGATGTCTTAGTGTGCGATTAAGACCCACAATCCTGTCGAACCGTGCAAGGCCGAGAACGAAAGTCAATATTGTATCTAACACAAGTGAATTGATTAAAGGCCTGCTGCACCAACTACGCTTGCTTCTGAGAAATTAAAGAGCAACACATTTGCAAGGTGATAAACACAAATTTATTCACAGATATGAACACTCGCCAGCAGTTTCTGAATAATTATGCCATAAACGAATATCCAAACATCTATAGATACCATAGCCAACTACTAAAATAACCCCACAACCACCGTATTTCTCAAAAAAGCACGACGATCCTAATCGAGAATGGGGTCAGGTGCAAAATAATAGGCGTGAGCAGGGTTCCCCTTCAGGGTTGGGGGGTCGAAGGTTCATCGCAGTGCCCCCCCCCCCCTATGAGGTGGGCGCAAGGCAGACCTTGCGCCCACCTCTTCTTAGGTGACTACGGGGGCCGGCCGCCCCCCTGCCCCACTGTGCGCACGCCTCTGCGAAGAGCTATAATCTCTTCAACGTTATGCGCGGCACATTCACTATAAACATTGAAAGAACTAGAACGGGCAAAAATAGGTATAAGGATTAGCGAAGAATATTAGCTGCTTGCGTTTTGCGGACGATATCGCGCTTTTCAGTAACGACGGTGCCGAATCACGAAGAAAATTCTGGAGATGCAAACGAAGGCAGCATTAAAGTAGGATTAAAGACGGACCCGAAGAAAAGAAAGATAATGTTAGGCTGCTTGCCGAAAAAGCGAGATTAAGAGTGGCAACTAGACTAGAAGATAGTGTATACGCGTGAGCTAATTACGAGCAGAGGAGCACCCCCCCCCCCCGACGTTTATTAAGTTCACCAAGGAACGGTAGGCATTTGCAACACATGACTGGCAATTAAATTAGCGTTATCCTTTAAGCGGAAATTGCAATTTTTTCAGTGATAACTTAAGGGCCAAAAAGATGGATAAACTGTTGCACGCGACGCGAAAAACATTGCGAGCGGTACCACAAGATGCCATGAACTCTACATCTAAACTAGGTAGACACGCACGCAGACCTAATCTAAACGTAAGATTGTAACAGAAAGGAATGTTGCATAAAAACCACTCACGTGTGCCCGTTGGATTGCTAAAAACACGAGCGAATACAAAATGCAAGCGTACCGTATCAGAATACACAGAACACGATGGTCAATAGAAAATACGCGATAAGAAGAGAACAAAAATCTGATGACACGTAACAGTAGTGAAGACGTCGATATGAGGTGAGCGAGTTCAGCATGGAAGTAGGGGGGGGGGGGGGCACTGGTTTCTCGCTGCGGTGATCTCTGCCGAAAACAATGCCGGAATCCTGCCGCGTATCCGTCTCCTGCACGATTTTGACTTTCCACCACACATGTCCACACACCGCACTTCTTGAAGAATTCTGCTGGTCGGAGTGGAAAAAACCTGCTCCCGCAGCTACGATTGTCCCTCCGTCGGGACGCCTACCCTGCCCTGCCTGGTCAAGCGAGTTTCGCGACAATGACGCTGAACGAGGGGAAGGGAGGGAGGGGGGGTATAGGTTGAAGAAGACGAAAAAAGAATAAAAGTCACAGTTTCGCCGCAAGGGCGAAGCAATGAATGCGATAGCAAGAAAAGCGGCCCGTGATGGATGCGCTGCGACTACCGTGCGGCCATCACTACCCGGCAGCTACTAGACAGTTTTAATTTCACGTACGTAGGGACTTCTCATACGCAAACGTGAAAAGTAATAATAATATCTGGGGTTTAACGTCCCAAAACCACGATATGATTATGAGAGACGCCGTAGTGGAGGGCTCCGGAAATTTCGACCACCTGGGGTTCTTTAACGTGCACCTAAATCTAAGTACACGGGCCTCAAACATTTTCGCCTCCATCGAAAATGCAGCCGCCGCGGCCGGGATTCGATCCCGCGACCTTCGGGTCAGCAGTCGAGCGCCATAACCACTAGACCACCGTGGCGGGGCAAAAAAACGTGAAAAGTAGACGTACGTTACGTGCACGACATCTGAAACGCTTTTAGCTACACGCACGCGACGCGCGGTGAGAGTTACCACGTAGCTCTGCTGAGAATCATGAACACTGCGGTAGTTTGTTCGAGCGTCCGCGCGAGCAGACAGCAGAAGAGCAAGGTTCGCGCTGCGCAAATATAAAAAGCGAGAGAGCTGGCCGACGCCTTTAAGTGCGCCCGCGCTCTTCTAGCGCCATCTCGCTGGTAATGAAGAAACGCTTATAAGCGCCTCCGTCTCGGAGGGCTGCAAACGGTAAAAGGTGTGTATATAACGCTCGCCGTAAGCTGCCAGAGGGATGTACGCTTTGTGGAATAGTGTTTAGCACACCGCGCTTCGAATTCAGAGGTCGCTGGTTTGATTCCGCGCTTCGGAAGCATTTTTCTGATTTATTTTTATTGGGGATATGGATGTATATATACATACTTATACATATACGCAGCATGACGGCGGCGACGGCAAAAATCAGCCGAGACTGTCCATATAATTGTTATCGCAATAAAATCGAATTCTCCCTCTTTGAAAACACAGCTCAGTCTACCACAATGGTGTGCGATCCCCCCAGCGTGTCTATGAGCATGCCGTTTGAGAAAGGCGGTCGTCGAATTTTCAATGCATCATTTGTTGCCACATGTCGCTACATGAAAACTTTGCGTACACCACGTTGGAGCCGCATTTTGCATCGTATTTCACGTGCCATAATAATAATTTTACGCGACTGTTTCTGAAAGCACATGGGAAGCAGTCGTTGATCAAGATTTTTAATTGAAAAAGATATGTATGTCACAAAATGGACGGCAACGAAGTGCAAATACGAACTGACAAACACGTGGCAAACACGTGTTTGTCAGTTCGTTAAAGATGGTCAGCGGGCTAGTTGATTTGGAAACATTCAAACGACAAAACGTGTCTTCACTTCGCCCGATCTTCTTTGCACCATACCTATTTTCCTCAAGTAATCAACCCACTAGCTCAGCAACACGCTGAGCTTTTCACTATTTTCGTAAAGTAAAATTATGTGACATCACTGAAGCAAATGCTCTTGTTACGCTTGACCCAAACACGCGCGTGAGTAAATAGCTGTAAACACAGAGATCGGAAACTGTCCGTGTAGTACATGAGCGCTCGGGCCACACATTCAGCGGCTGAATGGATATACCGCGATAAATATGATAACAGGCTCGATTTATGCACAGAATTAGTATTCACATAAAACTTCTTCCGCTAAAAGCATTCGTGCGGGAATGTTTGGGTGAATTTTGATGCTGGATACATTAGTGAAGTCGGCGGACTAGTGGCAAAAACATTTACCAAACAGAAGTACTTCGAATTGGGCCCATGAAGTTAATGGTATGTGTTATAACATTTCAACATTTTTGATAGCGTTGCACAACTGGTCAACGAAGTGGTCATCTACTTGAGTCAGTTATTCTTCTAAAGACCACCTTTTTTTGGCAGAAAAGTGACAGTGCTAGTGATAGTTGTTTGTCATTGTGATAGCAGAAACTAATAAGGGAATGCAAGCTATTCAGTCGGCGATACTTCGCGCCCCGAGTCGTACGTGCGGCATTAGCACGGTACAATAATTGAACTTTGTTATTTTTGCTTGTACAGCAATCCATGTAGCGGCATTCTGCAGCTTAAGCTAGAAATATTCAAGCGCCTAATGCTCTATGCAATACGATTGTATCCTAGGCGTTCGAGCTGCCGGGCTTCTTCGGCGGGCTGAAGGTAGAGCGGGACGTCGAGGTTATTCCTGTCACTGACGGCCGGCAACACGGCGTCCAGGGTCGTTGAGGGGCTTCCGTGAAATAGTTTGAACGGCGTCATATGTGGGCCGTTTCTTACACTGCCGTGTTTACTTCAGGTTATGTGCGGAAGATATTATGGCGTCCCATATCATATGTTCGACGTACAGTACATTGCCAGCATGTCGGCGAGGGTTTCATTTCGCCGCTCGGTGAGGCCATTCGCCTGCGGGTGGTGTCCGTCGGTTACTTGTGTGGCTCTATTTCAAGATGGTTTGCGTTAGCTCTGCCGCAAAAGACGTACCTCTGTCGGTGACGAGGACTTTTGGAGCACCGCGACGCAGGAGGACGTTCTCAACAGGGCATGTATAACTGTCTCAAGGGAGAGAAGAGGTGTTCCAACATCGTCGATAAGCCATCGGCCCCGCCAATGTCAGCTGAAACACGGCAGAATGACGGCATGCTCGGCCCGATTTGGCGGTGAAAACCATCGGCTCGGCCGATGTCGGCGAAAGTATGGCAAAACGGCGGCTAACTCAGCCCAATATTGCCGGTGAAAGAAATCGGCCTGGCCGATATCGGCGGCAAGACGGCAGAACGCCGGTAAAGTCGGCCCAATGTTGCCGGTGAAAGCCCAACATCGGCTGAAAGGCGGCAAAATCGGCCCAATTTTGCCGGCGAGAGTCAACGGCACCGCCGATATCGGCGCCAGGCTGGCAATGCTGGCCCGACGAGGGGCCGCGCACAGCCGCCATAAAACCAATATCGGCCCGACGTTGTGTGCTGCCTGGGGTAGGCGTCTAGATAGATAAGTAGATAGATAGATAGATAGATAGATAGATAGATAGATAGATAGATAGATAGATAGATAGATAGATAGATAGATAGATAGATATATAGATAGATAGATAGATAGATAGATAGAAAGATAGATAGATAGATAGCGCATGTGGTGTCCTTGGGCTCCGATTCTTTTGCGTCGGGACCTAATGTCAGCGCTCCATGCACATGGCGGCGATAGCGAGGCAGCGTTGCTACTGGTACTACATTCGTTCGTTGATTGTTCTAACGCAACACGTTCACGTTTAGGGATACTTGCCATGCTTGGTTCTGTTGTTACCTTGGGCTGCAAACGTGAAGGGTAGTCTGCAAAGAGTGACGCTACTGCACCCTTCTTAAGCCACCGCTTGTTATATTCTATGAAATCTTCGCATCGTAAACGACGCCTGCATATTCTAGTGTAGTTTCAAGATGTATTAGGAGACCGATTATCACGCCGCCTAATTACTGCAAGCCACCTCTACCGAACACCAGCGGCAGCTGGAATTTCATGCAAAGACAGCCGAACACTGTATTAAGGCGAAAGCCTTAGATGCCTCATAAAACGTGAAAATTGACCGTCCTCGGCGTCAGCACGAGTGACGCAAAAAATAATTACATGATGACGTCATCACATCACGTCACAAATCATAAAATTTTGTGACATCATCGTGACGTCACATAACGTGACGTGGTCATAGTACATTTTCGCTTGGTCAAATTGAGCCGATCACGGAGGCAGTGCATGCCTCCGTTGATGTGCAGAAAGCTTGCCCTCCATCCTATCCTTGAGGCTGTAAGAAAACCACGTTAGGCGCAGAAATATCTCGGAGGGAGGCAGGGAATGTTCAGTACATTGCCTGGAAGAAAAAGAATCCTAAAAAGAATACCTATACTCATGACCAAGGTAAAGAGTATTTTTTTGCTGAAAACGAATACAACGAAAAAACAAGATGGGCATTATTTTGAGTCTAAAATTTGATTATTTTTTGCAAGATTTAGTCCTGATTGACTTCAGAATAATTAAAAATTTAATTGCACGTTAATTATGATTAAGTACTGAAACTCGGAAAAAGCTACATATTATTCTATTTCTCTTTCTTGGGATATAATATGGAGTGCTTTGGAAATGCGTTGCGTTATTTTGAAGCATTTTCAGAAAGTCCATCATAATTCGCGCCTGAATGGGGCTAGCAACACTTCACGTAGGTTAAATTCCCTTTGACGCGCAGCATGAACCGAAGAAGTTATTGTGTAAAAATTTTCGGTGAATAACCACTTGCTCTGTTCTCGTAACGAGAGGAAGTGTCGCAAACATGTCAATATTGCAGTGTGTTCACATAGAAGCACGGGAGAAAAGCGCACTTCCAGTACACTGCACAAATTGGCATTTCACTACAAATATAATTACAGCTCTCCCTCCTTCTATTTCTCTCTCCATATATATATATATGGAGTCTGTACTGCCCTGTCTGTACTGCCCAGCACTGTCTGTACTGCCCGCTCGGCTGCTCCGTTTGACTAAGGGTGGTCAGGTGGAGTGAAAGTGTGCTTTACTTCACTTTTGCGAAGAAATTCCTGAAACACGGAGCCTGCAAACTGGAGACCATCACCACATCAACGGGCAGCCCATAAGACGTGAACACAGAACGGACAGCTTCAACTGTTTTCTGAGCAGTTGTACTGGCTTGTTTGACTTCCACAAACAAAGAATGCGAGTTAACCATGACAAGAAAGGATTTGCCATCTTTTTCCGCGAAGTCCATGTGTACGCGCTCCCAGTGGTTGGAACACGACATCCACTGCTGCAATGGTGCGGCTGGAACTGAAACTCGGACGCTGTCGCAAATTTCGCATTTTTACACACTCCTCAAGGTCTTTGTCAATGTTTGGCCATCACACAATTCCGCGAGCAAGCATCTTCATTTTGGTACTTCCAGGATGCTCTTCATGCAACAAGTCTAAGACGCTCTGTCGCAATGAACTGCGGATCACTACACGTTTATTCCAAAAAAGACAGTCCATATCTAATGAAAGTTCGTACCTTCTGATAAAATATGACTACAGTTTTGTCGACTGCTTTCGGCCACCTTACTATGTCATTTCACGCACCATTCTCAGCTCTTTGTCTTTATCTGTTTCTTTCGCTACTTCTTTAGCCGTCAGCGGTAACTCTGGAATGGGCGAAAAATAGTTCACGGCTTCCTCATTAGGCATCCGCGGCAACGGTAACCTAGACAGCTCGTCTGCATTTCCATTCGAGCCACCCTTCCGGTACTCAACCGTATACTGATAACTGGCAAGCAGATTAGACCAGCGGGGGATCCTTGCTGCTGCAACGGAACTTGCATATTTCTTTGGGTCGAAAATGTAGGTGAGCGGCTGATGATCCGTCGCGCTAGTAAACTGTCTGCCATACAGATATTTACGAAACTTCTGAATGCCGAACACGATTGCAAGCGCTTCTCTTTCAATGTGCGCGTAGTTCCTTTCAACTGCATTTAGCGTTCGAGAAGCGTATGCCACCGGTCTATCTTTCCCATTGACCACATGACAGATAACGGCAGCTACGCCATGCGCTGACGCGTCACATGTTAGCTGCAGCAGTTTTGCTGCATCGTACAATTCGAGAACCGCATCACTACAGAGAGGATTTTTGCGACATTGAAAACTTTCTTTGCATTCCTGGGACCAATTCCATTGATTTTCCTTCCTGAGCAGCTTGTGCATTGGCTCTAGTGTTTCGGCCAGACACGGCAAGAACTTAGCGTAAAAGTTCGAAAGTCCTAAGAAAGAGCGTACCTCACCTACGTTCTTAGGTTCGGGCGCTTACAATACGGCCTCAACATTTTCTTTTGTCAGCTTAAGTCCTGTACTACTAATCTCATACCCGAGATTCTTAACGCTGCTCTGAAAAAAATTGCATTTTTCGGCATTTGCGCGAATTCCGTGCTCCTTATGCTGCTCTAGAACACGCTCATTGTTTTCCGCGGATTCTTTTCGAGTTTTGCTTGCAATCAGAACGTCGTCCAGTTAGCACGCAGTCCCCGGAATTCCTTTTAGGATTTGGTCCATGACCGACTGAAAAAACGCAGGGGCGCTTGCCACGCCATACAGAAGACGTCTGAATCGAAACAAGCCCAGGTGCGTGTTCACTGCAAGAATTTCTTGCGACCTTTCATCTAGCTCGAGTTGCAGATATCCTCTTGATAAATCCAAAACAGTGAAAGCTGTACCTCCTGCTACCGTCGCAAAAATATCTTCAGGCAAGGGAAGCTGATAGTGATCTATCTTAAGGTGCGGGTTTACAGTCACACGATAGTCACCGCAATGTCTCACACTTTTGTCGCCTTTCAACACCGTTACAAGGGGCGTTGCCCAGTCAATGTGTTGGACTCGGTAAACAACGTCAGCCTGTTCCAAATTTCTGAGCTCAGTTTCCACACTGTCATGAAGTGCATAAGGCACTGGCCTCGCTTTGAAAAAAATTGGCTGGCCAGTGTTCTTCAGCACCAAGCTTCCTTTGAAACCTTTTATCACGCCGAAGGTTTTCTCAAACACTTCAATGTACTTTTGCTTCAAAGGATTTTCAGTTGTCACTGTATTTGCTGACAATACCTGTTAACAGTTCAACCTAACTTGAGACAACCAATCCCGGCCCATCAAATTTGGCATGGCCCTCCCCTGTACGTTTTGCGCAATGATCAACGGCAAAGTGTGGTCCTTAGGTTACCCGGACTTCAACTCGCCCGGTTACTGGAATAGAACTGCCATTGTAGGCTGTTCACCTTACGTTAGTCTTTCCACAGTGCTTGTGCGGAAACAATTTCCAGAACTCACTTTCGCTCAGTATCGAAACTACAGCTCCCGTGTCAACCTGCATCTCGACCTGTTTACCGTCAATCAATACGCTTACATTGCACGCCCCCACCTTAGGCGTCATTGCCACTCTAAACAACATGGTTTCATCACCGGTAGCGTCTACACTTGTCACTGATCTAATTTTAGTTCTGCACAATTTTGCTAAGTGTCCCGTTTTCGAGCATTTAAAGCACTTGCTATACAAATGCGGACACTTCTTCGCGACTTGTGAGCTACCACATCTAGTACAGGCAACAGTGGTGCTTTGAGGGGCAAAGTTCTTTTTACCTTGTGCAGAAGACTGCAGTTGTCAGTTGACGTCGTCTTCAGTGGCACAGGCGCTGTTGGTCGCGTCGTTGCTACGGACTTCCTTGTTCTGTTCTTGCGCTGCTTCCATTCCCAGCGCTGCACTGTAAGCCTTTTCGAAGGTGAGGTCCTTGTCTTCCGTCGCGAGGAGCTTGCACCGGATGGCGTCGTTGTGTAATCCCACAATGAGGCGGTCCCGAATTGCCTCTTCAAGAAACGTGCCGAAGTTGCACGTGGCTGCCATCTTCTTGAGTTCCACGACAAAGTCACTGATGCCTTCACCTGGGCGTTGGTCTCTCCGGTAGAACTTGCACCGTTCGACTACCACAGAACGCTCGGGTGTGTTGTGGGTTCGCAGGGTCTCCACAACATCTTCGTAGCTGGCTTCTACGGGAGGTTTCGGAAAAAGCAGATTTTAAAGCGTGATAAACGCGGCCTCTCCGATAAGTGTCAAGAACACCTGCTGCTTTGCTTCCTTGCCTATCTTGTTAGCAGTTGCGAATGCCTCGAAGCGTTGCACGTAGGCTTCGAAGACATCCTTCTCCGGTGAAAACTCCGGCAGGTGAACCAGAATCCCGCGGCTGTTCGCCATGGTAGTGGGCGTTAAATCCGTAGTCCGATGTCCAACATCTTCATCACCATTGTTGTATCTTGACAAAGAAAGACGGTAACCAGGCAAACTTATTAGCAGGGCCTTGCTGCTTTATTCGACGCATCAGGGGCGTCTCAGTACAAGGATCGAAACATAAGATATAAGACCAATAATACAGATAGCTGCCGGCGTTTGATAGCCTTCAGAAGAGCTTTACATCATAGACACGTGGACAGGCACGCAGGCAGTCAGCATAGTGGCCGCACCGATCTTATCACAGATAGCCTCCAGCTTGCGCCCAGCCGAACGGCGTCATGCGTGCCATTATTCATATGCAACACTATCAATCGCGAAAATTGACCGTCGTCGCCCTCGAGATTTGGCAGGACCTGATGATACTTCGCGATACCTCCTGAGACTGGTGTCAGTGCCAACGTGAATGATTGAAAACAGCATTGAAAGAATGTTGTTCAGAACTCACCTGATAATCAAGCGAATGTCTGTGTGCAGCTCGCGTACGAAAAAATCCGTAAAACAGGGGGTGGATGCTCGAGCCAACGTTTCGACAAGTGGACTTGTCTTCTTCAAGGCTGGAACTGATTTCCTTAGCTATCGTGTGTATATGCTTCGTGCCCTCTCCAAAAGAGGGGAGAAGGGGTGGGGGGGAGAGGCCACCGCGACGATTGGGTGAGTCATAGGGACGGAAAAAAAAAAAAAAGGGGGGGGGGAGGACGGGAGGGTGTACGTTTCACTGAATGATTGTCAATGGAAGCACGTGGCATTTTAACAATAGTAGGTTCGAAAGCTTAGAAGAAGGGATTAACTCTCATTCGTTTTCGTTGTGTATGTACCATATCGAATCGATTCGAGAGCCCCCTTAGACACGTTAATGCCTGCTGGCTGGAGTGTATTGAACTTGTGAATAAGGTATGACTCTGTATATTTTCTGTCTCTTGGGGACCGGAAGTTTGACTGAAGTATGTAAAGTTTGAGATCTTCGAAGTTGTGACCTGCTACATTAAAATGCTGTGCCACTGCTTTGGGTAACTTTTTCGCTGTGTCCGCGCGATGCCCGTTTAATCTAACATTAACAGGTTGTCCCGTTTCGCCAATGTACCGTTTTTGACAATATGAACATTCGATCATGTAGATAACGTTTGAACTAGTGCAGGTGAAACTAGATTTTATATGATGGACGTAATCACTTCCGGTGCTTTTAACTATAACGTCATCTTGAAGGTGCTTACAAGTCTTACATCTTGGACGAGAACACGGTGTTATGTGGGCAGTAGAATGAGGGTTTACTTTTGCGTGCACTAACATGTCCTTAAAATTTTTATTGCGGCGATACACGACCTTTGGTACTCCGGGAAACGCTTTTCTAAGGCGCTCGTTGCTTGCCAGTGTTGGGTAATACTTACGGAGGATATTATTTATGTTTGGTAGCGCATTTGAGTATTTGGTTATAAATGCTGGCGGCTGGTTAGGCTGTGCTACGGGGGCCCTTTGAGCTAGTGATGATTTCCTATCTAGTTGACAGGCTTCGTTGAAGACCTTGTTTAGAGCATCATGCGGGTAATTTCTTTTAACTAATGTCTCCTTTAGGTTGGTTAAGTGGTGAACGTAGTCGTTGTCATCGCTACAGATCCTTCTTATACGCCGCGCCTGTCCTACAAATATCCCTTGTTTGCAGTGTCGCGGGTGATGACTAGTGTAATCTAGGTATTGCTGGCTGTCTGTTGGTTTTCTGTAAAGCGTCGTCTTTAATTTTCCTGCTTCAATAGATACAGTCGTGTCTAGGAAGTTAATTTCACTGGGGGAATGGTGCATGGTGAATTTAATACTAGAGTGAAACTTGTTACAGTGGTCAATGAATGCGTTTAGTGTACTTACGCCATGTTCCCATATGATAAATATGTCGTCTATGTAACGGAGATAGGTGGAAGGCTTCACTGGACATGACTCCAACAGCTCCGATTCTAAGTGTCCCATAAAAATGTTGGCGTATGTTGGCGCAAAAGGGGTTCAAGACGTTTGCGCATCAAGGAATTCTTTTTTGATAAGGCGGATACGGAAAACGTAAGCAATGACTGTTTGCGTCCGCCAAGCACTTGGACACCAGATGCAGAACAATGCCAAGAGTTAGATCAATATATAAAACTAGTCTCAAGGGAAATTCTGAGCACAGCTAAACGGAGTCGAAAGCCGAAGAACTTAACTTACGCAGAACAGGAGGTCTTGAAACAACTTTCAAACAGAAAAGACATTGTAATAAAACCAGCGGATAAAGGAGGTAGTATAGTAATCTGGCCTATAGAAAAATATAAAAACGAAGCTATCAGACAACTCAGCAACAATACGCACTATCGAAAATTAGCCACGGACCCGACTCAAGAATATAGTAATAGCATACAACATACGATCACGGATTTTCTAGCTAGGGAATTAATCACACACTCTGAGCACCGCTTCCTGATGCCTAAAAACAAGCAAGCAGGCCGCTTCTACCTTCTTCCGAAGATCCATAAGGTGTCCATAGATGAACTGCTTATCGCGCAAATCCCGGGCAGGCCTATAGTATCTAACAACAATACACCTACTGAGTCGCTATCAACATTTCTAAATCATCATTTATCTAAAATACCATCTAACCTACCGTCTTTTGTTCAAGATACACCTCATTTCCTTCGACTAATAGATTCTATTAACGAAACACAAACACTCTCGGATCAGGCCATTCTGGTAACTTTAGATGTCTGCTCCTTGTATACGAATATACCTATCGATGAAGGGATTGAAGCGGTCTCAAAATCACTCATAGAAAGCAAGCAAGCACATAATGCTGAAGTTTACCTATCGTTACTTAAACTTGTCCTGACGCTAAATTATTTTGAATTTGATTCGTCCTACTACCTGCAAACTTTCGGCACTAGCATGGGAACCCCTTTTGCGCCAACATACGCCAACATTTTTATGGGACACTTAGAATCGGAGCTGTTGGAGTCATGTCCAGTGAAGCCTTCCACCTATCTCCGTTACATAGACGACATATTTATCATATGGGAACATGGCGTAAGTACACTAAACGCATTCATTGACCACTGTAACAAGTTTCACTCTAGTATTAAATTCACCATGCACCATTCCCCCAGTGAAATTAACTTCCTAGACACGACGGTATCTATTGAAGCAGGAAAATTAAAGACGACGCTTTACAGAAAACCAACAGACAGCCAGCAATACCTAGATTACACTAGTCATCACCCGCGACACTGCAAACAAGGGATATTTGTAGGACAGGCGCGGCGTATAAGAAGGATCTGTAGCGATGACAACGACTACGTTCACCACTTAACCAACCTAAAGGAGACATTAGTTAAAAGAAATTACCCGCATGATGCTCTAACAAGGTCTTCAACGAAGCCTGTCAACTAGATAGGAAATCATCACTAGCTCAAAGGGCCCCCGTAGCACAGCCTAACCAGCCGCCAGCATTTATAACCAAATACTCAAATGCGCTACCAAACATAAATAATATCCTCCGTAAGTATTACCCAATACTGGCAAGCAACGAGCGCCTTAGAAAAGCGTTTCCCGGAGTACCAAAGGTCGTGTATCGCCGCAATAAAAATTTTAAGGACATGTTAGTGCACGCAAAAGTAAACCCTCATTCTACTGCCCACATAACACCGTGTTCTCGTCCAAGATGTAAGACTTGTAAGCACCTTCAAGATGACGTTA
The DNA here is from genome assembly GCF_013339695.2 of Rhipicephalus sanguineus. Taxonomy (NCBI): domain Eukaryota; kingdom Metazoa; phylum Arthropoda; class Arachnida; order Ixodida; family Ixodidae; genus Rhipicephalus; species Rhipicephalus sanguineus. Next base: position 56,787,132 of record NC_051184.2, read on the forward strand.
TAGTTAAAAGCACCGGAAGTGATTACGTCCATCATATAAAATCTAGTTTCACCTGCACTAGTTCAAACGTTATCTACATGATCGAATGTTCATATTGTCAAAAACGGTACATTGGCGAAACGGGACAACCTGTTAATGTTAGATTAAACGGGCATCGCGCGGACACAGCGAAAAAAGTTACCCAAAGCAGTGGCACAGCATTTTAATGTAGCAGGTCACAACTTCGAAGATCTCAAACTTTACATACTTCAGTCAAACTTCCGGTCCCCAAGAGACAGAAAATATACAGAGTCATACCTTATTCACAAGTTCAATACACTCCAGCCAGCAGGCATTAACGTGTCTAAGGGGGCTCTCGAATCGATTCGATATGGTACATACACAACGAAAACGAATGAGAGTTAATCCCTTCTTCTAAGCTTTCGAACCTACTATTGTTAAAATGCCACGTGCTTCCATTGACAATCATTCAGTGAAACGTACACCCTCCCGTCCTCCCCCCCCCCTTTTTTTTTTTTTTCCGTCCCTATGACTCACCCAATCGTCGCGGTGGCCTCTCCCCCCCACCCCTTCTCCCCTCTTTTGGAGAGGGCACGAAGCATATACACACGATAGCTAAGGAAATCAGTTCCAGCCTTGAAGAAGACAAGTCCACTTGTCGAAACGTTGGCTCGAGCATCCACCCCCTGTTTTACGGATTTTTTCATCGCAGCTTCCATCTTCCACTTCCTGCCGTTTTTTGGATCGCGTACGAAAAGGCACATGACCTCAGTGTAACATGGCGCCATAAATTACGTCATTATGCCCCAAATAATGCGAGAATTTGTGAAGACATCGTGATTAAATGAAGCAGCCAAAGCTTGACATCAGGTAGCGACGTAATTGAAGGACATTTCTGCTCGGTCATAGGTGGGCCGTACAAGGAGGCTGTGCAAAACCACGTATGCGCAGAAAGCTTATAATACATTGGATCCTGCATCCAGTGCAAAATGACGGTAATTTCAGAAATCCTTTGAAGGCGTAATGCGAAGGATAAATACACTGACGTAGAAAAAAAGGATGGCTTTCGCCATAGAACCGTCTCACGCCAATTCAAAAGGAACCGTGTCAGTGAAGCTGTTTAAGCTGGGCTTAAAGCCGGTGTCATAGACGAAAAACTCCGCGGGAATGCGCCACAGAAACCGGGTATGAGGCAAGGAGCTCCTAGCATACCCGAGCCTTACACACTTAAATATATCAAACGGTTGGAAAGGAACATGAGGGTGAAGAGGAGTCATGTGTGGGCGAGGACAAAGAAGAGATGGAGAGGACTGGTTAAAGCATGGCATTAGCCTTGTATAGTACAGTTTATCAAGGAAATGGTAAAGGAAAGTGAGCGTAAGGAAGACTGATGTGCGTCTACGGGGAGGGAAAAGAGCGGAGAGGGCAATATTGAGATAGGTAAAAACATAAAAAAAGAAGAAGATGAAGAAAGAACTGAATCTGCGTTTGCCAGGTGGTGGCAAATGTGTTCCAGCTCTTCTGTTTACTCGTTTCAAACGCATAGAATTGGCTTTAAGCTTTATTGTGTCGTTTTTATCTCTAGTAAGTAGAACGTTATATATTTATTGCTACTACAGGTAGATGAGGGCTCCTTACAGACAGCCTTCATTTTGAGAATATAACATTCTACTCCTCAACCGGAGGTTTCGATGCACGATGGCATTACCAGTGCTTTTAAATGGGAAGCATTTCCCTGCCAACCGACTGCTCTTTGACCGTTCCTATCTATCTATCTATCTATCTATCTATCTATCTATCTATCTATCTATCTATCTATCTATCTATCTATCTATCTATCTATCTATCTATCTATCTATCTATCTATCTATCTATCTATCTATCTATCTATCTATCTATCTATCTATCTATCTATCTATCTATCTATCTATCTATCTATCTATCTATCTATCTATCTATCTATCTATCTATCTATCTATCCGCTTAGGTCTGGGGGCTCTCCAGGTCGTCTCTTTACCCTGATATATACCAAAATTAACCTGTGCGGACGAGGTGTGTATGACAAACAGGATTCGCAGGTCATGACAAGAACAACAAGATTTGCCTTTCGCGCGCGTCGTGAAACGCTTTCCACCATTAACGTGCGGCGCACCAGCGCATTTCACGACATGAGGTATACGGTAATGCACCACAGGTTATTCACGATTTATGTCAACCCAGCGACAGCATGGTAGACACAGGCAACTTTAACAGCGAAACTGTCGTAGCTCTTGTTGTTGAGGCAGTGTCGCCAGAAAACTTCTCAAGTGTGTATGCGCCACAGAAATTTGGCAAGCCCCACTACTTTGCAAAGCAGGCGCGAGTGTTAAATGAAAACACACATGTAAAAAGAAAGAGAAAATTACAGGGAAAAAATGACGCTTTCAAAAAGAAAGATGACTGGAAAGTAGAGAGAAATGAAATGAAAAAAAGAAATATTAAAAGATACAGAGAGATCAAGAGAGTGAGTGAGACAAAGAAAGAAGGCGATAGAGATAAAGGGGGATAAGATAAAGAGAAATAAAGGAAATAAAGTCATAAAAAGTAAGTAGACACACGAAACCAGAAGCAGAGAGAAAGGGAGAAAAAGAGACAGAAAAATAGAAAGACAGAGAAAGACAGAAATATGCACACAGGAAAGACAGATGGAAAAAGACAAATAGAAAATAAAGGTGAGAAATAAAGAGAATGGAAGAGAGAGAGAGAAGAAGAAAGGTAAGAAATAGACCAGAGAATGAAAGAGCGAGAGAGAGAAAGAAATAGAGATGAGCAGTAAAAAAGATATAAAAACGGATACACAAAAGAGATGAAAGGAGCGGACAGAAAGAGAATGAAAGAAAAGAAACAAAGCAAAACGTAAGAGAAATGAGGAAGGCAACCAAGCTGCGTCGTACCTTCAAGCTTGGCACCAATTGTGCGAAGCTAGCAGAATTTTTCTTTATGCGAAGAAGTTGGGAGCTCGCGTAGCAGAAAATCTGGCGTACGAAAATGAGCAAACAATCAAAATCGTGGCTCCAGCCGGAATTGGACCCAGGAATTCTATATGGTAGTCAAGTATTCCACTACAGAGCGATGCCAGTGCTTTCAAGTGCTTAGGAAAGTACCTTATAAAAGTGCCATGTCGGTGCAACGCCAATTGCGGTTTCAGTATTTGCTACCAGCATTTACAACAACGTCAAAAACATTGATTACGCAAGTCCCTGCGAAGCATTCTTCGCAGACACCGAGTGCACGAATAGATGGGTAATATTGCGCAATAACGTGCTCTTCATTACGATAACACTGGCATGTCTGCTCCAGCAGTAATGCCGGCCTTATATCAGAACATGAACTACACTTTACACGTCAATGTAGCAGACCTACCTGGCAACACCCCCGATATTGTCGCAAGTACTAAATTTACACAGATACGTCGATCCATCTCGCAGCGCTTGGCACAAAGCCAAACATCAACAACGGGCTGATACTGCCTCACTACTTCGCATGAAATTGATTTCCAGAATGCTTGGGATTTGCCACATTTTCTTAAATTAAAAACTGAGGTAACAGTACTTCCCTAGTCCCGCATAAAACAGTACCAACTGAACTAAACATATCTGCAGAATCACCATCTGGACAATTTTTTTCAGCACAACTAGTGTTACCAATTACTCGATGCACGAAGTTCCACTCCTACGCGGTCGTTGTGGAATCTCCAGGTAATATTTTTTGTTGTATTGACACGTCACCAAAATGAGCGCAATGAGATGGCGAAGAAAAAAGAAGCTAGAAGATAGAGTTTCGTAGAAAGGAGTCAAACCCATACCTTTCGGTCCACGACGATGGCTGGCGGGCGTTTAGCCCACTGAGCTACCGCCAAACACATTGCGGAGGTTCCATGAACGCGCCTTTTATCCTTCACAATTTCTTTTCACACAGCTCTTGCATAGATGAATGTTATGTGCGTCCCAGTTAAAATAGGCCGGGCCATGTGTGCAACCAGGTTCGAAAAGAAACGCGCCGTTGCTACGACCCTTTACCGCACTGTTGAAAATGTTGGAACAATGGAGCTGGGGGCCATTGGGGAGCTTGGAGCCAGCTGGGAGTCAGTGGGGGCTAGTGGAGTTGGGAGCCTTAAAGCGTCTGTCCGAAGCTCTAGTGGCCATAGCCAATCTGAAGCTGCCCGAGCTCAGCAGATAGTTCATTGTCCAAGCAGACGCAAGGGACCTAGGTGTCGGGGCGGTACTGCTTCAGAAGCACGACAGTGGCATCTGGTCAGTCGGCTTTGCGAGCCACTCAACGCAGCCGAACGCAACTCCATCGTGACTAAAGGGATTGTTTCGCCGTAGTCTTTGCTCTCTGGAAGCTCGAGTGCTACATCAACGGTGTGCAATTCGTGGTGGAAACGAACCACATATCCCTCACCTGGCTTAAGCGCTTGCGCGGGCCTTCGGGTGGCCTCGCGCGCTGAGCTTTGACTTTGCAGCGGTACAACTTTGTTAAAAGCTATCAGAAAGGGAGTTCGAACGTTGTGGCTGACGCTTTATCGCGTGCACCCATTTTGGCGGCTCACCCTCGTGTCCGCCACTCCCGAGAGCAACTGCACAGTAGGCTCCGGGGCCTCTGGCTACAATAGGTCGAAAGGCGCGAACCCCAACGGCGAAGTGACTTTCGAATTAACAGCCTCGGGTGTGGACGCACACCTCGTAGACGCTGTCACGTCCGCCGGTATCGTGTTCAGCAGAGAGGACCTGATCAAGGCGGAGGAGAACGATCCGTTTTGTCCGCAAATTGTTGACGGGATCAAAGAGCTGAGTTCCCAAGAGCAGTGTGGCGGTCAAGCAGTCGGGCGCAAACAGACAGCTGGTATTGCTGTCGGCGCCGACTTCCGGATGCAGACTGGTAATGCTGTGGGCATGTTGGAGTCGTATCTCCTTGATGCCGATGGCGTTTTGCTGCGCTACGTCCCATCTGGAGAAGCTCTTCAGGAGTCTTTCAAGGTGGTGATACCCCGCAATCTAAGGAAAGCCATCATCGGCCATTTCTTCAACTCGCGGTTGGCCGGACATGCGAGCTGCTTTTCAAAAGTTTTGCCCCTCCGCTGCCTGGCCAGGCAGGAACCGTGACGCCCTTCACTGCGCCCGCTCATGCCGCGTGTGCCAATGTGTGAAGCCTCGCGGGGATAAGCCTCCCTGGCTGATGCAGCCGGTCGAGAGCCAGGAACCCTGCTAAGTCGTGGCCTGTGACATTATGGGACCTTTCCGAAGAAGCCAGAGGGGCCATGTTTTTCTGCTGGCTGTCACAGATCACTTCACGAAGTGGTTCTACCTGTTTTCCTCCGGAAGCTAACGGCACGCGCATTCTGGTACAAGTTGACCAAGATATTTACCCACTTTGACTTTCAGGTGAAGTTGATCGCTAACAATGCGTCCTGTTTCACGGCCAAGGTCTTTGTGAACGCGTGCGCTGCCTTTGGCATTATGCACCGCACGAAAATTGTTTACCACCCACAGGCCACCACGACAGAGCGGATAAACCGGAAGCTCAAGCCCTTGCTGAAAGCCTTTGCGCAGCAACGTAGGGAATGGGATGCGTATGTTAACGAGATAGACGTGTCATTGCGGTCCACGGTGGACCGTTTGACCGCTTTCTTCAACTTTGGGAAAGAGCTGCCTAATCCTATGCACCACATTCTTCGGGGTGGCAGTGGGACATGCGCCAGGAAAGCGGGCCCAACTGGCTACGCGGCGGAATTGTGCTCACGGATGGACGCAGCCCTCAACCTGGCACGCTCCAACCTGGTGAAAGCGCGAGCTGGACAGAAGACTCAGTACAACCGGTTGCATCTGGACGTGCACTATGATTTCTGTGATCTCATCCTCAGGCGCAACGACGTCTTGAGTGACACCACCAAACCCATCTCTTCCCTCGTGTGGACCAAGTGGTTGGGCCCATACCGACTGTAGACAAAAATGTCGCCTCTGGTGTACAAGCTGGCTGACTCCACAAAGAAGCAAACTGACGGTCCCGTTAACGTCTGCCACCCCAAATATTTCGTTGTCCACAGCAACGACTTTGGAGGGAGGGAGGCGGTCAACGAACCGGATGAAAACCTTGAGAAGGCTGGCCCCAAGTAATGCCACCGGTACAACCTGCGGGAACGAACCTAAGCAACCTTTCGTACACTAACAGATAGCTGGACCTTACTCCATACCGTGATACTGAATGGAGAATAACCGCTAAGGTGCGGCGCACACGTCTGGAAGTGGTATATGACCCTTTTCGCCGAAAATACCCTCTGATGTGTTGTCCGAGCCATAACCTGGCAAGCTGCCCCCTTTGCTAGCAAGCAGTTGCAGGCAGGCACCCTTTTCGGCAAGCCGGCTATGCCGGGACCATTTCAGCCCACTCCTGCACCACCCAGTTGTGTCCCTGCACCTGCCTTTACCGTGCTGCCAGCCTGGTGCTGAACCTGTGGCCTGCCGTTCCCCGGCTCCTCTCTGCTGTGGCCTGGTTCCTACCTTCAGCCACCTCCACCCTGCCTTGCCCACCTGGCAGCCTCGGCGGCTGGTGCACCCACTTAAGCTTGGGCCCAGGCAGCAGCGTGGTCGCTCCGGCTACCGTTTCCTGTCTGCCTGCCGTTCCTGCCAAGCCCCCGTGCCAGCGACTTTCGGTGGCTGGCTCCCGCACGCAACTTGCAGCGACGCCTCGTACGTTCCCGGTTGCCAACCTCTCCAGACCGGCGAACTTCTAGAGAGCTGGTTGCCCGCGTTTGTACAGTCTTGCCCCGTTCCTTTGGTCAGCGCACCGTCTGCCGGCAGAGGGCTCTCGCTTGTGGTGGAACTTTTGGTGGAATATTTGCTGTGACCGAAGGCAACCGTGCACTCGTATCAATCCTCCTGAGACCCGGCAATGGGAAATTTGTCCAATATATTGGACATTGCAACACAGCGCACCGCGGCTTTCCAAGCGCTTGCCTCCTCCCGGAAAGCGTTTCCTCGGCTGCTTGTGGGACCCGTGCTACCATCTAGTGAATGTGGTCAAAGTCGGTGTGTTTCCCGCCTCTCAGGAGCACTTCAAATGGCGGGATTGAGCACGAACGATTTTTACGGCTGCCGCCTAAGAAGTAAGTGGATTTATATTCATTCTTGGATGTCTTAAAGCGCATTTAAGCATTGATTTGTGTTCGTAAGACGTTGGAGCACACAAAGAAATTCATATTTGAGCAAAAAATTGGGTAGTTTTTTTGCATGCGTTGCATGTTTGACAATGTCCAATATAATTGACATTGGGTGTCAATGACAACAAAAACACGACAGCACGCGCGTGTGCTCTCTTGGCGCTCTACAGAGAGTAATACGTTTTTCGCTGCAGTTCTCTCTTTATTACATTTACACATCACGTATTTTTTGTAGGTAAGAGGCCCCGTGTGAGTAATGCCACGGCTGAGAAAACCTTGGAGAGAATTGCAGAGCGGGACACCTCAGACTTGGACCTCTCGGACAGTGATGACGACTCTGCTGAAGACTTCGTGTTTACTTCATGAACTTCAGGTTGCAACATGAAAACAAAGTTTTTTTGCGAAAAGTGCCAACTGTTCTATTGCATCACGAAGCAACGGCGATGCTTTGAAAATGCCCACTCATCTTAAACTAAGATTTGCGGACTGGAATTTACACGACCATTAAGAATTGTATTCTCGGTTTGGAAGCAGCAAATAAAAGTATATTTCTGTTGCGAGATGTCCTCTTTTTTGGTCACTGGCCTCAACTACGCTCTACTATCTGTTCCCCCAAAACATCCCCCTAGAGTCCCAATGTCCAATATATTGGACAACGTGATGCGGCCAAGTAACATAATATATTGAAAAACTACGTGACACTTTTCACCTTTGCACTCAGAAAAAGCATTTCTGAAAGTTTAACAAAAATCCATGACCCTAAATTCACTGTAAGTCTCAGGAGGATATGAGCTTCATCTTCGTGTTTGTGCTGTGTGGCTCCGTTTTACGGCCCCGGCCTTCTCGAAGACGACGCCACCACTTGGCCTCGGACACCCTTTTCACCATGCTAGCCTCGGTCTTTAGGAGGAGGGAATGTGGGAATCAAACGCGCCCACCCCTTTGGCGCCTCGTTTCCCAGTTAGCGTGTGTGCTGGCCCCGCGTGGCTCGAGCGCCGGGAACTGCCGTTAAGGGGCGAAATGGCTACCATGGCTACGCCGCCAGGTCTTTTTGCCTGGTGCTAGCGATGCATCGGTCTTCCGCGCACAATGCCACCTGTTCGTACATGTCGGGACAATGCTCGCTGCCCACCACGCTAGCCTACGCCACTGCACTTCGCCTGTCCGCATTGGCCGCCAGTAACAAACCCTCTCCCATGAGCTCACTTTTGTCTGGCGCAGGCTTGCCGCGTCAGATGCTATCACGCCTGCACGAGTGGTTGAATCGCTGCTCTAAAAGGCGGCTTCTCGCCCGTGCGCTCCATGCTGTCTTGGTCGTAGCGCCGCTAGCAAGGCTACTTGACCGGTCTTGTGGAGTTTCTATATACGGCCTGCAAGCCCGCGACTGTCACACTTTGCTGCAATTTGGGCTAATAAACTCGTGTTTTGGATGCGAAGGCATCTCTTCCTTTGGGGTATGTCCAGCGGCGTGCTAGTCGGCACTCACACAACGCATGCGCAACTCTCCTCCTTCACTCTCTCCAAGAGCTGCGCGTTACTCTCTCCACTTCTCTACCAGCACCTGCTTGCGCTTCTCCTGCGTTCTCGCTTCTGCTCTCGCGGCGCATCAGCTACTCTCCTCCACTAGTCTCCTCTCCTTCAAATGGTGGAGCGTTGCGCGCGTTCAGTTCAGCGCTTGCTTCGGTTGACTCCTCTGAAATGCGAGCTCGACATGCCGAAATTTTCTCCTGCGCAGCGGCGCGACGAGCGTCAGCGCATGTGCGTCCCCTTCCCCTCTCTCTCCTCTCCTACGCTGCTCCCCTCTCGCGCGCCTGTAGACCGCGTTCCCCGCTGCGACATTTTTTTCGTGGCCGCTACAGGGAGCGACCGCAGCACCGCCATTCGGTAGAGCCTGAAACGCCCTTTTTAGGCACTTTTTCTCCCTGAAGACGGCCGCTGGCCTAAGTACTGAGGAGGAAAACGCCCCTAGCTCCACTTGACCCTAGCCGGATCGGCAGCTATGACTAGAGTGAGCCATGACCACGACCACGAGCCAGCAGAGAACGCGCCGGTGTGAACTCACGCCAAGGTAAGTTTTTGCATTCGCTGTCCTGCGGTGTTTTCTACCGCGCGACAGAGCAAATGAGCTAAGCGGGCCAGGCCTTCTGCCTGGTGTGCTATGTTTGTGTGCCGTTCGCCTTCCAACTCTACCTTTATGAATTTGCACCCTGTGTGAGCATCGGCCAGTCGCAGTATATGATTACACCACAGTACAAGTGCTTAGCTCGAGCTCGGTTGTAGTCGAGGTAGAACTGCATTCAACAATTCATTATTTACGTGATGCTACGGCCTCAATCCCGAAACTTGATTTGGCGCAATTATGTTACTGCAGCTTCTGATTGGTGCAGCTATTTTACTGTAGGGAGGCTTCAATGTAATAGAGTTGCTGTTTTGTACATTTCCGTGTTGTTCTCTGCCCTTTGATATGCCATGATACGCTTCACGTTTCCAATACATTACACGGGGCTCAGTGCAAATGTCTAGCGCTAATTGTACCATTTTAATTACGTACCTCTCTTCGCTGCAAGTGTGCCTTCTTCGCCAGCACGGGGCACAGGCATAATTGCAGCACGTTTGGTGTAATGCAGTCCTACCATCAATTCGTATAGGCAAGACAACACATAGGACAGTGCAGAATGGAACTTTGTGCAAAGTTTATTTATTCCCCGTGACCTTGGGCGCTGCTGACAAATGTCCCATTTGTCTGGTGTGTGTAGAATTCTAAACTCATTTGCTGCATCAGCCAACGCAAAGCAGAACATTAAGCTGAAAATGGCCACTTCTCTGCATTGCAAGCTCTTAAGCGTGGTGCTGTAAATTCTGCATTGCCAGATATTGTTGCGTTCGAATCTGACTACCTGCAAAATTTTGACTGGCACAAGCACCCAGTTGCCGTATTTCTGGTAGACCAGCTGCACTATTATTACAGCTGTCGTTTCCCTAGGTTTTGTCCTAGCCAAGACACCACCTGGTTTAAACAGGCCACGTACAACTGTGATTAGAACTGTGCTGACTGGTAATAGCATGCACACATACACACTTTAATCACAATGGTTTACCTATAAATGCAACACATTTCAAAAAACATTGACTGCAACGGTTGATATCACTTCCTTTAGAAACTTGCTCAAAGCACATACCATTCTGGTGTAAAGCAGCTTGCACAGTTGCAAGAAAGTGGGCAGTTACCATTACAATTTACAGTGTTCCACTACGTCATTCTTTAAGGGGCTCCTCAACCACTTTTCCAAGTAATCATCGAATGACCTCAGTATCGGGCCTCGCGAATCTATTGCCGCAAAAATTTCTTCAATTCGTCAAGAACGAATACAGTTACAGGGATTTGTCAAACGCTTTCAGTGCTTCCCCTCTTCTCTCATCTCGACGAGCTTGCCCGAAGGTACACATGGAGGGATGGCATAGAGGAAAGAATTCACGTCATGAGCTTGAGCATGCGTGATGAAACACGATTGCTCTCTGCTGTCATTATTCCTGTTCATGAGTGTGACTACTATAGAGCACAGAGCAAGCGTGTGGCAGCACCCTGTGGCAAGAAACGCATCTTATCCAAATGCCGCTCTTTATTTATGTGGGATATTGGCCTGCTATGTGTTGTTCAACGTCAAACAGCAGGTGCCGACAACTGAGAAGAAAGTGAGCACAGCCCCTTGTATGAAAAGAGGGTGCCTGTGAAAATGGCAACTTCACGCTCCACTTCTAATCTCTTTCTTGCGCATGACTGCAAGGCTTGGCTGAGCTTTTCATAGTGGTGTCTGCTTTCCGCAGGATGTGTTTTCTGAACGAAGAAACAGTGCGAACTCAACATAAGGACAAAAGAGGACTCAGCGCTTGTTCGTGCCTTCTTTTGTTTTTGTGTCAAGTTCACGCTGCAACCAGTTGTTTCTAACAATCTGCCAACTTCCCAACTCTCGTTGACTATGTTTTCTCGCCAAGACTACATTTTTTCACCAAGCCTGACGGGTAGTTCATGACCTCTTATAACAACTTTTTCATGAGCAGAGTATCCTTTAAAGCTTCATGCAACATTAAAAAAAAAAACGTAGAATCAGCCCACATTAGTAAGCACAAAAAAGGGAAAAATTACATTTATTTAAGTTCTACACGTCTTTTCACTACTTTCTTTTCACATGTGCGATTTTCATCTTTAGAAGGCATCTGATTATGGTTGTTACACGCTCTACATTTCAGAATTCTAAATGTGCATGGTGTGGCTGCACTATAACATGCATAAAATATACAGCTGTATCCTTACCAGGAAATGGCTATATTTTCACATTAAGCTGAGGCATCTCCATATTTATGTAAGTGTTGCGATACTTTATTGGATGGCTGTGCATTCAGGCACATGTGGCTGGCGGTTATCACAATCTTTGTATACACGAAAAACTTGAGCGGTCATGCTTTATATCCTATAGATCTTCGACTAAGATTTTCTTGCTTGTCAATTTTATCAGTGTCGAAACTTTGCAGCATTCATGCACCTTACAGTAGCTTTTTTTGGCGAAACCGACCCGTTACTACAAAATTTACTAATATGATAAAGGTCTTCAAACTTAGGTTGCCTCTTGGTGATTGTTGCCAGAAGAAATAATTTACTGCAGTAATCAGAGTGGAGTGTCTGGCAATCCTACGCAATCTTTACTGCTCGGGTGGTACTTTGTAAGTGTACACAATGATCTGCAGTGATGTTTTAAGGCTTGCTAACATGAAAGCATTAAAACAAGCCGGCCACTTTTCCAGCAGTATACAACTTATCCTAAAACAAGCAAATCACAGCGGTACCACTTCCTGCAGCAGTGACTCTTAGGTTGTATCACAGCCTGTGCCCTATATTGGTACATCACTGAAAGACTCATCTAGCCTGCACAGACGTCATTATTGTCATTGTACCTCGAGGTTGCTAACTTCTTTTTAGTACCGTGTCATCTGTAACTCCGCTCATTCTCATTCTTTACTGGTTTGAAAAAAAATCGCGGCAATAGATTCATGAGGCAATAAACTGATAAGCCATTATATGATTACTTGGAAAAGTGTTTCAGGAACAGTTTAACACGCACTGTGTGTTAAATGCTGCTGTTACCAGGCTGATGCACAACATGGTTTTCACTCTAAAAGACAGGACATGCAAACACGGACGCAAGAAAGAAGTCAAGACACCACAAATGCCAACTAACAGCTGCAAAGGCACACAATGGCGGAAAAAAAAAGAAGGCATGAAAACTTATCGGCGCATGCTGATGCAATAGACGAACTTATCAATCCGGCACGTGTGGGGGTATACGTGAAAGATAACTATTAAGGCACTTGATTTATTCTTTATGCAAGTTTATAGACGGTTAGACGGCATGCACTACCACTATTATCGATATGCCATGCCTCGATCATTAGATGCGTTTCTTCATTCATATGCCTGTGCAAAACTGCGTATTTATCGAATTTTGCTGTGAACGTCCACTCTCGACACTGTAAAGATAGATTAGAAGGTGAGCCTCCGCTTAACAATACTATTTTATGTTCTAATAATCTCTGGTTAACACAGCGGCCCGTCTGTCCTACGTACAAGCAGTTGTAGCTAAAGCGAACCTTATAAACCACACCTGTACCGCAATCAGTGAATTTGTTGGTGTGTTTTACGAAACAAATGTTATTCCGCATCTTGTCTATTACTCGCTCATTCTTTCTCTGCACAGTGCACAAATCTTACCTAGCTTACTGACAGTCGTAAAAACAACATTAACGCTGTATCTACTTTCCACTTTCTTTAGCCTGTGAGAAATGAAATGAATGTAAGGAATACCTAGGACATTGTAGTGTCGCCGCCGGAAGTACCGTCCGGCGGGCCAAGAAGGGCGGCTCAGCGCCGGAGCGCCCGCAGTTGCGTCAAGACAGGCCGGAAACGGGGATGGGACTAAAGTTTATTAACAAAGAGATTTGGTCATACGAGTTCCTACATGAAATGCCCGTTGTGTGGCGCTCTGAATCACACAATCGAAATCGAAACTGGTAAGGCGCGACACCACATCATCTACCCCTAAAAAGGAAGGGAGTTGTACTCTGTATATGACATTATACAGTGGTAAGGCAATGAAAAGTTTGTATGAAGTAACACGTTGGCACACAATCCTTGAACATCTTGTAAGAAAATGATCAAAAATAAGTAACAGCATTATGCAATAGTTATCACATGTAGGAATGTATTCTTTATTAGGACAATATTTATGTGACCAGAGTTGACGTAGTTTGACTAAACTTGATGTAATGGATTTTTATTTTTATTGCATGAACCCATTTATGAACTAGTATCAGTAGTAATTAGGAACTTAGTGTCAGTCACCATTATATGTTCCCCAAAAACAGGATTATGCAGTAAGTAATATATGAAAGTAGTATATAAAGTAATATATAAGCATGTGAACAGGAGTATTATGAAGAAAATATATCAAGGAACGTAGTCCTTGTACCGTGTCGGCTTTCTTCGGTGCCGTTTGGGACGAAGGGGACGGTTAGTAGAAGAATTTGAGCCTTGGGGCTCACCTACACGCTCATCGGAGAGCAAACGCGGCAAAGTTTCAAGATTTTCCGTAGTCGGCATATTAGTCGACATATCTATCCCCCCTTCGAGAAGTGGTGCTTTGGGGCTGGGAACATCAGCCGATTGTTGTGAAGGTGCCCGCAAGGTGGTTAGTGGAAGTCGCACTAACTGTGGAGCTGCAGAGGAACATGGAGGTGGGGAGGAATTATGTTGATGCATGGACGATGTGTCAGGTGGAGGACATGAATTCTGCTGTGGAGTTGCATTCTGCTCAGCATGAACAACTACCAGCTTTGATGCATTCCAAACGTTGTTGAGACGATTGTTCCAGACGATGTTAGACATCACTAAGGCGAAAGGAATTGAATCCAGTTTGACTAAGGACTGAGGACTCTGTATTCATTCTGCTTCCCTGGCAGACGAACTTTAACTCTGAGGCCCACCTGTAGCTTAGGAAATTTTGCTCCACGCTTAGAACCAATGCGTTGCTTAGTTGCCTGTTGAACACTCGTGTTCTCACAGGATCCAAACTGGGCGAAGGAACGGAAGAGTTTGGGTGTAACCCTGCAATGTCAATTCCAGAACGCGGTTGGCGGTTATGCAGAAGTTGTGCAGGCGACAAGCCTGTAGTAGCTTGAGGCGTAAAGCGATACGTGCCAAGTACTCTGTTACAGCTTGTTTCAATGGGCGGCATTCAAGTTGAGCGAGCTGAATTTGCTCTTTCTAAACGCGGTTGAAGCGTTCAACGTGACCGTTAGATTGCGGATAGTAGTTCGAAGAGCAAAGGTGATGTATGCCTCTATCGGAGAGGAACTTCTCAAATATTTGAGATTTAAATTGAGGACCGTTGTCCGTGACGATTGCTTCTGGAAAACCTTCCCTACTGAAAAGTGCTGACAGAAATGTAATTACTGCTTCTGAAGCGACTGCATGGGTAAAGCAAACCTCAGGCCACTTAGAATGGTAGTCAACTAATGTAACTGAAAATCTGCAGTCGAAAGGAGCACGTTCGAGTGGACCGACAATGTCCGTGCCTAGCTTTTCCCAAGGTTTGTCTGGCCATGGGACAGGCTGTAAGGGTGCAAAAACTGGTTTAGCAGATTTATCTGCTGTTTGGCATATGACACAGTCGCGAACTGCACGCTCAACTTGGCTATCTAAGCCAGGCCACTAGTATCTTTCTCTAAGTCGCTGCTTAGTCCTGACAATTCCAGGGTGACTTTCGTGAGCCAGCTGCACGAGTTTATTGCAGAGTGAAGCAGGAATACTTACTCTATCTGCGCGGAAAACTAAGTTGTCTACATGGGACAGCTCATTTCTGATTGCAAAGTAGGGCAGTAGTTCTAGTTGAAGAGATCTCTTTTCTGGCCATCCGTTAGCAATGTATGGAATTACTTGTTGCAAAGTAGTATCCTAAGCTGTTGCTGCCTGTAAATCAGCTTTACTTATGCATGGAGTGACAAGTGATATTATCTCTTGTTCCAAGTCTGGAGAGACTGGAAATTGCAAAGGCAAACGAGAAAGTGCATCTGCTACAACATTATTTGATCCTTTGCAGTACTGTACAGTGAAGTTGTAGTACAAAGGTCTGGCGCACCAGCGTGAAATGCGTAATGGGCGTCGGCCCTCTGATCCAGCAGAAAGTAATGTAGTAAGTGCTTGATGATCAGTGCGCAACGTAAAATGTCTACCCCAGAGGTATACATGCCATTTCTCGCAAGCAAAGAGGCATGCTAGGGCTTCATGGTCACCGGTAGAATATCTGCGTTCAGCAGGTGACAAGGTTCTCTAAGCAAAAGCAATTGTAATTAACTGATCACCTTTGCGTTGTTGAAACAAGGCACCAGGGTTGCCAATGGTGGCTACTTTTCGCCAAATTGGCGAATTTGAGAGGCCCGTGGCGACCTAAAATAATGAATGGCGACATGGCGAATTTTTGGCGATTTTCAGCTTAGGTCTCCACTGAGTTATGCATCCTAAGCTCAGTGCCTTGCCAACGAATGAGCGGCACTATTCTCTGTATTTTTTCTGAGTTTTGAGGTGCACATTACGCGCCGTTCTGTATGTCCGTCCTGTAACTCGTGTTTATCTCCCCAATTCATCTAGATGCTTCTAACTCAATTCATCTAGATTCATCTATATGCTTCAGAGCTTCGCTAAAGTTTCGCTTCTGAAGGGGCGAAGGGGCTAGATGACGGGTTGGTCGTGTGTTCCGGCCATTTGTTCCGCCAAAGCTCCAACTATTCTGAATAGCTTCGCGACCTATTCACCGCTGCAGTATCCCCTAATCGAGCTCGTATAGCGAAGATGGGCGGATACGCGGGTGTTCGTGCAATAAAAAATTATTTATTCAGGCATTTTCTACTGTTCTCGGTGAGCGTGTGCAATGAAAACAATTGCTATATACCATTTCACAATGTCTACCTGTTTAATTATAACGCACTGGATTGACGCGGGTAGATATCAGTGATTATATATGAAAAGGACAGTGGCGTCCGGTATCATATTAGTTCACACTGAAAGGTACAAGACTCACTAATGAACGATACCTGTAAGAATTCTGTCTTACTACTTTAAATAAACCTGTTAATCCTGTTTTTTTTTCATATGAGGGGATGTAAAGCTGTCTACAAACAACGCCTTCGCGGCTTTCGCCCAAGGTTTACCACACTTTTACCTTTGAAACGAGCGGACAGGGATGGAAGGATATCATGAGCGTTTTATCCTTTCATACTTGCGCCTCCGCGCACATCTTGCGGCTAGTCGGAGAACCAGGTGCACCAAGCACTCCCATTGTGAAGGGGCGATGCGCCTGGCATTGAGAAATGTCAAGATACTTTAAGGGCTTTGAATGGCACTGTATTGTACGGGGCTATACATCACTGAAAATTCCTATTACTAGGATATGCTGCACACATCTAGAATGGCGACTTTTCTGGCGAAATTTCTAAAAAAATGGCGACTTTTGGCGACTTTCTCCTCGTTGTTTGGTGACATTTACTCGAAAGTCAGTGGCAACCCTGCACAGCACCCAAACCTATGTGGGAAGCATCAGTCGTTATGACTATCGGAAGCTTCTCGTGAAAGAGTTGAATGACTGGGTTTTCAGCCAGCACTTCTTTGATATTGTTGAATGCCGAATTGGCTTCATGCGACGAATTAAATGTTCGGCCTTTGCGCAACATGGAGCGCAGTGGTTCAACAACGTCAGCATAATGAGGAATGAACTTTGAGTAATAGCCAGCGAGATCAACAAATGAATGTAGGGATTTACAATCTGTAGGGGCAGGTGCATTAACAATAGCACGTACTTTGGACTCAAGAAAAGACAATCCTCTGGCACTGACATTGTGTCCTAAAAATTGGATTTATTGGACAGCAAAGACACATTTGTCGTTCAGTTTCATTCCTGTGTTGCTTATGCGTCTTAGTACTGCCTGTAAATTAGCATCATGTTCAGCACGCGTTCGACCCCAGACCAAAATGTCATCTAGGTAGCATAGTACTCCAGAACAACCTTTCAAAATGTCTGACATCATTTTCTGAAAAACAGCAGGGGCAGATGCTAGCCCGAAGCAGACTCTACGGAATCTGAACAAACCACCATGCGTTACAAAAGTGGTTCAATTCCTACTTGATTTTGACAAGTTAACCTGATGATATGCTGATGCAAGATCTAGCTTTGAAAAGTAAACAGCACCTGTAAGTTGCTGGAGAAGTTCTTCGATGTGGGGCAAGGGAAACCCATCAATCACGATAGCTTTGTTTGGTTCACGCAAGTCCACACAATCTCTTAAGGAACCGTTCTTTTTCTTCACCACGACCAGTGGAGAGACCCAATCTGATGCTGAAACACGTTCGATGACGCCTGCATTTTCAAGACGAGAAAGTTCCTCGGAGATTGTTGTCGAAGCAGGATTGGCAATCTTCGAAGCTTGGCAGCTACAGGCTGCACACCTGGGTGGCGTTTCACTTCGTGCATGTAGCCTTTCACCAGGCCCAGTTCCTGGATGAAGAGGTGATGAAATTCCGACGGAGCATTAGCAGGAATTCTTGGAGTTGCTGTACTTGAAACTTGTGAGCAAGACAATGTAGCGCCGTCGATGTGTACGTGGAGGCTTCGAATGGCGTCCAAACCGAGAAGTGAAAAACCTTCTTTTGTCACATAAAATGTGACAGTAGCAGTGATATCGTTGTACCGGACGTTTGTAGAGAAATATCCGACGTTGGGAATGCATTTCTTTGAGTAATCCTGAAGGACAATGTAGGACTCAAGGAGTCTGGTCCCCGGAAAGTACTGCTTGAAATCTTGTAAGTTCAGGAATGAGACGGTCGCACCGGTGTCAACGAGAAAAGGAATGTTGACTTGGCCAACTTGAACAGATATGTGCAGTGGCGAAGGACGGCTGGAGCGTTCATCAACGTTGAGAATAGTAACTGTATTTGTTACTGCAGTATCTTGCATTTAGCTACGTTTTGTTGCAAACTTCGGACATTTGATGAGCGGCAGACAGCTCTGAAGTGGCCTCGTTTTCCGCAGGCAGAACAAGTGCGGTTGCGGGCAGGACAGTTTGCAAAATTTGCGTAATGTTGAGACGATCCGCATCTATAGCAGAAATTCGATTCATATTGGTTCGGTTCATTCTGCTGTCCCGCAGAATCCGATGAAGGATGAGGACGGGTGTCATGTTGCCAGCGGCCATATTGGCTCCCTCCCGAGTTCTGTCGGGGAGGCCGGCGGCCATGATTCTTTTGGTTTGGTGGAGAGGAATGTGAAGTGCCTTGGCGGCCATCTTGCGTACCCGCTTGAAATCCGACCCTGTCAACTTGCGCGTTTGCGAACTCCTGCATTTCGAGTTCGCTACGCTCCTCTTCTTTGGCAATTTGGATTGCTTGATGTACAGCAAGGGTAGGTCCCTGCTGCAGAAGTCGTCTGCGGACTTGTGCGGTAATTCCGCTGAAAAGTTGATCGCACCATGGCATTGACGGAAGTCCCGAAATTGCATCGGCTGGCGATAGTCTGTAGTGCAGAAGCATAGTCAGTAACGGATTCCCCCGGTAGCTGTTTGCGCAATTTGAAGTAGTGCCGCTCCAGTATTTCGTTGCTCGGCGCTTTGAAGTGATTCTCGAGCAGCGTGACCGCTGCGATGTATTCATCTTGCGCGCCTTCGTCCCCAGTGCCATTGCCGTTTCCAGCCTGCTCCTGGGCAGCTTGTAGCGTCCAATAAACATCGAGGCCTTCAACTCCCAGTGCTTTCAGCAGGAGACTCTTCTTCAGAGCGGGCCGGGCGGTGTCTCCGGCGGCGACGTCGACGTACGCCTGAAAGACACGGCGCCATTTAGCCCAAGGCACGGGAGGAGTGCCCGGAGTTTGTAAAAACGGCGGAGGAGGAATAGCGGCAGTCATGCTTGAAACGTGGTTCACTGATGAGTCGCAGTCGACAGGATGCGTTGGCGAGTAATTGGTGCCAGCAAGCATTGGCAGTACGTGCACAGGGTGTGGCCGCAGTAGGCCTACCCCATTTCGTGCAGAATATTAAGTGGGGTGATGCCCCGTAATGCGGCTGAAAAGGTGGCTGGCCACGTTGAAATTGGCGGAAATGCCGGTGAAGGATGTAGAGGCTTACATTGTTTTCACCTCGTCGCCACTTTGTAGTGTCGCCGCCGGAGGTACAGTCCGGCGGGTCAAGAACGGCGGCTCAGCGCTGGAGCGCCCGCAGTTGCGTCAAGACAGGCCGGAAACGGGGATGGGACTGAAGTTTATTAACAAAGAGATTTGGTCATACGAGTTCGTACATGAAATGCCTGTTGTGTGGCGCTCTGCATCACACAATCGAAACCGAAACTGGTAAGGCGCGACACCACAGACATGCTTTTTTTCCTCATTGCTTTCTGCAACCATGCTCGGACTTAACAGACTTCTTTAAACATTCAGCGATAGTGGCCGCCCAGTCTTTGCACGCCCTGTCTTTTAGAATGCTTACCAACTAGCTCAGCTCTATGTTATTCTAAACATGGTTTTAATTCACAGTCCTGTAGAATGTCTTGGAATGCTTGTTCTGATTACAGACTGAAATGTCGCTAGTCTTGTGGGTCCTTCTTTCTTATTGGGCACCTTGTGCACTTGTTTCAGCACATGTGCTAGGTCAATACAAATTTAAGTGAGTCAGGATATGCACTTTGAGTGATGTCTTCAAATAAACAACAAAAGCGAGCTTTCCACATTGAAATTTTTATTGGCATTTCAGAAGCAACACAGCAAGATGACCAAAGGATGTACCACTTCAAGATGGAAATGGCTATGTTCGAAGATATTTTAGAGATGTACAACAAGGAAGATATTGGGATTCTCGTTGCATCAATATATGCGATCTGAAATAGCAATGTCCAAAACTTAACGGGCACTTTCACGTAGAGAGAGCCTTCCTTATTACAGCACTTATTCGCAAGATTTCAGCGTACTGAAATCTTTGAACAACATGAATGTTGCTCTAATTATTTATGTATGACATTTCTATACAGTATCATGTGCTTATAAGCTTTGTTTATCAATGTCTTGTATTAATGTAATTTCTTTGTTTTCGGTACAATTAACTTATGTACCTATTTGTGATTTGTATCCAATAATCATGCGCAAGAGGTCATGGTATGGTCTCATAACCGAGGTACACTCTTCTGTGTATCCCTTTTTGTTGTAACCATGTTTTGCAATATAAATGTTTGAATAAAAAGTGGCATCAAGAAATTGAAAGATTACAAGCCGATCAGCTTACTCATGACTGCCAACAAGGCATTTACAAAAGTAATAGCTAATAGAATTAGGACCACCTTAGAATCTAATCAACCAAATGAGTAAACAGGATTTCATACAGGCTACTCAACAATATACCATATTAGCACTGTCGAAGATGTTATGGATACGTGCATGGGATATAACCAACCTCTATATATAACCTTCACAAATAATGAGAAAGCATTTGAGTCAGTTGAAACCTCACCAGTTGTGCAGGCATTGCAGAATTGGCATGTACACAAACTGTATACAAAAATACTGGCTGAACTATAGCTTGCTGAGCCATGGCAGTACACATGCGAAGTTTACTACATTGTTATAAAGCGGACAATCAACACTGCCACGTCAACTGTTGTTAGACAACCGTTGATTATTCACGATCTATACGGTGTGGCTGCAGCATGGTGGTCATTGCAGCACATTTGTCTGCTACAGCAAAATCACCGACTATAAATGGTATGTCTTTCTCTTGTCTAACCCACACAAAATGTCTTATAAAACTTCCAGTGTCTATTTTAGATGTTCCTGGGATGATATAGACCAGGGGTCTCAAACATGCGGGCTGGACCTTTCGCTAGCGGCATACCCACGAATGACTGTCTTTGTCCAGAACTTTTTTTTTTCTTAATAGTCTTTTAGCAACCTACGGTAAGGCAGTACAGTAGCGCTCCTCCTTTCCTGCTTTTAAACCGCTCCCAGTTCAGGTGACAGTGCGTCCTCGAAACGACAGGTTCCTCGTTAACAATGCGTAGGCTGACAGGCAACAATGACGCGTGACAACCACACAGTAATTTTTGAAAAAGTTTTTGTGGTGTTGGGGTGCCTTCACCGGCAAAAGCACAACGAGCGGGAAAGGAGGAGCGCTACCATACAGCCTTACCGTATTTCCGTTACTTGCTAAAAGACTCTAATAAGTATGTTTATGAGCTCCAGAGACGCGACTGGTTTTAAGCTTTTTTAGGGGCGAAGCTCCTTAAGGCGGCACCCGTTCGTCCCTCGTCGTGCTCGTAGTAGTGAGTAACAAGTCTTACCCTTTGACCTCCAAGGTGGTGCCGGTGGGAGATTTCTCCTGTGCGTTGTTGAACAATAAAAAATTCGCAGCGTGCGCGTTAACTAGAAGCCGAATTCTTCTGTCTCTGTAGAAGTGTAAGTGTTAGCTAAAAGCCGACTTCTTCTGTCTCTCATTCCCATTAGCAGCCATTGTTTACCTCCAAGGTAGTGCCTGGTGAGATTTCTCCTGTGCGTGATTAAACAATAAAAATTTTGTTCAAAACGCCGTTGATTGATGAAATAAACCAACGAAAGACGCCAGATGTTTTGTAAAAACAAAACGAAAGAACGCCAGATGTTTCTAAAGCAAAACGAAAAAGACGCCAGCTGCTTAACGAAAGACGCAATGTGTTTTCTAAAGCAATGGTTTTCTAAACAATGAAAATTCACAGCGTACATGTAAAATTAAAGTGAGCTGCAAGTCGTCTTAACTCATCGAACCTTTAGTATAAACGCGCCCGATCTCACGTCGGTGATGATGTACTGGGCAGAATTCACGGAAGACTCACGGTTTTTACGCATGTGAAAACGCAAAGTGACAACGTATAAATTAAAAGAAATACAAATATCTCGCTTGTGTGCACTGCGTTCCCCCTCAAAAAGCTACATGTAGAAAATGAAGGAGTATTTTATATATCCCACGCAGAAAATACGGACGCAATTGTGGGACTACATTCATTAGCGTTAGGATACGTGCATTGTGGCTCTGTAGCCTTCGCTTCATTGCCAAGAAAAGTTGTCCGCGAGTATAGCATGCCCAACGAACGCCAACGGAACGCGATCGTGGAGGTGCTCCGGCTTCGCATCGCCTCATGGTCCTCCTACGGTCCCCCCCCCCCCCCCCGCCCCTATCTTGCCTCGCGGCGCTGCGGCGCCGACGCAGGCAGCGTCGCGGCAGCGTCTTGATTGAAAAAAACCGACCGCTCGCGCTGCACAACCGTTCACTGACCACCCCGCATAAATAGGCACTGGATTTTGACCTCCAAGGTAGTGCGTGTGTGCGATTGCTCCTGTGCGTGATTAAACAATGAAAATTCACAGCGTACATGTAAAATTAAAGTGAGCTGCAAATCGTCATAATTCTCATCGAACCTTTAGTATAAACGCGCCCGATCTCACGTCGGTGATGATGTACTGGGCAGAATTCACGGAAGATTCACGGTTTACCGATGAACCTCCGCAGCTTCGCCCACTCATCATAATTCACTCCGTGGATATGCTGTGATTTTTTTTTTCATGAGGCACCCCCATGAGTTGCAGTGCGCTGAAACATAACCGTGGGAAAAAAAACTGTATATTTCAGTCATTATAGAGATCTCTCAAATCCTGCTGTCAAATCCCTCCCAAAAATGACCCACATATGACATTTTGTTCAAGCTAAGGTTCAAACTAACTAAATGGCACATACAAGAATGAAGTATCAAGTTGGTGATTGCACGTACGCAGCATACATAATAAACTGTCAGTGCATGGATGAAATCAAAGCTTTTAAAAAAATAATTTAAACTTTAGGCAAATTGACATCTATGGTGACATGTGTGTGCTGTCGGGAAGAGCCTTTTTTTTCTTATAATTGTTATCAATCAAGTGGTGTCATATCTACAGTTATCAGTCTCGTCGGTGAGCAATTTCCAGCTGCTTCTTTTGCATAATTCAAAGCACTCATTGGATGGGACTAAAACAAGAGCCTTCTTTTTTTAAAATGATACCTATTGCTCGCTTTCCATTACAGTATCTATAGGAGGCCTGCACTGAGCTCACTGCACTGATCCCACTGAGCCTGCACCGAGCACACTGAGCTCGGCCTGCCAGGCGGCGCTAGCAAGTGCCTACATCTGGCCATTGTAGCCGTAGGTGTTCAGCGATCAGGCATACAAGTCTGATGTCACGAGAAAAAAATACCGAAACAATACGCACGCCCAACAACCTTGGTTGTAGTCCCACGATGAAGACCACGTGGACGACCATGGCTAAGGTGGCTGCCGTGCTAGTTGCTCATGACATCATGTGATTACCTCCTATAGCATCAAAGCTTTCATACACTAAAGCTTAAGACGGCAGACTACGCAACTGCTGTTAGATGCAGAAGCAGTCTACGAGGCAAAACATGTGGTGTTGTGCAACGTGGAGGTGAACAAATATCATATAGCAACATTCGCTAGGTTACTTCTCAAAAAAACAGCAGCAGACGAGGACATGCACGGGCTAAGAATCGCAGAAACTGAGAAGTTGCTGAGCAATGAGCTTGCAGCTACAAAGGAGGGTAAAAACAATGTGTAGAGACTGCAATAGAAATTTTTAACGTGCAAAAGTCTATGGCAAGTTTTCCAGCAATTCTGGTTCCAAAATTGTGTCTGTAACGCAAAAGGTGTGGCATTTTTCCAACAACAATACATATGGCTTTGAAGAAAACAAATGGATTTGGGACGGGTCAACTTCAATTGAAATTAGCTTGAGTGCATCAACCTAATTTTGTGGGTAATATGCAGGTAAGAAACGTATGGGCCACCTTGCGGGAGAAAAGTATCATTAGCTGGGCAGCGTTAACAGGCGATTCTCAGTGAGTGCTTTCTGCTACTCACCGAACATCGCAGCCCTATGTCAAAGCAGAAATCTTCCTTGCGGAAGTGCTGGCTGCACGTGCATGTTTTGGCCAATAGCTGTTTACGATTTCTAAGTTTTGCGATCACAGATTCATGCACCTTCTAACCCTGCGGACACATGTGAAAGCTGGCAGCAGGCTCCATAGCGTACGCCCTGCATTGAGCACTGGCCTACCATACAAAACTCATTCAAAGACAGTGGCTACATAATGTAGCGCTTTCTTTCAGTGTTGTCGAGCGCACAGCAACAGCGAGAAAATCTCCCCACTCACTGAGAATTACAGCGCAGGTGGCATTCTAAAGTTTTGTTTTCAGCTCACTCTGGTACTCCCGAAGCAGATAAGGAGCCGCTATGACCACATGAGCCTGCCTAGCACGTTGCACCAAAGGTGGCGTCTGCTCTTCCAGTGGTATGCTTTACGCCCAATACCAGTTACGGAAGTGACCATGAGAACACCCGGATAAGGGTAGCTAGAAGATAGATAGAGTAGATTAGATCGATAGATAGACAGACCAACAGACAGCCACTGGTTCACTAATAAATGCTTCATATTTAAAATTTTAGTCAGACTCTCAGTTGTTCTCCACATGTGATTTTCAAAAGACCTAACACATGTCCTGTGTGGATGGCAGTGCTGCAGCTAAAGTGACAGATTCTGAGGGCAGCACAGCAGCGAGCTTGAGCTGTGGCAGCTTCTCAGCCTGTGCGCTGTGAAACACGAAAGTGCTGCTGGTATTCCCAAAAACAAGAAGCCTCAACGAAACACAATGAGTAACTTCTTAGTGCATCTGTGTTTGTGTGCGACTGTAGGCATCTGTGCGTATGCGACCATTGCATACACCAGTCATCACCTCATACCTGGTGTAGCAAGTCATGCAATATACCAGACCAACATAACATGGGATTATCATGTCAATCTCTTTTTATCTATCATATAAAGGAAATAATTTTAAATGCCTCAAGTTAAAGGCACGTTGAAAGCATAGACAGCTCTGTATTAATGTACAATGTTGGTAGGTTATTATGGTAACAGGTTGTCTAAACCATGTCCCTTAGTAGGCTTTAAAAAGTGTAATATATGAAGACTGCACTTACACCTATGTCTTCCATCACCTTCGCTTGGTGGGGAATGTCATTCATGCAAACAGTGCGATTGGTTCGCAATGTGGTGACGTTGTAAGTAGATGATCCATGCCACCCGATTTAACGCCTTGTTTGTTCTGTATGCACGCACTGTGTAAAAATCAAACAATTTCAATGTACGCAGCTTGCAGCATTCAATGTAAGCATCGTAGACCGTCTGCAACAGCTGTATCGATGCACTCTCACCAGGAGTGGAACGGATTTAAAGGCTAGGATAGTAGCCGCAGCAGCCCGTGGAGGGTCCCCTGTAGCGCCAAACACGTGATTGGCTCCATGCGATGCAGAAAATAAGCTAGCCCTTTCAGACTTCAGGAAGAATGTCAATTTCTTTTTGATGGATTTTATGCCTTCACGGGCCCCTCCGATGGCGTGGTATTGACTATCTGCTTTTGCGAACAAGGCAAAGGCAACATTCTGCACGTTGCGTCAGTTGGCGAACGATTGCGACCTCGTTTCAAAGTCCGGTGAAAAGGGCAGAATATAAACACAAAGAACGACAGAAAATTTCTAGAGGTAGGAATCCGTCTCTAATGAAAGGAAAAGCGTCATACGCTGACCCATGAGAAGACACGATGTCTGGTTCTCTAGTGTAAGAACTACAAAGTTTCTAGAGGTAGGCAGCCGGCTTTAATGAAAGGACAAGCGTCAAACGCCGACACAGGAGAAGACACGATGTCTGGTTCTCTAGTGTCCGTACTGGCGCGGCTCACTTTCTGCTACGATAAAGAGGCATGTCTCAGTCACTATAGTTTACGCGATATGGGAGGAGTCGATCCCACCTACGCCGTGCCCAGATGCAAGGAGAGCGGTCGCCGTAAAAACGATACATATTTGCTTCAAAACGCAGACAGCAGGAACGTCGTGCAGGATGCAGTGGTGTTGTGCTTACCTTCTATTGGCAAAGCGCAAAGTGTCGCACATCAAATTTCGATGCTTGATATCCCGGATGGTGCCTAATATAGCCATAACGTACACATGCGCATATATATTCCACAATATCAAGTACAACCAGAGTACAACAGTGCAAGGAAAGCAAAAGTTCCAATCGCTTGGAGTTTCAAAAAGTTAAACAGGAAGTCTCCACGGCACCAGTTGCAGGAAGCAGGTGGCGCTTCGCGCAGTCAAAAACCAAAACCGAAAGCTATCCTTGAGCGCCTCCCGTCATTTACGGCCGCCGACCCACTCACTTCAATGAAAAAAATCGCGAGAACTTTTATCCACGGGAGATATGGGGACTTTTGCTATATTTTAAAACATTATGCGCCATTTGGCTAAAATAAAGATGTCCAATAGTGGTTTCTGCGCCGACTTTTTCCTTTAAGCAGCAATTTACACACTAGAAGAAGACAAGACTGTCGAAATGCTGACTCCAGCGACACTCTGTGTCCAAGAATTTTTCACCTTTTCAAGCCTCCATCTTCCCGCGACCTCCTGCCATTTTTGGATTATCAATATTGGTGGCTAGACAAGCTCTAGAAATTAATCAGATGCCATAATATGCAGACATCCCTTTAGTTATCACTCTTGATAGAAGTTATGGGGAGGCCTAAAGAGAAAGAAATGAGGGAAATGAACTTTATTTTTGACCAGGCTCTTTGTACTTGAGCCCTAAGGTGGGTTGTGGAGGCCTAAAGAAAAACATAAAATAAATGCCTCAGCTTGCGCAACCGAGGTGCAACAGGCTAACAGCGAACAGCTAAAACTTTTTATTGTGAAATACTGGCATGGTACAACGCTTTGACTAGGGTGTCACTGGAGCCAACATTTCGAAAAGCCGACTTGTTTCCAAGTTGCAGCCACGAAGACAAGTATGCTTGTCGAAACAGCTCCAGCAACACCCCGTGTACAAGAATTTTTCATATCAGCAAAATCGGTGTTCTTTTGTCCAAAGAGATGCCCCGCCACGGTGGTCTAGTGGTTATGGCGCTCGACTGCTGACCCGAAGGTCGCGGGATCGAATCCCGGCCGCGGCGGCTGCATTTTCGATGGAGGCGAAAATGTCTGAGGCCCGTGTACTTAGATTTAAGTGCACGTTAATGAACCCCAGGTGGTCGAAATTTCCGGAGCCCTCCACTACGGCGTCTCTCATAATCGTGTCGTGGTTTTGGGACGTTAAACCCCAGATATTATTATTGTCCAAATAATTAGTTAATGCTGTTTATTCCGACATGGCAGTCGCTTAATCCATTGCGCTCCAGACAACATAAGCATTTTAAGTTGACTCATTTTCATTAGTAATGTTGCATGGAATGCGTTATAATGCAAAATTTCAACAAATGCTGTCGATCATAACATTTATTGTAGCAATTCTAACCAATATGCTGGCCACTTGGCATAGGAAGAGCAATGGAATTGATGACTTGGTCCAAGAACCTGCATGCAACAGACAATAAGTACAAGGTGTCAACATTGAGCAGACATGTATCACCACAACAAATATCGGAAGGCTGACTTGGCAAACACACAAGCACAGCAGCAATACTTTGTCGAATTGTCGAACATCTGTAAATGCCTAAAGCAGGGTTGGTTGAACAGCTCATTTTGTCTCACTTAATGAACTAAATCTAGATATGTAAAGAGTCTGGTGTAGGCAAAATTAGCGAGCTCCTCCACAGCAGTGTGTGTCACAATCATATTGTGGTTTTGGGAATATCTGGAATTCTTATTTCACCCTGCACACAAAAGGCACATTGAATTAAAAAAAATGTTTCAGTCAAGCATGCACATACACCTGCATACCAAAAAAAAAAACACGAGCCTATAGTTTGGTCAAAAGGCAGCAGACGATGCAGCACAGGGTGACAGTGGTTTAGGGAAAAATTCAGCCTAGTTGGCAACATACTAAAAATTTTTTGCACATATGCAACACAATGAGAAAAATGGAGAGACACAACATATGCGCCAACGTTAAACAAAAAATTACACCATTTACCGCTAAAGGGGACCATGAGGCGATGCGAAGCCGGGGCACTTGCACGATCGCGTTCCGTTGGCGTCCTTTGGGCATGCAACCGACCTCGCGTCGTGGAACGCGAAGAGGAACGCTACGCGCGTCTTGTCTTCCCTCTAGCCTGGCCGTTAATTCTCACAGGGCGAGCGAGGAACGCGGTCGGCAGGCGTGCGAGAGGGGGGCAGCGTAGGAGAGGAGAGAGAGGGGGAGGGGACGCGCATGCGCTGGTGCTCATCGCGGCGTTGCGCAGGAAAGAATTTGGGCATGTCTAGCCCGCGTTTCAGAGGAAGAGTGGAACGTGTGAGGGGAGAGGGGAAATGGAGAGGGGGAGGAGAGAGAGAAGTGGAGAGAAGGAAAGGGGAGGGGAGAGGGAATGTGGAGAGGGTATGCGCATGCGCAGTAAGGGTGGTCACGCCGCACACCACCACCACCACCACTGGATTGAACTCCGCTATAAGATACTTCGCATCTAAAATTGTTTAGAGCACATGAGGCAAACATTTATACAGTGTTGGTTCCCTCACACTGCACTAAGAAGCGATGCACAGAGATTTGTCGTTTTGCACTTCATTTTTACAAGACGCACGTAACACTAATCAACTAACGAACTATTGCACATTCAAGAAAGTAGATTCTTTATCCGACAAGGACAGGGACAGAGTGCTAACACGATTGGTACCCAATTTTTGCAATTCCTGCAGCTAATAGTATTGTAAATCTCGTTAGTTCAGCTCTGTTGGTTGATAAAACTTTTGTGCTCTGCAAGAAAGGTTCACACCCACACGCTGTACAGTGTAACGCAAGCCACCCATCATTGCCTCTATTTACAAGATTACAGGGCTTCAGGCGGCTGTCATGGACGATTTCCCGACCACGACGACGTAAATCGTGGGGTGCTGTCAGAGGCTCAACCTCATAATTGACAGGAGACGTGCGAGAAAGAATGCGGTAGGGCCCCTGATATCGGGCACGTAATTTCGAGGAAAGGCCAGGAGTGCTCGATGGGATCCAGAGCCAAACGAGGCCACCAGTCGTGAGAGTAGAGAGAGGTCGGTCGGTGTCGCGCCGTAGCTTCTGATGGCCTTGGTCCTCTGTGGTCAGCGAACGGGCTAATTGTCTGCAATCTTCGGCGTATCTGGCAACGTCAGAATTTGCAGTATATTCAGACGAGTCCGGCGTATAGGGAAGCATAGTGTCCAGCGTGCAGGACGGGTCGCGTCCGTATAAAAGAAAGAAAGGCGAGAAACCGGTGGTCGCGTGCGTTGCGGTGTTGTACGCGTACGTGACGAACGGCAGGACGGTGTCCCAGTTGGTCTGGTCTGATGCCGCGTACATTGTCAACATATCACCGAGTGTGCGATTAAATCGTTCCGTGAGGCCATTCGTCATCGGATTATATGCGGTGGTCATTCGATGAACGATGCTGCACTGGACGAGCAAGGCCTGAATAGCGTCAGACAGGAAAACACGCCCTCTGTCGCTCAAAAGTTCACGGGGAGCACCATGGCGAAGGACAAAGTTGCGCAAGATAAAAAACGCAACCTCTCTTGCGGTAGCCGTTGGAAGTGCTGCAGTCTCTGCGTAACGGGTGAGGTGGTCCACGCCAACAATGATCCACCGATTCCCAGAGGAAGTCGGGGGAAGCGGGCCATATAAGTCGATGGCGACGCGGTCGAATGGACGTCCCGGACAAGGTAGAGGCTGAAGAATCACGTGACATCACTTATGAATACAGACAGGAAAAAGATATGTTAAAGCAATTTCAACCACAAAATACACGCAAGCGCAGCAGCAAAACATTGGTAAACACCACAAAACTTGTAGCAGCCAAAAGCAGGTGCAACTGAACAATTAATATTGTCCCACACAATGCAATCAAATTTAGACGTGTTATGGAATCCCTTGTAGGCAAAATCAACGAGTTCCTCCACAACAGTATTTCTCACAATTGCGTCCTGGTTATGGAAATACCCAGAATGATAATTTCATCCTGCATGCAAAACGCACAATGAAGTCAGTCAAACATATGCATGCAGCAGCTTACCCTATGTGTTTCAGAAATTAGGACAAATCGGAACAATTTCCAAGCATGTTTTTGATACTTTCTGCAATGCCGGAATGGTTATTTATACCACCTGCACAAATCCTTATAAGTGACACACACGGCGTGCCTAGAAATGTTCACGCATCCGAGGGCGAGCTTGTGAAGCATTAGCGCGTTTTCAAAACCATTAATACCGATGAACTTGCCATCTGCATCATACGTTTCGTTGCAAGCCCACTTTTATAGCTGCCGAGCCATTTGTTCTAGAAAGTCTACATAGTTATCAGTGCCACGGTGCAGTTAATAGGTCCCCAACTGCTGCAAGTTCATAGGTAGAAGGGTATGGCACACCAGTAGGCGTTTCTTGTGTGAGGCGGCACCGGACATAATACACCTATGCTATTTAAAACTCGACATGCCTGAGTTGGTTACTTGTTTTGTACTGAGCGCACTACGACAGTGTGTACTTACAAATGTACATTATAATTTTATTAACCACAGCTATGTTTGTTAGAGCAAGCTTACTCTCTCCTTGCACTTTGCAAGCTAAGCGCCTTGGCAGACATCGCTTGGTGTTAAGTCAATGAACCTTTTTCCAGACATGCAGCATTGTACTTTCCCCTGATGTTTGACTTTGGCAAAAGGATGCGCCAGCCAGCAAATATCCACTGGAATGTGAATGCATCGTGCAGAATTTGCACATTTTCTCTAAACGTGTTGACTATCTTCTGTCCTGATCAGTTGGGACATGCTAGTGTGCACACCGCTGAACCTTCGGCAAACATTTCACAAGGATTTAATTGGCTTCAGCCCGTGGCAGGAGCACCAGAATGATGACAGGCAAGTCTGCTATCTCAAAAGCTATGCCTTACCACTCTGCAACTGCCAAATTACGCATAGCACACAAACTCAGTGCACCGATTGCAGACAAGGCAATTGAGCAGCCTTTTTCTTTACAAATAAACCAGTTAACAACATGAAAAGTAATACCCAAGGATTCCAACGAAAATATACAGGTCTTATGCGAATTGTCATTTTTTTCGAACGTCGATGTATTTGCATGGAGCTAAAGGATAACTTTTGAGATTGAAGTCCAGGAACTAGTTGGGGGTATTTGCGAATCAACGACGTAAACCACTTTCCAGTTTTTTTTTCTTCCTTCAGAAACGAGACAACTGACAACGCCAAATGCCACTTAGAAAGATGGTGACGATAATACTGAAACTTTCTGCAGTATTTCAGCACATATAGATCTGCGGTATGTGGAAAATCTATCTCATACAGAAACGTACCCATCCCTACAACATGCTTTCAATAACAAACACCGAAAGAAATTGATGTAGTTGATGTTTTGAGCCTCTAATTCATGATAGAACATAGCATGCAATGGAAGAATTCAGGAAGCTTGCACACTAACTGCTGGCCTAAAACAGGCAGAAAATATTTCGGGATGTCGGTGTTAGTCATAGCAGCCATGCTAATACATGGCAATAGCAGATGGTAATGAAACTGGTATGCTTTCATCCGGGCTCTTCGGCTCGCTCTTGCTAGTAATCTTAGCACTGTTAACGATTACAGGAATCTAAAAAGGAAATTTCCTTTTCCTGGAGGGCTATTGAAGACTGACTGACACAGTTACGCCCTGCCTTCTGTATTTTGCGGGCCTCGAAGATTTCGCGTGTCAACTGGTCGTGGTGTCAGAAAAGAATCCTCATTCTAGAAAATTCTGCGGTGCACCCGCAATCTTGGCAGTGCGCTGCGAAGTGCGTCGAGCAAACATTACCTCTCGGGGAACTTTGATGCTCCCTCAGTTGTGAGTTTGCGCATCGCCCCGATTGCCCAATGGCATTGGCACAAAAACATTCGTGTGCTTAATGGAATATGAATCCTTCACCACTGGGCCTTTTTCCGCACCGCTGTGCAGACATCGCCAACATTATTCTTGGCTGCGAACACCAATTCAATGACATGACGTCGTCATGAGTTTCTTGCCTTGTAAGAGCATGCGCAGTAAGAGTATAGTATGAGGTTTCTTCAATAAATTTTTCAGTTGAAAGTCAGCGCTCGTGTCGTGTCTACTCATTCTTGGTCTGTGTTATTTCGCGCTGTTTTTCGTTTACCAGCTATGAATTGTTACCAACTCACCCAATTTTCAATCATACTAACCTGTAAACCTTTGGCCTAGATTTCTTTTACTTTGAGCGGTAGTCCTCCCCTCATTAAAGCCAGAAGAATGCAAAAGCTGTGTCCCATTGAACTTCTTGGCAGGGCAGTGGCTGTGCCCATTAAGCTAATGAAAAAAACTCCCATGAGCAAGTGAAGTGGGGACATTTATTAAATGCTTTTTGTTTAACTTTGGCAGATCAATTTTTGTGCACTGATTAGTAAACCACTTCTGACATATTTCGCAATGGTCAAACGAAAAATATGCACGAACAAAGTGTACTTAAATACAGCTCTACAGCTCCAACTTTCTCCATGGGCTCAGATCCAACTTTAAAGGGTTACGGCTGCACTCGCAGCATGGGCACCTGCCAGGCCCGTACATGGAGTTTTACCGAAAATAAATAATGAAAATAGGCGTTTTTTTAATAGTCAAGGCTTTCAGCAAGTGGACCCCCCCGAAAAAAATTCCTCGCTACGGGCCTCGCACCTGCGCAAATAAGTTTTTTGCACACTAATGTACGTACAAGCGAAGACCTAGCTTATTGCATTCGTTCTCATGTGTGTGTCACAAACCTTTTACTAATTCAACTCTAAGGCAAGAAAGTAACTACAAGTGGAATTCAACTGCTTCCATACAATATTGTCAGACGGAAGCTGCATAAGTTTCTGTCGCACAAATTGAACGGTGTTCCTAGGTTCCAGGGAAATACAAAAACTGTCACGCTCAAAATAGTTTTAAGTAGAGACGCGTACTACGTGGAGAAATTTTATCGTCGCGCGTAGAAAAGACCGCAGAACAAGGAATGCAAGAACTTACCTTTACCTTGGCGTGAGTTGACACTACTGGCGCGAAGCGCGTGCTCTGCAGCTCCGGCTAGGTACAAGTGGGAAGCTCCTCAGTACCTAGGCCAGCGGCCGTCTTCAGGGAGAAAAAAATCACAGCATATCCACGGAGTGAATGATGATGAGTGGGTGAAGCTGCGGAGGTTCATCGGTAAACCGTGAATCTTCCATGAATTCTGCCCAGTACATCATCACCGACGTGAGATCGGGCGCGTTTATACTAAAGGTTCGATGAGTTATGACGACTTGCAGCTCACTTTAATTTTACATGTACGCTGTGAATTTTCATTGTTTAGAAAACCATTGCTTTAGAAAACATCTGGCGTCTTTCGTTAAGCAGCTGGCGTCTTTTCGTTTTGCTTTAGAAACATCTGGCGTTCTTTCGTTTTGCTTTTACAAAACATCTGGCGTCTTTCGTTGGTTTATTTCATCAATCAAACGGCGTTTTGAACAAAATTTTTATTGTTTATTCACTCACAGGAGAAATCTCACCAGGCACTACCTTGGAGGTACACAATGGCTGCTAATGGGAATGAGAGACAGAAGAAGTCGGCTTTTAGCTAACACTTACACTTCTACTTCTACTAACGTTTCCTACTGGAACATGCCAATGGCTGCTAATGGGGAATGAGAGACAGAATAATTCGGCTTTTAGTTAACGCGCACGCTGCGAATTTTTTATTGTTCAACAACGCACAGGAAAAATCTCCCACCGGCACCACCTTGGAGGTCAAGATCTGGTACTAGCGTTACGACTGGTTACGCACAACTACTACGACTACGACAACTACAAGGGACGAACGGGTGCCGCTTTAAGGAGCTTCGCCCCTAAAAGTGCCCAGAAGCGCGTTTCAGGCACTATCGGGTGGCGGTGCGGCGGTGGCTCCCTGTAGCGGCCACGAAAAGAAATGTCGCTTCCCCGCTCGCCCTGAGAGAATTACCGGCCAGGCTAGAGAGAAGACACGACGGGCGTAGTGTTCCTCTTCGGGTTCAACGACGCGAGGTCGGTAGCATGCTCTACGAACGCCAACGGGACGCGATCGTGCAAGTACTCCGGCTTCGCATCGCGTCATGTTCCCCTTTAGCGGGAGATTGTGCAATTTTTTTGACAACCTGCCTAGAGTGCCTTTACTGCGCCATGTCGGAGACTCGACGAAGCCAGCCGATGTGTCTTTGTGCTCAACGGCAGTGGAGAACGTCGCGTCCCTTCCCGGTCACCTCGTAGGCGACCGGAAGGGACGTGTACACAAAATGCGTATAAGCAATGGATATGAAACTATCCCTGTAGTTTATGACGACTCGTGCCACACAGTCAGCGCTTGAAAGAATATAGACGATACAGCGCCGCAAATATATTGTCTGGTTCAGTTTATGCCAAGAACTAGTATGCACAAAAGCGTCTTACGCTGAAAGCATTCGTGCGGGAATATTTAGGCGAATCGTGATGCCGGATATATATTGGAAAAGCCAGCCGACCAATGGCAAAAACATTTACGAAAGGGAAATACTGTGAATTTCCCCATGAACTTAGTGGTAGGTGACTGCGCTACTGATGACTGTTAGCTATTATCACGGCAAAAACAAAATAGGGAATGAAAGCTATTCAGTTGACGATACTTCGCGCTCCGAATCGTACGTGTGGCATTGCCAAGACCACACAATGCATGTCGGTTATTTTTGTGCTATTACCCCAACCCATGAACTGGTTTCTGCTGCTTGGGCGGCAAACGGTCAAGTGCTCATTGCTCTATTGCATCACAAGTTTGGGGCTTTGCACATAAACGTGTATCAGTTGATTCGAAATATGTTTTTTATCTTTTGTTTATGAAAAAACAAAGCATACGAACAAAACCACTCAGAAGCGCGCGCGCGTGATGTTCCGACTATGAAACGCGAAAGCAGGACGCTTGGCGTCTGAGTGATGCATTTAAGATACACGGTGTAATATTTTCGGAAACAGCGTCTTGCAATCACGATGTTACGTAGCACAAAAGTTATCTAGCATTGTAGGGTAACGTATCTAAACAGACGAACTCTCCCCACGCATGGTAAACTTCCCATTTATAACTCGCTATTTTATTCACACGCAATCTACTGTCATCTTGTATGAGGATCAACGACACTCACGAATTTGCGAATACTGTACTCACTTCAGAAAAAAATGTTGAGGTATATATATAATGTGGCTTTCGATCATCCTTCAACATCGCTTTTCCTTGGGCATCATATTGCACGTATTGCCTCTCTTTATTCTTACCGCCTCTCCAAAGCTTATAAATCAGAAATTAAAGATAACGGCCATTTCCTATCTCGATTAGCCTGTTCAGAAAGGAGGATGCAGACATATTCAGTCCGCCATCCATAGACTTGGATAGTATCGTTATGTCGAACAATTACGGGACACAAATACTGAAACACAAGCTTCGGAGTTATTAAACTTGTTTAGCAACCAAAACATTGCACCGCAGAGATCATGCTAAAAAAATGCGTACCTTTTTTTTCAAATATTGAGGGTTAATTGTATTAGGGTTAATTGGTTAATTGTACTGAGGGTAATTGTTTTGACAAAATTTTGTATGTTGTTTAAGTACCATTGTCATTTCATAAATGCGTACGTTGTCTCTAGGCGTACGTTGTCTCGTTTGCCCCTGTTATATTTGAACGCTGGTTCCTCCAGTTACGAATGTTTTCTGATACCAAGTGTTGTAGTGTGAGATTACATGATATCTTCAATGAAAATGCATTGTATTATTCCTAAATATTTTCTTTCTTCCATGACTCTAATTTTATTTCCTTGGCGTTTCTCTGCCCTGTTTATGTACACTGTTTAATAGCCTGTCACTTTGTCTTTCTCATTGTCATTTTGGAGGACCGGAGCTAGTCAAGCTGCCCGTCAGCTTTTTCTCCCTGCCTTCCTCATCTAATGCTTGATGAAAAATAAAGGACCTAAGATATATATATATATATATATATATATATATATATATATATATATATATATATATATATATATATATATATATATATATATACCAAAATTGGTATGGCGTGACAAGAGTTCATGACGAACATAATGACAGGTCCTAACGTGGAAATCATGACAGGCATGTCATGTGCAGCATTATAACATGACATGGTCTCGGGGTGCTCGCGGCCGTTCAAATGAATGGATATATACGAAAACTGGTATGACGAGACATGTCTCTATGACGAACATAACTGACACCTAGTAACATGAAAATCACCACATGCATGTCATGTACGACATGATTTACATGCAATGCTCATGGCGCTCTCGCGGCCGTTTCGCTTGAACGATATACACCAAAATTGGTACTGGGCGATGTGACTGTATGAAGAAGATGAATAACAGTTGGTAACATGAAAACCATGACGTGCATGTCATGTATGTCATGATTTACATGCCACGCTCATGATGCATTCGCGGCCACTTCGCTAGCTTGATATACACAAAACTTGGTATTGCGTGACGCGACTGAGACGAACGTAAATGAGAGGTGGTAATGTGAAAGTCATGAGATGCATGATATGTCCGACATGAATTACATGTCATGCTCATGGCGACCTCGAGGTCGTTTCGCTTGCTTGATATACACCAAAATTGGTATTGCGCAGGGCGACTTTAAGGCGAACGTAATGAGATCCGTTAACATGAAAATCATGATATGGAAGCCATGTACGACATGATTGACATGCCACGCTCACGATGCAGTCGCAGCCGTTTCGCTTGCTTGATACATATTAACAGTGGTATTGCATGACGCGACTGTGTGACGAACATGAGTAACAGGTGGCAACGTGAAAATAATGACATGCAAGTCATATACGATATGGTTTACATGCCAAGCTCATTGTGCATTCGCGGCCGTTTCGCTGGCTTCATATACACCACAATTGTTATTGCCTGACGCGACTGTATGACGAACATGAATAACAGCTGGTAGCCTGAAAACCATGACATGGATGTCATATATGTCATTATTTACATGCCACGCTCATGGTGTATTCGCGGCTGTTTCGCTCGTTTGATATGCACCAAAACTGGGTTGGGCAACGCATGACGAACGTAAATGGGAGCTGGTAACATGAAATTTATGGCATGCATGTTATGTACATGATTTACATGCAACACTCACGGTGCGCTCGCGGCCGTTTCGCACGCTTGATACACATCAAAATTGGTATTGCGCGACGTGACTGTTTGACAAACATAAATGGCAGGTGGTAACTTGATGTATCATGATATGCATATAATTTACGGCATCACTTATATGCCACACTCATTGTCCGATCGTGGTCATTTCGCTTTCTTGATGTACACCACAATTAGTACTGCGTGATGTTACTGTATGACGAACATAGGTGACAGGTGATAAGATGAAAACCATGATATGCATGCCATTTATGGCATGATTTACATGCCATACTCATGGTGCACTCGCGGCCATTTTGCTCGTTTGATATGCACCAAGATTGGTATTGCGCGATGTGACTGTATCAGGAACATAAATGACAGGTCTTAACATGCGAATCGTGTTATGCATGTCATGTACTGTTTGATTTACATGATACTGTCATGGTGCACTTCCGGCCATTTTGTTAACTGTATATACACCAAATTGGTATGGCATGACACGAGTGCGTGATGAACATAAATGACAGGTCATGCATTGTATATTGCAGAATATAGGTTTCGTTGGCATGGTATATACCAGATTGTGTATGCATGCGTGCATGGCAAATGCGCTATATATGGTGAACTAGGTGCTTTGGCATTAATGATTTCGTTCGGGCCAAAGAGAAACAAGGCGATGCATGCGGCTTTTTGCTGGCTGCTTCGCATTATACTGATTTCCACAGTGCGTGCGATCTGCCAAATTTTCTTTCCACGCTGAATCGCTATGGCGAAGGCATTGTTTATTTATAGTTCTTATTTCATTTATAGTTCTTATTTCAGACTAAGGGCCCACAGAAAATAGCAAAATTTGCAGTAGGCAATTCGTGGGCAATGCTAAGGACAGTGAACAGGGCACCAAGCCTACCTCCGAACGATTTTTCCATCCTCTTTAAAGAAGGCTGGAACAGCTTGCTGATGTGAACGTCCCGAAAGGCGCGGTAACATTTATGCGTGTTTTGCATGTTGTTTAAGATTGACAGCGATAAATGTTGCTTTTGTTCTAGACGTATACAATTTAGAGTTTACGTCTTTAGGGATGGCGTACCCGTTAAGTGTTTGTCCTGTTCATATGTTATTTTTTCTGGCTTTACATAACAAAATCTTTGTGATACAATCAGTTTTCTGTATCTCTGCTGGTACTCTGCTGTACTCACAGGTGTCCTTATGCTTTCACCTTAGATGACTCAAAGTCGAAAACTATCCTCTTTTTGTTCTTCTTAGTGGAGTGTATTGATTCCCTGCTAAAAAAGCTGTCTGTGCCTAGCGTAGCTCTGCACTACCTCCGTGCCTCACGTGCCTCCGAAATCGACCCGTCTACGACCAAACAAAGATGTCGTGTGATGACGACACCGTGTGGAGTCTTGTCATGTGACATCACAGTGATGTCTGGTTGACATGATGATGATATCGAAACTTTTCGTGATCTTGACCTCACGATGTAATCATAGAGTGATGTGAGCATATTATGATTTTCTGCATTACTCGTGTTGCCGCTGTCGCCGACGATCACCTCAAGGCTGTCATCTCAAGGCTGTTAGCCTCGAGCATTCATGGTGGCTACAGTGGCGGGTATGCGTTTTCACAATGTTCAGCGGAGATAGGCTCTTGCCAATGTGAACCATGCGGGTGGTAGCAAGGTACAAGGACACCCTACAGTTGCAAGTCGAGAATTTCCGACGCTCATTTCGATGTACAGCTGGTTTTGTGCTTCAAAGCAGTGTCCTTGTTAATAATAATTGTTGGGGTTTTACTTCCAAAACCACATATAATATTGAGGAACGCCGTATTGAAGGGCTCAGAAAATTTTGAGCATCTGGTGTTCTTCAACGTCTACCTAAACGTAAGCACACGAGCCTCCAACGGAGTGCAGCCGTTGAGGCCCAGATTGGATGCCGTGACGTTGGGGTGAACGGTACAGCACCATAACAACCAGACTACCACGGCGTGTTCGCGATATCCGTGTCAACATATTAATAATATTACTATGCTATCAGCTAGCTATAAATCTTTCTCTGCAAAATGGTTTCATTACCCGACAAGACTAATCGTAAGATGATTCACGTAACTTCCATGTGTAGTAAGTTTCTCGGAAAATTCACTTCCCTAAAAAGGAACAGTGTTCTTTGTAATGGGAGTAAATGGTATTCACCAATTATAAAGAAAAACACACGTATCACGGATCATCGTAATTTCTCTGGAGAATACATATTTCGTGTACGTATGTGAGTCCTATTTGTTGAGCTGCGCTGGCCGTCGAATTTCTACCGAAATCAATGAAGACCCAGGCAGCACACAACGTCGGGCCGATATTGGTTTTACGGCGGCTGTGCGCGGCCCCACCTCGGGCCAGCATTGCCAGCCTGGCGCCGATATCGGCGGAGCCGCTGACTGTAGCCGGCATTAATTGGGCCGATTTTGCCGCCTTTCAGCCGATGTTGGTCTTTCACCGGCAACATTGGGCCGAGTTATCCGGCCTTCTGCCGTCTTCCCGCCGATATGGGCTTAGCCGATTTCTTTCAACGACAACATTGGGCCGAGTTTGCCGGCGTTTTGCTGTTCTTCCGCCGATATCGGCTTAGCCGATGGCTTTCACCGGCAACATTGGGCCGAGATAGCCGCCGTTCTGCCGTACTTTCGCCGACATCGGCCGAGCCGATGGTTTTCACCGGCAACATTGGGCCGAGCATGCCGTCATTCTGCCGTGCTTCAGCTGACATCGGCGGAGCCGATTGCTTATCGATGATGTTGGAACTTTCTTGTCTCCCTTCAGACAGTTATACATACCCTGTTGAGAACGTCCTCCTGCGTCGCGGCGCTCCAAATGTCCTCGTCACCGACAACGGTACGGCTTTTACGGCAGAGCTAACGCAAACCATCTTGAAATAGAGCCACACAAGTCACCGACGGACATCAACAGCAGGCGAATGGCCTCACCGAGCGGGTAAATGAAACCCTCGCCGACATGCTGGCAATGTACTGTACGTCGAACACATGACGTGGGACGCCCTAATATCTTCCGCACATAACCTGAAGTTAACACGGCAGTGTAAGAAACGGCGCACATATGACGCCGTTCAAACTAGTTCACGGAAGCCCCTCAACGACGCTGGACGCCGTGTTGCCGGCCGTCAGTGACGAGAATAACCTGGACATTGTGCTCTACCTTTAGCCCGCAGAAGAAGCCCGGCAGCTCGCCCGCCTAGGATACAATCGTAATGCAATAGAGCATTAGGCGCTTGAATATTTGTAGCTTAAGCTGTACAATACCGCTACATGGATTGCTGTACTAGCACAAATAACAAAGTTCAAATATTGTACCGTGCTAATGCCGCACGTACGACTCGGGGCGCGCAGTGTTGCCGACTGAATAGCTTACATTCTCTTATTCGTTTCTGCTATGACAATGACTAACAACTGTCACTAGCACAGTCACTTTTCTACCAAAAAAGGTGGTCTTTAGATGAATAACTGACTGAAATTAGATGGCCACTTCGTTGACCAGTTGTTCAACGCTATCAAAAATGTTGAAAAGTTATAACACATACCATTAATTTCATGGGCCAAATTCGAAGTACTTCTGTTTCGTAAATGTTTTTGCCACTGGTCGGCCGAATTCGCTAGTGTATCCAGCATCAAAATTCACCCAAACATTCTCGCACGAATGCTTTTAGCGGAAGAAGTTTTATGTGAATACTAATTCTGTGCATAAATCGAGCCCGTCATCATATTTATAGCGCTATATCCTTTCAGCCGCTGAATGTGTGCCGCCAGCGCTCATATACTACACGGACAGTTTCCGATCTCTGTGTTTACACATATTTACTCACGCGCGTGTTTGGGTGAAGTGTAACAAGCGCATTTGCTTCAGTGATGTCACATAATTTTACTTTATCAAAATAGTAAAAGCTCAGCAAGGCGTGTTGCTGAGCTAGTTGGTTGATTACTTGAGAAAAATAGGTATGGTGCAAAAAAGACCGGGCAAAGTGAAGACATGTTTTCTCGTTTGAACGTTTGCAAATCAACTAGCCCGCTGACCATCTTTAACGAACTGACAAACACGTGTTTGCCACGTGTTTGTCAGTTCACATTTGCA
The DNA here is from genome assembly GCF_013339695.2 of Rhipicephalus sanguineus. Lineage (NCBI taxonomy): Eukaryota > Metazoa > Arthropoda > Arachnida > Ixodida > Ixodidae > Rhipicephalus > Rhipicephalus sanguineus. Next base: position 56,828,806 of record NC_051184.2, read on the forward strand.
CTTCTTTGCCGTCCATTTTGCGACATTCATATCTTTTTCAATTAAAAATCTTGATCAACGACTGCTTGCCACGTGCTTTCAGAAACAGTCGCATAAAATTATTATTATGGCACGTGAAATACGATGAAAAATGCGGCTCCAACGTGGTGTACGCAAAGTTTTCACGCAGCGACATGTGGAAACAAGTGATGCATTGAAAATTCGACAAACGCCTTTCTCAAACGGCATGCCCATAGACATGCTGGGGGGATCGCACACCATTGTGGTAGGCTGAGCCGTGCTTTCAAGAAGGGAGAATTCGCATTTTTTTTCGTCTTCTTCAAACTCTACCCCCCGTCTCTCCCTTCCCATCGTTCAGCGTCATTGTCGCGAAACTCGCTTGACCAGGCAGGGTAGGGTGGCCTTCCCGACGGAGGGACAATCGTAGCTGCGGGAGCAGGTGTTTTTCACTCCGACCAGCAGAATTTTTCAAGAAGTGCGGTGTGTGGACATGTGTGGTGGAAAGTCAAAATCGTGCACGAGACGGACACGCGGCAGGATTCCGGCATTGTTTTCGGCAGAGATCACCGCAGCGAGAAACCAGTGGCCCCCTGCTTCCATGCTCACCTCATTTAAGGCCACGTGTTCACTGCTGTTACGTGTCATCAGATTTTTGTTCTCTTCTTATCGCGTATTCTCTATAGACCATCGTGTTTTGTGTATTGCCCCGCCACGGTGGTCTAGTGGTTATGGCGCTCGATTGCTGACCCGAAGGTCGCGGGATCGAATCAAGGCCGCGGCGGCTGCATTTTCGATGGAGGCGAAATTGTTTGAGGCGCGTTTATTAGATTTAGGTGCACGTGAAAGAACCCCAGGTGGTCTAAATTTCCGGAGCCCTCCACTACGGCGTCTCTCATAATCATATCGTGGTTTTGGGACGTTAAACCCCACATATTATTATTAGTGTTTTGTGTATTCTGATATGGTGCGCTTGCATTTTTTTTTATTCGCTCGTGTTTTAGCGATCCAACGGGCACACGTGAGTGGTTTTTATGCACGATTCCTTTCTGTTACTACCTTACCTTTAGATTAGGAATGCGTGCGTGTCTATCTTGTTTAGATGTAGAGTTCATGGGATCTTGTGGTGCCGCTCGCAATGTTTTTCGCGTCACGTGCAGCAGTTTATCCATCTTTTTGGCCCTTAAGATATCACTAAAAAATTTGCAATTCCCGCTTAAAGGATAACGCTAATTTAATTGCTAGTCATGTGTTGCGAATGCCTACCGTTTATTGGTGAACTTAATAAACGTGGGGAGGGGGGGGGGTGCTCCTGTGCTCGTAATTAGCTCACGCGTATACACAATCTTCTAATCTAGTGGCCACCTTTAATCTCGCTTTTTCGGCAAGCCGCCTAACATTACCTTTCTTTTCTTCGGGTCCGTCTTTAATCCTACTTTAATGCTGCCTTCGTTTACATCTCCAGAATTTTTTTCGTGATTCGGCACCGCCGTTACTGAAACGCGCGATATCGTCCGCAAAACGCAAGTAGCTAAGATATTCTTCGTTAATCCTTATTCCTATTTTTGCCCATTCTTGTTCTTTCAATATTTATAGTGAATGTGCGGCGCATAACGTTGAAGAGATTGTAACTCTTCGCATTGGCGTGCGCACAGTGGGGCAGGGGGGAGGCCGGCCCCCGTAGTCACTTAAGAAGAGGTGGGCGCAAGGTCTGCCAAACACATTGACTTAATAGGGAGGGGGGGCGCCGCGATGAACCTTCGCCCCCCCCCCTCTGAAGGGGAACCCTGCTCACGCCTATAATTTTGCGCCTGATCCCATTCTCGATTAGGATTGTCCTGCTTGTTTTGAGGAATACGGTGGCTGTGGGGTTGTTTTAGATGTTGGCTACGGTATCTATAGATGTTTAGATATTCCTTTATGGCATAATTATTCCGGAACTGCTGCCGTGTGTTCATATTTGTGAATAAATTTGTGTTTATCACCTTGCCAATGTGTTGCTCCTTAATTTCTCAGACGCATGCGTAGTTGGTGCAGCCGGCCTTTCATCAATTTAGTTTTGTTTGAGACAATATTGACTTTCGTTCTCGGCCTTGCACGGTTCGACAGAATTTTGGGTCTTAATCGCACCCTAAGACATCAGTGGAGCAGTCGTTCTAATTAGGAAGCATTTTTCGAATACGGCACCAATGGCAGTCGATGAATGTCGTTGGGCCGCGAATAGTCTATTTTAGCGCTGCTGACTTACAGTAGAGTAACCACAGTAATACCAAACTGCCGTGGTCGGCACGCAGCCATTTTACTTGATAACACATGTATCAGCCTGCCTGATCAGGTTACTTTACGCATTGAGCAAGTACCGCCGGATTCTCCATTTAAACTAGCTACGTGCCGACCACGACGGTACAGTACTACCGTACTTAACGCACGGTAAGCCACCACTGCTAAAACATAATAACGGGTGTAAACGGTCACGCCGGCGGCTACCCGACGTCGGCGGGGCCGACACCGCGCCAACATGACGGCTCAATGACGGCTTGCCATCATCGGCTGAATAATGGCAGGCCCGTCTCGGACCGGCGCTGGCTAGCCCACGTCGGCCCGAAGCCGGCAAGCCCGCATCGGCCCAAAGGCGGCTAGCCGACGTCGGGCCGATGCGGGTGAAAGTAGCGCGAGCGTGATTTGCCGACGTGGGGCCAATATTGCTGCCGTCATTTGCCAACGTTGGGCCGAGATCGGTCCAATGGCGGCGTGCTGCCTGGGGAGTGCTTCTAGCAAGAGAAAGCAAATCACTGAGTCACCAAATAATTCTTGATTGTTTATTTAATTTCACCTCACATACTTTCCTCAGTGATTGTCTTCACAGAATTTTTCATCGAATTGTTGCCACCCACCATGATCTACGCATGTGCAGTTTTGCGGGCAACGGTCGCGTTCATCGCATTTCTGGAAGAGACATCAGACGATGCATTACGGATCATCCTTAAAAACGCCCACGTATACATCTTTTTTATTAAGTGTAAAAGGGCAATTTCAAAAGGTGAAATTTCCAAGGAGACTAACCATGTGCGCTTATGAGAGACGATTCACACTACACACTAAACAAAAATAGCCAGCAATGGGAGTAAACTGGTTGACCTCCAGCGCACTACCTTTTCTAGGTTTTTTTACTACGTATCAGTCGAGATAAAAATTTACTCTCATGCTGAGTTTTTGAACGCACAAACGGTAGTAATTATTTACCCGCTGAGGGTTTCAGCGAGTATAGTAAGATTAATTTTTTACCATTATGTAACTGCGCAAAAAAACGGACGGTGACACAAGACGAGAGGAAAGCACAAACAGGCGCAGCAGTGGATGCACAAACAAACTGCGCCTGTTTGTGCTTTCCTCTCCTCTTGTGTCACCGTCCGTTTTTTTTTGCTCAGTTACATCATTTATCATTACCAACTCGCCCAACTTACCACTCTTCAGTAATTTTTTACTGCCTTTACAGTGTTTTTTCCGGTGATTTCTGAGAGTAATTTCTCGGTTGACATTTTCTCTTGGCTGATGTAGTAGTATTTATTTATTCTCTAACTCGGTTCTCACGGCTACTTCTGGTGGCTAAAAAAATTAAGGGGTGCGATTGCACCATGATCCATCGAAATTCGAATTTAATGAACGTAGAAAACACGGTATCCATGACATATACAGAGAAACACATACACAAACACACACACAACGAACGCAGAATAAAACACCACGTGAACCGACTGCTCGCGCTGCACAACTGTACATCGGCCGCCCGGTATATATAGGCACCGCATCTTGACCTGCAATGTAGTGCCGGTAGGAGACTTATGCTTTGCTTGCTTGAACAAAAGATTCACAGCACACGCGTAAACGTTTAAGGTTGGCGGCAAGTCGCCATGACTAACACCAACCTTCTAGTATAAAGCCGCCTTATCGCACCTTTTTGATCATCCAAATATTCGCTGGCGCTCCATGTTGGCCTCACCCGCGTTAGCAGTGCTGATGCACAAACCCGCAGAATATATCTAAGCACTCAGAAATTACGGCCACTCAACAATTTTTCATTGCGCAGCGGTGTTCAAACACAGTAGCAGCACATATACAGGAACGTTCGGCGAAGTAGAGCGGCGCCTCGCCTCTACCGGCACGGTGAGCCTGTACCAGCGCATCGTGCTCGTACACGCAGTGCACCGGCGGCCACACGTTGGTTCCATCTGCCTCGTATCAGGGCTCGCCTCCGCGCTAGATGTTTCACAGAGGCGGCCGCTTGGTGCGAAATACACAGTTTGGACTGTACACAGTTCGGAATTTTCTGGGAAACAAAATTTAGGCGACGCTTGTTTCACCTGCTCCGGCGACGCCCTCACACCGGCTGCTGGCCGGCTTTATGCCGATGACGTAGCGAAGCCTTTCTCTTATCGCTTTGAGTAAGAGTCATTCTCCAGGAAGCAACCGCGGACGATCACGCCAGTTTGAATTTATTGCCGCTGGGAGTGTTCTGCGTAACTCTTCGCGATTCGGCACGGAAGCGAGGTATCCGCGGCGTCCAGGCTCGGAGCCTTGCGCTCGTTCGCCCACAACCGCTCGATGATAGAAGCACTACCTCAGATGCAGCCCGCTGTGCGCAGCCGGACGCCGGCGCGAGTTCAACTTGCCATCACTGCCATCGGACATATACATCGCAAGGTTCTTACACTCCAGGGCCACTAGACGACATATGCCAACGATATGCGAAAATCTGCAGTACGGCTTTCTAGAAGGTTTTTTTTTATTCGAGCAAGTCCTTTCGTTCACAGACTGCTTTTCTCGCTCGTTGTGCTTCTGCAGCTCCAGTTGCAGTGAAAGTGCGTAGGCTGAGGGTCAGCCATGAGGCGCGACAATGCCATACCAGCTTTGGAAAAAACAACACCCATTTGTGGTGTTCGCATACCTTCACTGGAACTGTAGGGGCGCTCATCGGCGGACATCAGCCGCCGAAGTAGGGGGAGCTTGAGGTCACATGGTAATAAACTCTCAAACGGTGGTTAGAAATCACATGACAGAAAACTCCCCAGTAGTAAAATTAGATTATGACATACTTTTACTACGTTCCTCAGAGGTGGTGGTAAAACTATGTCAGGTGCCACTTTTACTCCAACATTAGGCAGTAATTTTAGGATCGAGGGAGTTTTAAGACGTAATGAGCCGCAAAAACCCCAATCTCGGCTAACTTTTGCTTACAGTGTAGCCCATGCCAACAAATTGCTTAAGAAACCGTACAACAGTTCTAGCAATTTGTCATGGCCTCCGAGATTGCGCGCCGGCAGGTTTCTCTCCGGCCGTCCAAAGCGCTCCCCAGCAAAAAATGTAATGACCTGCTACCGCAAGAAGGCGCGTTTATCGAGGCATGCGGCGGCGGCGCACACCGCGGCAGAAAGTAGAGCGCACGGCATATGAGCGTGCGCATTGACGTGTTTTCGCGTCGAAGGAAAGAATCAGCTCCCAGATCTTTTGAATGCACTGAAGGCAAGTATTTTTTTTCTGTCACTGCATTTATTTTGGCCCGATTTGCGAAGGAAAGCATGGAAACTGCTCAATTTTTACCTAATATAGGTCATTGTAAGGACCTAGCAATTCGTCCTTGGTAGTGTTACGTTTTAAATGCGAAGTATTTCTTAGGAAACATTTGGCACTTCGAGCGTTTCTTTATCTATCTATCTATCTATCTATCTATCTATCTATCTATCTATCTATCTATCTATCTATCTATCTATCTATCTATCTATCTATCTATCTAGCCGCCTACGTCTGGGTGCTCTCGTGATCGCCTCCTTAACTTGGTATAGTCCAAAATTGTCGGGTCACGACATGAATAACCTGAAAATCCTGTTGCGTACAACGTCAAACCTTTTCCTCCAGACACGTGTGGCACATACCCTTTACCACGGGCCGCGGTGCACGAGTACGCGCCACAGGTGATTGACAGTTTATATCTACCCAGGAGCGGCGAGAATTTAAATGACGGAGCGTTACTGAAAACCGACAGCGGTAGCATTGACCCGACGAATGGAAAGAATAAGAATTAGAATCCCAGGAGGAATTGAACCCAAACATTCTGCGTGGCAATCAGGTATTCTATCACAGAGCCACGCCAGGTCTATAAACTGGTTTGGAAAAACAGCCTATGCAGAATGGCTGTCAGTTGGGCTGGTTCGTTCATGATCTTAAGGTTTGAATCGCGCAAACGAGACAGGGACTAAAAGAAGAGACGACAACACACACGCTCTGTTTGTTGTCGTCTCTTCTTTTCGTCCCTGTCTCGTTTGCGCGACTCTAACGTGGGGGCTGACGTTACGTCACACCTAAAGTTCCCCTTTAAATACCAGCGTTGTCGACGTGCCTGGTAAGCCCACGATGTGTACATAGCTACTACACTTACAAATACACGTCGATCCTCCTCGTAACGCTTGGCTAAAAGCCATAAAAGACAGCATAGAAGTACTCGCTGAATGCTTCGCATGAAACCGATTCCCCCAACGCGTGGGATCTGCCGAATTTTTTATTACAGTCCGTTTCTTCTCAGCACGAAATAGCCCGATTTGAGAAATATGGGGCTGTTGTAGCACCCATCCTTTCTCGAGACGTGAATGGGTGGAAACTGGGCTAATTTTAGTCCATGAATCATATTGTCCTCCTATCATGACATATCGTTTTACTATTTCACCGCGAACAGATATTGATGAGGTGGAAGCCAAAGTATGTTTACGCTCAAGAGCGAAACGCTCAAGCGTAAAGAGAGCGTGCCCTGTTGATGTGATTGAAGCGGTGCCATGAGGAGTTTTGCAGGAATATTGTTGCAGGCTTTGATCAGCCGACCTACGTTTTGCCCCCCACGTCGTTCACAATCAAAGTGCCTTAGTTGTTATCGTCTTCGTTTGCGTTGTCTGTATTACGGTTATGTTTTTCTGGCACAATGCAAAAATGCTTATCGTCTTCTACGTTAACTGTACACTCAACTGCATCCAAAGTGTCGCACATGCAACCGAACGGCGTCTTTCCGAAGGAAAACTAAGAGCTCAACCAGCAAAACAACGGAATAGAAAAAGCGGAAGCTGTAACTGCTAATACCAAGTCTTTTATATCGAGTACACCAATAGTTTAACACGTGTCGCATTCTTTGAGAAAAAAGCTACAGACTTTGATGTTCATTTGTGCAACGTCCAACGTGACTACTAAACACTGTAAAACCCACAATTCAAATGAAGAAATTAGGTCACAATAAATGAATAAAATGCGCCTGTAGCCAGTCCGGAACCGAGTTTGGTCGTTGCAATTTCTTGTCTCCTTTTTTTCCACGCGTACATTTTAGTTCTAGAGGCCCGTGTACTGTGCGATGTCTGTGCACGGTAACGAACACCAGATGGTCAAAATTTACGGATTCCGCAACTATGGTTTTCCTCATAATCATATCATGGCTTTTGGACGTAAAACGCCAACAAATAATGTCATTATTACTATCATACGTTGTAGCGCAGTGATCGTTCGTTGTGTAGTGTTTACCAGTACCTCTGCGTGCGCGATTTTTTTGTGTTCATAATTTTTGCTTCAGATGTGCTATTTATATTGACTTCATTGAGGCAACGTCCGTACAATTTTGTCAGGATAAGGCTTTCTTTATGTTGATGTTTATTTCTTTTTGCTTTCTTGCACTGATGTAAAACGACGTTCCCCTGCTATACCTGATGCCTTCTTAGCATCCCATATGATGAGGAAATACCTGTAAGTTTTAAATAAATAAACACATCAAAAATGTGGTCCTTATCGGGAAGTTGAGCGCTAATGTATACTGTTTTCAATTCGCTATACCTTGCTGGCAAAGAATCCGAGACCGACTGAGAAATCCACAGACGAAGTAAGCACCGATGCCTGCTTTTTACGATACTCCTTCGAAACTGGCTGCTTTCTTCGCCAGCCTTAAATTTAGCTGACACAAATATAAACATATCGATTGTGGGCTCAGGGCCAGTGGTCAGCCGAAGCCCTCATAGCGAACACGGACGCCACAAGAAAAACACCTTTACTGTACGAAGGCCCGGCTATGACTGATCTGTCTTCAGCAGCAGGTTGAACGTGAGCATCGAGCGTCGTCGCGCCGAGCCCAATCATCGTTCAATTTTTGCTGTCCTTCGGCAGCGCTGCCATATTATACAGCCAGCAAATTTCGAAGTATAGTATGTTTCCAGCACATGCGCATCTTTTGCAGAGACATTGCACTTCTTAGTGCTCTAATGTAGGAGGCGCATTTCTACGGCAAAAAAGGTGCAATTGAGAAAAGTGAAATTCGACCATCTCCCCGAAGGGAACGCTGACGGGACGCGAAGCAGCAGCGTTGCGCACGGGTGGCGTCACGGGTTGAACGGCGCTGACGCGGGTGCTGCGGTGAGCGCTGGAAAAACTCGTTTGAAGCGAAACTCGGTGTAGCGTTTACTGGTGTAAACGTTTGTTTCAAACGCAGACACGGGAGGCGAGCGGGCGTTGGAGCCGGCAGCTGCGGCGCTCCGGCGGGTGAGGGAGAGAGTGGCGTACGCGCGCACCTGCGAGTGAAGCGTGCGAGGGGTGCGTGACGTCAACGCCCAGCTGCGGCGTGACCTACTTGGCACCGCTCCAACACCTGCGCCGAGGGAAGCGCGTTGCCTCGCGTTTGTGCGGACGGACGGACAGCGTTACACAGGCTAGTCAAATAGCTGCTACGAATCTAAAAATGGGCTCCGGCATGCAGTTTCCCTCTCGTACAGCTGCACCTAATAATAATATCTGGGGTTTAACGTCCCAAAACCACGATATGATTATGAGAGACGCCGTAGTGGAGGGCTCCGGAAATTTCGACCACCTGGGGTTCTTTAACGTGCACCTAAATCTAAGTACACGGGCCTCAGACATTTTCGCCTCCATCGAAAATGCAGCCGCCACGGCCGGGATTCGATCCCGCGACCTTCGGGTCAGCAGTCGAGCGCCATAACCACAAGACCACCGTGGCGGGGCACAGCTGCACCTGACATTTCGAAATCAGTGGGAGGTTATTAGGAGCGCAAAACCAGTTCTTAGACACTTGGTTGTAATGCGAATATGTTTTGGTTTCCCGGTCCTGATTAGCATGTCGACTGTCATGTGCATTGCGCCTGCGCGCGCCACTCGGCTGTGTATATATGTAGGAAGACGTTTCTGAATAAAGTTTAGTTGCGAGTAGCGCCTGTCCTGTACATCAGTGTTCCTTCTCAGTCCTTGTCCATTTTCGCGCTAGCCAATTTTGAAAAACCATTTTTCTTCGCCATATGCAAGCCGCCCCAAAGCGCGGCAGTCTTTCCGACCCTCGGCCGTGCCTTTGTGGTGGGCGCAGTGGTGCCGAGGAGCAGTCGGCCACGCCCAGTTCTGAAATTACACTCTTTCTGTGCGACTGGGGTGCCGGAGAGAAACCTGCCGGACTGCAATCTCGGAAGCCATGAATTTTTTATGCTATTGGGGTCGAAGGCTACCAGTGGTAGGCATGGCCCTGCGGCCCTTTTAATGTAGTAGACGAATTAACAGAATATTTTGTGCTTTTGGTAGCGCTTCCAGGACTCCCTGTAAACTGTCTGCACACGGGCATTTGCTGGCATAAATTTGCATATTGATGAAGGAACTTCGTCTATAGTAGCTTCAAATCACCGACTGTCGTATTGGCAGCGATAAGATCATTTTCGGAAAGTCGGATCACGGCAGTTTATGGTCTCGTAGACTAGAGAAGAACCTTCTACATGTAGCATTTAACACGAGACGTGTTTATTTTGACCGGTTTTTCTGCAGTTGGTGCAAGAAGTTGGAGCCATTCGACTCTGTAAAAGCACGTTCACACCGAGCGCGGATCCGGAAAGCGGACGCGGATTGTCCGCAAAAGTGGAAAACCTGCTACCGCTTGCCCGGATCGCTCCCGGACAAATTTTCTCCGCGCGGCAAGGTTGGCCACATTTGCCGCAGTCAGTCAGGGCACGAGAAGCGCGCGGAGAGTGTTGCGTAGTGCGGCAAGATGGCGACACGCCCGCCGTGGATTGGTGGATTGCTCCATCACCGCGGCGAAGCGGGCAGAAGACAACGCAGTCGCTCTGAACAGCTGCGAAGCCTCGCTACCCTTCCGCTTTGAAAATCCGCTTGCCCGCTTGCGTGCTCCGCCTTCGGTGTTAACCTGCCTTAAAGGCGGATGACCAACGGAGCTGACGAGCGCACGCTCGCTTCTGATGCCATCGGCGTCCTTTATAAGCGCTCTGCTCGTTGGGCGTTCTCGCAATGGGTAGCCCGCACATAAGTGACACGCGCGACCGTGAATAAAGCGCCTCGACTCCACAGTCACTCGACAGACACGGCGAAATACGTACGAAGGACGTACGTGAGTTTTATTGGAGCCACCGGGTCTTTGCATAATATAGGACGTCATGACGTCATGGGGCGACATCATGAAACGTGGTCATTTTATGGGAGGAGGTCATACGTCATTTTCCGACTGATGGACGGACGCCACAAATCGAGCAAATGTTGCTTTTAGAGCTCCACTGTACAGTGGTTCTAAGCTGTGCTGAATATAACCAGTTAAAGGTTGGTTTTATTGCGATAGCAATTATACGGACCCTCTCGGCGGACATAAATAAAAAATAACAAATACAAATAAATAAAAAAAAAATTCCAAAGCGCTCGACGTTGGTTTCGAACCTGCGACCCCTCGCTCCCCCGCTCGCTGCCTTTGACAACTACACCATGCCTTATTGATTCTCAAGAATACTAACGGCAGAATAAAAACGCACGCGGCCTTGAGTGAAATGCAGGGTACGCCACACGTGACCAAGTTAAATTATGCGAGACTCGGGCGACGCTACATCGTTGCCCGCGCTGCGTTTGCGTCGTATCCCTGGCGTCCCGCATTAATTTTCAATTTTGCTGTTGTAGCGCCGCGCCACTCGTGGCCGTTGACGAGGAAAAAGAATGTCCCGTGGCTCGTGGTGGCGCGAGCTAGTGGGAAAGCTTTGGCTCTTGTAGACTTGTTGTTGTTGTTGTCCTCTGTGCATGGCTCATAACCAATGCAGGGGATTATGCCACAGGAGAGAAGAAACGAGACGGCTGAACCAGTATCACGGTATATATGTTACGCCGCGACCTGATCTTGAGGCCAAGTTTACTGTGGAAACGCTCAAGAAAGACACCCACGAAGAGAAGAAACGTACGACACAAGGGCTGACTAACAACGGCTTTACTATTTCGTACGCTAATGAATATATAAGCCCAAGGCAAAGTTACCGCTCATGCGCCCAAAACAATAGCTCTAAACCAAAACGTGTAACAAGGATGATAGCGTATTAGATACGCCAGGACATGAAATCATATTCAGATGGGTGCAGCGACAAAGAATTTAAGAGTAAGAAGGGCAAAGAAGTGCGTTTGCCATGTAATTTTAGCCTCAGGAATATGTACCAACTAGAGCCAAATGAAGGTTTGTCTTAGTGACCAGAATCGACGCCCGCGGTGAACGCGAGCCGTGGCTTCACGTGCCACTGCCAAGCGCCGCCTTAATAACGTCGCGCGCTGTGCGGTTTTGTTTGCCGCCCATAGGAAGGCGCCGCAGGGTCGTAGGACAACGCGAACGCAAGGGCCCCTGAGTTTCTTGTGTTCTGAGCATGAGGCCTGGGTGCTGGCAAATTTTTTTGGACTCCAATTGTAAAACCGTCTACTGTTTCGCCTGAGTTAGGATGTGCGCCTTCGAGTTGTGATTTGACATAGAGGACATGCTCGACCATGTTCGTGCAATTATCTCTTGAGGTGGAGGTCGTACGGCTTGTGCTTTCACCGCAAAGTTTGCGTTGAAGCTATAGACCACACGAAGGTCACTTTGCTCGCGATAGCGCCCGCTTTTGCGAAAGGAGTGATCTGCTAGCATGAAGAGCCAAAGTAGGGGTTAGTTGAAGTAACACCTGTGACAGTTCGCGCTCGTCCTATGCATACCGGTGCGTTTTGTTTCATGCGTCCTTCTTTGCGTTTGAACAGCGCGCTGCAAGTGTCGGGCTGTGGCAGTTAGTTCGCACTCGCCTTGCGTGTATTCTTTTCCTGCGTCATTTGTGCTTAAGCAGCGCACAGCAAGTTTCTAGCTGCTTGCCGTTCTTCCTGTGACATTCCAGTTTCTTGCTATCCAATTAATTGCTGCGGTCTTGAGGCGAAACTCGTTTTTTCCATAATACACATTATTAAGAGCTGGCATTGTGGAATTGGTTGAAGGCCTGCATTCGTAAAGTGCGGGCTGTCACGTTCTTGATGGTGTTCGCCTTGGTAAAATGTAGTCCGCCGCGGTGGTATAGCGGTTACGGTGCTCGGCTGCTGACCCGAATGTCGCGGGTTCGATCCCGACCGCGGCGGTCGCATTTCGATGGTGGCGAAATGGTAGAGGCCCGTGTACTTAGCTTTAGGTGCACGTTAAAGAACACCAGATGGTCAAAATTTCCGGAGCCCTCCACTACGGCGTCTCTCATAATCATATCGTGGTTTTGGGACGTAAAACCCCAGATATTATTATTATTGGTAAACTGTAACAGCCTTCTGTCTGCCTAATGCTTTGGCGGCCAATTGAGTAGCTAATGTCTGTCATAGTGTGACACAAGTAGCGCATTAGCCCATTTCGACAAGATAATGCAAAATACGACCTCCACAACTCGGGACAGTAGCGCAAAAATCACACAGATGAAGATTGAGCAAGACGGGACACAGCGCTATGCCCCGCCTTGCTCTGTCGTCGTCTGTGGGATTTTTCTCGCTACTGTCCCGAGTTCTGCACTACCAACTAGCCCACCAATCTGTCCTTTTAAACGACCTCCACGTTAAACCATTACAGATTTCAGATGTTTCAATTCCTTTCTTGGGATGAGCTGCCCTGAAACCATGAAATCGCATCGAATTTAATTACTGTTTCATAGGCTGAGAAACGTCAACAGTGCATTGTGCACCACATTGCACCTCATTGAGCATGCCGGTCTGTATTATGGAATTGAATGCTCACGTTGAAAGATAACTGAACTTTAAAAAAATATGCGTACACATTATTGTGTTTTCGAACATGTAATACAGTAAATATAATCTTGCTCATTGCAATATCTTAGTCTTAATCAAGTCTCGGCAAGGAGCTAAATTTAGATACACTGCAGGCCTACTTGATTGACTTTTGCGTGGTGTAAAAGAGGATATATTCAAGGAACGGGCAAATGCCATGATTTGAACGGACCAATGAAGGAGTGGATCAGCGAAGAACACTTCTGGTAAAATATTAGATGAATATTGCGGGAGGATACTGTATCGTGCACGCTAGCTATGCACTGAACACTTACTCGGTGCATTCCAAAGCTGCGTGCAAGCACTTTCCATTACGACAGCTGCGTATTTATTTCTCGTTTAGTATGCAACGGAGATATACAGATCGACCGATTCCAAGCTTAAGCAACGCCGATAACAATTACTACATCAGTTTAACAAATAACAACTGTGGGCGAAAAGGCAGCCATTTCCACGCCATGAAAACCGTCGAACAGCGAAGCTACAAGCACGTGACTGTATGTGATTTGCTATCAAGATGAGGTACTGAACCGAGGCAAGACATGTGGGCGTGCAAGAGGATCATCTAAATAAACATTTCACCATCTCCCACTAAAGGAAACCGTGTGGGGATGCGCAGGAGCGTATGGGTCGACTTAAAGTTCCGTTCATCACGGGCACCTTGCCCGATGTTAAGGCGTCCTTGAATGCGGAGCATACCGTGAATTCACTGTAGTGGCTGTTGCTGTTACTCGTCCCGAACTCTTGTTCAAGCACGCCACGCGGGTTTATCGCGCGTCTGCAGAATTTCGTTCCTCGACGCCATCACGTGATTGCTGATAGCGTGTAAGGGGGAGAGGCCAAAGCGTCTTACCCAGGCCCTTACAAAGGCCCGAGCACGCTGGCGCGCGCCAGCATACGTTGTTCTTTCTGCGTTACGCCAAGCTAGGACAGCATATGGCAGCCCAGGCCCCTAAAGTGCTCTGCACGTATCATCATCAATGCGGTCGAAGAACAAGACGAAGAAGACTCCTACTAGGCGCGAACGCGCGCTCAATATGTTAGAGATCGCTATGGTAGGTTTTAGAAAGCGGATGGCCGGGAATGGAACTACGGACAAAGCCCAGCGCAAAAGCTGCTTCGCATCTAAAAGGAGCGCACACTTGGCAGAATTCCGCCTACGTGGACAGCAAATCACGTGATGAGGGGCGTTCGTTCAAATGCCATTGCTTGAACTGGCAGGTCACGTGACCTTGATTTGCCCAATCAGTTAGAATCGCGCGTATTTCATGTCTAGCGGAGGATTTATGACATGTAATCTCGCTAGCCAATCCGATACACTCGCGCGCAGACGGCTTCCCTGAACGACGCTTTTCACGGCGTAGAACTGGCTCTTTTCTAACAGCCAAGCTCTGCTAGCAGGGCAGAAAGTGTGTGATCATGCCAGAAAACTATCATCATCATAAACATGTTTGCGCCACAAAATTTGGGCAGATCCTACTGCACAACGCTACGGCATTGCTTGTAAAAAACCCTAAGAACGAGTACAGAGAGGTAGAGAAAGAAAGGCACCAACACAGCGACGGAAAGAAAGATTCAGAGATAAAGAGAAAAATTCTTGCCAAAAAAAAGTGTTCATAAGGCGAGATTCAAACCCGCGCAACCTCGTCCCGAAGGCGAGCGTCCTGACCTCTAGGCTTTTCAGGCACGCTAGCAGTGCATTGTGTAGCCTTGTATAGTATTGTGTATCAAGAGGGTGTGAAAGAAAGCGTGAAAAGAAGAGATTTGAAGTTGAGGAGGAGGGAAAGGAGGAGGGGAGAGAGTAGCGCGTAGCACAGAATAAAATGATGAATAAAAAAATTAGAGAAAGAAATGCACAAAGAAAAAGAAAGATACAGAGACAACATCAACGAAAGAAATAGAAAGGAGTAGACAGAGAGAGAGAAGAAGATAGAAAGAAAGAAGGAAGCGTCAGCGTCGTCTAGCGACCACATACCGCACCACCTGCCAAGCCTCGCATGCGCAGTAGCTAAGCCACGCCCACCGACGGAGGCATCCCACGCAACCTCCGCTCTATAGTGCATAGCCTCCCTGCGTACTCCCGAGGAGGAAGCCGCGCATCTCGAAGCTAGACGCGTCGGTAGACGGCCATTAGGAGCGGCGACGGGTCCGTGCTTCGACGGGTCCGCACTTCCACTTCCTTTATTAGGGCGTCAGAGCTTTGTGGGTACGCCAGTCGGCGACTGTAAGCGTGCGGAACATGACAAGGCTTACGAATAAAATTAAAGCGTCGTCACTGTTTGCTGTTGATTTTGTTCAAAAGCGGTACCTAAAGATCGTAATCGTCATCTTCGAGTAGTTGGAGGCATAATAGCTAAAAGTTTTTCCTACTCGAAAAACGCCACCGAGAACTTGCCTGGCAGAGTATGGCTTCGAGCACGGAATGAAAGATTACTGCGTATTCAAATGAAAGCAATGCAAAAGTTTCGCTACCTTTCAAATGAATTCTTCTAAGCATCCAACGACTACACTTCAGAGATGGTGGCAGCACAAGAAAGCTCCCGTTAGACAGCGCCATCACAAAGAATCGCTCTTCTGTAGTTTTGTCTTTCCGACAAGCATTTAGGTAGCAACGGGATCTCACAAATTTCTGCAAAACGATTCTGCATGGTCGCGCATTTCAGGCTTGTTGCGCAATTGTTATTGCTATATGAGATATTAGGACACTCAGTTACGACGCACAGTTTGGCTGCGGGCATCACAGTCGCTATCACCTTGCCGTATAAAACCCAAATCGACAACATCACGCACGGCGTCATGTGCTGTACATGCGATTGACAGCGTGGTAAGCCGTCGCCGTCCGCGGCTCAATGAAAGACGAAACGTGCCGGTCATCTACGTCGCCCGTGAAGAGATACCAAATGGGGCCTGTGTCAGTCCGACATAAACTGCGAAGTTTGATCAAAAAGGTGCGCTGTGCGTGCTCTATTTCGATCTAGATTGGCAGACTGCTCTTACTTAAGTACGTGCTGCTCGCTAAGAAAGAAAAGTCACAAGAGGGTCACGACACCCCGACTTCCTTCGGGCTTTAGACAACAATATCGACGGCGCGCGTTGTTGGGGCCGCTGCCGCGTGCTCCTTTTCCCCTCTTTCCTGTTTGCTTTTTTCGTGGTTTGCATACATCTAACATGGCTCTCAGCGTAATACCAGAATAACGTTATAACTCATCGTAGAGCATGTAGCGCGAAAAATACGGGGACACAAGAAAGCAACATAAACACGAGACGAGCGCAAACTTCAAACTGAAATGTATTCTCAGAATCCACGCCTATTTACAAACCAGCAGAGATCGAAACAGCACATCGTGACCCAAGAACGTACATCGTAATCCACAATGAATAGTATGACAACATCTTGATCTGCTCTTACGCCAAAAATGATACAAGCAAAAAATATAACGCAGCCAAGATAAGCTAAAAATTGAACGGAAAGCTGGGTACCCAGAAGCTGCCATTACTACTGCCAGCTTCAAATGTTTAAAGGTCGTAAAAGCAGGAGCAGTGCGTGCACCAAAGGCACGTACGTTAGGCAAAAAACATTTCGCGGTCATACCATACATCCATGGGCTATCTCATCGCGTCAAAAAGGCGGCATCGCGTCATGATGTTGACATTGTTTTCACCGCAAAAAACAAGGTGGGTGCCATTTGTCCAAGATTGCAGAAGCGCATGTGCAGTAAGGAGGACCCCAAAAAGGCTAGTTGTACAATTAAGCACGGTATGCGTTTTGTTTCTTGCACCTGCAATGTTGTTTATTGCATTCCTTTTTCATGCGGACGTAAATACATTGGCCAGACGGGCAGGTGCTTGAACATTAGGCTCAGAGAGCATTTCAGCTCTCTCAAAGGTTCACCATACTCGCCTCTCGCGATTCATTGTCGGCAGTACGGCTGCCAGCCGCTTTTAACTGACACAACAGCAGTGTACCGAAACCGTAATAACGTGTCCAGAGAGATCGTGGAAGTGTTTTTGATTCAAAAGAACGATCTCGTTTGTGTCAGCCAGCCTTCCTTGAGCCTACACCCTTGTGAGTTAGCGTTCCTTACAGCTAACCTGGCACCGACGCTTTCCGCGCGATAAAAGTCTCTAGTTTGAGCACGTGTACTTGAATCGCTCGCGTTCAATTTTGAGCTTATCTTGGCTGCGTTATATTTTTTGCTTGTATCATTTTTGGTGTAAGAGCAGATCAAGATGTTGTCATACTATTCATTGTGGATTACGATGTACGTTCTTGGGTCACGATGTGCTGTTTTGATCTCTGCTGGTTTGTAAATAGGCGTGCATTCTGAGAATACATTTCCGTTTGAAGTTAGCGCTCGTCTCGTGTTTATGTTGCTGTCTTGTGTCCCCGTATTTTTCGCGCTACATGCTCTATGATGAATTCTTACAAACTCGCCCAGATTTCCGTTCTCGTAAACGTTATAACGTTATAGCAGAGCAACGTTATAAAAGAACGGCGTTATAAGAGTGCTAGTGTACGTGACGGTGGGAGCTATGTTCGGTCATTCTAGCACATGACATGTCCGCTGTCAACGACGATGGTGTCCGCGCGCGGTGGGTGCCATTCGGGCTCTCGCATTGACATGTGTTTATTTGAGTCTTTATGGATGCATTACGTTACTAAAACACGCGGTCACTAAAACCTGACGGCTTGCCCACGAATGCCAGAAGGTGTGCTTAGGTATCGGAATATCCTGGAGCAAAGCCGGGCTTATTCCGGGAGCAAACTTTGAGGCGAATTCTCAGAAACCAAATGTTTTCATTTGTGCATAGCCTGTGCCCATTGCGAAGCGTCCTTTTTTACGCGAAAATGTGCTTTCGTTAACAAAATATTTCAAGGGAAGCACTTGTGCCTGACGTGTGTACAGTAATGGTGTGTTGCACCAAGGGTGGCTTTAAATCCAAATAATTAGTCTTCTAGTGTTGATTATTCGAACAATCCCGGATCGCTTCCTCCGCTTCTTCACTCTAGTTGACAACCACATTCGCACAAACGAAGGGGCCAATATGGTATGTCACCTTGTCATTCGTGATGGGAACGTCATTAGTGCTGCTTGCTTTGTCAACGAGGCACTCGGTCCTACGCTCCTTTTGGTTGGACGCAAAAACGGAGGAGAAGAGGTGAGTAGCTTGAGTCATCTTGTATTGGAAGTTTCTTGCCATGTGACATCTAACTAAACCTACTATTTGTAAGTTGTCTTTTACACAATAACGACAACTACATTCTTATTTGCAATGTCTGTTGGATTTTTTTGATTTTCTAAGCCTTTAATTTGTCTGGGTTGATCCCTTTATGTAGCGTTATGCAAACACTTACTTCAATTCCGTTTCCTTATTACTATATCACATCCTGTTTTCCGTTATCATTTTCCATAGCTGCTCACGCTGAGCAGGACCGACAACAAAGCAAGTCACAACTCTGACGCCTGCAGCTTTCGCTACTTTTTATTGATTCATAATCATAAGGAATAAATATTGAAACATCATGACGATTTCTGCAGTGCGTTTTGTAGCATACGACGATTTGGACATCACAACCACCCAATTTAATTGGCTATACCCGCACAAGCATGTAAACGAGGCCTAGCTCAACTGCTTGTTCGGAAATAATAGGCGGCCTTTTAGCTCTGCTCATAATATTCTGCTAGAAAAGCTATGAAATTTAGATGGGTTTTAGTAAAATGATGCCAAAAATGAACTATAGTTTGTGCAGCCACTCGGCACAACGATAAGTAATATTGGAGTTGTTTAAAATGAGTATTTCACTATTTCGAAGGGTAGTCGCGCGGCACTAGTGCAGGAGCAAATTGACTAAATAATATAAATTTAATATATAAATTTAATATTTATATAATATATTTATATTTATAATATTTATTATAAATTAATATAATTTATAATTTATTATAAATATTATAAATTAACTGATTAAATTAATATAGTTCAGAGTAGCTTGACGCTTCCGCGCGTCATTTGATCACCCCTTAATTGTTACCGGCAAGAGTGTTCCGACTTGCTCAGAAGTGGTAATGTGAGCTTTCAGATAAGAGTCATTTCACTGTTCCATGAGAGAGTGAAAGTACTCTTTTATAGCGCGCCGACTCTCAGCCACCAATAGAGTTCACGCATCTCTTCGCAGAGAGTCGTATACGTGGAAAGTCACAAGTGTCCGAAAAGAGTCACACACGCCCCCTTTTTTAGTGTGTGCTCTCTTCACTTACATTGCGTTGAATCTACAGACAGCACGACGGTCGCTTCACTCGCTGCGGCGGCCGCGTTCCCCTACGCCAGAGTTTAGTCCAATTACGCTAGATCAAACACTGCATCACCATTACTTCTTATAGCATTCTATTTTGTATCCAAGAAATTTGAAGGCAGCACAATTGCTATATAATGAGTAATTCATGAAGCAAGAAACAACAAATTGTGCACCAAATCTTGTACTGCTTCAAAAAACCGTACACTAGCACTGCTTTTCAGTATAAGGCTTGCATTTGTACGCCTGGGAAACTTTGGTGGCACATGGCAATTTGGCAATGAATTTTCACCCTGGAAATTCTGAAGCTCGACGTTCGTAAAGTATCTATAAATGTTGGTGCAGCCGGTGAAGCGCCGCAGCTGACATGAATTCACAGGGTTCAGAAACGTTCGCTTTGTGGCAGCGGCGTGTAAATTGTGGCCCACAAACTCGCATTGCTATATCAAAGCTAATTTATAATGGAGCTGCATAATGTGGATCAAAGAAAACGATCGCCGTACAATTTGAATGAAAGAAGCGACCAAAACGCAATCGATGGCAATGACATTCTGCGTTTGGAGCGTCCGTGTAATCTGGATACTTGGCATCAAACAATTAAGCTCTTGTATTTTTCTAGAAATAAAACAGAATCGATTCTTACTGGCAACATGAAAAATGACACAGCAACTAATATTGTAAGAATCTTTTAATACATCGTGAAATAAAATTTTAGGCCGCGCTGAGCGTCCCTGATACGGAAAATGCGAACTAAATTATGTGACCGCAAAAAAAATCACAGCATATCCACGGAGTGAATGATGATGAGTGGGCGAAGCTGCGGAGGTTCATCGGTAAACCATGAATCTTCCGTGAATTCTGCCCAGTACATCATCACCGACGTGAGATCGGGCGCGTTTATACTAAAGGTTCGATGAGAGTTATGACGACTTGAAGGTCACTTTAATTTTACATGCACGCTGTGAATTTTTATTGTTTAGAAAACCATTGCTTTAGAAAACATCTGGCGTCTTTCGTTAGGCAGCTGGCGTCTTTACGTTTTGCTTTAGAAACATCTGGCGTTCTTCCGCCTTGCTTTTAGAAAACATCTGGCGTCTTTCGTTGGTTTATTTCATCAATCAACGGCGTTTTGAACAAAATTTTTATTGTTTAATCACGCACAGGAGAAATCTCACCAGGCACTACCTTGGCGGTAAACAATGGCTGCTAATGGGAATGAGACAGAAGAAGTCGGCTTTTAGCTAACAGTTACACTTCTACTTCTACTAACGTTTCCTACTGGAACATGCCAATGGCTGCTAATGGGGAATGAGAGACAGAAGAATTCGGCTTTTAGTTAACGCGCGCGCTGCGAATTTTTTATTGTTCAACAACGCACAGGAAAAATCTCCCACCGTCACCACCTTGGAGGTCAAGATCTGGTACTAGCGTTACGACTGGTTACGCACTACGACTACGAGGGATGAACGGGTGCCGCTTTAAAGAGCTTCGCCCCTAAAAGGGGAGTCAGTAGCTCCACATTATGCGCATCTGGATGAAACTCACCACGGTTGATTTTTTCGCCCTATGCGGCGATCGCTTGAACTTGAGAGTTTTTGGGGCCTGATGGGAGCTTGTTTTTAATTGGGCGCATTGTCGGGTAAAGAGGCATCGCTCACTTTTGCGCAGTTGTTTCGGGCGAGTCTCCCGTAAGCTATTTATTTTTTTATGTGTTGTTTAATGGCATGGCACTTCAGAGAACTTGAACTAGGTCACAGAATGTGTGGATAACCACTCCTGTGATTGCAGACTGCTTTCGCTGGCGCATGGCCAGTGCACCCTCGCTTTTCGTAACTTCGAATGCTGCGCAATAAGTGAAGAAACGCTGTATTGTAAGGTTGCCAATTGATACTTTCAAGGCAGTTATCTCACTCCAGTGGTTTTCCTCGATTGTGCAACGTGAGTTTTCGAACTATTGTGATATTGCGCTCGTGAGCTGTTGTAGCCTAATTTGTTCACATGCAGAGTATTTTGGTTGTACCGCAAGTAGACTATTTAGCTAATTAAACAAGCTTGCTTCCCCAATCATTCATGTTAGTCTTCCTTTCTTTCGCACAAGCGATTGGCGAGCCATGAAGGCGCAAAAAAATTGAGTTGTTATGAAAAGCATCTGAAAAGTCACGAATTTAAAAAGATCAATTGTGCGCCAGGCAGTATGAATGCGCGAGAGCGCTGCCACTCTTGCTTTGACAGCATATTTTTCTATAGCTCATTTCATATTGCGTTTCATTTTACAGACACAAGTTCGCCCAAATAACGAGCCCCCATTCCCAGTCGTGCTGCAGCATTCATCCCAGTCACAGCCACCTAGCAATATACCCTGTCGATGTCCCTCGTTACAAGGCGCGGACGAAAACAACCAGGACAAGTGGTTACAAGTGGATATCAAGAGCTCTGACACTGGGGCTCAGCTATGGGTTGTCTAGAAGGGTAGTGAAGCCGCGGTCGAGCTTGGCGTTACTGTCCCAACCTGGGAGTGGCCCGCTGCCGCGCTGCCTCGCGCACTCAGGATCTTCAATAGTTTTTCATCTATCGATTCATTCTGAGCCGATTTAGATATTTTTCTATAAAATCCCTTACATTACTCATAAACCCCCAAAAAGTTGAACACAAGCAACAACATGCGTGTATTTAGTTGCAAAAGTTTCGGCTACCTAGATTTATTATATTTTGGGATATTCATAATTACATTTGGCCATAACAGCCGATCAGTGAAGCCCAACACTACCCCTTCGTCATTTTTGATGTTCGGTGCTTAGACAAATTTTTTGGCAGCGATACCTATTGCGATTCTCTTCCGTCGACTTACGGTATCCAAATAAAAAATTGAAATAAATTTAAAAGGTTCGACCGGTAATCCTTTGTTCAATCAAACATGGAATCACCCACCAAGGAAATGGAAAAGCAAAGTGTGAGTGAGTAGTGATGTGAAGGTGAGGAGGAAGGAAAAGAGGAAGCAAAAGGGGAAAGCATAGCATAACCTTGTGTAGTATAGGTTAGCAGGAAGGTGTTGTATAGGCAGAGTTGCCAGATGCTAGCGACCTAACAAGCAAATAATCATAGCAAAAGAAGCCCCCAAAAAAGCGGCGCGGCTTTTTTTAAAAAGCCCAAAAGAAGCGGAAATTTAATAATTTTTCTCATTCTCGAAATTATTTTAAATCTAATATGAAATGTCCCTCAAATACGGAGGGAAGTTGAAAAATAACTGAATATGTTATACAGCGAAAATATGTGCAACTATGTACGAAAGCACATATTTACTTTTTAACATTGTCTCCATGGTAGTATTCATTAGGTTGAATGCACGATTGCCAGTGCATGATTAACGTTACTTGTTGAGAGAATAAGTATAAAAAGGCAGGGAGGGTGACGAGGGCTGAGCCTGGTAGGCTACCCTTCACTGGGGAAGGAGGAATGGAAGGAAAGTGAGAGAGGAGGAGACAAAGTCACTGTTGCAGCCGACGTAACAGTTCCGCGTTTGATATCGTAGACGGCGCATCACTTCTGTTGTCTAGTGTAACTGTGATGGGTTGTCCTGTGGCCCCAATATATTCTCGACGGTAAAATGCGATTCCATCCAGGTGATTTACAGCAGTACGGAGGTGAAGCCTCTCGTTTGCGTAAGTCCGGCCGTAATTAAAAGGGGCTCCATAGTTTCTTCGACAACACAGTCATTGCACTCGTCGTTGTCGGCCATATCGATATTAAATTAGAAGACATTTTGTGAATACTACATCCAGACGCAGACGGGCACAACACAGTCTTCTTCCCGGGAAACACCAAGTTGCTGGCGCAGTCATAGAGACGACTGCGGCTGCTACTGTGTCGACAGAATGAAATCGGTGGTATGTGAACTGTGATGTTTGACACTTCTGCAGCATAATGATCTGCGTCAGCTTACTTAAGTGTCGAGCCTCGTCAATCCTTGGCAAAGATATAGAAACCAGGTTTATTTCTGCGTGTGCGTTTCTAGCAGCTTCATCGGCGAGATCGTGGCAGGCAATACCGCAATGACTTGGCAATCTCTGAACCACGACCTTGTGTCCTTTTTAAATCGCATATTGCAGCATTTTTCGTATCACCGACAGAAGTTAATAGAATCCGCGACAAAGTGCTGTTCACTAAAATAAATATATTTGCTGCAAAAATACAAATAAGGCCCAAAAAACGCGATAAGCGACTGGAAAATCCTCCAAGCGACTCGGCGAAAAAAGAAGCCAAAGTCCACTTATTCTAAGCGGAACTGGCAGCGCTGAGTATAGGTTAGCAAGGAGATGGGAAAGGGAAGCGAGGGCGAGGAGGACAACCGTTTGGGTGTAGAGGAGAGAAAGGAGGCTGTGAGGGGGTAAACCAAAGCCTAACCATTTACAGTATAGCATAGCAAGGGATGGGAAAGAAAAGTTCGAGTAAGCAGGACCAATATGAGGGTTAGGAGGAGGGAAATGAGGAGAGAGGTGAATATAGAAGTCGATAAAAACAGAAGAAAAAAAGAAGGAAGAAGACGAAGATGTAGAAACAGTTAAAAAGAAAGAAGCATGGCTGAAAAAAGAAGAAAGGAAAGAATGATGAAAAAACAACTGAATCTGCGTTCGTCATGTGGTGGCACTTCCATGCTTGCCAGCTTTGCTGTTTACTGAACTTTTCAAGGTGTGGAATATGCTTGAGCTTTTTCTGTCATATCGGGAAAGGAAATGTGATGTTTGCGAGGAAGATATTAAATAATTCGCAGGTAAATACTCACCATTAAATAACCGTGACACAATTTTCTACCAGCGCTGCAGCTGTGACTGGAAACGTGATAACTGGGTTTTACATTTGTGCAGGCAAAAATAACACTTTGCGCATTCACATGCACTCTGGCTCTTCACACGGCAGTCTAAAGACAACACCACATGACAAGCTCAGCTTTGGCAAAAAGTTCTTGTATATCTTAACTATGGATCTCCCAACAATTGCCCAGCAACATTTCTCCACTTCACTCACTCACAAGTCCGCTTAAAACGCAGCTATTTAACGAAATAATAAGAATGATAAGACCTGGGGTTATACGTGCCAAAACAACAAATTCATAATGGGGCACGCCGCGGTGGAGAGCCCCGGAAATTTTCACGACTAGGTGTTTTTTTAACGTGCACTGACAACGCTGAGTACAGAAAAAGGAGATATCACGTAATATCATGGCATGATTAGCTTCACGTTATTAAGCAGTAAGCACTGCACCAGGCAAGCAGGAGCGTTAGCAAGCCAACTTGACATGCGTGAGATGACCACCCAGAAATGTATTATGAAGAAGCAATTGAGCAATAAAACGTAGTGTGATATTGTGCATGTTAAACCCGGTTCACTTTGTATTCCAGAGGCCGTTCCTGTGTTATAATAAAAAATGACAGTTTCACTGCAAGGGCGCACAACGAATGTGATAGCAACAAATTTAATACCGTACGAAGCAAGGCTACCAGCTAACTCTTTTGGATCGAATCTCAGTCGAGGCCGCTCCAGGAAGCGAGACAATTTAGTGCTGTCGACCATCTCAACGCGAAGTGAGCAGTGAGGGCACAGCATTTACAAGAATATGCAAGCCTTCTCCTGATGTCTGTCGAGATAGAGAGCCCTCATTATCAAAGATCGCTGTTGCTGCCTGCTCTTGCGATAGGGGGTGTTCACTCTCTGCTTGAGCCATCCATAGAGGCGGTATACCTCACAAGCGGAGCGGTGTAATTGCATGTGCCCTTCGTGCTACGAAAATGGCCGGCTAGTTTAATCTCTGCATCAGATGCGTTCATCGCCAGCACTGGTCCGCTCTTACTCCCGTATAGAGCACACGATGTTCGGAGTGGTGTTATCGATTTTGACCTTATAGGTAGGTGATGATGTGGAATGTAACGTGTGGCCGTGACAAGGGAATGTTGTCACGGCCATACCGTGTGTCATTGTGTCATACCGCTGTCATAGCGTCAAGTGTGGTGTGTCGAGTGAACTGCCCGCCTGCCGTCGAAGCTGTTGTACTGGCAGCCACGGCGTTCTGATGGGAATGACGTAGCCCCTGGCCAGTTGCATTATAGAGGCCCGGTTCTCTGCTGCCCTGCTGTGTTCTCCTGCTCCACGTCCGATCATGTATGGCGTCGTGGTAGTATGTGGTCATTGCAGGCCACCAAACCAGTTGTCTTGAAGTTCCGGACAAAGCAGAGACGCAACCGCAGCGATATTTGTCGCGACCACTACAACGAAATGCACCATTGAATTTTCCGGCGCATGAATGTGGAGCTAATCGGGAGGCGACGCCTAGGAACGCTGTTATATATAGCGACAGATGTTACCAAAATTTTGTCGTAGTCTGCGTGAATGTAAGCTGTCTGTAACCTATTTACGTCTGTGTGTATTTTTTCGTCACCCATAGAGAGCCCCCATTGCCGTATCATCTATTAAAAGAATCCTAAACCCACCTTTGAAAACCTTATGGCTTTGAAAGAAGATGATTGCTATTCTAGACCCACTTGTTATTTCTGTAATAACCGAACATGTCGGCTACACGGTCGGCAAAATTCGCTGAGAGTGTTCATATAATTTCTCTCGCAATGATTTATCCGAATAAAATGTGGTGTATTTTAATTTAATATTTAGTACGTACTGCCGATTATACCAGAACGCAGTTACATAGACTGAAAAAATTGAAGCAGCAGAAAATAGATAACACTTTTTCACGAAATTGGTGCGGTAACATTGAACATATACTCTGTTGAAACCTGTAACAACACGTTTATTTTTGTAGCGTTAGCTACGCTTGTCCAGCTGGAGCAGTTTCGCGCGGCAGTCCAAGAGCCCTGCTGCGCATGGACGAGGAGCACTGACATCACATGGTGCACAGCTGGCGCACCAGAGCCGCCGCCGCCGCGCGCGCCTCGTTGATGTGCGCAATGCAGAGAAGTGACGTCATAGCCGCGGCAGAATGTACTGGCGGCAGCGCGCACCCAGGTGTGTGCCTCCGTGGCCCAGTGGCCATCTGACGAGCGTTGGGACCATAGAGACGGCAGCGTGTTACTACACTGACCACCGAGCTGTCTTTGTGGCAATAGAGAAATGGCGTTGAGCAAAAAATAAATACACATTTGTCACATAATGCGTATACCGTGTGTCATTGAAGCAGTACTAAGCATCACAATCAAGGTAATCCTAGACAACCAGGAGAGCTAAGAATAATCAGCTGAATCCTAACTCATGCTAGGTATATCCTGGCGTGCCCGAGCTAACCCACTTCAACTTTTAAATTTTAATTCGTGAGCTGTTTTCTTGTAAGACAGTTGTGCGAAAACATTGATACTGTGTCTTTGGTTATGCAATATATAATTTCTTCATCTGACAATCCATATTTCTCTGTAACAGTTAATATTATTTACTAACGCAGACGACGTCAATATACACGGCGCCACGGCGAAATAAAAGGCGCGAAGTTTCATTCACCTTAGTCCCTTATGTGTAGTTTCTTGTTGCTTACTCATATGGCTCTTTCGATAGGAAAGACAGGCAGCAAACATGTTGCAAAAACAATTGTTTTATTGCGATAGCAATTGTATCGACACCCTCGCGGGTATTTCCCTCGAAGTCATGTTTCGTATAAAGTCCTAGTCGATTACATCGCCCCGCCCATCGTATATTATGCGGTCGACTAAAAGCATGCAAGCGCTGGGTCAGAACGCGGCTGATGAAACGTGCCGGCCATCTCTGTCGAACAAAGGACGCAAGCGATAACATCGCCCCGCTTGCGAGGCTTGTCATCTATGGGTCCTCAAGCAGCAGAGAAACGCACCGCCCATCTTTAGTCGGGCGAAGGGACATGAAGAGACGCCGATGGGGAGTGGCGAAGGGGGTGGAGGGGAGGAGTGCCCTCGCTTCAGCAGACACTGCGGAATTTGATCATAAGGGCGCGGTGGCAAAACCTGGCACTCGCTCTCTCGACAGACATCAGTAGGCTGCTCGCACATGTGCTGTACTGTCGCCGCTCACTTCTTGAGTCGACAGCCAGCATGAAAACAGCTGCACTCGGTGATTCGGCAGTATTCACTTAAACTAGCGTTTCGCAGAATTACGCGAGATCATATCCAAAACTTAAGGCAGCTTTGCACGAGGGCTGCCAAGCCTGAGGGAAGTGCCGAGCGGGGCAGCCTTCTTTGTCTCTCTTTTGTTTTTCTTTCTTTCCTCCTCTCTTTCTGTCCTTTTCTATATTTTCTTTTCTTCTGTATTTCATTCTCTCTTTATTTCTATCTATTTCATCCTTTTTCCCCTTTCTTCCCTGTCTCAATTTATCGGTTTTTTCCCTCTTTTTTTCTTTTTTGATTCGTGGTTTTCTGGGCCCCTAATGTGCTCCGCACATATCATCATCGAGGCGCTCAAAGAGCAAGGCGAATAAGACTTCTCCTCGGCAGCAACCGCTCAGTATGCTATAGATGACTATGCTATACGTGGTTTTGCCTGCGTTACACCAAGCTACGACTGCATACGATGACATCAGACGACAGCATACGACAGCCCCGCTGGCTAAAGAGCACCTAAACATGTAGGCGTGTAGCCTTATTTCGCATACCATTGCGATTTATGTCATCGCATTCGTTGTTTCGTCTTTGCGGGTGAAACTTTTGTTTAGTTATGTTTTCTTTTAGGTATTCTTAAGTGTCATGCCTGGGCACGCTCAGGAAAATGCCAGGCAGACCATGATATACGCTATCACATTTTTCATGGAATGGTCTGTGTTCAAAAACTGGTCGAATTTATCCGAGCCCTACACTACGGCGTCTCTCATAGGCTCAGTCGATTTCAGTCGTAAAATCCCACAAACAAGCAAACAATGATGGAAGCCCTAAAAGCCGACAATTTTGTATCACTATAAGGAAGTATATGATATTTTAGTTCTAGGAAAAGCCGAAACATGAAAAAAGAAACATATTTCACTTACACAGCAAAGCAGAGTAAAAAAATCAGGATCCATTACTGTATATTTTCCCATGGCAGTAGTCTTAAGGAAGCCACAGAGCGATTATACATTTACCCGTGCGATGGGGCCTCTTATTTATAGTACCACTCACACGACCTTTAAAACAGAAAGGCAGAGAAGTCACGTTTCATTGTCAAGCTGTGAAATCACAGTTCCATTTCATTGACGCATTGGTTCAGTGAAGCACGGTTTAATTAACGCGCATTAATTATAGATTCGCTACTCCCCAAACAATAGGCATCACGACTTCCTTGCTTTATTTCATCAGACGATACACGACCCGGCCGTGGCCGCTGCGTTTCGATTGAGGCAGAATGCTCGAGGCCCGTGCCGTTTACAATGATATACACGTTAAAAAAAAAAAACATGCGCAGCTTGCACCAGTGTCCTAAGGCTGGAATGAACAGCGGAGCTTGTGTTCGATGTAGCTTCTGCCGAGTGTTCTGGCGGGAACATTTTACGTGAATAGTTATTGCGTAGTTTTGCCGGGAGCATGTCTGACTAGAGTTACGGGATTTTGGTGACGTGACGTTAGATGATTTTCCCGGCTGAATAAGTTACATCGTGTGGCATGATTTCGATCACGTGACCAGTGGTTACGTCAGGTTACGTGATTTTGGTCAGGTGACAAGTTGTTACGTGATGTTACGTGAATTTGGTCGCGTGACTAGTTTCGTGAGTCAGGAGGTTATGGTCACGCGTGTAGTTATTACATGGTGTCGTAGGCGGTTTCCAAGTAGATTAAAGAAGGTGCAGCTGCCCCAGGTGGTTACTGGACAAGGCTAGGTGACATCATACCTAGGCAGTTTTTCATTAAGGCGACACTGGGGCTTACTGAGCTTAAACTGATCAGCTCCTAAAAATGACAGGTGGTCAAAATTCCGGAGCACTCGACTACGCCGAGCTGAATAATCATACCGGGGTTTTTTGGGCGTAAAACCTCATTGACATCACTGGTCCCAACGTTCAGATAAGGGTCGAAACCCTATTCTTGTTCCACTCATGGCTTCATTCAGAGAAAAGAGTGACACCCACAAATATATTTTCATTCTGAATGAGCCCGCAGTCTATCAAGGAAGGGGTTTCTGGTGCACTTACCTGGTAGGCTTATGACTGTCCACATGACCTTGATGATGTGGTGGTGGTTTATGCACAAATGGGCCAAATATGACCAAAGGGTGTCATGTCGATGGGCTTGAATTAAATACACATGATCGATATATAGCTATTGTTATGTATGTCTCTGAAAACCATCAAGGCAGGCGCCACTGCGCATGAAAATGTCGGTCAGAAAGTTTTCCGCAGTGATCGGCACTTGGGCGAGGCTCTGAACCCCCCATTTGGCTGGAAGGTGCTTATGCACCTGTGATCGGGAGATCGAGGCGGCCTGTCGTCATGCTTTACGCGGGAGCCCGCAGTGGAGTCGTTGGTCACCCTCCTTGCGAGGCGGCCTCATCGTGGGAAAGCGTCAGGGAAGAAATTCCCATCCAACTATTGCATGTGTTCATCTAAACACACAGACAATCGTTTCCTGGTGCTCGAGAGAGCGGCCGTCATCTCTCTGAAGTGGAAGACCCCCGGAACTCCCGGCAACCTCTTTGCCGGGAGTTCTCGGTACGCACTCACCGAAGAGTGGGACTCGAACATTGGCACTGTGTGGTGGAGTTGTGTCCCCATTGGACATCGATCTCGACGATGCTCCCCATAGGTGTTTCGAGTGGTCCATTGCGCCTTGTTTGAGGGGCGTTGTGCTGAGAGAGCAAGAAGCCAGATTTGCGTTTGCTGTTGCCACCGCTTCCCTAGTGCCGCAGTGGTACCGGATGTGGGGCTATATAAGGCGACGAGGTTTGTACAAAAATATACTTTCTGTCTTGAGACTATGAAAATAAGCCTCAATTTTCTTTTATGAATGCGATTTCCTCTCTGGAAAAGATGCGCTGTAGGTCCGACGTCAGCGCTCAGCTAACGATAACGAGAGCCGCCAGACCGGGCCCCAAACAACAGTTTGGCAGCCTTGATATCGGCTCATCTTCATCCTGGAGAGGACTTCTTAATGGACGTGCCCGGATTCAAGACTGGAAATTGTGAGTGTATGGATTTTCTTCACTGAAATATCAACTGGCGATGCGTACTTCATGAAGTGCAAATCAGTGATTTAGCGTAACCGTTGACTAATGTATTTGGAGTAGGTGGAGTTTGTATTGGGGTGAAAACTTGCCAGCACAAAAGGGAACCAATCACCTTAAGGCACATAAGAATCTGGAGTTGTTATAGTTGGTGAGAATGTGGGGCCTCCATTTTGTCTAGCATCTACCGTTCCCTCACGTGTGCCAGCCTTTTCTTCGGCTTTAAACAGAACTGTGAGTACGTCGCACGCTTCGTGCGCTCCATCTAAAGATGACCGATTTCTTTGCTGTTTTGCATCAAATTGCCGATGCAACCCCTCAATCACTTCGTCTAATACTTGCATCCTCATCTGGTGTGCTTCCTGCCTAGTTCTTCTCTGCACCTATTTTCCTTTTTTTCCTGTTTGCGCAGCTTTTCTTCTCTTTTTGGCCGAATGTACTCTAAGCATCTTCGAGTTCCTAGTCGTCATTCCCGATCGTCTCGATTACCTCAATAATTCCCACTTGACTGGTCTGACTGTCATGTATGCTGCACCCTTTTGGTCTGACCCATGCGTTACGAGATGGACTGACGTAATTTTGTAAAGGTAGGAGTTGTGTGCACATCTTGGGCTTACCAGGAACGTCGACTACACAGGCTTTTAAGGGTAGCTTGTGGTTATACGGAACGTCAGCACTCACCTTAAAACACAGATGTCAGTACTATCGAAACGAAGTGCACATTACGGTGCGATAATTAAAATGCTATAAATTCGGAGCCGGCAGCTGAAACCCAATTGACGTTACCCCGACATGCCTTTATCATAAGGGTGCAGATTTAACATTTATGGCTTTGTTACAAAATGTTGTAGCCAGCACTGGAACCATAATGAACCTTGCACCTGCATTACGCCGGCAGTGGGTCTTTTGCAAAGCAGTTTCAAGACCTGGCTCGCCTCTGTGCTAGAATACCAGACTTCCACGCACAATGGTTGGGTTCGATTCCTGCTGAGATTCTGACTTTTATTGTTTGCATTCGTCGGGTCAACGATGCCGATATCGGGTTTTCTTAACGCTTTCGCATTTAAACGATCAATGTCATTTGTCGCTTTTCTTGGGTAGATATAAACTGTGAATCACCTGAGCCCTTTACCCGCCTACCGCGGTCCTTGTTATATGCGTATGTGTCACACGTGTCAGTTGGAAACGCTTCGACGACATATGGGACAGCATTTTCACGTTATTTATGTCATGGCCAGACAGCCATATTGGTCAAACCTTCTTCCCTTTCTATACCGATTTTGGCCTACACCAAGTTAAGGAGGTGATCCCGAGAACACCCAGACGTAGGCGGCTAGACAGATAGGTACATAGAAAGAAACGCTCAAAGTGCTTTTCGTTCGCTAACAGGTGTTTCACATTTAAAAGGTGCACTACAAACGCAAACACGTAGCTCATCCTTCATTTTATCGATAATTGTTGTCCACTGCAACTGTGGAGTGCACCCAGACGTCTCACATGCAGTGCCAGGAAGCCTTCTTAATGATTGCGTATATTATTTTCTGCTGACGCCAGCGTTCGTTTGGGTATCTGCCCGTCAGGCACTGCCCGTCCACTTCAACTGCGAATTGCACCCACACACGCTCGCATGCAGTGCCAGGAAGCCTCCTTTACCATTACGTGCATAATTGGGGTGCACGCAAGCGCTCGATTAGCCATCTGCCCGTCTGGCACCGCACGCGAGCACCTGTAGGAGTACTCGGCAGTTCGAGTGGACCGCAATTATCAACATGAAGGATGAGGCAGCGCGGGTAATAAACGAGGCAGCTCATATTGTGCGAAAGAGGAGCGGGTACATGAGCAAGCCACCGCTTCCGCTATCTCAAAGTGAGCACTGTTCTTTAAAATACCGGGGTGTTCGCAGGAGGCCGCTGTGATCTTAAATGCTGAGTGTGCTGCTGTCGTGGCAGCACACTTATGCTGTCCTTTTGTGTTAGTGTTCCCGAAGATATCTATGGGACACATTCATGTAACTGAAATTCATTTGAGAGTGAGCGCTTGTCCTGTGTTTGTTTGCTCTTTGTCGACATGCTCTTTGGCGTTGTTTTCTTCAGTTATTTAGTGGTACATGAGATCGGATCCAAGTGAGCTTTCTACTAACCTTGATTCGCATAGCATTCCACCTTGCGGCTATCGCATTCACTGCTTCGCCCATGTGGCGAAACCGTGATTATATTGAGAGTTACACATTGTTATTCTTTATTTCCAGGACTTGGCGCACTAAAATGCTTCAGAGATAAAAGAATGCAGAAAAAAAGGCGGCAGATTCCACGCATTGTGCGAATCGATGTAATGCGAAGCAGCCAGCAATGAGCTTCATACATCGTCTTGTATGTCACTGAGGAAAATGCGTGTCATGGTTTTCATGTTAACTCCTATTTTTATGTCCGAGACACAGTAACGTCGCGCAATACCAACTTCGGGATGGATCAAGCTAGCGAAACGGCCGCCAGCGCACAACGAGCGTGGCACGTAAGTCATGCTGTACATGACATGTGTGTCATGACTTTCATGTTAACTCTTATTATTTATGTTCGTCACACAGTCACGTCGCAAGATACCAATTTTGGTGTATAAAAAGCTAGCGAAACGGCCGCCAGCGCACCATGAGCGTGGCATGTAATCATGCTGTACATGACATGCGTGTCGTGATTTTCATGTTATGACTTGTCATTTATGTTCGTCATACAGTCATGTTATGCCATACCAATTTTGGTGTGCATTCGATCAAACAAGCGACCAGGGGAACACAAAGTCGTAGGCGGCTAGATAGATAGATAGATAGATAGATAGATAGATAGATAGATAGATAGATAGATAGATAGATAGATAGATAGATAGATAGATAGATAGATAGATAGATAGATAGATAGATAGATAGATAGATAGATAGATAGATAGATAGATAGATAGATAGATAGATAGATAGATAGATAGATAGATAGATAGATAGATAGATAGATACCACAGTGGAGCCTGCAGGTGATTTATTTTTATCACTCGAACTAAATCAGCATCTCATGACGACCGCCCGCCAAGAAATACCTTATTAGGCAGTTATTCAAGTATGATCATACCATATACGGTAAGCTTTCTTCCATAAATTTGGTGGATGTGGGTAACATAATTGCCCAAGATATTCATGCAAGAAACATTCAAACACCTTATTCTGCAAGAAACGCATGTATGCAGAAATGTTTTGTGTAATTTGCCTGGAAGTACACGCAATATGGTTAGCAAAACAGGGAAGCTTCAAGCCTCAAGTACCAAACTAGTCGAAATGGTTCTATCAACCTACAGGTCGCTATAAAATGTCGCGTAAATAATAAACCTAATGACGCACAGCGTAAAATTTCTGTGTGTAATAAAGCCTGTTACCTATTTTGTAATTATTAATTCGCACCCCATGGACGTCTTTCTGCTTGCTTTAAATGTTTAAATCACCATATTTATAGCAATGGAGCATCTATAATGACAAGGCGGTTCCTGGAAAACTGAAAGAATCGTAGCAAAGTGTAAAGCTCTATTGGCGTCTCTTTCAGAGAAGAGCGAGCAAAGAAAACACCTTCATCGCTGAAGCAAAAGACCGTAGGACTATTATGGTGTTCTTGAACTGCTTTGAAATTTCGTCCAGTTAGTGTCATATATAAACCATAATTATGAAAGGGCACCAATGAGGCGCACCTCCCAAAATTAAAATGATTGCATTGTAATGTTTCTTTTTATGAAAAATGACAGTTCAAAACGTTTGAATTATGAGCTGATCCGCCTAATACTGTTGATCACTTTAAATATTATTGATCTTGGACGCACGTTTCCTCAACTAGAGGCACAATTTTTTGGCTAAGTCTTGATTTAAGCTCTAAAGCTATAAAAGCCCGTAACTTACAACAAGTTACTCAAATGGTGGCATTGTTCGTTTGAGTTCTCAAAACTATGAAGTCGATACTTTAGGCCATCTTCTCGGTCAACTATTACTATCATTTTGGAGTACAATGATTTGAAGATGACTTACGAACTCGCCCTGCAGTCAATTCTTCTGAAGTTCAGTACTTTAGACTTGTTTTTTTTTTTTTTTGCGATAGCAATTCTATGTAGAGTTTCGGTTGGTTTTTGCCGTCGCCGTCGCCGGCGTCATGCACCGTATATGTATAAGTACGTGTATACATATAAAAGTCCCAAAGAAAAATAATTCACAAGAATGCTACGGAATTCACAAGAATGTGGATCCTGAATTCTTTTATTTTTTATTTTATTCTTATTACTTTTTGACAGAGCTTGTCTATTGTATTTAGTTGTTCCTGTGTCGTTCTTGATCTCATCTGTCTTCTTTAAATGGATGCTTTGGCAGTACTTTTTGGTATGCCCACTCCTGTATGAGCCTTCGGCTTACAGTATTAATAAATAAATAAATAAATAAATAAAATAAAATAAAAGCGCGGAATCAAGCCAGCGACCTCTTGCTCCGCAGCGCGTGGCGCTAACCACTACGCACAAAACGCAGATCCTTCAGGTGGGTAACGGCGAGCGTTGCATACACACCCTTTACCGCAGTAATCAGACACGGCAGGCCACCGGACTATAGAAGCCCAGACGCAATTGTTTAGTGTCTCGAAAAAATAATAAGTGTGATATAGGGTACAGATTACCACTGGAGATTTGATAAGCATTGTTGCCAAAAGCGAAGATTTCAGTGTTTTGAATTCCAAGGTTCTAAATAAAGCTAACAAAAACAGAAATAAGGCCACGCAGAACATCTTTATCTTACCTATTGTTTCTCACTGACATTTATCGAAATGGAAAGCTGACTAACCTATATACAGGGTGCTCCAAGAAATGTGTACGAAAATCCTTAAATGTCAGGAAAATGACATATTTGCTCGCTGTCTGCTTGATTACTTTTTCCGGAAGGGCAGGCGCCTTCGTGTAATGGAGACGTCAGTTTCAGGAAGGAATTGAAGAAATTTAATAATTAACTTTTTATGTGGCCGATACAGGTGCTTTGGTAAAATGAGTCCTTCCTGCCAAGACCTCATTGGCGCTTCAGCACGAATGCATCGTTTCTTTCTGTTGAGTAATAGTTAAAATGGGCACTATGGTTTGTGGCTCTGTATGTTAGAGTTAATTTGTCGGCAAAAGCCATGTATGCCTACTCTAAATCACGGCGTGGTACACGCACAAGCAATATGTAATAAAACTAAATAACAAACCAAAATGACACCATTTTCCGCTAAAGGGGACCATGAGGCTATGCGAAGCTGGAGCACTTGCACGATCGCGTTCCGTTGGCGTTCGTCGGGCATGCTACCGACCTCGCGTCGTGGAACGCGAAGAGGGACGCTACGCGCGTCGTATCTTCCATCTAGCCTGGCCGTTAATTCTCATAGGGCGAGCGGGGTACGCGGTCGACAGGCGTGCGAGAGGGGGGCAGCGTAGGAGAGGAGAGAGAGGGGGAGGGGACGAGCATGCGCTGGTGCTCATCGCGGCATTGCGCAGGAGAGAATTTCGGCATGTCTAGCCCGCGTTTCAGAGGAAGAGTGGAAAGGGGGAGGGCAATGGAGAGGGAAAGGGGAGAGGAGATGTGGAGAGGGGCATAGGAGAGGGCAAGTGGAGAGGGGAGTGCAGAGGGTATGCGCATGCGCAGTAAGGGTGGTCACGCCGCACACCACCACCACTACCGGATTGAACTCCGTCATAAGATACTTCGCATCTAACAGGTAAGCATGAAAAAATAAATAAAATAGGCTCCTCTAATCCTTGGTTAAGTTTTACCATTCCTTTTTTTAAGGACGATAGCAATTTTAGAAGTTCCCGTTTGACAGTAATATTCCCACTCGGTGATAGAGCAGCTTTGTCATTGAAGTTCCCCACTGCACTCAATGGGGATGGTCACAAATTTTATTTTTTCTTGAAACCAAAAAAGTTATGACAACACTTGCCATGTAAGAAGTATTCATATGCTGTCTGTTAAGGAATAAAGCTGATTTGAAGGACCACTTGGCGTATATTGAATCTCAATGAGAAACAAAGTGAACATTTTTCTCGAATTCGGGATTGCTTCTCGTAAAATTCAGAAAGTTCAGTGTTTCTGGACATAATTTGTTTGCGAAATATATCTCCCCTAGATGATGTAATAATTCCGCAGCATAGATACATAGCGGAAAAGAACAATGAAAAAATGGCAAAATAGAGCATTTTAGCAAAATTCTTAGGGCGTATACGTCAGAAAAATTGAATTAGCATCATTGAGCGTCGAAAGCCTTACAGAAACGCATTTGATCAATATGCAAATCACATTTACTTGTGAAACCAAAAGGGCAATTCAGGAAATAAATTATAAGACAAACACCACTAAGACAGCATTGGATATTCGAAGGCTCCCACGTGTGGAAAATTTTTTCTCTACCAATTATTCTGGTAGTTCCCTGTTTTCAATGCAAAAAACGGCATACATTTTTTTAGTATGCTTCAGATGGTCGGCAAAATGACTGGAACGTTTGGTTCGGAACAACCCAATTATGAAAACAATCCAGCGGACACCGTCGCATGCTGGTCTCAATGGCAACCAAAGAGCAGATGCCCCGCAAACAAAGCATTTTCTGTGCAACCGACCGCAGGAATTCCTGCGAATCGGAAGCTACGAAAAGAAAATCTAATGTCATTTTCGTTCTTTCTTGATTTCGGCGAGTCAGCTCTGTGCTGCGAAAGCACTTAGTCGCCAACATTACTATACACAGAGTGGGCGGAAAGAAACTCCCTAGTACTAATACTTGTTTATGGCATTTGCAATACTAAGCCAATGTGATTTAAAGAAAACTATTTTTGTTCGCACTGTCCGAGAATTCATAGAAATTGTTAAAGTTCTGCATAAGGACAACCGTTAGTCACTTGCTTTATTTGGAAACAATTTAAGGTGATTTGACGTAGTGAAGTTCGTGTGCCCCTTTCTCCGGTGTGAACCGAGAAAGCCGGCTCTGTATGTCGCTGATGAGAGGAGACTTAGATTGGTTAAAATGCAGTTCGTTTATTCTGATGCGCACTAGGCACGTTCCGAAATCAGTCTCGCCCGGACCCTCCCTTCAGGTTTCTCAAAAAACCGCTGCGCGGGGTCTTCATAAGTTCATGCACGACGCTCTCGAGAGGAGGTCACGTTCCCACGGTTAGAGCACGGTGCTCGGATGCATCCAGCCATTGAGGTCTGCAACACCATAGTCGTCGGGTCATTTAGCTTGGCAGAGTCACAGTCCGTGGCGAGCACTTCAAGTCGTAAATCGGAGCCCCGAGCTCGTTGAGCAGACGCTCGCTGCAGTCGCTGTCCGAGTCCCCCGCATTGGCTTGCGCCCACCGCACGGTTGTACGAGGCGCTGACGGAGATGTTCCGGCCAACACCACCACGCGTTTCCGAAAGCGCGCTTCCAGGAAAACACCGCCGAAGCCAGCTGATATACGTCCCGACCCCCGGCATTCGCCTGCAGCCCGGTTTGGTTATACGAGTCGTAGGCGCCGCATTGCCCCGCCCGACACCTCCACCGCCACTGTGTTGCATAAACGCCTCGTGATGCGACACACCAATGTCCGACGCGTATATTTGTTGCTTCGTCTAGAGGCTGGGTAATACAGGTCAGTCACGGAGGGAGTGCAAAGTAGGAATGTACCACTTCGCTGTAAGCTCATAGTGCCATGACCAGCATATTTCCATCGCATGCACTCATATCCTGCCCCAGCGAGTGCGGGCTCGCCAGCCGAGACAACGCGTCGGCGTTCGTGTTAGGTTTACTCTTTTTGTGCATGACCATGACATTAAACCTCTGCAGTGCCAGCGCCCAGTGCATCAGCCATGCACTCTGAGTGGACGTCAAAGTGAATAACTTTAGAGCATTATGGTCAGTCACCACTGTGACACTTGCACCAAAAAGCCACGTCTCAAGACCTTGTAATGCCCATATAACAGAATAAGCCTCTCGCTCAATCGTCGCCCAACAGGTTTCAGCCGGTGTTAGCTTCTTGCTGAGGAAAGCCACCGGCATTTCCCTGCCTTTTACATCGATTTGAGCAAGGCATGCTCCTAAAGCTATATCCGATGCATCTGTTGCCACAATGACGCCATTGCTTACGTCAGGCGCGTGAAGTGTCGGCGCACTTGATAACTGTTCCTCAATGGCCTCAAAGGCCTTTTGTGCGGCGTCGCTCCACGGTATTTGCTGTGGGACCCGTCGCCTGTGAAATCGGTTAGCGGTAACACTAACGTAGAGTACCCGGGCACGTAGTCGCGATAATAATTACACAGCGCGAGAAAGGTCCTCATTTCGCGTTGGTTCTGCAGCCGAAAAATGTTTTGAACCGCCAATACTCTTACTGGATTGGGTGCCTGTTTACCTCAGCCCATTTCCTTGTCGCGCGCTCGCGTCTTTTGCGGGAGCTGCTCCGCGCCTGCTCTTCCATTAATCACTCCTCCTGAGTACCGCTCGTGTGATTGCACGGGTCCACCGAACCCTGCAACGAAGTGCGGACAAGCTGCATTGTCAACGGCCTATTGTCTTGGCACGGCTTGCGAGAGTTTACGGCGTGTGTGTCAGTCTAGTCTCGGAGGCCGCGTATTATAATTCTTTGCGTGCTGATAGGTGACGTCACCACTGCGCGGCTCGCTTCTGACTGGTTCTCATTTTGCGACGTGCCGCGAAAAATGGGTCTAGCACGCACTCGCGCGTTTGCCGCGCGTTGCTGCCGTCTTTATATGCGAATGCATTTCTTAGTCACGGGTTGTCCTGCGTCCCTGGCCGGCGTGCGCACAGGTGTTATTTCTCCGCGCGCTCTCCTCCTCGCCCCTAGCAACAGCTGCGCCGCGCCTAGCAACCGGAGCAGGTGGTGAGCGGTGGAGGGTAAGGGAGAGGAGGAGCGCGCGGGCGTGTGATGGCGCTCGCATCGCGGAGCAGCGGAGGGTAAGGGAGAGGTGGAGTGTACCCGGTAAGAGCGCTCGCATCGCGGAGCTCGCTTGGCGGAGAGAGAGCTCGGGCGCTCCTCCTCACCGCGCTCGGATCTATATATATCAT
Organism: Rhipicephalus sanguineus; assembly: GCF_013339695.2. NCBI lineage: Eukaryota > Metazoa > Arthropoda > Arachnida > Ixodida > Ixodidae > Rhipicephalus > Rhipicephalus sanguineus. The sequence continues at coordinate 56,868,451 of NC_051184.2, forward strand.
GCTGGGAGCGCGCGCTTTGGTGTCTTGATAGCGTTGGAAGTCGGTGAAGTGGAATCTCGCGGCAACGATAACACTAGGATGAAGTATAACACAATGCAACACGAGCATTATGCCTCTACGTGCACACTCTCGTCTCTCTTCATTAATCAATCGCACACTCATCGGGTGCACCCAAATGCATTCGCATCTGCTCACGATCGCCTTCGGGGAGGTGCGGATTTTTTGTGACTCCTGCCGCTCGCGACAGCATAATTTGCTGCGCGCGGCGTGTCCCGCGCGTTTTTGCCGCTAGTGAGTACGTAGCTTAATGTGGCCATGGTACCTGACGTCCTGGTGTGCAAACTTGCATTTTTGAACATTAGCGGTTAGTCCCACCTGAGCTATCTTCTGTAGCACCTACCTTAAGTGACAAATGTGGTCCTCCCATGTGTTTGAGTACACTGCCACATCATCAATGTACGAGCAGGTATATTCCCTATGCGGCTGCAGAACCTGATTCGTGATGCGCTGTAAAGTGGCAGCTGAGTTGCGCAGAGCGTACGGCATCACCTGCCACGTATATTGCCCTTCGTAAGTGAAGAATGTCGTGTATTTCTTTGCCTCCTCGTCTAGAGGTACCTGCCAATACCCGCGTATCATGTCGATTACCGTGATGTAATTGGCTACGGCTACTTCGTAAAGCAGCTCGTCTGCTCGGCCCTGGGAAACGCATCGGGCTCAGTGATCGCGTTCAGCTGTCTGTAATCAACGCACAGGCGTATGCCCCCGTGCTTTTTCACTACGCATACCACAGGGTGCGCGAAGTTACTCTCTGTGGGATATATCAGCCTCAAATGCAAAAGCTCCTGAACCTGATGTCTCACCTCTCCTCTTAGTGCAAGAGGCACACGATAGCTGTGGGCTCGCTTGGGTTCACTCCCTGACTTTAGGCCGATGCTGTGCACTTCTGCATTACATCTGCCCGGTGTATTCGAAACACTTGCGAATAGCTACTTATTAACTCGTTTAGCTCTTGCTTCTGCACGTCTCTTAAGCGATCTGCTCCCGCGTAGCAGTTGTTGCATCCCTGCGTGCTCCTCGGCAGCGCTGGCACATCCCCGAACTCCTAGTCGGTTTCAAATATAACTCCCACGGAGCTTACCCTAGTTACGTACTCACGCAACTTGTTCGCATGAACACTTAGACGACTGCCGTCATTTCACTCGATTAAGTATTTGTACGGCCTCTCGCGGCAAACCGCGGTTGCCGGCGCTGTCCATTTCGGAGATAGCTTTCCTCTGTGGCGAGGTTGCTCCATAAGAACTTGGCCCCCCTCTTGGCACTCCTTATGCTTAGCTCTTAGATTGAAATGGGCTGCAGATTTGGCTTGATTTATAGCCGATAGCTCTTCTGCTTCCTCATTAACCTCCCGCTGCTTTATTGTTAGCTCGGTCAAGTATTCAACTGCAGAAGTGTTTAGGCCCTCCGGCACTACCCACTCCCCTGAACAGGTTTTGTGCAGTATTGTTGGAGGTCCCAAGGGCGTCCTCCCAAACATAATCTCAAATTGAGCAATTCCTGTGGTTGCGTTGGGAACTTCACTATAGGCCCACAAAAGAAATGGTACGTGTCTGTCCCAGTTCCGACCATGTTTGCATACTACATCGAAGAGCATGCTCTTAAAGGTGCCAATGAACCAATCCACAAGACCATTGCTCTGCGGGTGGTCAGGAGTAGAGAATCGTGGGGTTGCACCCATCCTAGATAGAAACTCCTGCGTCAGCTGGGCTGTGAAGTCGGAGCAAGTCGGAGCAAGTCATTTCATGTACGCCCATGCGTGAAAATATCTTGAGCAGAGCTTCGCAAGTTGCCTTAGCGGTTAATGAGCGGAGGCACTCGACCTCAGGCCACCTGGTACAGAGGTCCATTACGCACAAAGCATACTTGTGTCCCCTCGCAGAAGGCGGGTCAATAGGGCCTATGCAATCGACATTGATTATCTGAAATGGGGTACTTGGCCTCGTGATCGGAACTATTAGTACCCTGTCGAGTGTTCTCACACGTGCTTTAATGTGGCACTGGTGACAGCATTGGTAGTATCGCTTGAGATCACCTGACACAGCGGGCCAAAACAAGCGGTGCTAATCCGCTGTAGCGTCTTCTTTTCGCCACGGTGTCCCGCCCAGCCCAAATCATGAACTAACCGCAGTACATCTGCCTGTTTTGGCTGTCGCAGCACCATTTGATTACATGTCCTACCAGCCACGTTATCTTTATGGTACAGCAACCCATCAATTACAATCCTTCCGTGGGTTCACGCCCGTGCTTCTTCCCACGCTTCTTTAAGGCTGGGATCAGCCACCTGGCTTAGCTTGAAACGCTCTCGTTCACCGACATGTGCATCGCACTCCAACGGATCCGTTTGCTGTGCCCCATTGTCAATGCACACTACCACAACTTCCGCAATCGGTTCACGATTCCCCTTAGCCTTCGGCTGCGCCTTCTCCACGACAGGGCGTTCATGAACAACCGCAGCTTCTTCCAATAACTGACCATACGTGTTTGGGGTTATGAGCGCGTCTACCCTACTTGCAAGTTTATCAGTGGCCCAGCACAGTATCCGCTTATCGCTTTCCACGCGACCAATATATCTGGGTGTCGCAATCAATCTGAGTGGAAAGAGGCTAACTCGGCTACTGCCTGCTCGCCAAATGCACCCGTCAATCTTAGGCTGGTTCCCGATGGATGATATCACGGTACTACAGCCCTCCTGATGACTTTTATCTTGGCACTGGAATCGATGCTGCCTTTAAACTGTGACTGGCCGCACGCAAGCTCAATTATCTCGATAGAGTGAAATATATGTGCTTACACAGCTTTTTTTTGAGCAATTATCTCCGCACCGACTACGCTATCACTGTCTGGATTTTCCTTCCGCACCAAATCTGCTTTAGCTGCCCGCGCTGTCGGGCCGTCTCGCGCAAAAATGCTCGACGGAATTACAGACAAAACAATCTCTGCTCTTTTTGTCGGTTTTGTTTGCCCCTGCTGAAATCCTTCATTCATCAGGAAGTGATTATGGCTTCCCATCTCCCATTATCTCGGCTGAGTTCACGTATCCCCTCTTACTTTCTTCGAAGCTTTCTGCCAATTCAGCGACCTGCAGGGGAGGCATTATTTTGTTCGGAGTTTCATTTTGAATAACGAATGAATGGGATTCCGCACCCAGAGTGTCGCGAAGCCTGTCCGTTACTATGAGATTTCTGAATTGTTCGACGCTGCAAACTTTGTGGCCATTAAGGTAATAAATCGAGTCATTGTCAAGCCTCACTGCAAATTGGGGCGATGTCTCATCTCGGTGCTTTTTCGATTGAGTAAAGAAGCGCCGATGCTCAGCAGAAGACAGTCTACACTGCAAACCGTTTCTCACCCTTATAGCTGTTTTTTCAGATAAAATACCTATCGTGCACTCCATTTTTCTGTCAATGTTATCCGGAAGCGTGTAATGTTTTCTTTCCGCATCATTCGCACACCATTCGCACATCCTTTTTTCTTTCTGGGTGCACAATAGCAGTATGTTCGCTTACAACACCCATGGGTGTTTTTTTCATTTTACACCCATGGGTCAATTCACGCTGTGAATTGACTCATAGGTGTCACCCGTGGCGCTTGGACATTTATGGAATAAAATTTTTGCATTTATTTTTGTTACATACTGCCGATCTACTATTCTACGGCAGTTAGTACTACCATTCATTGTACACAAAGGCCACCTGCTTTTTGGAATTTTTCCACCTGACTCTTGAAACTTTCACTTTTCCCACCTGACTCTTGAATCTTTCTTGAAACCCGAAACAGTTAATTTTCTCAGTGTGCACGGTCCTAGCCAGAGAAATAAAGGGCAAAAAACAAAGATCCAGTTCGGAGACAAATAAGCAAGGGAAAATGGCTGTTATTCCATACGTACACAAGTTGGCACACAACCTAAAGCACGTTGCAAATAGATACAGCGTAGACGTGAAGTTTTCGGCAGAAACCAAACTAGCAAGCTTGTGTCCACGCGTTAATAAGCCCATAGGTTCGAAAGCTTGCTCCGTAAAACACAGAAACATGTTCGTGAAGTGCGTAAAGGGAGTGGTATATATGACACCTTTTTCTTGTGGAAAAGTCTACATAGACCAGTCGGGAGGATGCGCGACCGACCGACTTAGAGAACACCACGCATCTGTTAAGGCATCAGGCAGCTCTCATCTTGCAGATCACTTAGAAACTGCGGATGTTACCCCGTGTTTGAAGAAAACAGAAATAATATTTCGGCACAAGGATCAGCTAACACGTGAGATAGTGGAATCTTACCACATCCGAAAGAGAGGACATGATTGTGTTAGCCAAGCTACGATTGTTCTGCACGATAAAGAATACGCGTATCTCGACACTTAGTATTTGCAAAATATATTAAATGACAAATAACAGCGACTATTATGTAATCCCGATACGAGTGGTTTCTGTTGCATCCTGTTCTGTTGCACATGCGCGAAGAACCATGTAACCGCTTTAAATACCTTTTTCTGTCCAATAAAATTTCAGTTGTGAGAGGAAGCGCTGTCCTTGTCAGCCACTTCTGTCCGTCTGTTTTTTGGTGCGCTTCAACGAAATTTTCAATTATGAACGTAATCCAACTGGCCCAACTTACCATCTTGTCCCATGCATTTCCTGCATATTATCGCATTCAGTATGCGCTGCAACGTGCGTGTCATGGCCCGATTGTTCACTTTTTTTGTTTTGGAGCCACAATCCATTGGCTTGAGAAACTGCGAAAGGTTTCGTAATTCCAGCAATGTGCACAGTTTTCTACTTAACTCATGCACTTTCCCAGAAAAGAGAATATAGAGGCGTGCTGAGCAAAACGACAATCTGAGTCCTTATATTGTTGCGTGAGTTGTCACGGAGCATTGATACCCTGCTCGTGTATCAGCTACAGCTGTTGGATGGCCGTGTTTACCCTACAAAGAAAGTCGACAACAGGCACAACGGTGTGGGTACTGCTGGAATTTTAAAACTTTATCAATCCACTTTTTATCAAGGGATTGCACATTTCTTAACTATCTCCTTAACAGGAGAACGACCAGATGGTACCTCGTGTGTTCCAGTTGATTCCAAACACATACACTGATGCTATGCAGCCCAGTGATGACGATGGCATCTTATTTTATGAACTGCATAAGTGCACATATAAGAAGTGGCACCAATATTTTCCTTCTTGGGAAGGGCAACTACAGCGGGAAAATTCATTCTGGGGTGCGCCCAAAGGGACCAGATGTCTGTAGTGCCCAAGGGGGCTGATAGGGAAGAAGGTTCATTTGTGCTCCTCCCTGTAACTGCTACCTTTTCGAGGGCGTTTTATCTATTACACCCTACTCGCACGGGTTTAGCTTGTCTAAAACCCATACTGCTCTATATGGCTGTGGCACAATGAAGCATATAAATTGAATTCCTCATTATGAAGTGGAAATAGCGCCCTTGATTCATATTTTGACACACACGCCTTGGTCATTTGTGCTCCATGTCATTTGTGCTCCTTGTTTGGCGGCATACGCGATGCCGCTCTGCGCACCCGTGAAAGGTCATTGAATACCTTAGAATTTGTCTCGGATGTATGAGCTCTGTGTTTATCAAAGCTTGACTTTATTTTGTACTATTGGAGAACTGTGTGAACATCTTGCAATATGTGTGAACACATTTTAAGTAATGCCTTTGTATTCAGTTACGATTGTACTGTATATATGAGGGCCATATATGCTGTACTTCATATGCACCATAAAAGCAGTGCTGGGGCCATGATTCTCCCACTGCGGCAGAACCCGCTATAATAGGTCATGCGCGCTTGAAAGGACTAGCTACAAGGTAAGCTTTCTAGCGTTTCAATGAGAGCCAACTGGGAGGGGGGAACCACTCGAAATAAGAAAAATTTTGCCCGGGTATTTGGGTATAATTGTGCATAAACACCTAACACTCCTTTTCTCATTTGGGTATAATGTGCTTTTACACCTCACACCCTTCTTTCATTTGGGTGTAATATGCTTTACACCCAACAAAAATGTTCACATCCGCTGGGTGAAAGGACTACACCTATACACCCATTGTATAGGTGTAGTCCTGCTTGGTACACCTATTTTTTGGGTGTAGCGGTGTGAGTCATAGACACCAAATTACACCCATACGTGTGTAATGTGGTTTGCAGTGTAAGACCCTTGAGTACGCTTTCTTTGGGAATATGAAAATCCTTCCTTTCATCCTCACTGAGTCGAATGAGCAGGCCCCTGGCTCTCACGTTTAGTCGAGGCAACAGAAGCCCTGCTCTCCACTCACGTGGCACATCATAGCAATGAAATGTGGCCTCAACGTCGTCGAACCACGTTTGAACGAATGATTGCTCAGCAGGCATGGACACTAAGACGTCCTTCAAAAAGCTCGTGTACCTAAACCTCCTGGCCTCACTCCGAGCTGCCTCTGCGTTCTAAGCATTTGCGGTGGCACTGGAACTGTTATTTCTAAGCCGTTTTAATGCTAATCCCATTTCCGTAATGCGGAGCTGCATCTGTAACATCGCCTGACGCCCCCGAAGGCTCTCCCGTCACCCTAGTCATTACGGCGTTCGAGCGCACATCCGTCAGCCCTCCACTCTGGTAGGGATCCATTTCGCTAACCCCGCCACTACGCATGGTGTACCCACTGGTCATAACAAGCTGCGAGCCAATAGAGAAATGAGACACCCACCTGCGCACCTCGCGCTTCGAGCAGCAGCGGCTACGGCCTCTGCTGCTCGGTGACGGACGCCCGAGATGCGTCCGTCACCGTGGAGTCAGCCCGTGTCTGCTCTTCCACCACGATGTATTTTTTCCCAGTCTTCTCAGCAGCACATCCTGTCGACTGCGCCAGTGAAGTTCGGGTGCCCCTTTCATCGGTGTGAACCGAGAAAGCCGGCCCGCGTATGTCGCTGATGAGAAGAGACAGACTCAATAAAATGTCGTTCGTTTATTCCGATGCGCACTCGGCGCGTTGGAAATCCGTCTCTCCCGGACCCTCAGGTCTCTTAAAAACACTGCTGCACGGGGTCTTCACAAGTTCATACACGGCGCCCTCGAGCGGAGGTCACGCTCCCACGGTTCGAGCATGGTGCTCGGATGCCTCCAGCCGTTAAGATCTGCAACACCATAGTCACCGGGTCATTTAGCTCGGCAGAGTAGCAGTCCATGGCGAGAACTTCAAGTCGTAAATCGGAGCCCCGAGCTCGTCGACCAGACGGTCACTGCCGTCGCTCTCCGAGTCTCACTCAATAGCTTGCGCCCACCGCACGGTTGTACGAGGCGCTTACGTAGATGTTCCGGCCAACACCACCACGCGTTTCCGAAGGCGCGCTTCCTGGAAAACACCGCCGAAGCCAGCTGATATACGTGTCGACCCCCGGCATTCACCCGCAGCTCGGTTTGGTTATACGAGTCGCACGCGCCGCATTGCCCCGCTCCACAGACACACTTGAAGGAGCTTGCGATATTACTTCCTCGAATTCTTCAACACGCTCTTCGTCTTTCACGATAACATTCGTCTAGCTCACACCAAAACGTAACAAATCGCTGGGTGTCAGGACTCCTTGCAGGGCTGTTTCGGGAGCGACGGCGCCACAATCAGCCTAATAAAAATATGTGCTTGATAACACATGGACCCACAACTGTCCTTAAGGTCACGTCTCTCTCTGATATGCGCAATCACATAAATGAGATTTGTAATAGGTTGTAATAATTAAAAAAAAACAAGAAAAATTTTAGTGACGAATGTGTCCAAGCCGAGCGCTTCTCCGGGCGCGGCGAAGAGAACCTGTCGTCATCAACTGGAATGTGTAGACTTTACTCTTTTTCATCGCCGTCGCCCCCTTCAACTTCTGCTTCGCTGCCATAACTTGTGGGCCGATTTCTCCACCATGGAGAAAACGCTGATGGGCGAGAGAACGAGTAAGAGAGAAATCAAGAAAGAAAGAGAGAAAGAAGAATATATTTCAGGGAAATATTTCTTGGCGAGATTAGAACCCTCGTACCAACGATGCGAAGGCGAGCGTCTTAGCCACACGCTAGCAGAGCATACCATAACCTTGTAGAGCAATACACCAAGAGGGTGAGAAAGGAATGTGAGGGAAAGGGGGTATATTTAGGTTGAGGAAAAGGGAGGATAGAAAAACGAATACGGTGGAAAGAGAGAGAGAAATATTTAGAAATGACTACAGAGGGATAGCCTCGGAAGACCGACGTTTGGCGCGCCCCTCAGCACCGCCGGCTGTGCTACCACTACGGGGAAGCAGCCCATACATACTGTCGTTGCCAATACTGCCAGATGGGACTACGTGGCTTCGCCGTGAACGCACCATGAAAAGAGCGAGGTGAAAAAACGCGCGACATCGCCGACTACCTCGAGGGAGCCTAGTGGACAAATGGACAACCTTCCCGATCGCCTTCGCCAGGCTGCTACATCTCAACGTAGAGCCGGCAGTACATCGGCCCCACTCGTGGCCGATCCGCGAGCCCTTGTCCGGGAAACTAAGGGCCACAAGTGATGGAGGTGCGGTTGGTGTACGATGAAACGCCGAAATTACCCTGCCGTGAGCGATCACGATTCTGGAATCGTCAGGTACCACTTCGCTGCTTACTAGAAGGCACCGTCCTGAGAGCCCTTCTTCACCGAAACAAGACCTGATGATTCGACGTAGCCATGATTCAATGTCGCGACTTTTTCGCAACGCAAGACGACCGAATGGGCGACTTTAACGTAATAATGGACGGCCGCAACGTCACCACAATATCAGTGCAGCATTCACCGTGAAGTGGAAGTCATTTAAGACTCTCGGGTTCACCCTGAAATCCGGACCGCTGGGACCCATCTAATAACGCCGGCTAGAGCCTGCATAGGAAGATTAACCATCAATAACTGCACTGATCCTGCGAGCTTTGCAATCTTGCAACTCTGAACCAGGGATGTCAGACTTAAGATGATCTTGTCAAGACACTATGGTGCCGTTATCGACATAAGATCTGAGTCAAACACAGTACTCTGAGGAAAGGTACTCCCGCCCCACACGATGCCAGGCTACCACACCTTGAAAACGCTTGACGATCCCGTCACTGTTCCGCCTCTTCAACGTCATCGTACCCGTCGCAAAAAAGGAACCACAGATTTAGAAGGTGTCATCGCCTTCAACAAACATTTTATTCAGTGGCGATATTTGCGTCGCTGGAGGTATAGTTCGTCTTGGTGATGGGAAAGAAGAGGTAACGCTAACAAATTTCAGGAACGAGTACCTGCACGTAAACAAAGGCACTACAGTCACCTTTGTCGAAGGTATTATGGAAGCCCGGAACGCTTTTGCAATCGCAGATTTTACAGAACCTACTGCATCGACCCCAGTGCCTGAACCCGCTCTTCACGCAAACCCAAGCATTTTGCAAATTCTTCGGTGCTCCCGAAGGTTGTCCCATTTTGTAATTAGGACTTGTCGCATAAAGATAGGCGGAAAGTGATGTGTCGTCAATCCATGAACACAATTTCTTGACTTTGTGTCGGCAGTTGTGTACTGGATCCCCTGTCTTGCGGGGTGTGCTACGTGGGCCAGAGGTACAGATGCCTAAACGAGCACTTAAGTCACTATGCCAATAGTGTACCTGACGGCACGGAAGGCGTCCTGGCACTGCGTGTGAGCCCATGTGGGTGCTTTCCACAGTTCCAGTGAACCACAGCTATCGATGTGGAGTACTATGAGTAAACAGGCATAATAAGTGTGGAAGCTAGAGACGAGAGGGTGGGCAAGCAAATCGCCGGTTCCGCCATCTGACGGGGAGCTCCGTTTCTCAGATTGCGGGGTTTGCGCAGACGGCCACCGTGATTGTTATTGGTTTTTGTGCTTTTTCGTGTCAGTGCATGCTTCGCTGTTCTTTTTTCTAGCTATTCCTTCTAACTATTCCTATTAAAATAAGGCGTTTAGGAGTAGCACTGGTTTATAAAACAGAGGAACAGTTACGACAAGTTACGTGCTAATGGCGGAACCAGCCTAAGCGCCGAGACAACCAAACTTCTTCTTTTTTTCCACCTGAGTGGTACCCTCTGCCTTTCCGAGTAGCACTCATCTTCTTCACTACACTATTTTATAACTATTCCAGCTATTTCTGTGATACATTCATGTCAATAGAATTCCGTTCGAAGACAGCGCTTGTGCTTTGCATTTGCTTTAGTAGCCGTGTTTTCGCGCTCTTTTTTCCAGTTTCTCATAGTTACCCCGATTGCGACTAGTGCGAGAGAACAACCAATCTTTGTCTCATTTTTGCCTCTTGTTAACAGAAAAATATACATCTCCTTGAATCTGCCAGGACTGATTCAGAGAATGGAACACTAGTTCATAGGCTGAGTTTTCGAGAAATATGCATGATTGCATGGGAGTGTTTTTTCTTTAAAACCTGAGGTAACACTATTTCTTCCCCTTAGAAAAAACAGTAGCCTGTGGATTACAAACAGTTGCAGAATCAACATTCGGGCAATATTTCTTTTTCAGTCCAATTGCGATGCGTTTTACAATACCCATTACATTCCCCTCCAACACGTTTGATCTGGAGCCTGGAGGTGATTTATTATTGGAGCGTAACTCGAACGAAATCATTGTCTCATGATGGCCGCCCGCCGTGATATACCTTAGTGAGCAGTTATTGTAACATAGTCACACATAGTCGCTTCCTATCTTAAATTTGTGCATGTGTGTTAATATTCATTGCGCAACATATTTATTTATTTATTTATTTATTTATTTATTTATTTATTTATTTTCAATACCGTGGACTAGAGGTGTGCACGGGCTCCGGGTAGCCCGAAAGCCCGACCCGGCCCGCGGGCCGGGCTCGGGCGGGCCGACGTATTTTCACCTCGGGCCCGGGCCGGGCTCAAGCCTGGCGCAAAGCCCGACTCAAGCCCGAAATATAGAGAATGAGCGGGAATTGTTTTCCAGCACACATACAGCGCCTTTTCCGCGACCGCCCTTTACCACTTTTCCTTTCCATTGAAGTTGTTCAGCGAGTGGAGCGACAGTGGTGAAGATGTAGCAGTTACAAAAGATGAGCTCTCCGAATATCTCTCTATGGAATCGCCCTCCTGTCCATCTGAAGTTTTAGTCTTCCGGAAAAACAAGCAGCAAAGATATCCCAAGCTTGCCAGGCTGGCAAAAAAGATATTAGCAATTCCGACGACGAGTGGAAGCAGCGAACGGAACTTCAGTTCGGCGGCCTACATAATGCAAAAGCGCCGCACTTCGTTGAAGCCGGAATCGTTGGGCTGCTTGCTGTTTTTGCACGATAATTTGTAATCTGTGTAATAAAGACTGTTCGTCGTGTGTCATTTGATCATATTCGATATGCTCAATTAAATGCCAAAGTACCGGGAAACGATGTTTTGTTTTCGCAGTGAACCTTCAAAGAGCCGAGCCGGGCCGGGCCGGGTCCGGTCGGGCCTGGTCGGGCCCGGGATTGTGTTTTCGTACGTCGGGCCGGGCCGGGCGGGCTCGCAGCCCTTTGCCGTCGGGCTCGGGCGGGCCTTCGACAAAGTCAGTGGGCCCGGGCCGGGCTCGGGCTCGGAAATACCGCCCGTGCACAGCTCTACTGTCGACACCAGTCATGGAGTCATTACAGAGGGCATATTATACATTGTATTCATTCATAACGAACACACAATAACATTACAAGTAACATACGGGTTCACTTACACTGTTGGTAAACAACAACGAAATATAAGGAACAATGAATTTTCTACACAGAAAACCAAGGCGACATTCGTACCAAAATTTGATATACACTGTTATAAAAATATATAGGTATGTAGCGCATCTTTAATATCGGCACAACCATCACTATCTACAAGTGTGTCGGGCAAACCATTCCGCATATTATTTGCGCAAGGAAAAAAGAAGAGACTGAAACGAGATGCATCAATTTGAAACGCGCCAAATTTTTCGGTATGCATATCAGAGAGCAGGACAAATAGCGGTGACAGAATCAACAATATGTGCAGTTTTCTAGCAGCAAACTCGGGAAACTGCTGACTTGCGCATACGAAGCCAGATATTTCAGCGATGGATTGAATGAATTAATTTTTTTTTTCTTTTATCCCTTCATTTTACCAGACGGAGGCGAAAAGTTAAGCCTGGCCAAGTACTGTCTGGCCTGCCACAGTGCACTGTGGCAGGCCAGACAGTACTTGGCCAGGCTTGCAGGAAACGTTCAACGTTCATCCGTGCAGGAAACGTTCAAACACGTGAATCTCAAATAACTGCGCATATACAGAAATGCTTTTTTTGTAATTCGGCGGGAATTCAACGCACAAGGTTTAATGAAACAAGGAAGCTTCGAGCGTCAAGCTCCAAACATGTGAGAATGGTGTTAATATCATTTGCAAGTGGCTATAAAATGTTGCTTTACTAACAAACATGATGACGCACACCATAAAATCTCTGTGCCTAAAAGGCCTGTTTCTCATTTCGTAAGTGTTTGTCCGCACGCCGTTAACGCCTTTCGGCAGGCTTGAAATGCCTACATCATCAGATTAATAAAAAAATGAGCATCTGTAATGCTGAGGTGTTTCCTGGAAACTGAATGAACTGTAGCAAAGTGTAAGGCTCAGTTGGCGTCTCTTTCAGAGAAGAGCGCACACAAAAGGCAAAATGTCCATCCCTTAAGCAAAATATCATTGGACTATAACGGTCTTCCTAAACTGCTTTGAAATTTCGTTCAGTTCGTGCTATATACAAATCAGCATAATGAAAGGGCATTAAGTGAGGCTCACCCCCCACAATTGAAATGATTTCATTGTAATGTTTTCTACGAAAAGTGAGAGTTCAAAACGTTTTAATTATGAACTCATCCGCGTTAAACTGTGTGTATCTTGAGTACTACAAAATATTAGTGATATGGGGTGCAAGTTACCACACCTAGTGGAGAAATTCTTTGGTTACGTCTTGATTTAAAAATATGAAGCTATAAAAGCCTGTAACCTGCGACAAGTTACCCCAAAGAAGTCATTGTTCGTTTGAGTTATCAGTAAAAGTATGAAGTTCACATTTTAGGACATCTTAACTTTCAAGTGTCACCATCATTTTGGAGCAGCACCATTTGAAGATCATTTACCAACTCGCCCTGCACTCCATTCTTCTGAAGTTCAGTACATTAGTCTTGAAGTTTTGTATTTAGCACACGGGGGGTCTGCTGAACAAAAAAGTGATTTCTGGTGCACATGTAAAACTACGTCACACCGTGTGCCAGCGGAGTACAAAAACCCAGATGCAATTCTTTTAGTGTCATGATCAAATCAGATAAGAGTGAAGGCTCCCGATAATCCATGGTGATTTCATAATAACTGTTGCCAAGTGCGCAAAATTTGGCGTTTTCTATTCCAATGTTTTAAATCGAGCCATTAAAAATAGAAAAAAACCATGGATATTATTTTTATTATACGTAAAGTTTGTCAATCACATTTTTCCAGTTCGAAGGCTTCACGGAAATATATACAAGGGTGTTTCAAATAGTGTGCCCGAAAGTTCGCGAAAACAAGGAAAATGGAATGTTTGCTCTTTTTACGTAATTACCCTTCGCAAAACGGCAGGCGCCTTAAAGAATGGAGACATTGGTTTCATAACGTAATTGAATAAGTTTAAGCAATCAATTTTTTTAATTGGTGGACACAGGGGGGTTGGGTCAAACTCATAATTGAACTCCTTCCACAGAAGAGCTCATTGGCGGTATGACTACGAACGCATGGTTTCTATGTGTCGAATAATATTTAAAATGGCCAGTATGTATATTAGATTCTGCGTGTAAGAATTGTTTATGAGCAAAAATATGTATGCCCACTCTTGCTTAAGGCGTGCTACGCGCGCTAGCATTATGTAATAAAGACTATATAATAAGTAAATGAATGTGTAAATATAGAAATGCAGCCGACTCTAATCCTTGGCATATTTTTGGTATTACATTACTTGTTTTAGGAAGGAAGTAAATATTCAAGTTCCCTCTTGACAGCAATCATCCCATCCGGTCATACGGTAGTTTTGTGATTGAAGTTCCCCATTTCCGTCAATGGGGATTATCAGATATTATATCCTAACTTTAAAAAATGTAACGGTGCAAATTGCCATGTAAGAACAACTATTTATTTGCTGTCGGTTGAGGTATAAAGCTGATTTTCCTTGAAGCACCACAGGGTGTAAATTTAGGCTCAGTGAGTACCAAAGTAAACAGTTTTCTCAATTTCCTGATTATTTCTTGTTAAATTTAGAAAGTTCACTGGTCTTGAAATATCTTTATCGCAAAATATGTTTTCGGTAGACTCAGCACCGTTTCGCAGATATTCAGATATAGCACAACAGTTCAAAGAAAAATGCAAAAAATAACATTTCCGCAGAATTTGTTAAGGCGTATATGGCAGAAAAATTGTAGTAATATTGATCTTCGAAAGCCCTACAGAAACGCATTTTCTTATAAGTAAATCAAATTTAGTGTTAAACAACAAAGGATACTCACGGAATATTTTTTCTGACAAACGACATTCAGACGACATGCTGCGAAATGTTGAAGACTGCAACGTGACCAAAAATGTTTCTCTCGGAAATGTTCTTGCAGTTCACTGTTTACAATGCAAAAAAAATCAGCATGAACTTCTTTTCGAGCACATTTGCGATGGGCGCCTAAATTGGTTGGGTGTGTGGCGTGGAATGACCCAAGTATGAAAACATTCCAGTGGATAGCGTCGCAGCTTGGTGTCAACGGCAACAAAAGAGCAGGTACCCTTTCAAACGAAGCACTTTCAATGCAACCGACAGCAGGAACTCCAGCAAATGAGTAACTGCCAAAACAGACACCTCAATGGCATTTTCGATCTTTATTGAATTCGACACATCAGCCCTGTGTTGCAAAAGTACTCAGTCGCCAAGAGCCAACACTACTATACATATTGGGGGGGGGGGGCGGAAAGGAACACTCCATTAGGAATTCTTCATGACATTTGGAATATTACACCAAATTTATTCAAACAATGTCATTTTCTTCCCCGCTTTCGGATAATTCTGGTATATTGCTAAAATTGCGCGTAAGAAGCAACAGCATTCAAAAGCATTTTTATGACCCATCTGGGGTCTTTTAGACGCACCTCTTCAGATATTCATGCGGTCAAGTTGCAAAAGCTAGCTTGATTCTTTCCTGAAATTCTTCAATGCGATTTTGTGTTACGCGATAAAATTCCTGTCCAGCCCACACCAAAAGGAACAATTCGTTGGGTGCCAGGACGCCTCGAAGGCCCGTTTAGGGAACCACGACGCCCCAATGAGCCTCATGGGAAACTTGTTCAGGATAAGGCATGAAACAACAACTTTGATAAGGTCACATCTGCGATATCTTCTGTCACGTAAATGAGATGTTTAATAAATTATCCGGTTGTGAAAAAGACAAATATTTTTAGCAGCCGAAGTGTTTAAGCCGACTACTAGTCCGTAGACAGCGAAGCAAACGTGTAACCATCCTCAGCCGGAATGTGCGCTGTTCGCCCTCTCCATCATTGTCGTCCCCCTCATGTTCTGCTTCACTCGCAGTGCAAGTGGCCCGATTTTTCCGGCGCCGGATGAAATGTGATGGGCGACAGAACGTGTAAAGAGAGAAAAAAAAAGAAAGAGGCAGTGAGAGAGAAAAAAAGAGAAATAAAAAATTTAGCGAAAAAAAAAATTCTTGCGAGATTTGAACCCGCCTACCCACGATCCTGAAGCGAGCGTCTTAACCATTCGGCTATTTCTTTTTCTTTAATGGTATTTATCACACTTAGTATTACAGTGCACAATAATAGCACAAATAAAGCAAGCAAAAGTACAATCACATAGCGACAATATGCGCTCAAGCGTTACTAAGTGCACACTCGATGGCTAACACAACGTGCAGTAGAATGGCGAGAGTTCTTCACATCGTGTTATACACGTTATCTTATACCAACATCGCTTGATGAAGTGCCATATGATATGTTTTTCCTCATGGGTATGCATAGCTTATGGAAGACACGTATGCAGGACCGTAATGCAGAACCCACCATTTCCTCAAGCATGCACTTGATTCGCATGACTATTCAGCTAAAGGACATTTATGACGACCAGGACTTTAGACCGGACTGGTACCCCCTCTTGGTGAGGTGCTCGGCCTCACCACCTTTCCAGTATAATTCGGCTATTCAGGCACGCAAGCGGATTATAGCATAACATTGTATTGTAATATACCAAGAGAGTGGAAAAGAGTAGCGAGGGCAAGGAGAATATATTTAAAGGTTAGTAAACGGGAAAGGAAGGGAGAATGACTACAGAGGGAGAAAGGCAGAAAGACAAAGGAAAAACAGAGACAAATAAGAAGAGAAGAAAGATTGAAAATATTAGAAAGACAGTGAAAGAAACAGGCAGAGAAATAGGCGCCGCCTTGTCGGACTCCTGCCTTGGCCCATAAAGATGTCCCAATACCAGACTCCTTATTCTTCGACGCGAACTTGGACGGGTTCTTTGCTGTAGTAACCAGTGTCACGAAACTTCGGCCAGATCTCTCGAATCACTCAAAAGTGTTGGAAATTTATAAAAGCAGTCAAATGCCTTCGATTCCAACGTCCCGGATACGTCATACAAACACCAAGTCGGCGCATCCAATAGGACAGAAACCTTACCGAGTAACACCATCTGCGCGCAAGGCCATCAACAAGTAAGCACAAGAGATTTTTTATTCCATGTATTTATTCACTGTTCTACCCCCAGCGCCATTCATTCATCACATTAGGGGGGGGGGGCTATACAGAGCAGCTGTAAAACACCAAATGGTAGTCCACATAAACAATCAGTTACAACAAGATTGATGAAAAATACGCTATACATTACAACAACATCGCTAGACAAGAACGAAAAGAAAAAGAAACACAATCATGAGCACTAAGAAGCAACACTAACATACATGAATGTCAGTGTAAATTGCCCGCATAAAAGAAACTTTCTTAGATGGAGACAAAAAAAAAAGATAACAACACTGTAAAAATATAAAACAAAGAAAAACGATGTAATAAGAAATAACCATTGTGTAAAAACCGACAACATCCGAAGACAGAACGAGATGTCAAAGAGCGGCTGCAAAAGCTTCGTTATCTAGCATGCTTAGTGCTGTAGGAGGCAGTCGATTCTATTCTGAAACTGTTCTGGGAAAAAAGTGCTTTTAAAGAGATTCGTTCTGTATTTACGTTCTCTAACTTTGAGTTCATGGTCTGTTCGTCTGGGTATATAATGCTGCTGAAAAATGTACTGATTGCTGTCTATTCCAATGTGGCCACAAATATATTGTGAAAAAAATTCAATCGTAAAGCTTGCGTTCTTTTTTCTAAAAGCTCCTATATTAATGCGTCTTTTGTACCACTGATGCTAAGATTTTTTTCTATGCTACAGATAACGTACCTTGCCGCTATGTTCTGAGCTCTCTCAAGTTTGTCGCGATCGGTACACCTGCGAGGGTCCCCTACAGTGCATCCATATTCTAAAATCGGTGTCACGTAGCTCTTGCAAGAAGATTGCGCATGTGCTGAGGAAACAGCTTTGTGTTGCGCGGTAAATATCCCAACACTCTCCATGTCTTTCTTATAATGAAATCGACGTATCTGTGCCAACACATGGATGTTGTGAGGAATACCCGGAAGTACTTATATTCGAAAACAGTCTGCAGCGGAAAACCAGGTATTGTATAAGCTGCCGGTGACATACGTTTCTTTTTGTGCAATGCTTGTAGACAGTTTTTGTACGTTTATTTGCATTGGCGATTTACCGCAAGTTTTCTATTTTAGCTAAATCATTTTGTACGATGACGGTGTCTTGAAAGGTTGTAATTTATCTATATATCATTAGATCATCAGCAAACAATCTTACGGGAAAAGATTGGTGTCAGGAAGGTAATTTATGAATATCACAAAACAGCACTGGGCCCAGCACTGAGCCCTGACGGACACCAGAGGTTATGCCAGCCACACCACATTCTGCGCCATTTACCACCACATGCCCAGAACGCATGGACAAGTATTCCTTAATCCATCTAATTACACGTTCAGTACTTTTAAACCAACGTAGGTTACATACAAGCAACTTATGATCTGAAATGTCGAACGCTTTCCTGAAATCTGCAAATACTGAGACAACGCAGGAGCAATCATCCAGTGCACCACAAAATTTGTGAACAAATTCTGTTGAGTTATACAGGAAATCACTTGTGTGAAACCGTGCTGGTTTGGATTACGAAGGTTTTGTTTAGTTACGTCTGTCATTATGTTACTCCGCAAGACGTGCTCTAATATTTTACATACTATACTTGTTAGAGCTATCGGTCTATAGTTGTTGGCGAGTTCACGAGGGCCTGATTTACCTTCCGGTCGTGCGCCAAGCTTCCCGTGCTCGATGATTTTTGGTATACCACCTTAAGAAAGGGTAGGATGAACAGAGCACACACGTTCAGAAAGCCGCCTCTCAATTCATCAGGCCATTCGGCTTTGCTGGTGCCTAAGCGTTCAAGAGGAGACTGAATTTAGTTTTCATCAATAACCATGTCATTCATGTTTGCCACGCTTCCGTAAGAAGGCGAAGGCAGAACCCCGTTCGATGAACACGATTACAAGATGGAGGTGAAGAATGTATTGAAGCAGCTGGCCGTGTCTAAGCTATTTTCGCTTTCTTTTCCGTTATCCTGAAGTGACAGAAAACACATTGTCTCTTTTGTAGATTTAGCTACACTGGCCGAGGCGGTGTAGTTTCGCGTGGCACTTTGAGAGCCGTGCTACGCATGGGCGAGGAGCAGTGACGTCACACGGCGCACAGCTGGCGCACCAGAGCCGCCGCCGCTGCCGCGCGCGCCTAGCCGGTCTGCGCATTCCTGAACTGTGAGGTAAGAGCCGTGGTAGACGCATCCGTTGCGCAGTGACCGTCGGACGATGCGCCGGAGCCGCTTGATAGCGCCTCTCATTTTGCGCGCATACGCAGACGGGGGGGGGGGGTGATTCTTAAAAGGAAGAAGGAAATGAAAATGAAAATTGGGTGTAGAGTGCACGATAACTGTCTCAAGTGAGGACACCTCAACCGATACACTCACGGGGGACTGGGGATTGAAGGGACAGTGAGAGTGAAAACAGATGGTAAAAGAAGAAAAAGAAAGGTATGAGTGAAAAGCACAAAAAAGGAAAAAAAACAAAAAAACAAAAAAAGGTGAGGGGGGGGGGGGCAGGAGAACGGCCGTCCGAGTCACCGTGGTGAGCGGCTAGAAAATTCGTTCGACTAGGCCGGCATCCTCGAGAAAAGCGAGTAGGGCCGCAAGGGCTGATCGGCGACGGTGCACGTGACCGGTGGGATGGAGCAAGTCCTGTAGGGTCGCACACGGCAGTCCGACGAGTCGGTACTTCATGACGAGCCGCTTCCGTGCAGTGTTGAGAGAAGGGCAGTCAAGCAATAGGTGGCACAGGGTTTCGATCGCGCCGCAATCGGTGCAGTTCGGTGCAGCGGCGCCGCGAAGACGATGCCTGCGTTCCGCGGGCCACACCGAACCGGTCCTCAGGGCAAGAAGAAGCGCGCGCTCGCGGCGAGTGAAACCAGTGGCTGGGATGGGAGGAGGGGGGTGTCCGGCGGCGACCCGTGCGTCCGGATGCTCGCGCACCAGCTCCCGGCGAAAGTTGTTGCGTGCCGAGTCGAAGGAGCTGGCGTAATCTGTCAGCGAAGTCTCGGCGGAGTGTGCTCGTTTTGCGAGCTCGTCTGCAGCCTCGTTGCCCGCGATGCCGACGTGTGAAGGGAGCCACCGAAGGACCACGTCACGGCCTCGCTCCTGGAGGGCCAGCAGGCTGAGAGCGGCGCGCTGAGCGAGAAGGGGGCCTCGTTCCTCCCTCGCGAGCTGGCGCAGGGCAGGTTGTGAGTCGCAGAAGATTGCTGCGCTAGAGACGGCCGGCGAATTGCGCAGGAGGTCTGCAGCCAGCTGGAGCCCGACTAGCTCAGCTGTTGTTGAGGATGCACAGTATCGCAAGCGGCACTGTCGTTCCGAGCTGAGCTGAGGGGCTATGCAGGCGGCCGCGGCTGAGCGATCCTGCAGGACGGACCCATCGGTGAACACTTGCGTCCTCCCGGCCAGGTCCTCATACGTATCAGTAGAGTATACATATAGCGGGGAGGAGGAATAAAATAAAAACGGAAGAACAGGGAGGTTAGCCATTTGTCAGACCGGCTGGTTGGCGTTTGCCGGTGTGGTATGGCCATGGAGAAGGAGAGCCTATATGCTGCTAAGCGTCGCAGAAAAGCGGAGAAGCTTGACAACCATGAAAGCTGATATTATTCAGCTGAAGCTTGGGTAACGCTACGTCTAACCTGGTATAGCCGAGCTAAGCCACTGCAACTTTTTTATTACATTTGTAAGATTCTAGAATAACTTTTTTAGTTGTGTTGAAAGGAGAACGCAAGTCGTGGAAAAAATATTTTTTTGTCTGAGGGATTTTTGTCTGCAGAAGTTTTGTGATGGTTTCCAGTTGCTCGCAAATCTCAGAGGTGGGGTTTCTTTTAAAGTTTTCATATATCCTGTGCCGTTTAACTGTAAGGCGCCACAGCTCACCATTGAACATTGGCTTAGAGCACGTACTTTTCTTGTAGGTCAAGCAATTTTTGCTCTAAAAAGGAGCCGTAGCTCTTGACTACTGTTTGCTCCTAGTTGTTCGAATTATGGAATAAATTCCTGTAATGCAAGGCATATCTGATTTATGTTTCCCTGGCTGTAATTCTACGTTTTTCTTCGCGCCGTTGTTTGCGGCTTCACGGACGTTAGCTTCCTTTCACAAAAAACAGCTTCATGGTTGCTAATACCAGGTACCACCCAAGGCGTCTTTACCCAATCTCGCTGCTTAGGTACAAATAAGTCTAAGATACTATCTTGTCTCATGTCCCGTGTTAGCACCTGAGTTAAGGAAAATTGTTCGGCATGTTCAACATTTCCTTCGCTACTGCAGATGTAGCCCTCGCATTAGAAGATTGCTCATTGCAAGAAAGCTCTGGGATATTAAAGTCTCCGCCTATCAGAAGATAATCAGCATTCACGGTCTCTAGTGTCTTGAAAAATCAGTCATGGCCGTGGTGATTTTGTAGGAGGCTTATAAAATGAACACACTGACAATGTCTTTTTTTTCCTTTGGTAATCTTACCTTACATCTTCCATACATCTCCGCTAGTGCCACCACCAATATCAAGTGCGGAAGAAGAAAGTGAACTGTCAACAAGTATGAAGACCCCAACCACCCCGACCATTTCTATCATTTCTAAAGCAGGTGTACCAGCTTGGAAAAATTACATTATCTCCCACTCAAGGGATCCATGAGGCGATGCGAAGCAGAAATGGGGGCGCACAACAAGTTTCAGTTACATTCACTCGCCGTTTCCGTTAGTGTGTGAAGTTTGTATTTAGTGTTTGTGTTATCATTACGTTGTGTTATTGCGCTGCTTTCCGTTAGCGCTGAGTGCACAAGTGGCGCCGAAGTTGACATTACAACTCATCTGAACGGGAGCGAAGCTAGAATGGCGGAAGCCGACCGAGCACACGCTTATGTACAAATGAAATGGGGGTGGCAGAGGAGATGCGCCGTGTAATGGTGCCTATAGAGCGAGAAAGAGGTGCTGTGGGAGAAGACGATTACGAGGACATTGTTATTCATTCCGTAGCCTTTCTAGTCTTTCCACATCCACATCCAGTGCTCCGCTGCTGAGCGCTTTCAATAAACGCCTCCTCACTCGTAACATCGTGGTCGAGGTGCTGGGTACGTCCAAACGCGGAAGCTGTTCCCCCAATTCTTCATGGAAGTCGTCGCCTTGCGGGTCTTCCGCCAGTGCATTGACATGTCTACTGACGCTGGTCCTACGACATCAACGCCTGCTTGTCCTTCGGAGCCTTACAGACAGCCACGGTCCTACGGAGGAAAACCTCGGGAGCACGTCGGCCAATGGCTGTCCCATTACGAACGGGTGAGCAAGAGCAACAAATGGGACGCAATTGATCGACACACAAATGTGTTGTTCTCGTTGACCGACACCGAGCTCGTCTGGTACGAGAATCACGAGGACGCCTAAACAACGTGGAGTATTTTTTTGAAGAACTAAAAAGCTGTTTCAGGGACGCCACCGCGAACAAAAAGCGCGCTGAGTTTATACTCGCACAAAGGGATCAACATTCTTGTGAGACTTGCACCGCATACATTGAGGAGATCTTGAAGCTGTGCAAGATGGTGAACCCATTGTGATAATATGTGGTGCGCGGACGCAAAACGAAACCGAAAATTGAATATGTAGTGTGCCGTGCGGTGGCGAAGTGGATGTGATGTGTATGTGCCGTGCGGTGCCGACGAGGAAGACGACAGCTCGTGAGGCGCGGCCTCGAGGGTGCGTGGCCCGTGCCTTGGCAGTGCGCGAGGTTGGTCGTTCGAGGCAGGACTACCTCGTTGGGCGTCTGGCCCATAGGTACGACACCGGCCACGTCGCGACACTCCCGCCAGAGCTCAGCCTCCGCTAGACGACCGGTCTAGGAGAGCTGACGCCGGGTGCCTGAACCTGCCCGTGACCCGCTGGTCTTGGAGAGCTGACGCCGGGTTTGAACCTGCCGTTGCCCCGCTGTTCCAGGAGGGCTGGCGTGGGCTTCCCAGGCGTACTGTTCGTGCTCAAGGGCACAACTCCCTGCCGCCGGAACCCGTGTGTCGTCGGCTCCGTCGCAGAACCGCTGGAGTTCGACGCGGCGACCCTGCGTCTTCCGACTTCGTCACGGCAGGTGACGGCGCCGCAACCACGTCGTCTTCGCCACTGAAAGGTGCCGACGGGAAAGCAACGACGGCCAGGCGACTACCCCGACGACCTGAACTGTAGGCCGGACGTTCTATTTATTCATTTAGTTTAGTCCGCGTGCTTTTTGTTAGCAATGTCTTAATGTATGTTTTTTGTCCATGCGTGAAGGGTGCAATATAAGTGGGACGTGTGTTTGTGCACTGGCGTGCTGTCTGGTTCTTTCTGGAGCGGTCCTGCCCCAATAACATCACACCCATGTATGTCAGAGGAAGACAAGGTTGGGCATCTCTTGAAAGGCATCGCTGAGGACGTGAACAACTTCCTGATCGGCAAAAATAACTTGAGCTCTGTGTCCGATGTCATACGACATTGTCGGATCTTTGAAACGTTGACGACGCGCCGACTAACTACCAAGTTTGCCCCTTTGTCTAATGTGGGGACGGTAGAAACTGTTGACGTGAGCTCGTCGTCGGACCTTGCCTTAACCATAGGCCAAATTGTTCGCGAACAGCTGCTTCAGCGTGAAGAATTAACTTCGTCCCCGTCACGTTTCGAGAGTGCCTGCTCCGCGCAAGATACCTCATCGCCAGGCCCTCTTCCAGCATGGCAGTCCGTAAACGCTAACGATGTCCGTTATCACACGGAAGCTCCACGTGCCATGGCGCCACCTTCTCTGAGGTCCCACTACCAACCGCGTCCTCGTTTCCCCCGCCGCTGTCGTCGACCGCCCATTGGTTACGACACGGAGCCCGAAGGTGTTTCGTATTCCCCATATCTAGATATGCCTGATTACTTCGACGAGACGCGTGTGCAGCGACCGCCTACCCCCTTGTGATAAAACTGTGGTGTGCCTGGTCACATCGCGCGGTTCTGTGAGCGCCGGCAGCCATCTCGATTCGAACGGCCATTGGCTGGTACTGGGCGCAACGATGGGCGCAATGGTACTCGATGGCCGGCCCACACGACATCGAGGAATAATTTTGCACAGAGGAGCTTCAAGAACACCTCACCAGACTCCGACAGGAGCTTGACGTCACCATCAGGACCTCGACCGGGCCGTTACAATACGTTGAAAACCTCGCAATAAGCGGCTGCGGTTTATTGTTCCCGTACCGCTCAAGCATGTGCGCCTGCTCAATCCTCACAGACGATAGTCCAAAACCAGATACAATTTCTTGTACCTATTTTTGCAGAGGCGGTGGGTAGTTCATAACTTTCGCCGTCACCGACACCATAAAATACCAAGTTAAATCGCCTGCTGAGCTTTTCCAAGTTATCCACTTTTGCGGATAGGTCCACCATATATGCCTATCTTCAGTTTTCTTTCTGCATGATGTCACAGCTTCTTTTAAGTTTCCGAGCTGTGCTATTGCGTTTGTATGTGCGACTTAGGCTTCTGATAGCTGTTTTACTTTGATTATGCGACGTCTCTATAGCCTGTTCTTTGGCTTTTATTTCATTTTGACTATCCAAAATTTATTCAGTGTTTCTCCAGTAGACGAGCCAGGATCACCACACAGAAATAAAAATAATCTTCATCCTTGGTGGCTCAACGTCAACACAGAAAAATAAAAGCAAAAAATAAAATGCATATCTTCGCACCACAACAAAGCGACGTCTGGTATAGCAAGAGAGCACGTTACTTGCAATACACGCTTAAAAAGGCAGTCATCGGCTGTTGACGGCCAGCAGCCGATGACCGCCTTCATTACAACAGTCTTCTTTACAAAATAAATTAAAAATGCACATTTTCTGCCGCGCGCCTACGGCACCAGCCGCTGGGAAGCTCAAATTGGCTGAAACATATCACGTGGCCATCCGCCGCTGCTTTCACGCCGATTCTGAGTAACTCCCGCTGTGTTTGCGTGCCACTCGGCTTAAGTGTTCGTTTTCTTGGGAGTTCATTGCTATCACAGCGTGGTCCATTTTATGAACGACACGTGCTATCAGCAACATTCACAGCTTCAAAGCTGCAAAAAATTGAAGACGGCTGGACGAAGTTGTCACAGAAAGGAGTAATGTTGATGAGGAAGGCCGTATTTATGCAGGATGTTGCTTCAATAAATTACTTCACCATCGAAAGAAAGAGCTTGTTGTGAAATCTGTAAAGTTATTTTTGTCAGTTCGCATTTTTTGGGGGGAAGGAGCCTCTTAGGAAAACTATCATTTCCAAACTGCTTCGCCAAAAGCTGCTTACAAGGTTTTTGTAGACTGACATTTTGTCAAGAACAAGGTAAGGCACTTTGCGGATCCCTAAGTCGATTCTAACATACAAAAAAATGGTCAGATCCCACGCACTGTGGGACCCGATGTAATGCGAAGCAGCCATCAAAGAGCTGAATACATGGCATTGTTTGTCTTTGACGCAAATGAAGTCATTCATGTCCTGGTATGTGGTTCACTATATATCGGATGTTTGTCATGCACGCGTGCGGGCATTAACAACATCGTATATGCCATGTTACTGATAGATATGTTCTGGCATATAGAATGCATACCCTGTCATTTACATTGGTCATGCATTGATGTCATGCCATACCAAATTTCGTATATATCCTGTTAACAAAACAGCCGGAAGTGCACCAAGACAGTGTAATGTATATCATGTCCTGCATGGCATGCGTGCCATGATTGTCATGTTACCACCTATCATCTATGTTCGTCGTAAAGTCACATCACGTAATACAAGTTTTGGTGTTTGTCAAGCTAACGAACCGGCTGCGAGCGCGCCATGAGTGTCGCATTTAAATCATGCCGTTCATGACATGCATGTCATGATTTTCATGATATAACATGCCTTTTATGTTCGTCATAGTGTCACGTCACACAATGCCAGTTTTGGTGCATATCCAGCTAGCGAACCGGCCACGAACGCACCATGGCTGTGCATGTAAACCGGCGGTCCCTGCGTGGGACTAGCCGGGTGGCGCGGGGTCTCCCCTGTGTCTTCTCTGGACCCCAATAAAGTTTGCATCATCATCATCATCATCATCATCATCATGCCCTAAATGACCTGCACGTCGTGATTGTTATGTTACCGCATGTCATCTATATTCCTCATAGAGTCAGGTTTGCAATACCAGTTTTGGTGTCTGTCAAGCTAGCCATCCGGCCGCGAGTGAACCACGACTCTGGCATGTAAATAATGCCCTACATGACATGCATATCATGATTGTCGTGTTACCGCCTGTCATTTATGTTCGTCATGCGGTCACGTCAAGCAATACCAAATTTGGTACACGGCAAGCTAGCGAAACGGCCTCGAGCGCACCATGAGCATGGCAGGTTTGTCATGCAGAGCATGACATGCATGCAATGATCTTATGTTACCACCCCTCCTGTATGTTCGTCATGGAGAAATTTTTGTCATTCCAGTATTGCTATATACCAATTTATTTAAACAGCCGCGAGCTCTTTAAGACCATGTCATGAAAATCATGCTGTACATGACATACATGTCATGATTTTCATGTGATGACCAGTCGTTTATGTTTGTCATACACTTACGTTATGCCATACTTATTTTTGTATACATCCCATCAACGAAACGGCCAGGAGAGCACAAAGATGTAAGCGGCTAGATAGATAGATAGATAGATAGATAGATAGATAGATAGATAGATAGATAGATAGATAGATAGATAGATAGATAGATAGATAGATAGATAGATAGATAGATAGATAGATAGATAGATAGATAGATAGATAGATAGATAGATAGATAGATAGATAGATAGATAGATAGATAGATAGATAGATACGCTCAAAGTCGAAGAAGCTAGCTACGAAATGCTTTGAATTTAATAAAATCACTAGCCCCAGAGGCAGTAACAAGGAAGCAATAACCTTCGCTTTTAGAGCAATGACATTTATTCAGAAACGTCATCAAAATACGTGACTGGCCTTATCCTGCCCTAAAACCTTCTAGAGGACTTGAAATGTCAAATTCTCGTACATATTCATTATTTTTATATGATAGATTTCAAGCTTCAAGTTCGAAACTTCTCAGATTGTTTGTTAGTATCAATGTTCAGGTGGCTATAAAATATTTCTTTACTAATAAACCGAATGACACACGCTACAATAGTCCTCTCCTTAAAAAAGCTTCTTCCTGACTTTATAAGTGTTCGCATGCCATCAAAGTCTTCCTGCTTGCTCGAAATATCTACCTCATCAAATTAATGAGGATTTAATATCTATAATAGCGAGGCGTTTCTGAAAAAAAACACTGAATAATTTATAAAAAAGCGTAAGGCTCGTCGAATTCTTTATTCACTATATTCTATCCGCTTTTCGTGTTGCACGATAAACATCCTGTCAAGGCCACACTAAAGGAAACAATTCGCTAAGCGCCAGGACTGCTTTTAGGTTAGTTTTGGGAGCCAGGACTCCCCGTACAGCCTCATGAAAAATGTGTTCTTTATAGCTCATGGTCCGACAACTTTTCATAAGGTCATATCTCTGATATCTCCAATGACGTAAATGAGATGTATAGTGAGCTCGCTGATTTTAACCAAAGTGCTTTTTTGGCGGACATGTTCAAGGCGATCAATATTCCGTGTTCAGCCAAGAAAAAGTTTCATCATCATGAACCGACACGCGCTCTCTTCATCCTGTTCCTCATCATCGTTGTCTCCTTCACCTTCTGCTTCGCTCCTAGTAATAGCGGGCTGATTTCTCCGGCGCAGAATGCGAGAAACCTGGTGGGTGTGAGAACGAGTACAGAAAGAGAGAAAGCGTGAGACAAAGAGAGAGAGAAAGAAACAGAGGAATATTTGGGGAAACTATTTTTGCGACATTCGAACCGCATATCCACGATTCGAAGGAGAGCGTCTTAACCCCGCGGCTATCCAGGCACGCTAGAAGATCATAGCAGAAGCTTGTACAGTACGTATATCAAGATGGTGGGAAAAGGAAGTGAGGAGGAAGAGGACAGATTTGAGGGTGACGAAAAGAGAAAGGTGGAGGGATAACCAGTAGGGGGTGGATGACAGAAAGAAATGGATAGAACAAAAGGGAACGAGAGAAATAGGTATAAAGAAAGGGAAGATTGACACAAAAAGATAGAAGGCTAAAGAACGACTAGAGATACAGAAAAGCAACAGAAAGAGAAGGGGAGGAAAACACAGACGGTGAAAAATAATTGACCGCGTATCTGCGTGCTTCGCTGTAAATGTCGTCGAAAGACGATAGTCTTTTGCCATTTATATTTTGCCTCGCCTCAGACAGCGCCTCCTCTATGTTGCATCGGCCGCATCTGGCTGGCATTGATAAAATAGAGGAGATATGGACACATCTGGCAGTGGCGTCGGGAAACATGAGCTTTTGCATAACCCAGGGCCACTGTCAGGTAGCAGCACCATATCTTCGGCACAAGGCTTTTTTTGTGCATATAGTCGCATATTCAGCGCAGCCTAAGAAACATTAGGGTTTTTAGAATTACGTATCTATGTTTTTTCTAGCAAGCAACACAATACCTAATACTTACGTATTGATGTTGCGCCCCAGGTATGCGTAATATTTGCTTTTTGATCGACAATGTTCACAAGTATGAACGCAGCTACCGGTTCAAGATGGCTGGGCGTTCAGCGAGTGACTAAACTTTGGCCGGGTGGCTGAATCGCGTGAGATACAGACAGACCAAAGTTTCTGCGTTCAAGTATCCCAAGAAAGACTCTCCTCTTCAAAAACGAGAAAGAAATATAAAATGAAAAAAACATAAACAAGATACAAAAAGAGAGCACACATGGCCATGTATGGTATATAATAACAGGGAGTGGGAAAGAGAGAGGTGACAGGGTCAAAGCCAAGCCAAGACAGTAAGAGCTAGGTGCCCATCAGCTTTGCTGTGACCCAGCCTGGCAGAACCTATAGCAACCTGCGCTACTTGTTTTGTTTTGTTAAAGATCCTTAAGTGTTGTAAAAGGTATAAAGTATATAAACGGAGTTACTTTCCCCTACCAGCAGGATTGGCCTAAATTCCTACATTGTCTTTCGAAGTAAAGGTTGCTCCTTCACCATGTTTTACAGAATGCAATTATTCATGCGACATTGACCACCCTATGCTGGTCCAACAAGTTCCTTTGCACTGAAAAGAGGAGCCTTCTGGACAGCGTAAAAAACGACACGCCTGCGCGGAAAGTGTAGGGGAAGGGGTGTGCGGCGAACCACCAGAACAGGCTTTTTTGTTTACTTATTAGACGGCATCCCTTGGGCGCCTCTTCTTATACATATGCTTGTTAAGCTGGACTAGTTGGCGATGGTTCATGGCGTAACAGCGCAAAACAAGCGGACGAGGTCACAACAAAGAAGAATACGCGAACACGCGCTGACCGTAAAAAATGGTCATTCCAAAGAACAAGCCATTATAGAGTACCATTCAAGGTAGCATACATAGATTACATGACGGGGGAGGGGGCAGGAAATAATTGTATCCAATCATAGCAACGGAGCTCTTTAATGTGGGCGCGATATGTGTGCCGTAAACAGAAAACTACCATGAAGCCACACGCGCTCTGTTAGTCCTCTTCATGTGCTGCATCGCTCCCACAACACATGCGCCGATTTTTCCGGCGGAAAAGGCAATGAATCTGATGGGAAACGAGTACATACAGAGAGAAAGAGATAAAGAGATATAAAGATAGAGAAAGAGAGAAATTTTATGGGGAAATTTCTTAGCGAGTCGAGAAGCGAACACGCGTAACCACGATCCGACGGCGAGCGTCCTAACTCTCGGATATCCAGGTACGCTAACATAGCATAGCATAGCCTTGCATAGTATAGTATTGCAAGAACGCGGAAAAGAGGAGGGAGTATGAGGAGGACAGCTGTGATTTTGAGGTGAAGCGAAAGGAGCGAAGAGCAAAAAGCACCGTATAGAAAAAAAGAAACGAAAGGGGCAGAAAAAATAAGAAACAGAGAGAATCAAAGGAACAGAAATAAAAAGATACCAAGAGAAAGAGGCAGAAAAAAGAGAAAGTCAGAAATAGAGTCAGAGAGAGGGAGAGAGAAAAGGAAGACAGAGAAAGAAAGGTAGAAACACCGAGAAAGAGAAAGAAATAAGAGATAAAGAAAGAAAGGCAGAAATAAAGGCAAAAATGACGTACACAACAACAGACAGAAGGGAGAAAAAGCAAAAAATAGAGGAATAAAGACGGCGAAGACTTAGAGAACTTCGCAATGCTGCAACAGCCAGGACTACCTAGGTGCCCATCAGCCCTCTTGTCTTTTTAGCATTGCGCCTCCAGTGCAAGCTACACTACATTTTAAATGTGAAGCAATTCTTAGCGAACTTCTGCGACTATGAGCGTATCATATTACTGTCATTACCGCCATTACTGTCAAAACACGCGATAGCGGCAGCGCCCCCAAGCAGACAAACGTGTTAAAGGAAGTACGTCACAGCGAGTTCCGGTCGATTCCGCCGATTTTGGCGGAGCAGCTTTTCCTGCTCCACGGAGTGACTCCTGCTCTGAATCCACTCCAACTCTCCCATTAGAACGTTTGACTCCCGCCCTCAATCTTAGCCCTCAAATTATTGCACAATAGACTGCGCTTCATTGCGATAAAACAGGCATCTCTGCTCCAAAGGCAGTGCCGGCGTTATGTCCGAATATGAACCACCCTTTAAAAGTCAGTGTGGTAGACGTACAGTCGAGCGCAATTTGAAGGTTATCGCGGCGGCGTCGAACAACAACTACAAGAGCGCCACGACCCAGAATCCTGTTTGGAGAAGAGGGAGGTGTTAGGCAAGCTTCACTCTCTATTTAGCTGTTCCTTAAGCTGCGATTACTCCCGTCTGAGAAAGGCACTGTTTCATTTTTTATGGCAAAGCGATATATTTTGGGCAACTTAGCTAATCGTTCAAATAGAGCAGTGCACGGCACCTGCTCTACGCCATCTTTCCCATCAAATTAGTTTGCGTCGGCGTAGAGCCAAGGAAGCTTCATCGCTTCGCAACAATTCATCGCAACGTATGGAAAGCCTAAAATAGAGAGAAATCATGGAGCATTGGTCTTAGGGGCGATTGTTGTAGCATAGAAGAGGCAACGAGGGAGGGAAGAATGCGCAACATTCATTTCCATTGTTCGGAAACGTACCGCAGGCCTCTGGCACGCTAGGCCCGTCGAGCGTCGCGCGATAACCTTCAAACCGCGCTAGACTGTACCAGGCAATGTCACCATATGACCGTGAGTACTAAATTTATACAGACATCAATCCACCTCGGAACGCTTACCACAAAGCAAAAAAATCCACAATAGGTTGATTCTGCCTGACTGCCTCGCAAGAAATCGATTCCCACAATGCGCGGGATCTGGTGCACTTTTTAAAACTAAAAGCTGAGGTAACAGTATTTCGCTACCGACATTAGACGGTACCAACTGGGCTTAATGTATTTGCAAAATCACCACTGGGACAATTTCTTTTTGAGTCCAAGTATGATAAACCTTCCTCGATGCACGGAGTTCTCCTCTTACACTGTCGATGTGGACTTTCCAGGACATTATTTTGTAAAGTAGCTGGAACCAAATCACTATCTACTCATAGGAGGCCGCCACGAAATATATTATTAAGCAGTTGTTATCGCATAATCTTTATATATACAGTAAATCTTCATGCCAAAATTTGATAGATCTGAGTTAATATCTCTTTCCAAAAGTAACCAGTATTCTTGCAGAGAATATCGAAAGTGTCATTGCGAAACAAAACGCGCACACAAACGGTATGTGTAATTTAGCGGCAAACCTGCCTAAGCCAACGTACAAGTGTTAGCGAAGGAAGGCTGCTTTAAGCCTCAAGTTCCAAACTTACCAGGTGGCTAAATGTAGCTTCCTGGAAAAGCTTAGTGACGCACAACATAATATTTCTAGCCAACGTACACGTGTTAGCGAAGGAAGGCTGCTTTAAGCCTCAAGTTCCAAACTCGTCAGGTTGCTAAATGTAGCTTCATCGGAAAGCTTCGCGACGCACAGCATATTTCTGGTCATGTACAGGTCTGTTTTCTACTTCGAAAGGGCGTGTTTGCATGCCAATAATATTCTTCAGTATACCATTTCTTAACGATTTTCCGGTTGCTTTCAATGCCTAATAAAAATTGAGTATCAAAAGTAGCGTGGCATTTCCTCGAAAACTGAATTAATTTTAAAAGAGTGTAAGCATTCGTTCGGTGCTTTTTAAGGGAAGAGCGAGCAAAAAACATGAAATTTTAATTCTGATAGCAAAATGTCATCTAACTCTAAAGGTATTCTTTAACTGCAATGAGATATCCTCTGATTAACTGCAATTTCTGGCATCTTACTCAAAATACACCAGGTGGGGCTCCGTCCCCAAAATTGAAATTTCCCAATAGTCATTTTGCGTTTTAAGAAAAGCGTCTCTGGAAGTTGGTTTGTCTACTGATACGCATTCTGAAATCTACCACTTGATTACTACGACATATCGCTCAATTCAGACGCGCATTTCCATATCTTTGAAGGGAAACGTTTTCGTTACGGCTTTATTGAAGGTATAAAACTATAAAAACATTGAACTTGCGACAAGCTTTTCTATAGTACGATTTAGCGTGTATAGTTTGTTCGAATTATCAATAAGGTATAAAGTCAATTCATGCGACCATTTTCTCCGCCGTCATTTCTATGCATCACCGCTTCAATATGACTTACCCTCTCGCCCAGCAGTCTGTTCTTCTGAAGGTAGATGTTTTAGATTTGAAGCTTTTTACGCACATCTTCAGAACAAAAATTGGCCGCGTATCTGCATGCTCCATTGCAAATGGCGCCGAAAGACGATAGTCTTCTGCGGGTCGTTTCTGCGCCCTTTCAGCGCAGCGAAGAACACTAGCATTTTTGCCGCATCCTAAGAAACACTAGGGTCTTTAAATTACATATCGATGTATTTCATAGTAAAATAATACATCACATACTACTTACGTGTTATTTTGCCCCTCAGATATGCGTTATATTTGCTTTTTGATCGACGAAGTTCACAATGTATGAACGCGGCTACCAGTTCAAGATGGCTGGGCGTTCAGTGTGTGCTTAAACTTTCGCCGGTTGGCTGACTCTTGTGACAGACAGTCTGACAGAAGGACAGACAGACAGGCAGACCAAACATTTCTGCGTTTAAGTATCCCAAGAAACACTATCGTCTTTAAAAGCTAATTTCTTATGCAATTGCACGATGTTGGAAACCGCGTCGCCGCAGAGTACCAACGGAGGGAAGAAACCAAGACGAAATTTTTAGAGTTTTGAAGACATCAGATAAGGGAGATTTATTGGTTTCTCATTACATCTAGACTTTTTATAAGCACTGTCACCAAGTGCCATCGCTTTAGCCGTTTCAATTGGAAGGTTCCAAGTCAAACCAATGAAGCACTAAATAAAGCCATGGACGATATCCTTCACCTCATATAACATTTCTCAGTCCCATTTCTGCACTTCGAAGGCTCAACGGAACTATTACAGGGCACTTCAAGAAATGTTTCCGGAAATCCTCAAAAATTTGGAAAATGGAATACTTGCTCGCTTGCTGCACAATTCATTTCTATTTAACGATAGACAACTTCGGATAATAGAGACATCAACTACGTCAATAATTAAATAAACCAAATTACTATTAAATTGGTAGTGACAGGCGGTGTTCGAAATTTGTGTACTCTTGTTATTTGTTTCCAAATGGCACCAAAATTCGGCTAGTGCGCATTAAAACGTGCTATTAGAGGTAAACACAAAGTGATGAGAATGTTAACGCGTTTCTGCTTGGCATGTCCATTGGTATCGCTAACCTTCGGCGTGAATGAAGGTGTCATTTACCTACAGGCGCTTGCACCCTCCAAACACTACCTGAATGGATAGAGGGAGGCATGACACTGCTAAAATATGTCATGTGGGAATATCTGTTTGTAGTAGAGACTGGTGTGTAGTACTGCCATTGATAGACTTGAAAATATAATGCAGAGATTTCAGTAAGTTTCCAACATCACCTCTTTTGCTGCACCTTAAGCCACGTGAGCCACCTTAAGCCACGTGAAAAACAAGCACTGTATTCATAAACTATGTTGCTGAGGTTTTATTCCAGCTGGCGGCAATCTGAAGTTATGATGCCTTACTGAGATTATTGGTGCATTGAAAGAATGGGGAAATCAAAATGTAGGTACTTCTGTACTTGCAAGCCCAATGCGACATAGCTGGGCCTGCATTACACATGTGGTTGCATTTACGTTTGGAATTTCTCCCAAAGCAAGAATAATACCGGTTAGGCTCCTAGCATCAGCCGTGTTTCAATTACCCTTCATTCTTGAAAGCGAAAACCCTTTCAACAACACTGCAATTTCATATTGATCAATTTTTAATGAAAAAATTGTATTGAGCCGCTCGATGGTTTTTCAATGAAAATTCGCGGGCCAATTCCCCATACTGCTCAAGACCTTCCTCAACGATATTTCAATTCAACCGCAATATATTTTAAATTGTTAAATTCGTTTCCTCTCAATGATAAACTGTATTGATTTGTTGATGGCTTTTCAATTGAATGCCGTGGCCAATTTTAAATACTGGTCAACAACTTCCTCAATGGTATTTCAATTGATCCAGAATGTATTTTCAATGTCATCTGTTTTCATTGCTCAATAACATCTCTATGCTTTTTTAATAAGAATTTTTTAAGGGTAGCCACTGTAGCTGAACTTCCACGTGAAGTGCGCCACATTTTACGAGCACATTCTCCTGCAAATAGAAGAATACGTTGTCCTTGACGTAACGAAGCCGGAAAGGCTATACAGTCTTTGTAATGATTTTAGTTTCTTTTATGAGCTACTCTTTTCGTAGAGCGTCTGACCCTTTACAAGCCAAAGCTTACGACGTTCCGAAGCATTTTTATAGCATCGTCGCGCCCAGGAGACTCAGAAGCAAGGAACGCGCGCACATACACAAAAGATGTGTTTGCGCCAAGGCAAATGCTAGATCAATGTTGAATAACGATAGGAGAGAACGACACGCGCATTACAGACTTGTCAAGAAGTTCCAAACCATCCCTCCCCGGCAAAACCTTCTTCATTTTGCCGTCGTAGCGAGAGGGTCAGGTTTTACTTTAAACAAAGGACAGACAAGTCAAGGACAGAGAACCATGAAGAACGTTTACAAAAAACATGGTTGATTCCTCCGTCATAGTAATCGGAATAACACGAAAGTAAAGCGTGCCCTTACAGAAGTAAATGAATGTTTAGTGTTTATTGATATAAGAGAGTTTGCACAATGTATATTGATGACTGGATGCTAATGACACCGTTTAACATGTAGGCACCCACTTTGATGATTGGTAGTACATCTCCATCCCGACGACTAACGTCCATGTTAAATGATTAAACAAACCTTTGTGGTAGCTGTAGTAGTTAACGGTGAAAGCGTAATCGGAGAACGAGTTGTGAAAGCCAGAACATTATCGCATATTGGACGCAGAACTTGGTCGCCATCCCGCGGCCTGTTAAAATGAGATTGCACAGCACGGCCGCACCAGAGGGAAACGCAAAGCGCATCGTGCCGCCCCGATAGCCGGGCCGCGATTTTTCTCGGGGCGAGCGCGTGAGCGTGGAACGCGGTGTTACAGCCAGATGAGGCAGGCGCGAATCGCAGAGCTATTTTTCATTTGGATTAGCGCGATGCTATGAGCGAGGCCGTTTTAGGCACCGTTTTAGGCACCGCGCGCTGTACACAGTGCCAGAACTCAAAATAATAAAATTTGTGAGGCTTTATGTGTCAAAAGCACGTGGCGTTTCATGCACGTGAAGATTCTGACAGGGGAGTGTCTCTTCGTATACCTCACATTGGATTGGAAAAACTTTATTTACGTCCTGCAGGACGCGCTCATAGGGACGCGGAATTCAAACCTCCGCCGACGGTAGCGCCGAGAGTGCCAAGAGAGCCGTTGAGTTACATCCCTTGCGAGTGGCGGCGCGGTAATGGCGGCGATGATGTAGCGGTGACATAACGACTGCGTTTTTACGTCGTTGTGAGAACAACAATAACAACAGCCGCTCGGTTTTCCTCGCGGCTCCCTTGCCCCCCTCTCTCTCCCTCGCACTGCGTGCGCGGTCTTGTTTGTTTTTCTTTTTTTTTGTCCCCTGCATATGCTCTTTTCATTCCGCACGCAGCTTTTTTTTTTTGGCGTTCGCTTTTTTGTCCTCTCATGCCGCGCGCCGTTTTCTTTTTGTTTTTCGTGTTCGTGGCGCTCCTTTTCTTTCTTTTTTCGTGTGCGCGTGCGTGCTATGCTTGGTCGCACATTCTTATTTTTCTATCCGCTCGTGGTGCGCAGTGCGTTTGAATGCACGCAGGCAGCATGTGCCATAGCATAAGGAATCAATTCCACCGACAACGTATCTTTCACTTCATTTTATTGCTCCATTTTCGAAACTCAAGATTCGCACATAATGGGGCAAGATACAAGTTTAGGAGAAGAACAGAAGGAAAGAGTGCACAGTGCGTCCATGATTAAACAGCACAAGAGTTCATCATAAAGTTCAGAATTTCGAAATTCAGAATTGAAGACATTCAAATGTGTATGCCTTTTGACGTATACACATATAAGTAACACGATTTTTCTTTAATGCAATACCGACCAAAGGGCACAGAAGCTTCTGATGTGACAGAGTCATGAAATTTAAAGAAATGTAGGCGAAATGTCGGTACATGCCAAAAACAATACAGATGCGCAAAATACCAAAATATGGATTAATAATTCAATGAACTACCTATTATCATCTGCACTAATACGAAACACAAAACAACTAGATATATATATGTTCAGATGTCGCACAAATATACATGGAATGCTGGACACCTCCAATACTGATAAACAAAACGAAAAAGCAGATTTAGCCGAGTAAGCAGTACATCGCGCTAAAACAAGAAGGACGTGTTATTTGGTAATTGATCACAACTTGACAGTTCGCTGGCGGCAAGAGGTGAAGGCGATGGTCAGCTTAAGCAGCAGCTTAAGAAACGCGTATTACTCAATGGCCAGGGGAAATAAGCCTCCTGAACAGCATTCTTTCGCCGCAAATACAATGCATAGCTGCAAGATAACGTCACTGAAGGGAGAATGTCATGTCGTGTACACTGAACACATCATTGAGATAAATGCAAAGATTAAAATTCTGCATATAGGAGACTTGCAATACTCAAGGCTCACCAGAAAAGAAAAAAAAACTCTCATGTCTACACATGAAAGTTCTTCGAGCGGCTTTTGTATTGGCAATTGCGTAGATAATACCTAAACACGAATAGTACTTTTTCAACTGTTAGTACATAGAATATTCACGCACCGAAACAAATCACTGGAGGCAGAGTAGAAAGCTGGTGCACTTGAAGTTGCGGATTGAGACTACCCAGACAGCACATTCTATAGTTGTTAAGCCCTCCTTGGGCAAACGCATCCGTTGTGGCCTTCTCGAAAACTCCGAAAACGTTTGCGTCCTGAAGAAAAGCAGTTGCGAACTAGGAATTCCACGAGACAAATTACGCTGTTGCATGACGCAAACGTAGTTTCTTCGTCTCGGCACAGTGCAAGCTGAGATACATGGTCACAGAAACGTGTATTTAAATGAAGGCTATTGATAAAAGGCAAAGAATGCAAAACGCACTTCTAAGGACGCAGTCACGTCACAGACGCAAAAGTTAAACTATGAGTCTAAAGTGTTTCATTTTCGCTGATTCTTGGAACAGCGATATCAACTGCAACAGTGTGCTCTTCACGATTCAGCAGTGAAGATGTATATGTGTAGCTGCGAACGCAAACCGCATATTAATGTTTAGTTTTTCGGAACATGGTATAATCTTGCGGAACACGGTCTTGAAGTATCCATGCACCATAGCGTGGTGAACGAATGGTGCGTGCCGTTAACCATCGCCGTGACAAAAGCGCACAACACGGAAACACCACAAAAGCTGCACATGGCGGCCAACACTCGCTTAATGTAATGGAAAATCGTGAAACTTTATATGAAGGCCGCTTGTTTAGACGGGCTCCGCCATAGACCGTGGAGCACGGCTGCTGGCACGGGTGCGGAGGACGCGACTTTGCCGGAACGGCGGCAGGCTTCCATTGGCTGCTTTCATTTTGACTCGCCATCGACTCTAGCGCAAATTTCACCTTCATTTATCGCACTTCTTGCTGGTGGAGGAAAGCAGATGATTTTTTCAAGTGCTCGTTTATCTTTGTTACACACAATATTAATGAGAACTAACAGACAATAACGCCAAGGAAAGTACAGGGGGTGTTATCTGTAGTATTTAGAATATAAATGTGAAGAAAGTAAAGTGGACGAAAAGATGACTTGCTGCCGGCAGGGACCGAACCTGCGACCTTCGAATAACGCGTCCGATGCTCTACCACTGAGCTACGGCGGCGGTCATCCTCCCGTCCACTTTCTGGGGTATAT
Organism: Rhipicephalus sanguineus; assembly: GCF_013339695.2. Classification (NCBI taxonomy): domain Eukaryota; kingdom Metazoa; phylum Arthropoda; class Arachnida; order Ixodida; family Ixodidae; genus Rhipicephalus; species Rhipicephalus sanguineus. The sequence goes on from NC_051184.2 coordinate 56,906,775, forward strand.
ATGTTGATTTAAACCCAGGAGTGTTAGTCAGCGCCAATCGCAGCCATGGCGGCGAGTGTGGAACACTCTTTTTTTGCCTGTTGGCGTCACGTAGCACGTGATCATTTTACGAGTTGGCAGCTGACCAATAATCCCTCGCATACTACCTGAAGGCATTAAGCCTGCCAGCACGAGACCCTCGCTATGAATGAAGGAAAGCAGATGATTTTTTCAAGTGCTCGTTTATCTTTGTTACACACAATATTAATGAGAACTAACAGACAATAACTTGCTGGTGGCGCATTTTGAAGATGGTGGCGATGACGTCATTACTTGGGACGCCTGAGCGGCAGTCATCCCGGTAGTTGATTCTTACGTGCAATACGTTGATATTTTGCAAGCAAAAAGTGTGCCAGATCAATCGCGCTGCGCCAGCATCTTCGGCACAGTGATCGTACAACATAGCCTAAATGCGCGAGCACGCGTCGTGCTCGAAGTGGTGCCGCTACAGCTCACCCACATCGAAGCGCTCGTCGCGTGCTTTCATTGCGGAAATGACATGATGTGGTGGCAAAGCAGTACACATGAAAACTCCGTCATGCGGACACCCACGCACGTAAGCCACAAGTAAGACGTCACTGCACTCATGTGTGTGTCCGCTACACAGTCTGAACAGCCACTATCACCGTCACTCGAAAAAAAAGGTCAGACATGTGGCTCGCAGCCTGCTGAAATGGCCTACTGGAACCCCACCCATGCACTTCCTACAAACAACGCAAGCGAATGGGCACAGCGTGGCCACCGTGTGTCCGCTAATCGCGCTCTGAAGAGTCCGGGGTGCCGCTTTCGCGTTAGTTTCTCGCTGCTGAAAGACTACAAAAGGCTTTTTGAAAGTACATCTAGCGCTCGTTTAAGTTCATTGCCTGCATATTGCGGCAAATGATGACTTTGCTGGACACACTACCATGTTCGAAGATCCTTCGCCGTGCCCCGTTCTAGGACCAAGGTCAACAGTATTGTTTTCTTTGTTCGAAACGAATACAACGAAAAAACAAGGTCGACATTGATTTTGAGCCTAAAATTTGATTCTTTTTTTCATGATTTAATCCTGATTGACTCTAGAATAATTCAAAATTTAATTCCATGTTAATTATGATTAAGTACTGAAACTCGGAAAAAAACTACTTATTATTATTTTTTTTCTTTCGTGGGATATAGTATGGAGTGCCCTTGGAAATGTGTTGCGTTATTTTGACGCATTTTCAGACAGTCCATCATAATTCGCGCCTGAATGGGGCTAGCAACACTTCACGTAGCTTAGATTGCCTTTGTCACGCAGCATGAACCGAACAAGTTATTGTGTAAAAATTTTTGGTGATTAACCACCTGCTCTGTTCTCGTAACGAGAGGAAGTCTCACAAATATGTCAATATTGCAATGTGTTCACATAGAAGCACGCGAGAAAAGCGCATTTACAGTATGCTGCGCACATTGACATTTCACTACAAATATAATTACAGTTCTCTCTCTCTCTCTCTCTCTCTATATATATATATATATATATATATATATATATATATATATATATATATATATATATATATATATATATATATATATATATATATATAGATATATATATGTGTCGATTGCCGAATGCGATCGCCATGATAGGAAGACCCTGAAAGAGCCTTGGAAATATTTATTTCATAACTGCAATTCGCGTAGTTAGCCTACGACAGCAAGCGAAGGGTCTTATATCTAGTCTCTTCTCAGAAAATAAAAAAGGGCTTTGCTTGCTTTAATCAAAATATATTTCATCTGCCGTTCTACATTAACGAAGCCCGAGTTCAACACCCTAGAACAAATGTAGCCTCAGATGATTACGATGACTTTTCTATTCGTAAAATTCTAAGGCCCTTAAAGAGCAATCACGGTAGAGCACAGGCAGAGATGCTGCCGTTAGAGACCTACAGTGGCATGTCGAAACGAAAAAAAAAAGCAGATTTAGTCAGGCGTTCGTGTTTAAAGCCCGAATTCCGTGCTGGTTCAAACAAACAACCATAACAATAGTTTTATTTTTTCGTTTCATAACCATGATATGATTATGAGGGACGCCGTAGTTGAGGGTTCCGGAAACGTTGGTAAACGTGGGTTCTTTGGCGTGGGTTCTTTTTCGCCTACAATGAAATTACGGCCGCAGCGGCCGGGATTCGATACTGCGAGCTATAATGATGTTCACCAAGGTGACAGTGTGAGCATGTTGGAAAGGCATCATAGAAACTAAATGTGTGCGAGACAAGCACAAGGAAGCCGCTCGTTACACACGAGCGCTGGAACGGATTGACAGGTTCGGTGACAACTGTGCGTCAAAACCGTCAATCAGCCTTCGTAAGAAGGAGCTATCTTTCTCGATTAAGGATAGGAATTATTCGCGGGCAGTACATATGTGATGTGTCATGGGTATCTTGCCATAGAAGTTGTTATTTTTTTTCGAATTAAAACAGTTTTGTAATTTATAGAGACCAGAACTTCACGCAAAATGCCTCATTTTTTCCTGGAGTCCGTTTCCAGCCTATTTACTATATAAGGACGGACCAAGGGAATGGAACGTATTAGTAAGAAATCCTTTGTGCCTATGACTGCCTATTTCGAGTTTCGTGCCCATATTACCTTTTCAGCGCCTAAAAATGCCATTTGGCGTTCGTCAAGCACACATTTTGCTTACATGAGCTGTCCATATGGAGGAAAACAAGAAGCACTTAGTCTGGCAATATTAACTATAACACGCGCATAGCGCGATAGGTATGCATTTTTTTCATTCACGTTTTTAGCTTCTGTTAAGGCGCGATTAGAGTGCGACGTAGGGCAGACGCGCTCATGCCCTGCGTCAGGTTGGCGAAAACAGACCACAGTTCGACGCACTGCCACAGCCAACGTATAACTGGACTTGGCCAATGCGACGAACGCGTGTGACGCTCGCCAATGCGCGGATAACGTCTGACTATAAAGGCGGCTTGACGTGAGCGGGGCTAGGGTGTACGCCAGGGAGGCAAAGCGTGGCTAGCCTACCTCTAGTTGGCCCTCTAAAAGATCTCCGTCGCTTCGTTCGAGAGTAGTGCAGCACGGCGGTTGCGTGAGTGAGGGTAGAGTGTACCATAGCGAAACGAAGCGAGGCTAGGCTAACAGTAGTGCCCCCCCCCCCCCTTCCCCCTTGATGATCTCCGTCGCTTGGTTCGAGAGTAGTGCAGCACGGCGGTTGCATGAGCGAGGCCCCTAGAGTGTACATTACCGAGCCAAAGCTCAGCTAGGCTAGCGCAGCAGCCTACACGTTAGTTTCGTTGGCATTTACGTTCTTCATAACGGCAGCTGTAAGACTTCTGCCGAGCAATGCGGAAGAAAAAGACCCCGAAAAGTGACTTTCTCAGGCAGTGGAACAGAGGATCGCAGTGCCACTCCGTTAATGGAGTAACGGTTTGCCATCCGTACTGAAAGCAGGTGAAAAGACATCGCAAAGTCAACAATATTTTGCGTTTGACGTCTATTCTGAAACACGCATAGGCATAAAACTCCCAACATTGCTTACGTAACTGCCAATTTGAATAACCCCTGAACCTGCGTAAACAACATTTATTTTGTGATCATTTCACGGGCACCCAGATTCATTGTTTGGTTATTTTTATACCCACATCTGTGAACTCGCATGCAACAGGAAATGTGCGGCACATTCGCAGTAGGTTACAGGTATACGAATTTCGATTTTAAAATGCACATTTGGGCTCGTGGTCTCTAACTTCACCATTTCTTCAGCGTTTGCCAACAGCCGCAAGGGAAAGAAGTAGAAGCGCAAGTGCACTAAACAAGTTCCACGTATCCAACGAACCTTCCTAGTGCAATTCGCTCTTTTGTTCTCACAGCTGCCTTGTAAAAAAGTGTCGTCTGGAGCAGCACAAGAAAACAAGGTTGCATCAAGACAACGCTCTGCGCAACCAACCATCAATGTCGAGGCAGTCGATCTTGTCTGAAACATATGCTGAAGGAAATAGAAGTGAATTCAGCGCAGATTTGTGCGAAGCATTGGTCGCTGCTTGCATACCTTGGCCGAAGATCGAAAACAAGACATTCAAGAATTTTTTTGCAGAAGTGCCGCAAACAAAATATACCATCAGAGTCCACTCTTCGCAAGCAGTACCTGCTTCCACTGTACGAGGGCATGTTAGCAAAGTTCATGCGCGAATTCGGGGGAATCATACATATGGATTTCAGTGGACGAGACAAAAGATTCGACCGGACGATTGCTTGGTCATGTTGTAGTGGAAAGCTCGATGCAAAATAGAAAACACCACCTTTCATGGCATGCTCGAAACAACTAGAAAAACCGAGTGGTGATATCGATATCATCGCCTACTTTGTGAACTCGTCCTTGAGGGCACTGTACCTCGCCAGAACGACGACCGAGTACTGCTGCTCTACACAGATGCAGCAGCTTATATGCAGAAGGATGCGGTACTTCTCAAGGTCTTTTATCAAAAAGTAAATATTACGCATATCTGAGGCGCAACATCATTAGGTATGTATTAGGTGGTGTGTTGTTGTTATTAGAAAATGCATAGACACGCAATTTTAAAACCCTAGTTTCTTAAGCTGCGCTGAAAATGCGACTGCGCTGAAACTTGTCTTCCTCCGTGCCCTCTGCTCAAGCTCATGTTGTATTTCGATTTCGGTTCAGTATTGTATTGTACGAATGACAAGGGGCGCCGCTCTGGCATTCCTGTTTTACACAGGCGACGTGTAAATAAGAGGGTTTGTGGAGAGTACTCTTTGAGTGCGGACGTGTATTCGCCTTCGGCGCATCGCGCCAAACAGCGTGTTCGGGCTGGCCGGCGTCCCCACCGGTCGCGTTGGTCACCGCCGCTCTTCGCCTGCCGCTGTGCCGGGACTACCAGCCCGCAACACAGCACTCATGTTTCCCGACGTATTGCCAGATGGCGTCCATATCTCACGCAGCGCCTCTTCTATCGTCTTTAGACGACATTTGCAGCGAAGCACGCTGATATGCAGCCAATTTTTTTCTTCTAATGATTTTGCTGAAAAAAAATAGAATTAACATTACCAATACAAAGGATTTGCCTGCTGCGTTTGTTAGAAGTCGAATATTTGGTCTGAAACACGCTGGTGAAGTAATTATGAATTGTGCCTGTACATGCCTTAACGATAGTTTTTAACGCCTATTTAAGCCTAAAAAATTGTTTTTAGAGCCTATTATAGACGCCTAAAACGTTGTTCGGCTGAACTTGCGGTCACTAATAATACGTCAGCGCTCGTATGTCTCACTTCTCGTTTTGTGCCATATTAGGTTCTATTCCTAGTACAGTCGAACACAGATATATTGAACTCGCAGGGGATCGCGACTTAGTTCGATATATGAAAAAATACATGGTTCATCCCTCCGTTATAGGAATCGGAATAACACGAAAGTAAAGTATGCCCTTACAGAATTAACTGAATGATATCTGTACAGTGATATTGATGTGTGGCAGCTATGGCACCGTTTAACGTGTTGCACCCACTTTGATGATTGGTGGTACATCTCCATCCCGGCGACTAATGTCCAGGTTCATGATTAAATAAACCCTTGTGGAAGCTGTAGTAGTTAACGGTGAAATCGTAATCAGAGAGCGAGGTGTCATAGCTAGAAGAGCGTCGTATATTCGACACACAACTTGGTCGCTATCCCGCGGCATGTTAAAATGTGATTGAACACATTGAACACTACGGCCCGACTAGAGCGAAATGCAAAGAGCCATCTTGTCGCCCCGGTAGCCCAGCCGCGATTTTTCTCGGGGCGAGCGCGTAAGCGGGGAACACGGTGTTACAGCCAGGTGAGGCAGGCGTGCGCCGCAGGGCTATTTTAAATGCGAATGCATTTCTTAGTCGGGCTATGTCAGGCGTCTGTCGGTGTCCGCGCACCTCTCCGCTCTCACTCCCTCAGCCATAGCAACAGCTGCGGACGCGCGCGCTTATCCTCGCCCGCTTATCCTGGCGTGTGAGGGCGCTCGCATCGCTCGCATCGCGCGCTTATCCTGGCGTGTGAGGGCGCTCGCATCGCGGGAGCTCGGCGGAGCTCCCGTATGTGTGGAGAGAGTGTAGGAGAGGGTAGGTGCAGTGCTTCGCCACTCCTTCTCTCGCCGTTCGCTCTCTCTCCTCCCTGCGCCACCGCCTCAATGCAGTGCGTTTGAAATGCGTTTGTAGCGTTTGTGCTGCCTTGGCACAGCCTGAAAACAGCGCGTTATAAACGCGTTTGTGCTGCATTGAAGGCGGTGGCAACATCCCTGAGGTGATTACGAACGCACGTTGGAAGCTTTCGTTGAAAGAGGCGCCCAAAAGGGAGACACTTGAGCGCGTCGATGTGTCCAGCTGTACGCCATTAAAATTACTACGCCGTGTACTCTCGGCGCAAAAAATGCAATTTCCTCACGTTTCCCTTCGGGGAGGTGGGGGCAATTTTTTGGTTTGGATTAGCGTGATGCTATGAGCGAAGCCGATGCTTTTATAACGCTTGGGCTGGGGTCGCCACCTCGCGGTGTGTTAAGGAATTGACAAAATTGAACTTCTATTGAAAACGCACCGAATGGGGTGGACATGTAACGCGTTGTAGGTGCTAATTGCGGAGGCCAGTGTAATGACGAATGACTTTACTTTACCGCTCCCAGAAGGCAATACACCCCGCCGACCGGGAGAGTGGTAGATATAAAAGGCGCGTTTGTAAAGCCTCTAGTGTCTGTGAACGTGGCGCAGTGGAAAGCGTGCCGGGCATCTAATGTTGCGGACCGAGCAATCGTTGGTTCGATGCCCGTTGAGGGAACTTTTCTTCTTTGCCATCTGCTTATGTAAATTTTTGCGACATCATTTCCGTGACGGAAATACGTCACTGAAGTTTTGGTGGACCCCGGCATAAAACACTTTCGTGTTAGAATTTGCGGGGATCCGAGGCGCACCCGAAGCCACTGCGCGGGCATTTCGCCGTTCTGCGAATCCTTTCCCTCTCCTGTTCTCCTGCGACGGCAAGTGGCGCCATCTTGCGCTACACGCCGGCTCTCGTGGTGGCGCTGCACGCGGTCTCGGAGCCGGAGATTCGGTGTGACTGACGCACGTGCGCGCCGGGACGAACTCTCTCTCCTCGGGCGCCGCTAGGTAAGCACGCGTTCCCTTCCGGTCCGACGTCCCCTTTGGGAATTGCCGGCCTGTAGCCTGCCTGGGTGCCTCGGCATCCTCGCGGGCGTGTTACCTCGGTATTAGCTCCTGTTCGTACGTTAGGCCTAAGAGCGGTGCCTAGTGCTCGTGCGTGGCCGTACCACGCCGAGCCGCACTTGCCGGATGCCCACGCGTACGGAGATTGCCCTAGCTCTCGCGACCAGGCCCAGTGGTCATCGCGAGAGTGCGCAGCATAGCCGCGAGGGACCCTTCTCACGAGCGGCGTGTCAAAGCTCGCCATTGCCAGCTGCGACGTGCTCGCGGCCCCCTTGGTGTATCGTCCGCGCGGGAAGCCCTTTGCTTCCCTGTGCCTCGGGAACGGACGTTGTACTGTGTGTTGGGATGCCGCCGAAGGCAAATAAAGTGTTTGTGTGTGTGCGTTATCTCGAACACTGTGTTTATGCCGCGCGGCGCTCGACGTCTTTGCTAGCTGAGCGCGCGCGGAGCGGTGCGTTAAACGTAAGCAGGCGACGGTAGACGCGGCCCTGTGGCTCGCTAAACCTGAACCCGCGGTAGTCTTCGACTCCGGAGAGCATCGATGCTACCACAAATTCGATATAAAAAAATACAGGTTCCGAGACCTTACCAGTGGCGGACGATCACCTACAGGAATCGCATTCAAGAATGACAACTAATCGACGTTTGACAGCGAGGATCCTAGCGCGATGGTAAAAAAAAGTATGGTGCGTTTGCCGAAACCGAAAATTAAGCAGAGTAATGGCCTGCTTCACGCATTAAGCTGGTCCATTCCAGGAACTTCAGTAATGCCTTATGGAACTTGTTTGTGCACTGTATGCCATCGTCATTATGGAAATAACACAAAGAATAGGGGTTTGTAGTTGTTCCAGCTTCCAGGCGATTTCTAGTTCTTGACACTGCCTTGCCGTGATGTTTGTTATAAGCCTATTTGTTACGTTTCTTAAATAAGAAGCCCGTTAGAGAGCCCTGCAATCACGACGCGCAGGCGGGCATGTCGTTTCTTTTTGGTATTTCACGGGCATTTGCAGTTAGCTGAAATAGACTAATACCTAAGAGATACAAATACAGAAATGCTTTAAAAGCACGTTTTCGAAAGCATTCTAGGAATTTCGAAATAAAATCTGTTGTCCAGGTTCATTGCTTTGAAACTGGTTAGTTATTCTTACCTGTTTTATTATTCTTTATTCCTCCCCATTTCCTACTTATTTCCATCGTTTATGGAAGTAAAGACGATATTATTATTATTATTTATTATTATTATTATTATTTATTATTATTATTATTATTATTATTATTATTATTATATAGGCATTTCACCTTTCGGGACGCCTGTACACTATTGTGTACGCCACTTCTTTTTGCTAGTTCTATCCACTATTGGCCCAGAGTTCCAATGAGCTTTGGATGAATTGAAGCTTCTGCATTATAAATTTGCCTTCGTTTAGTTTCATTTTCCTGTGTACTGTTGCATATGATAACTGTGCCGAAGGCGCTGCCATGTGCGACGAGTCGTTCGACGTGCCTCTTTCCGCGAGCGATGTAAAAAGTATAATTTTTTTTTGCTCAAAACGGAAATTTTCCTCATGCTCTTAACTTCCTCATGCATTTTGCTCCTGCATTTTGCAGGAGCAAAATGCATGAGGAAGTTAAGAGAACCGAGATAACATAGGTAGGCTTACTTTATGTTCGTTTTCTGAACTTTTTATGCATCTTCAATGTTTTAAATGTTCTGACCTTGTACAATAACGCCCACGCCGCGCGCTCCTGCCTGGTGTCTTTGTTTTAGCTGCATTTCCTTGTACTGCTTCGTAAACTAAATCATACGTTGGATGTTGGTGCTTTATCCGGGTAGTATCTATGTGTCATGTCCCATTCGTGCGCTATGTGAAAGTTTCCTTCCTCAGTTGTACAGCAGTTTAAGCTGGTCGGTGCAATAAAAGCAAAAGCGCTCTGCTTCCCGTTGCCGTGTGGTGGGATAAGGAGCTCAATGAAACTGTGCCACGTGGTCATTCCATCCCAAATTGGGATAATAAAGAGGTCATAAACGATTTTTAACACGAAAGTGTTTTATGCCGGGGTCCACCACGGCTCGAGTGACGTACTTCCGTAACGCGTATGACGTTGTGAAATATAAAGACTAACTGATCGCAAAAAAAAGAATAGAAGAAAAAGTTCCGTCACCGGGAATCGTATTTACGGCCCCCTCGTGCTGCAGCGCGCGGCGCGAAACGATTAGGCCAGAGACCACACGGTCTTCGCCATGCTAACGGCGAGCTATTTATATACGTCCTTTGCCTGTAGTGGTACTCAGAGATCGGTGGTACATCAGTGTGTTTTCGTTATCACTAGCGATATGGCGCCAAGGGCTCGAAAAGCGCGCTTTAAAGATCGACGCCCAATGCATCGCGATGACTGCTGCGCGCCTGTAGAGTACGTGGTCGCTCGTGCGCGCGCTTATCTCGTGATGGCGGTGGCTTGTACGTCTTGTGCTCTCACCGCAACTTTCTGTTAGGGCAAGAAGGTCACTTCGCTCATGGAGCGGCCACTTTTGCGAAGGGGCGTGCTGCTAAGACAAAAATAAGTTAAAACTGTGAGAGTTCGCGCTCATCCTGTGTATGTTCGTTCCGTGCGTTCTTTCTGCTTGAGCAGCGCGTTGCAAGTTTCGAGCTCCTTGCCATTCATCGTGTGACATTACAGTTTGTTGCTATAGCATTCATTATTTCGCCGTTGAGGCGAAACAACGCCCAACAAACGCTCAACTACGTCTGTGAAGACATGTTTCACTTTCGTGCTATACCGATTCTTATGACAGAGGGATTTTTTTCAAGGCATCAGCGAACGTCCTCTGTATAGAAGTTTAGTGCCACAGGAAACGATCGCCGCAAAAGTTTGCCGAATCCGTCAAGAAAGAGGAAAGTTACGATTGTTAGTTTGCTCTAAACACTTGCTCTCTCCTCTCATCCCGACGAGCGCGCTGGAAGCTACACATGGAGAGAAGCCAAAGCGGGAATTAAAACGTCAGTGCGCTTCATAACCCTGAGCGCGCTGAAACGCCTTCGCTCAGTCTCAGTGTCCTCCTGGTGCGCAGTTCGTTTTTTGTGCAATAGAGATTGTGCCACCATCATGCCGCGGCAAGAAGAACATCAATCGAAACGCCGGACTTTGTTTATGTCAGCTATCAGCCAATAGCAACAATACGCTGTATGACGCTGTACTGCAGCCGCCTGTAGCTCCGACAAAAGTGAGGACGGTCTTCCGTATCAAAATAGGGCGCATGCGGAGTGGCAACTTTCCGCTCCGCTTGTAAGCTCTCCTTGCCATGCACGAGTACAAGATTTGGGCTGATGTGTCGACAGCAGCGTACGCTTTCGGATGTGTATTTTCGCCAAGTGCCAACGGCTGTTCCGGACCCCTTTAAAGAGAAGTAGGTGGTCATCCCACTCCGAGTAGATGACATGTCTGCAGCCGATCCTCCCACTACGAGTGGGTCTGGGTGGAGTGATGGCAGTGTGTGTGGATGACCTAAAACAGTTGGAGGTGGCAAACTTGCTGATGGTGCCGGACGTCAAAATGTTAAGTGGTCATCCTACTACGTATGCATTATATATACGATTGACAGTTGGTGGCCGCCATAAGAGTGCAGTGCATCAAATAAGGATCGATGGTAATTGCGATACGATCATAGGACCTGAAAAGATTGACGAGTGGCCTTGCAACTGCAACTGCTAGAAGTAAAAGCTCACAAGGTCCCTTATGCATTAACCTAAGAGGACTCTAAGGTGGGGCCATCTTGTTTTTCTTTTTCTTTACATGTCAGATAAATTGATTCTCAGCCAAAGGAAGTTTTTGCGCCAAGCGGTGGTTTCGCGCTGCCTCTGTGATCAGAGTCATTGCATGCTTTTTGCACTACATGTCCCTCCGGCATCTGCCCGCCTGCGACCAAGCGAGAATGTCATGTGATGACATCATCATGTGGTGGCGCGTTATGTGATATCATAGTGACGCCTGACCTCATGATGATGTCACAATTTTTTGTGTTATGTGACATCATGAAGCCGTCATAGGGTGACGCATCACTTCATAATTTTTGCATCACTCTTGTTGACGCCGACGGTCACTTTTCGTGTTTGTTCAGGCATCTAAGGCTTTCGAGTTTGTATGGAGCATTTGTATGAGACTCATATTTCACAGGAACTAGGTGACTCACCAGCAAGTAAGCGGTAGACAGTGTAAGCGTATATGAAACACAGAGCGTTAAGCAGAAAGTTAGAGAGGCAGAAAATATTTATTGGATAGCAGCGATTAAAAGAAAAGCGGCTCTGAGTAACTACCGGAAGGGTAAACATGAAATGAGCAAGGATGCAGTTAGCATAATTCAAGGGGAAACGCTTGGTTGTTTGAAGCAAAGTCGGGCTGCCTTAAAACACATAGCTATAAAGCGAGATTCATTAAAGAAGAAGGACGCATATGCGAGGGGAAGGTAAGGAAACGATAGAGTATGTTTTAATTGAACGTGAAGATCTACATTCCGCTGTATGTCAGTCCGCTAACCTAAATGAAGCCTTCGGTTTTACGGAGCGTTCAGGGTACTCGTGCGTAGAACCTTTGTACAAATCATATAGCAGGAGTAAACGAATCCGTTTAGGAGCACGTGACGAAATATCTACTTTTTTCCGAATGTGAAGTAATAACAGGCAGATGTTATACTGAATCAGGGATCTCCGAAGAATCGAAGGTCTCGCGGCGGGCGTGAAGCATGTTGGTAAAGACTCGCGATACGCGTTACAGTTTGACAAAATGAAGTGCGCGGCCTGTTTTGCTGAACAGCTGAACCGCAGCTGTTGTGATACCGACAAAAGCCACAACAATTAAAATCAAGACTTCCTTCCCACCTTCCCATTGATGGCTGCAGAGCTCGCGGCGCATTACAATTCATTAGTGATGTACTGGCCCCAAAACAGACTATGTATGTACAGTGACTCCAAGGCGGCACTGCAGTCTCTTCTGTCACCTGAAGGCTGCGGCCCACACGAACAACTGGTATGCGAGATTGCAGAATAGACGCACCGTTTGTTTGAGAACGGATATAAAATACATTTCAATGGCTTCAAAATCACTGCGCGATTATCAGCAATGAACGGGCCAATCAAGCTGCCGGTTCCTCCAGTACAGAAAATAGTCAAATATTAATACAGCTCTCCAGGGCTGGCGCCGCACGGAAGCACCGCTTGCTTGCTCGCCAATACACCACGTCGCAATCAAAGAAGCCGCACTTCATGCACGTACGACTATAATCCCTAGGCACAAGTGTTAGCCTTCGAATTCCTCCAGGAATTCGCTGAGGTGCCGCTACCCTTCTATCCAGCTCATCATTGTTGCGCCTCGCATTTACCTATGCGTACGCGTTGTAGGTAGAAATGTCGAACACCGCAGCCTGTGGCCACGGCGGCATTGAAGAAACGATTCAACCTATTCTGTGTGACTGCACTGCCCACAGCACTGTTCATAAACACAGTGGCTTTGCTAACCGCTCGATAAATTGGACTACCAAACCCTTTCGGAAGAATCTTGCGCCATCGACAGGATCTAATGTCACAGAAGAAGGCTGTCTAAGTGCTATTGAGCTTCCTCCATTTCAACCTTTTATCACAGCGGCTCTGATAGTAACGTCCTGCCTGTGTGTGCATGTGTATATATTTTTCGATTTTAGTTTGTCTCTTTGTCCTCTTTCCTCTTTCCCCACTACTGGACAGGGTAGCAATGTGGTTACTAGTATAAGGTTAAAATATCTGACTTTTTATCTATTTCTCGATCTCTCCCTCTCTCTTGGGTTTCGGGACAGCACTGGAAAGATAAAGATGTCGGCAATAGAAATAAGTAAGATACTACTGGTGGATTGGCAGTTGAAAATTAGGGAGAAAACCAACGAAAAAAAAACATGGCTGATACCTCTGTCATAGGAATCGCTATAACACGAAAATGAAACGTGTATTCACTGACACCGTTGAGGATTTGTTGTGCATTCTTTCGCCCCAAGCGCGACAGAATGAATGCTACAGCAACAAATTGTAATGTCACGCGAAGAGCGGCAACAAGCTCGAAACTTGCAACGCGCTGCTCAATCAGAAAGGGCGCACGGAACGAACATACACCGGATCAGCGCGAACTGTTACAATTGCAACATATTTTTGTGTGAGCAGCGTGCTCCTTTCGCAAAAGCGGCCGCAGCAGTGAGCGAGGTGACTTCGTGCTCTCAACGCAAACTTGCGGTGAAAGAACAAGACGTACACACACACCGCCATCGCGACATAAGCCTTCGCACGAGCGACCTCGCCCTGGAGATGCACTCGCTCATCAGCTTGGTGCGACGACCTTTAAACCGCGCTCTTCGAGCCCTTCGCGCCATCTCTCTAGTGATAACGAAAACACACTGATGTACCTCCGATCTCCGAAAACCGCCCTCGGCAAATGGTGTATGTAAATAGGTCGCCGGTAACATGGCAAAAGACGCGCCGCCTGCGGCCTAATTTTTTCGCGCCCTGCGCTGCGGAGCGAGGGGTCGTAAGTTCGACTCCCGGTGACGCAACTTTTTCTTCTGTTTCTTTTTGGCTACTGTTAGTCTTCATATCTTACGACGTGATATCCGTGAAGGAAGTACGTCAGTTGATCCGTGATGGACCCCGGCATGAAGCACTTTCGTGTTAACAAAGCAGGAAAACTAAGGATAAATTGCGGTAAGGCGCAGAATGTTGGGCTCTGAACTTACAAGGTTTTTTATAGGAAGAAAACCCCAATTAAGCTAGACAAGATGAGGTCGAAATGTGATAATAATATCAATTATGCTCACAATAGTAATAAGAATAATAATATTAGGAATGAATCTGGCAGATTCCACGTATTGCGGGGATCCCTATCATGCAAATTAATCACAGAGTAGCAGCCAATGTTGTATTTCTTAGCTTATACCCCAGCGCTACGACGTGAATCGACGTGACTATGTAAATTACGTAGTTGTGGCAACATCGTGGGCGTGCAAGGCGCGACGACTACACTGTCGTGCAAAGGACCGCTCATGGTTAGTCGTAACGTTGTCACTCACGTTATAGCAGATACTGTTATTTTATCGCAATGGTGGGAACGCCACGGTGCGATGATGTGCATGCACAAAGCGGTCGTCGTCCTATTCGAGTAATGCTCGGCTACATCTTGCGCAGTCTACAGTACATATGCAACGGTTACTACATTCTTATAAAAGTGGATAGCTAACACAGTAACCTTGATTGGCGTTGTCCCGACACGACGCCTGATTTCAAGCAATTTCAAGCACTGGCGTGGCTCTGTGGTAAAATACTTGACAGACGTGCAGAATGCCTGATTTCGAATTCGGCTGGAGCTGTTGTATATATTTTTTTGCTGTTATCAGGAATTTTCACCCATTGGCAAAGCCACCGACGCCGGCACCGCATTTTCCTTAACACGTACCCCTTTACGCCATCGTGTAAAGATTTCCAAAGACTGGGTTGATACGAGCTGTGAAATGCGAACCTCTGGCGCGTTGCCAAGACTTGTGGCCTCAGGGCAGCGGAGGAGCTACATCTTCCCGTGCCGACCAGGGTGGAGCCACCAACCGGGTGAAGAGAAGGAGCCTCTTCGCTTCCACCCGTGATCCCGATCCCTTTGATCTTTTTCAATACAGTTCCTCGCTCGCTCGCTCTGGCGCGTTACCGCATACAATGAGCCGTGGTATACGGGTATGTGCTACACGTCACTGGTACAATGGTTTCATCACCTATGCGGCAGGGAGGTCACGTTATTCATGGCATGACCTACGAATCATGTTTCCCATGCACACATGCGGTCTTATAGCAATTATGATATCTGCCAGGCCAAGAAGGCGACCGCGAGAGCGCCAAAACCTAAGCGACGCTACGTAAATATTGTACCGGAAGATCCCATGGCATCACACCACTGTGCTCGCAGACCCACTAGAAGAGTCATCGCCAGAGCACCAAGCCAAGGCCTAGAGTAGTAGCGACCGATCACAGTGTTGTGGCCAGCATCGGCCACAGCACACATTGTCGGCCGCTTTGCTCTTTCGCAGTCATGGCCGAGTCTCATGACAATGAGCTGCGGCCTAGCTTTGCCCTCGTACTTGGCCAGCCCGAGGAAGAAAGACGACGGGGAGATATTAGAACAGATAGAACAGCTAGTGTTGTGTCTATTTCTCTGTCCTGTCTTCACGCTGCGATTTGGCTCGGGGTTGTTCCATAAGGGCATCTGGGGGACGAGACTGGCTGTATTGTGGTGGTGGGTCTCGGTCTCGCAGAAATTTTTTGTGGACAGCTGCCATACATATATCTGGCGGCAAGCTTCGGCTTTGCCACGGAGTAAGCGGTGGGCGCGGAACGGCCAAAGAATCTTGCCGGAACAGCATCCGAGAACACACACTGGGTGCCTCCGCTGGGGGTCTAGTGCAGGCATCATCGAGATAGAAGAAGATATTAGATGTGAAGCATCTTATAACAGAGTTCAATTCGGTGGTGCTGGTGGTGTGCGGCGTGACCATCCTTACTGCGCATGCGCAGACCCTTTCCACTTCCCCTCTCCCACTCTCATCTCCCCTCCCCCTCTCCACATCCTCTCTCCCTACCGCATCCCCTCCCACTCACCACTTCGTCTCTCCCCACCCCCTCTCCCACCCCCTCTGCACTTGCCCTTCCCTTTCCCCCTCTCCTTTCCAATTCCCCTTTTCCTTTCCTACTTCCCCCCTCACTACTCCCCCTCTGAAACGCGGGCTCTACATGCCGAAACACTGCTTCGCATCGCCTCATGGTCCCCTTTAGCGGGAGATGGTGTGATTTTTCAATGGGCTCTGGGATTATCGACAGGGCAGCATTGTTGCGCTTGTCCGGGAGAACATTTTCGCTCAACGTGTACTGGTGTGCTTTCGGTTAAAGAATGCTCTAGAAGCG
Organism: Rhipicephalus sanguineus; assembly: GCF_013339695.2. Taxonomy (NCBI): domain Eukaryota; kingdom Metazoa; phylum Arthropoda; class Arachnida; order Ixodida; family Ixodidae; genus Rhipicephalus; species Rhipicephalus sanguineus. The sequence continues at coordinate 56,922,959 of NC_051184.2, forward strand.
GCTCCGGTGGGTCTGCAAGCACAGTGGTATGTGCCATGGGATCTTCCGGTACACTCGCGAAAGGCATGTGAGACACGAGAGGTGCTGGCAGCTGCGTGAAGGTCGCCGTAGTCTCTGGCAACGTCGCGGAATTCGAGATCCTTGGCAGAAAACCCTGCTCGCGGCTGGTGTTGGTGTCGGCCTTCTGCGTTCCTCTCGTTGGAGAGGTTGCTTCGACTGTCTGCAGGGCCGAGGTTATGTCCCTCATGAAACTCGTCATCGAGCACAGCGATGGATATCTAGGGCTCTTCCGGCGCCTGCTCTATAGGCGTGTCAAGCACGACAGGAGCTTGTATATGTATGAGTCCCAGCGAAGGCGAATCGGGGGCTGGCTCCTCCAACTGCGCTGGACGAGGAGTGGTCTAGGCCTCTCTCAGTGATGTTAATATGTCGTGTACCGGCGCGGAGGCGAAGACCAGCAGCGCACTACACGACCGGCGTGCGACGTCAGTTTCAGGGCAGCGCGAGAGGGTTTCTGTCCTGGGGCTCGAGGGCACCGATGCCCCATCAAGCTGGCGCCCCACATGACCACGATGCTCGAGAGAGGGCACGTTGGTGAAGGGCACAACTGCATTATAGAAGCGCTGTGCCTCGGGAGATTGTTCTCAAGTGGAGGGCAGGTTTGTGCACACCCCTGCCACGCCGTCGTGGTGATGTGCCTCACAGCCGCCATGCCCGGTCAAGAGTGGGTATGAGGAGGTAGGGTCGCAGGCATGTGAAAGAGGACGAAAAATATTTGTGATTTTTGCACACCATGCCAACCAGCATTGCTACCTGACGCCTTCGTAGGCAAGCCATTCCTTAGTGGCATCGCGAAGGCTGTCGATAGCAATTATTGATTTTTGATGGTCTGGCCAGACGTGGTGCGTGCCTAACGAGTTGATGATGTCAATCCAAAGGCAAGCGTCGCTCTGGAAGCTGCGGAACGCCGGCACTGCCCAAACAGCGGATGATGCTGAAGCTGCAGGCGAGAACCCGGAGTTCTCCGACGACAGGAGGTTAAGCTGACGAGAATTCCGTCAGGATGCGTATAGTTTCGCGCCGTTGACGGCTGAGGCACCGGGTGAGCAATGGGCAGAGTTCGCGGAGTACGCGGCATACCCGGTGGTCACGCCGGCGGGATCGATGGCCAAGGACGCGTGAACGGCGTCCCTTGTCCTGAACAGTTATCGGGGAAGCGGTGTCGAGCCGCCGAGGAGGCCTTGGTACCGGCCCCGAACGGTGGTTGCAGCGGCGGCAGGTGGGCAGCTGCCGAGGAGGCTTGGACGTCGCCCTCAACTCGCGCTTACTGCGGCTCCACGTTCACGGGTACCATGGACGAGGAAACCTCTACGCTTGCGGTTCGATGGTTTAAGACTGCGCTATTGTCAAGAAGAGAGGACAGAGGGCTCAAGCTAGGCCGCTGCTCATCGTCATGACAATATACATAAACGGTTAAACTGCATATGGTTCGCTATGAAATGCTTCGCATTTAATAATAATAGCATTATTTTGAGCATGGTGGACCACAGGTCATCGCCTTATTATAAAGGGGCCGCTGTTAGCATCCGTCCATCCACTCTCATCGAAAAAACTTGCATCGCCACTTATGCGTTCGCCTGAGATGACTCGAAGACCGAAGACGACGGAACCGACCACTGCCGCAAAATTAAAAAGCACATCCACACAGCGAGCGAATGGGAGACGGTGCAGAGGGAAAAAGCTCTGTATTAAAAAAACAACAATGTTAACACAGAAATGTGTGAGGTATTGTCTTTCGTCCCTGTCCTATATATTCTCCGTAACCTGTGAATTGAGGCATTACGAGTTTTTTTCAAAGAACGATTTAGTTTTCTGATCTAATTAGGAATGTGAACCTCGGAGATGTGACATCGATCGTCTACACTTTTCGCTCCTCGATGACGAGCGAGAAGTGGAAGTTACCCTGCGTCTTTATTAAAATCATATTACCGCCCTACTGTCCCACGCTGTCTGAAATATTCCGGAATTACCCTGTATATGGGGGTAATTACCCCACGGTTGGCAACACTGCACCAGCTAAGATTATGCTTTCCCATATTGTTCAACGAAGCAATGCACTTGCGAATGTCAACAAAGCGGGTGTTCTCGTTCTAGTTAGAAGACGACGCTTAACAACGCTACCTTCGATGCACAGTTTATTTCGTGCTGCCCAAGCAATATCTTTGTTAATAAAAATTGTTGGGGTATTACGTTCAAAACCACAATATTATTATGAGTGACTCCGTAGTGTAGAGCTGAGGAAATTTTGACCATATGGTGTTGCTGAACTTGCACCCAAACCTAACTACACGGGCCTCTACCATTCCGTCTCCAACGACATGTGGCCGCCGCGACCGAGATTCAATCCCGTGAACTTCGGTCAGCCGTACAGTGCCATAACCTCTAGACTACTGCGACAGGCCACTAATATCCTAGTTAACATAATAATAATCAGTCAATCAATCAAACGTTTATTTAATGTGCCCAGGAACAACCGTAAGGTCTTTGTACTGGCGCACACACAAAAAAAACAAAAAAACAAAGGAAACATTCATAATAAAATATCAGGGATAAAAAACGTTACAAAATTGCACATATACAACTATGCGCAGGCAGAAAAAAATATCAACAGTGTACAAGGCTATGCAAGTACAGTGCAAAGCTCGGAGCAGAACAACGACTGGGAGCTGTGAAAAACATCGAGCTCCAAAAAGTAAGCAATGTAAAGACGTTGTATCCTGCCAATGGTCGAATGTTCACAGAGGCTGGCGGTTACATGAAAAGGTCTATTCTCTCTGGTCAGCTTACGTTGAATTCGGAAATTAAGACAGTTGAGCAGTACAGGGCAGGATATGATACCATGCACAAGCTTGTAAAGAAATAACAGATCATCGCGATTTCGTCGGCAGCAAAGTGATGGCAATGATAATAATCCAGCAGCGTTAGAACGAGATCCAGAGTCATTTCTAGCGAAACGATGGTTGTAAATGCTTAGGAATTTTTTCTGGACTCGCTCAATGGCGTTGCTGCTGGAATTAGGAATGCCATTCCAGATCACAGATGCATACTCTAGTTGAGGAAGACATAGCGCGGTGTACAATTTTCGGAAGCGCACAGGAGAACGGAATTCTCTAGACATTCTGCAAACACAGCCTAGGGTGCGAAGACCCCGCAAAGCAACACGCTTAGCGTGAGCAGAAAAGTGTAAGGTGCTATCAAAAGAACACCTAGATCATTGATCTCACATACCTTACACAACGACACAGAATTGACAGAATATAAAAATGGCACACTAGATGTTTTTCGAGTGAAACTCATTACCTTGGTTTTTGAAATATTTAGGGAGAGGTTATTGCTCTTGCACCATTTAGAAAAAGAACACAAATCAGATTGCAGCAAGCGACAATCGATAACTGAATGAATTTCCTTAAATATCTTTATGTCATCGGCATACAAAAGGAAAGAAGAATTCCGAATGACAGAAGAAACATTATTAACATAAATTAAAAAGAGGAGTGGGCCCAGTACCGACCCTTGAGGAACCCCACTAGTAGCTTTATACAAAGAGGACGTTTGGCCATTAACGGCAACGTAACATAATCTATCAAGAAGATAGCTGTGGAGGAGATTCACAATTGAAGAATCAACATCAAAGTGTGCAATTTTATCCACAAGCAGCGAATGGCTGATAACATCAAATGCTTTGCTAAGGTCACAGTAAATAGCGTCAACCTGTCCTCTCTGCGAAATAGGCGTGGAGACTTGCATCATGAAACTGGCAAGATTAGTGACAGTTGAGCGGCCAGCGAGAAACCCATGCTGATTCACAATCAATGAATTTTTTACATCAAAAGACAATATTTTGTGAAGAGCAAGCTCAAAGATTTTGGATGCGGCACAAAGAAGGGAAATAGGGCGGTAGTTCGAGATGTCACTTTTACAGCCAGACTTAAACACTGGGAAAACACGAGCAGTTTTCCACATGCTAGGAAACGTTGAAGCATGCAGACACTTATTAAATATGGTAGTCAATACTGGGACAAGTATACTGCCATAGGCTTTTAGTATGGCAGAGGGGATGCCATCTGGGCCAGCTGAAAAGGATGGTTTCAAGCGCTTAATGCATTCTGAAATGGAATCTTCATCTAGCGACACAGCATCAGCTGCGCCAACTGCCTTAACCTGTCGACCGTTACTAGCTACAGAGGCTGGAGACTTATAGACAGATGAAAAATGCATGGCAAAACAGTCAGCAACGGCTTGAACTTCTACTCCATTTGGGTCCAGTATCCTGAAGGACTCGCCACTTTTGCTCGACCGTTTGCGCACATACTTCCAAAACTCAGCCGGCCTGTCAGACGCGCTTTTTTCTAAAAATGAAATATATAGACTGTGATCCCGTTTATAAAGGCGTTTACAAAGAGTACGAAAACGACAGAATTCTTCCTTCAAATGAGTTGATGCAGAACGTTTATACTTCCTGTGTGCACGATCTTTATGTTTCAGTGCACTTATAAGTTCTGATGAGAACCAGGAGGGATATTTACAATGATGAGGTGTATACTGGGGAATGAACTTGCGCATGCTGGTCAAGATAAGCTCCGTAAACTGATCGACTTGATCATCAACATTGGGTTTGTCAGTTACCAGTGACCAATCTGTGGTGGACAAGTCATGGTACAAGCCAACGTAGTCACCTCGCTTGAAGGCAAATCTGGGCGTTTTGTCGATTTTTCTGGGAAAGCTTGGTTTTTCTGGTGAAATACAGAGTGTTAGTTTGAGTGGTGGGTGAAATTTGTCAGGACGAACAAGAGAGATGTGAGAGAGTGATACTTCGATAGGTTGATTATTAGAAATACACAGATCTAAGACGTTACCACAGGAATTGGCAATACTATTGTGCTGCCGTAGGGAATTAAAAGCGAGAAAATCTAACAATACGCTGCATTTGTTCATTAAGAAATGATGATAATGAGAAAATGTAAGTGTGGTCCAGTCAATTCCTGGTGTGTTAAAGTCGCCAAGTACAAGAATTTTGTGCTTCTTATGTGAAATTATCACATTTTCAATAGAAGAGACGATCTGATTAAAAGCAATTGGTGAAACGCTAGGCGATACATAGAAAGATCCAATCAACAATTTTTCACAGTGCTCAAGACTAATTTCGATCCAAATTGATTCAGAAATTGTTTCTATGTCCTTGCGTCTAACAGATCTTAGAGAACTGTCTATAGCCATCAATACACCCCCACCTTTTTGTTTAGTTGCACAGAAGTCCCGATCACTGCGGAAGGTGGTGTAGTTCGACGGAAGATAGTCACAGGAAGGAATTTCACTGCACGGCCACGTTTCAGAAATCGCAATAAGGTCAAAAGAAGACGAAGCAACATTAGCAAAGAATTCGCGCGTCTTAGTGCGAAGACCACGAGCGTTCTGATAAAATATATCCAAATTACACGGCACCGTTGCTTACGGGTGCGCACTCTGAGGGATGGAGCATGTCGTCGTGGAGAATCCGACGGAATGGTTTGAAAATGCAACCGCACGGCCACATTGACGGGTCATTCAGACGTTTCGATGTATCTTCGTCAACTGTAACGCAGAACGAGGAGTAAGAAGGATATTTTGTTTTGAGCTGCCGACAGGAAATGGCAGAAAGGTCAACAGACTCAATGTGTTTCTTGAGGTCAGCAGATGTAGTGTCAGGGCTCAACTTGGACACAAATATAGCCCACTGCCGCTGGGGTCGTTGGGAGATTTGAGCCACTAACAAAGTGGACGAGTCCATGGCTCCAGTAGATACATGTGTTTTTCTTTTCGTTTCCTTTCTTGCACTCACTGTGACATTGGCCGAAGAGGTTTCCGTACGATCCACAACGCGGAGCTTCAAATCACGCTGAAAACCTGGTGGTGGGGTAAAAGATGGGAGCGTTTCGGTGTTATGAGTCGTATCAGAGGTCGCAGGGGTGTTGGAGTTCACGGAAGACTTTGCCGTTGGAGACGTTGGAGATGTTGGAGAATTTGCAGCCGTTGGAGACTTTGCAGCCGTTGTAGACTTTGCAGGACGTTCCCCTAGCTTGGGGGTGACGCAGCGTGTCAGCTCATCGCGCAGAAAACGAACCTCACCACGAAGGGAGGCGACGATACGGACCTGCTGCTCAGCCACTCGGGAATGTTCCTTTCGCAGGCGCTCATTGTCCTCCCGCAGCTGTGAGACCTCGTCACTCAGGAACGAAATCCCTTCCAGCGCGTCGAGGAGCAGGCGGCGAAGGCCGGCCACCTCCTCACCCAGGTCACCCGAAGGGGCGAGAGGTGGGCCGGTTGGGGAACCACGTGGCGGCAGGGAACACGCCGCCGTCGCGCATACCTCGGCCTCGTCGTTAGGCCTGTCACCATGCTGGGCGGAATCGCACAAATTGCACGAAAATGTACGCGATCCGGACTTCAAGAGCTGCAGTTGGTCATCCGGCCAAGTCACACACTTCGCGTGCACACGTTTTTCGCAGATTTCGCAGCGGAAAAACTGCTGCTTACCGAAAAAAGGGCACGAGCAGAGCACACACGCATCCCGGCTGGGCGCCATGCTGCGGGACTAATAATAATAATCAATCAATCAATCATTTATTTAACGTGCCCAGGAACAACCGTAAGGTCTTTGTGCAGGCGCACGCAAAAAAAACAATAAAAATAAACTATACAATACAGACAGTCTTCAGAAATAAAAAGAGCAAATACACGTAGACAAAGAGAAATGAACACAAAAGGGGAGGAGTAAAATAAGACAACACGAGAAATATTGAAGGGGAATGAAAAATTAGATTGCATATATACAACTATGCGGAAAGACGGAGAAGGGAAGACTTTGTACATTGTGCCATACTATGTCAAAACAGTACAAAGCTCGGATAAAAACAATGATTGTGGACTATGAAAAATGTCAAGATCAAGAAAATTAACATTATAGAGACTTTGTATTCTGTGAACGGTAGAGTGTTGGAAGAAGCAGGCGGGTACATGAAACGGTCTGTTCTCTCTGGTTAACTTACGCGGAATTAGAAAATTAACACAATTGAGAAGTAGGATATGATACCGTGGACTAGCTTGTAAAGAAACAAGAGATCAGAACGATTTCGTTGGCAGTGAAGTGATGGCAATGATAATAATTCAGCAGTATTTGAACGAGATTTTTTAGCAAAGCGATGGTTATATATGCTAAGAAATTTTTTCTGGACTCGTTCAATGGTGTTACCGCTGGATTGAGCAATGCCATTCCATATCACGGACGCATACTCCAGTTGAGGAAGACATAGCGCGGTGTACAATTTTCGGAAGGGCATAGGAGAACGGAATTCTCTAGACAATCTGCAAACACAGCCTAGGGTGCGAAGACCCCGCAAAGCAACACGCTTAGCGTGAGCAGAAAAGTTTAACGTGCTATCAACAACAACACCAAGATCACTGATCTCATAGACCTTGCATAAGGACACAGAATTGACAGAGTATTGAAATGACACGCTAGATGTTTTGCGAGTGATAGACATGAATTTTGTCTTCGAGGCATTCAGAGAAAGGTTATTAGCGTTGCACCATTCGGAAAAAGAGCGCAAATCTGACTGCAGCAAGCGACAGTCGTTAACTGAATGAATTTCCTTAAAAATCTTGATGTCATCGGCATACAAGAGGAAAGAAGAATTACGAATGGCAAAAGAAACATCATTAACGTAAATTAAAAATAGGAGTGGGCCTAATACTGACCCTTGAGGGACCCCACTAGTCACTTTATACAAAGAAGACGTTTGGCCATTTACCGGTACATAACAATATCTATTGAGCAGATAGCTCTGCAGGAGATTCACAACCGACAAGTCAACATCAAATTGCGCAAGTTCAACCATAATCAGTGTGTGGCTGACTACGTCAAAAGCCTTGCTCAGGTCACAGTAGAGTACGTCAACCTGTCCTCTCTGAGAAATAGGTGTGGAGATCTGCGTCATGAAACTAGCAAGATTTGTGGTAGTTGAGCGGCCAGCGAGAAAACCATGTTGATTAGGAATCAATGAGCTTTTAACTCTAAAAGACAATATTTTGTGAAGAGCCAGCTCGAAGATCTTTGATGTGGTACATAGTAGAGAAATCGGGCGATAATTAGAAACATCAGTTTTAGAGCCCGACTTAAATACTGGGAAAACACGAGCAGTTTTCCACATGCTAGGAAATGTGGAAGTGTCCAGGCAGTTATTAAATATCGTAGTCAGTACTGGGACAAATATACTACTATAAGCTTTTAGTATGGCGGAGGGGATGCCATCTGGGCCACATGATAAGGATGGTTTTAAGCACTTAATGCATTCGCAGATAAGATTTTCATCCAGCGACAATGCACTGGGTGAGCGAACTGCCTTAGGCTGTCTGATATCAGTGCTAGAGTCTGAGGCCTTATAAACGGATGAGAAATGTGCGGCAAAACAGTCAGCGACGGCATGCACTTCTACCCCATTTGAGTCTAGTAGTCTGAAAGACTCTCCGCTTTTGCTGGACCGTTTACGTACATACTTCCAAAACTCAGCTGGCCTGTCAGAAGCGCTTTTTTCTAAGAATTCAATATACGAACTATGATCCCGTTTATATAGGCGTTTAGCGAGAGTTCGAAAAAAGCTGAACTCTTCCTTCCACTCGCTCGATGGAGAACATTTAGATTTCCTGTGTGCGCAATCTTTATGCTTCAGTGCACTGATAAGTTCAGATGAGAACCAGTGGGGATATTTACGTTGTTTATGTGTGTATTGGGGAATAAAATTACGCATGCTGCTCAGTACAAGCTCCGCAAACTGATCAACCTGGTCATCAACATTCGGTTTGTCAGTAACCTGTGACCAGTCAACGGTGGACAAGTGATGATAGAGGCCCGTGTAATCACCTCGCTTGAACGCAAATCTTGGAGATTTGTTTACGTAACTGCTGTAGCTCGTTGTTTCGGCTGATGCAGATAATCTTACGTTAAGCGGTGGGTGGAATTTGTCCGGACGTACAAGAGAGATGTTGGAGCGGGAAACTTCAAGGGGTTGATCGTTTGACAAACACAGGTCTAAGACGTTGCCACTGGAATTGACGACTGAATTATGTTGCACTAGGGAATTAAACGCCAGAAAGTCCAAGAGCAGGCTGCACTTTTTCTCTGTGAAATGATTGTAATGAGAAAAGGTAAGCGTGCTCCAGTCAATTCCAGGTGCATTGAAATCCCCAAGAACAATAATTCTGTGCCCACTATGAGAAGATATCACAAGTTCAATAGAAGACATGACATCGTGAAACGAGGCAGGGGAAATGCTGGGCGGTAAATAGAAGCATCCAATCAACAATTTTTCACGGCGCTCAAGGTTGATTTCTAGCCAGATCGATTCTTCGATAGTTTCTAGGTCTTTCCGTCTAACGGATTTCAGTGAATTGTCAATGGCAATCAGCACGCCACCGCCTTTCTGTTTGGTTTCACTGAAATATCGGTCACGGCGGAAGGTGGTGTAGGTCGGGGGAAAAAAGTCCGATGAGGGAATTTCAGTGCCGAGCCAGGTTTCAGAGATAGCAATAATAGGAAAAGCAGACGAAAGAACATTAGAGAAAAACTCGATTGTCTTGGTACGCAGACCCCGAGCATTTTGGTAGAATATGTCTACGTCACACGGCACTTTGGATTCCAGTCACTATCTCAGAGGGATGAAGCATGTCATCGCGCAGCTCCCCACGAAATGGCTTGAAGAGGCATCCGAGGGGCCACATCGAAGGGTCATTCAGGCGTTGTAGTGTTTCCTCGTCAACTTCAATATAGAATGAAGAATATGACTGGAACTTTGTTTGAAGTCGCCGGCAGGAGATGGGAGACAGATCCAATGAAGCAATATGTTTCTTAATGTCAGCAGTAGTGGTGTCCGGGCTCAGCTTCGTAACAAAAATGGCCTTTGGCCATTGTGGCCTTTGTGGCCGTTGAGCTACAGATATAGTGGAGGTTTTCATAACTCCAAACGAGGCGGGTTTCTTCTTTCTTTCACCCTCAGTCACCGCTGCAGAAGAGGCTGTCACAGGCATCACACTGACACGCTCCGACGTGTCTACGTCAGCTGGCGGCGAAGTCGAAGATGAAAGAATTTTGGAGAGGGGTTGTTCGGAGAACGCAGGTTGCTTGGAGGTCACAGACGGGTCAACGGTCACATGCGCTGGGGGTTTCACAGGTGCCTTCACTGCCACGGCGGCCGTGCGGCGCGTCAGCTCCTCACGCAGGAAGCGGACCTCTGCACGAAGGGAGGCGACCACGCGAGCTTGTTGTTCAACACCGCGGGAATGATCCTTACGGAGCCGCTCGTTGTCTTCGCGTAGTTGGGATACCTCGTCGCTGAGGAACGAGATTCCCTCCAATGCGTCGAGGAGGAGGCGGCGCAGCCCGGCGAGTTCGTCACCCGGAGGGGTACACGTGGAGAGAGAACCGGTTTGAGAACTGCAATGCTCACCGCTGCACCCCGACGAGTTGCTTTCGCTAGGCTTACCAGAAGCACGGCTCAGATCACATAAATTGCAGCAAAATGAGCGCGATCCAGACTTCAGGAGTTGCAGCTCTTCATCAGGCCAGGTTATACATTTCGCATGAACGCGTTTAGAGCAACTTTCACAGCGGAAAAACTGCTGCTTACCGAAAAACGGGCAGGAGCATAGCAAGCATGCATCCCGACTGGATGCATGCTTGCTAATAATAATAATAATAATAATAATAATAATAATAATAATAATAATAATAATAATAATAATAATAATAATAATATGCTATAAACGGGTCAAAGTAACCACCTTTAAATAAACATATCATTACCCTACAATAATCATCGTAAAATATCCAAAGCAAATTCTAGGCCTAGTAAGTTTCACATAAAATTTACTGCCCTGTAGAGGAACGGTGATATTGCAATGTGAATAAATGTTATTCACCCAATAAGAAAAGAAAATCACGTATTAGGTATGACCGTTTTTCGCACAAGAATGCATATTTTGTGTACCAGCTGTTGGCCTGCACGCACCATAGCATATCTACCGAAGTCAATAAAGTTGTGCTTCTACCAAGAGAAATGAAATCTGCCAGTCACCAGGACATGCTGATTTCATAGTTTATTTAACAATGCATTTCATGACCAACACTAGCTTGTCCACTCTTCTACACATTTTTCACCAAACCCATATGCTTGTTCGTGCCTGTTTTGACATCTGCAGCCGGGTGGGCATGTTCCGTTTTTGCATATCTGAAAGAGACGTTAGACCATACATCATCGACCATCCTTGAACCAGAAAGCTTACGTATATCCTTTTTATCTGCACACCGACTGTTATGAAACGCTAAAGCTACACGGGGCCTGACCAGTGGCATTTACGGGAGATGATTCAAACTACTTCATTCCAACAAGCTGTTTATGAAACCTTTCAATGGTTCTAGCGTTTTCTTTAGCTATTGGTGCGAAGACTACCATTGGAAAGCGTGGCGCTGAAGGCGTTTCAATGTTGCAAGCCGAATCACGGGAAAATTTCATTGCCTTTTGTAGCGCTACGACTTCCAGTAGCAGACATGCACTTGCGTATTTATGCAGGAAGTTTGTCTTTAGTAGTTTCCAACCACCGAATGCAGCAGTGGCAGCAATAGAATCGTTTTAGATCCATCGAGCGACGGCCTCTTACGTTTGACAAGCTCCTACATACAGCACTTAGAAGAGCCGGTTTTTGTGTTCATTGTGAAAAAAATTGTAGTGGCCTCGCTCGACTATGCCAGGATATACGTAGCGTGAGCTAAGGTTCAGCTGATTATTCTTAGCTCTCCTGGTTGTGTAGGATTACCTTTATTATCATGCTTAGTGCTTCTTCAATGACACGCAAACGGTATACGCATTATGTGACACATTTATATTCATTTTTTTTCTCAACGCTATCTCTCTATTGCCGCAAGGACGGCTCGGTGGTCAGTGTAGCAACAAAGCTGCCGTTTGTTTAGCCGTTTGTTTGATGGTCTATCTCTTGCGTTCATTTTTATTAGGCCAATGGGGTGTATTGGGATTTACGCAATATCTGCGGCATACCCGTTTATGATACCCACTAGCGTTACCACGGATCCCGGACGTGAAAGGCTCGGCCAAGAACGACTTCGCTTTTAACAAGTTTATATTTGAGCACGGAGCTGTTTAGGCTCGGAGCAAACCCGGTGCCACAGACAATAAACTTGGCGGGTATGCGCCACAGAAAGCAGGTATGTGACAAGCCTTGGCATTACTGTCTGTTAGTTCTCATTAATATTGTGTCTAACAAAGAAAAAAAAAACGAGCCCTTAAGAGTAGCCTTCTTTCCAGCACCTCCAAGCATAGCATAGCATACTAATGCAGGGTGATTTCAGGTAAGATCCTGCAAAGGATGGCCGGTCAGCGTTCTAAATTTATTTCAGATTTTAATGCGAGAGCCTTGAAAACCTCGTTTCGGTCAACGTTGTCGCGTCAACGAAAGTACTGCGTTGTCGGTCAGCGACAATTCGAAATTGATCCAAATAAATAAATAAATAATAAAAATAGTTGGTTCGAATGAAAATCGAAGATAGACCTTATACATGACACGCAGGTGTTTTCACGCAGATTCCCGCCAGTGTTGCCACAGGCGGGGTTAGCCTGGCAGACCTGGTTGGTAACCTCTCCGCCTGAATAACTCTTTCCTTGTAGTATGTCTCCCCGTACATCACTTAAACCTTCTTAACCATCTTCTTAACTTATGTAATATTGTGACGCAGTAACATAGAATCTCACCAGGCATAAAAAAACATGAGAACTGGGCAACAAATGGGTCGTTTAAAGCGGACCACCCAACACAAAGCGCTGATGCATAACTAATCATCATGATAAGCAACAGCATCAACATTTGCGCAGTGTAGTTGTAGCAGGCATTCTGGAATAGTCTGAAACTTCCAATGTCACCCGCACAGACGCTCCCTTCTTACGGCATGGTTGAGACGTCCACGAAGAGAAGCGAGCATAGCGATTAGGAAGGCGATGCGCACGGAGCCCGATCTCCAAGTTTTTTTTTTTATGTAATCTTATCTCATGAGTGGAAGGAAGCGATCCGCGATTGCTTTTGGTTCCAAAAATCTATTCCAAACACCAGGAATCAAAAATGACAAAGAGGTATCGTGTGGCAAAGTTGCCAGTTTGGCTATTTTTACGCCGGTGGCGGCAGAAAATTCTCTAGGCTACTTGGCTACTTTTTAGCTGGTTTGTTGTGGCTTAGATTTTAAGCATATTGTCACGAGCGGAGAAAGGCAGCAAACGATGAAGACGAAGTGCTGAGCGGAACGCGCTTGGACTGCAGCAGCGGTGTATGCTTTTACTGTCAAATATACCCTGTGTATGTAGTTTCTTCCCGTAACATCTTTGGTGGAAGGTGCGGGGTACGACTCGCTATAAAGCACCAGGAACTGGATCTTCGCAGCGGACGGCGCGTTGCAGCTGCCACGATGACGGACCAAGCGACCCAGTGTGAACAAGATCCGTCAGGCCCACAGCCGATCGTTGTGGTGCACCCCCGTGATCCTGGCACGTTCAACGGCACAAGTGGCGTGGACGTCGACGACTGGCTGGCTCTGTATGAGCGCGTCAGCAGCAGCAACCACTGGGACCCAACGCTGATGCTGGCCAACATCCTCTTCTACTTACGTGGCACTGCAAAACTCTGGTATGAGACGCATGAAGAAGAGTTGACAAGTTGGGATGTCTGCAAGGAAAAATTACGCGATTTATTTGGGAAGCCTATCGGACGACAAGCAGCTGCAAGGAAAGAGCTCGCAACTCGTGTCCAGACTTCCACAGAGCCTTACATCGCGTACATCCAGGACGTGTTGGCTTTGTGCCGCAAGATAGACAAGGACATGCCTGAAGAGGACAAGGTCGGACACATACTAAAGGGAATTGCCGACGACGCCTTTATTTTTCTGCTGTGCAAGGATTGCTCGACTGTGGTGTCAGTCATTGCAGAATGTCGTCGCTTTGAACAGGGAAAAAGTAGGCGCATCATTCACCGGTTTGACCGTCTTCCCAACACGGCGGCTACGTCTTCCTGCGAAGATTTACCCACGCTACATCAACCAGCAGCTCCGGAAAGCGTCACCAGGATTGTCCGTCGCGAACTCGAGGCTATGGCTCCTGTTCCTGTTATGTCCAACGACAACACTACCGGAAACAATCTCGCTACTGTTTCATTAATACAGGCCGTGGTGCGCCAAGAGATCGCGAATATGGGCATTTCACCAAACCTTCAAAGTGCCAATGCTACTCCCAACTCGGCTTCTCCAGTCGTTGCTGCTGCTACTCCGACCCTCCCCTCCGCGCCGCGACGAAACCCAGCCGAATGGCGTACACCTGATGATCGGCCCATATGTTTCACGTGCCGTCGGATAGGACACATAGCCCGCCATTGCCGCAGCCGTTGGACCTCACCACCTCGACCAAGCTTCTACAATTGGGGATCCCGCTCCGAACGTGCGCCATATGATCCGTCCTTTCGCGCTGAGACAAGTGCGGAACGTTTTTCAGAACACCGAACCAGCCGATCGCCATCGCCCCACCGTCGCCAGTCCCGCTCGCCCCAACCTCGCCGCTCTCGGTCTCCCTTTGTCCGCCACTCGGGAAACTAGCCGGTGCAGCCCCCGGAGGTGACGCTGCATACACGACTTGGACTGAAAAACCTATCGTTACTCCGGACAAGCGACGTAACCTTCTTGAAATTCTCGTTGATGATTTACCTGTGACTGCTCTTATAAATACCGGTGCGCAAATATCCGTCATGAGCTCAAACCTCCGCCGCCGCCTCCAAAAAGTTCTGACGCCCGCGATTGCTCCTACCGTCCGTATAGCCGATGGGAGTACTCCTGCTGGACTAGGAATGTGCACTGCGCGAATCACAATTTCTGATCATCACACGTCAGTTCTGTTTGCTGTACTAGAAAATTGCCCTCATGACCTCATCCTTGGTATTGACTTTCTTACCACACACGCTGCGCTTATCGACTGCTCTGCGGGACTTCTTCCGCTAGAACTCCCTTCGTTCTCAGATACCGCTCCTGCCGGCCCACCTCGTCTACGATCCCTCGAGTTCCTTCGACTTCCGCCGCAAGCCGCAGTTCAAGTCCAGCTCTCGCGATTCCCACCAGTACCCGATGGTGATTATGTTGCTGTCCCGATTCCTGACGTCGCCATGACGCGCAATGTCACGCTGCCCAACACGGTGGTGACAGTTACAGCCAATCAAACTTCTTTTCCCGTCCTCAATTTTGGCTTCTCGACGCAAGTTCTTCCTCGCGGCATGTCACTTGCACATCTGACACCACTGGCCGACCATACAGTTTCCGCTTTGACCACAGATGCGCCACCAGATTTTTCAATGCCGTCATTCGCTTCACGTTCCTCTTGCGACCGCTTCACGCCAATGATATCCGAAGAGCTCACTTAAGAGCAAGTCTCTGCTCTCCGCCGCCTCCTCGTCTCCTACCAGGACATCTTTGACTTCGGCGACCGTAATTTGGGCCAGACATCCGTGGTCACCCATCGCATTGGTACCGGTGATGCTCGACCCATTCACAGACGGCCATATCGTGTGTCAGCACCGGAGCGTGTTATTATACAACGGGAGGTAGATAAAATGCTTCATAAGGGCATAATCGAATCCTCTTCCAGTCCCTGGTCCTCCCCTGTTGTCCTTGTTAAAAAGAAGGACAATAGCTGGAGATGCTGTGTTGACTACCGCCATCTCAACCATATTACCAAGAAAGATGGGTATCCTCTCCCGCGTATCGACGACGCACTCGATTGCTTGCACGGCGCCAGATATTTCTCGTCAATCGACCTGCGCTCAGGGTACTGGCGGATCGCTGTGGACGACCAAGACAGCGAGAAGACTGCCTTCGTGACCCCTGATGGACTTTATCAGTTTAAGGTGATGCCGTTTGGCTTGTGTAATGCTCCCGCGACTTTCGAACGCATGATGGACTCTCTCCTTCGCGGCATGAAGTGGTCCATCTGTCTTTGCTACCTGGACGATGTTATTGTTTTTTCTACCACCTTCGAAAACCACCTTACTCGCCTGTCCACAGTGCTTGATGTTTTCCGACGCGCTAACCTTCAACTTAACTCGTCTAAATGTCACTTTGGACAACACCAAATCTGCGTACTCGGCCATCTTGTTGACGCTGCGGGCGTACAACCAGACCCTGGGAAAGTCCGAGCAGTTCGAGATTTCCCCACTCCCCGCTCGGCCAAGGACGTCCGCAGTTTTCTTGGACTCTGCTCCTACTTCCGTCGCTTTGTCCAGAACTTCGCCGACGTGGCCCGTCCTCTGACCTGCCTACTGAAAAAGGACGTCGCGTTCACTTGGGGCCAACAACAAGCGCACGCTTTCTCATCCCTCGTTGCCATCCTCACCAACCCGCCAGTTCTGGCACACTTCGACCCTTCTGCCACTACGGAGCTTCGTACCGATGCCAGTGGCCACGGTATAGGCGCAGTGCTTGCACAACAGCAACAGGGCATGCACCGCGTCGTCGCGTACGCAAGCCGCCTTTTGTCGCCATCGAAACAAAATTATTCGATCACCGAACGAGAGTGCTTAGCTCTCGTCTGGGCTATCACGAAATTCCGACCGTACCTGTATGGCAGACACTTCACGGTTATTACAGACCACCATGCGCTTTGCTGGCTCTCCGCGCTCAAGGACCCCATGGGACGCCTCGGTCGCTGGCGCTACGCTTACAGGAGTACAGCTTTCCGGTATCCTACAAATCTGGACAACTTCACAAGGATGCCGACTGCTTGTCTCGGCACCCAGTCGATCCCCCTGAAACGACGGAAGATGATCATGAAGCACTCGTTCTCTCCATTACAGACTTCGTCAACATGGCTGCTGAGCAACGCCGCGACTCGTCCTTGCGGCCTATTATAGATGGTCTACAATCTCCACAGCCTGACCGCTCCCTCCAGATGTTCGTTCTTCGCAACGACATCTTGCACCGCTACAACGCCCGCCCTGACGGTGCTGAGCTTCTGCTCGTTGTTCCTGCGCATCTCCGCTCGGATGTTTTGGCCCAGCTTCATGATGCACCCACCGCCGGCCATCTAGGGGTGTCACGCACGTATGACCGCATTCGCCGGCGATTCTTTTGGCCTGGCCTCTACCGTTCTGTGCGACAGTACGTTGCGGCGTGCGACCTCTGTCAGAGGCGCAAGACACCTGCGCTATTGCCTGATGGCAGTCTTCAGCCCATTGAAGTCCCAGATGAGCCATTTTTCCGAGTCGGCCTCGACCTTCTCGGACCTTTTCCCGTGTCGGCCACCGGTAACAGGTGGATTGCCGTCGCTACCGACTACGCAACGCGGTATGCCGTCATACGGGCACTCCCTACCAGCTTCGCTACTGATGTAGCCGATTTCATTCTTCATGACATCATTGTGCATCATGGTGCTCCTCGTCAGTTGATCACGGACCGCGGCCGCTGCTTCCTATCTAAAGTAGTCGACGACCTCCTGCGATCCTGCTCGACCCACCACAAGCTCACTACAGCGTACCACCCACAAACGAACGGCCTCACCGAACGCCTGAACCGTACCCTGACAGGCATGCTTGCAATGTACGTCTCTGAGGACCACCGCGATTGGGACATCAACCTACCTTTTGTAACCTTCGCATACAACTCTTCGCGCCACGACACAGCTGGATTTTCACCTTTTTACCTGTTGTTTGGCTACGACCCGCCTTTACCCATGGACACCTTGTTGCATTCTGACACCGACTCATCGACTGCCTATGCTCGTGATGCGCTGGCTCGTGCTGACATCGCCCGCCAGGTCGCCCGGGATCGTTTGTGCGCCTCGCAGGTTAACCAAAAGTGTGGTTACGATCGCCGACACCGCGACGTGCAGTACTCTCCGGGATCACTGGTCTTGCTGTGGTTACCATCACGACGTGTTGGTCTATGCGAAAAACTGATGTCCCGTTAAGATGGCCATTACCGCGTCATACGAAAGGTCACTAGCGTGACCTATGAGATCACTCCACTCAATCCTCTGTCAGCGACAGCTTCAACCACGAGCGATATAGTTCATGTCTCGCGACTTAAACCGTGCCACTCTCACCCCGAGAACTGATCGCACCGGGACGGTGCTTCTGCCGCCGGCGGGTAATGTCACGAGCGGAGAAGGGCAGCAAACGACGAAGTGCTGAGCGGAACGCGCTTGGACTGCAGCAGCGGTGTATGCTTTTACTGTCAAATATACCCTGTGTATATAGTTTCTTCCCGTAACAATATTATCAATATATTGTGGCGTCGCAGCCGCTGGCCTTGAGAATGCGGTGTCGAAACATTGTGACCAATTATGTTTCTAGCTCCCAAAGTAGAGTTAGGCGCTTGCATTACACACACACACACACACACACACACACACACACACACACACACACACACACACACAAACACACACACACACACACACACGCACGCACGCACACGCACACACAAACACACACACACACAAGTACTTTTGGATAAGCGAATGGGATTGAGGTGAGGGAAAAACTGTTGCGTGGCGCCTCATTTTGCATACCGCCTACCTGTAGAAGGCGCCTTTGATCTCCAATTGGAAGTGAAGAGGATAACCGACATCGCCGCGCATCTAGGATGATCTGCACCCATTGACATTACAGGTCGGATGCCTGTCGAAGTGACGGTGTCGTTTCCTAAGATGAGGGACCGACTACGACTGGAGAATATCAGTTGCTCGGACTTCATCTTCACGCAAGAAACGATTGCGAAGGTGGCTCCAAGTTATGTTTCAGTCGCAGCAACTGCGACATTGAGCACGCTCATAGAGTACTCAATTTTACTGTCCCTGACACTTCTAGCCATTTTAAGAAAAACCATGCAAGACACGTGAAGAAAACGTCATATCTGCAACAGTGCAAGAAGCTTCATCATCCTGCATGAAATTATTACTAAAGTCAACAGCTTATTCTTTAATATCAGAAATTATAGTTTGGGAGTGTTTTTCTCTATTCATTTACAATTCCACTAAAAAGATCTCGAATTTAGTCGCTCAAAATAACAATGTCGCATTTCTTTTCACACACGGGTGGCTACTTGCTGATTACCTTTGCTGCCTTTGGCTCAACTTGGCTACTGTTTTGCTAGTTTTTCCAATTTCATGGATATATTTTTTTGTCTGTTCGATCTAGCAACCCTGGTGGGCGGTGCCTACGAGCTATGGTATTTTCGCGAACTTTGGTTACCAATTCCACAAAATATATTAAGGTTAGGTAGGTCATATTTGTTTAACTAAATATATTCAATGTTGTCGCTTGAGTTCAGGTAATCTCGTTATTTATGGGTAGGTTAGATGCTTTTACAAAATAACTCAAAATCAGTCCAGGAGACGTTTTGTATGTGTATTTTGCAAGTCCCTATCACAAGAAAGGCTCGTTTCAGAGCGGCAACAATTCCACATCACGTTAGCATTCATCAAAATGCTAAAGCCTATATTTTAAAACTTTTTATTAAAGGTATACGATCGTGCTAACGTCATGAATACACCGACCAGTGCAAATTTCTGACGACAAATTAAACAAGCATTTGTGATATTGCTAAACTGTATCCGCTTATTTTCCTTCATATTACCTTTCACAATCATCAAAATATATTACATAATTTTGTCGCACTAATAGTTTCGGCCACTCCAACGACGCTTTTCCGCAAGGATAAGAAATTGTTGTACATCCGGCTTCTAGCCCGCTAAGAATATAAAATACAGGCAGGATTGTATTTCTTTTTTTACATGGCCAGCAGTACCAAAAAAAAGATGTCGGTGCCACAGAAGACGCCAGTTTCGAAATTATTTCATCAGTCCACAGCGATGGTGTAGCGATTACGGCGCTCGGCTGCTGACCCGAAGGTCGCGGAGATGATCCCGGCCACGGCAGTCTCATTTCGATAGAGGCGAATGCCACAGGCCTCCGTGACATCAGTGCACGTGAATGAACTCCATAGGGTCAAAATTCCGGAGGCTTCCGCTACGGCGTGAAAACCAGATAATTGAGTGATTATCTGGGGTAGCCCCCGCTGACGGTCAACGGAGCCACCATGAGCGGGAGGCTACCGAGAAGGCGCGCGCGCACCCTAGATGCTCGTTCTCAGAGACGGTACAGTGAGAGCTCGTCTGAGACCTCAGTGAGTAGCGTCAATGCAAGCATCGCATCAACTGTGCGTGGCACGTATATGCGGGTCTGCATGGAAGAAACTATGTGTCCATTATTGAAGGCCATCTGAATTGTCGATCATTCAAACAAACTATTGCAGCCCTGAAACAAATCCTCATATAATGAAGTGATTTTTGATGACATTGACAATTTTAACACGAAAGTGTTTTATGCCAGGTTCCAACGTGACTTCGGCGACGTACTTCCGTCACGGAAATGTCGTCGAAAAAATGCGCACGATCAGATGGGAACGAAAGACATGAAGAAAAAAGTGTCATGTGTGGAAGTCGGACCCTCGACGTCTCGGTCGGCAAATGCGGATGTACCACTTTCACTGCACCACTTTCACATATTCAGGAACCTTCACAAACGCGCCTTTTATAACTCACCCTTTAGACTCACAGTGCTCTTAACCCGCGGGTTAGTTCGCCGTCTGAGAGCCGTAAACGGAAGTATGCATCATGAACGTGGCCTCCACAGTTAGCTCGCACATCGCGCGCCTGCTACCTGCCCATCCCATCCGGTGCGTTTTCAGTAAAAGTGCAATTTCGCCAACGCCCTAACACACCGTGTGGTAACGACATTAGCCCAAGACACGGCATCGAACATAGTATTCACCCATATCAAAAACAGATCTGCGACTCTCGCCTTCCTCGCCTGGCTGTAACACCACGTTCCCCGCTTACGCTCGCCCCGAGAGAGTTGCGGCCGGGCTAGAGGGGAGACAGGACCCACGTCTGGTTTCTCTCTAGGCTGGACGTGGTGTGATTTCTTTGCTTAACTCTTTAACATGCCGCAGATGGCGACTATAGCCAAAGTTCTGCGTCTAATGAGCGACGCTCTTCCAGCTGCCACACCGCTTTCTTTGATTACGCTCTCACCGTTAACTACTACAGCTACCACAAGGGTTTGTTTAATCATTGATCACGAAGGTTAGTGTTCGGGATAAGGATGTACCACCAAACGTCAGTGTGGGTCCAGTCACTTTATTCGGTGCAATAGCTGCCAAACACCAACAGA
The DNA here is from genome assembly GCF_013339695.2 of Rhipicephalus sanguineus. Lineage (NCBI taxonomy): Eukaryota > Metazoa > Arthropoda > Arachnida > Ixodida > Ixodidae > Rhipicephalus > Rhipicephalus sanguineus. The sequence continues at coordinate 56,944,316 of NC_051184.2, forward strand.
CATTGTGCAAGCTTTCTTATATCAATGTACAGTAAACATTAAGCTACTTCTGTAAGGACATGTTTTACTTTCGTGTTATACCGATTGCTATGACGGAAGGATCAACGATGTTGATAACAGCGACACTGTTTAAGTAGCCCTAATATGAATGTCGTATCATAATCCATTGGGTCACCAATGTTGGACAGACTAAAAAGCTCCTCCCAGTCCACGTTAGAACAACAGGGACTTCTACTTTGTGATGAATAACCGTCTTCTTGGCTATGGAGCTGCCGAGCCAATTATTGATTTGCCAAAGATACAGTCGCTTGGTTATGTAACACAAGCAAAGACTTCTCGTTAATAATTCCGGTCTCTCTCATTCATACTTGGGGACACCTTTGGTCAAACCATTCAACCGGCTACTGTGCCTAAATATAACGTCGTAATACTTGGCTAACGTCGTAGTACTTGGCTGTAACGTCATAGCACTTGGTTCAACCTAGCTATAACGTCGTAGCACCTAGCTAAATACTATCAACGACTCAGAAGCAACCTAGAAACAACCCTGATCTCCTAGCTAAGCCCTAGAGACAACCCAGAACCAAACAGATTAGACTCCAGAGTCATCCAGTTTTGCACTATCAAGGCTTGCGCGGCTTAGTGCTTTGTGCAAGCTTCGCTAATTTTTTTTATTTGGCTGATATTATTTGGAATACATTGCTGCCTTATTCAACAGTATCCTGTTTTGGGGTAAAATGTGCTGCATAGCTAATTCCGACTGCATTTTCGTGGAGGTGAAATGCGCGAAACGTCCGTTTGCTCTCCGATGCCACAGCGCATCAAGGAACCGAACGCGTACAAATTCCAAGTAATTTACTGGGGTTTCTGTCATAGCTTATTCGCTGAGTAGTGGCATAAAAGGCTAGATTCATAATCGTTCCAAAATGAACAGTCATGCACGCTCACACATGTAATAAAATCAGACCAGCGGCAGCGTCGTGGATGAACCGCACTGACCCGCCCGAGTTCCTTGTCACCTGTCAGCAAGTCACGATATACATGACACAGCGCGCGTCCTAGGTACACGTTGTTTTGAGTATAAAAAGGTCAAGGGCCAAGTAAGAAACGGTTGAGCTTCCTGTCGCTACTGCATTGTGTCACTTCAGTGGCAACGACGATAGAATCGTGGCCGCCAGAGTTTGACGAGACAGCAAGCAGCTGGGATGCCTACCGTGTGCACCTGGAAGCTTACTTCGAAGGCAACGAGATCGCGGATTCTTCAAAGTGTCGGGCACTTTTGGTAGCATTGCTCAGAGACAGCGTGGTGCGAGCCATTCATGGACGATTTCCATCGACGCCCGTGAACAGCTTAACCTAGGAATAAATAGCGAAGATGTTAAAAGCAAAGTACAGCCCGCAGGTGAACGAGACTATTGCAAGTCGGGCATTTTTCGTGCGGAGGCAAGGAGACAATGAGAGGCTAAAATATTTTGTGGCGTACTTGAAAATCTTGCAGAAGACTGCAACTTTGGCAGCTTTATAGACAAAACGTCACGTGACCGGATAGTCGTTGGGATCCGGGACGACGAGGTCAGGCAGTTCCTGCTGACCCAAAGAAAGCTGACCCTGTAGGAAGCTGAGGAATTCGGAGTGTCGTCATCACCATGCGAAGGGTTGCCCAGCAACCATATAAATACGCCATAAATAGACATACTGCGCATGTGCATATCCTCGGGATCGTTATGAAAGAGGTGCGTCTGGTCATGCCGAGAAAGTTTATAGCCATGGTTGGTTTCAAAGTAAAACCGCACACCTGAAGAAGTTACTGCCTCTCGCGATGCTCGACGTGCTGCAGGACGAGAACGATATCAGCGGCGGTGATCCGACCCAGCCTACTTGTAAAACAAAGCGGCTGACATGAAGACCGAGAGATGCATGATCCGAAACATACGGTTACGACTTTTTTTCCCTTTTTAACCAGAACACCCCAGCAATGGAACCACATTCCCAATGACATAGTCCCCATCAATGATAAGTTTTTCGAAAGGCGGTAGCTAACGTTGTTTGAGACCTTTTTACATGTTCTTTTTGTCGGGTTGCTGTTTAGTAATTCAGAAAAGTCAGCTAACATTGTATATAGAGGAATTCATATGTTATCTTGTTTCTTTACATTAGTACTTACAGTCCTTCGCGCAAACCATTGCATAAATGCTGTGTATGTATTACCATACCTAGTGTGTTGTTTCATTGCGCTACTATATCACTTTCTTACTGTATTATATTTCTACCCAATTGTTGTATCATTTCTCTTTTACCACACCACTTACAATACACTCGGGCGTTGTGAGTGCAATAAATAAATAAATAAATGATAAATAAATACTAGGCGCTAGAATGAGCGGGAAGCGGCAAGGAAACGAGCCGGGTGCAGTCAACCCGTAGCTGGACTGGCCAAATACGAGTGCCGAAAGGCCCGTGCGAGCAGATGGAGCCAATTGTAGGTTTGCAACTAGAACATAACCCTATAGAAGCACTGTTGAAAGCCGCAGAAAATGCTTAAACACAGGTAAATACCGGATAGTTGGCGACAAAGTAGAATGAACTTAATCTATAAAGGCAAGGAAGAAAAGGATAGCATACGCTCGTATCGACCACTAACCATTACATCGGTACTATACAGGTTGGAATTGCAAGCAGTAAAAATGAAAATACAAACATGAGGAGAGCATAACGATATTTTGGGCGAACTTCAGAATAGATTTCGAGTCAACAGGTGGTTAGACGATAACCTGTCTGTTCTCACTCAGTGCAGAGAAATATCTGACATAGAAAATAAGCGCTTTTACGCGGCTTTTCTAGGCGTCCCTGGGGCACACGACAACATAAATCAGGAAATTTTGTGGGATATATTGAAAGGAATGGGCACTGGCGACGACTGTATACAGATTTGAAGGAGATATACCAAGAAAAGACAGTTTGCATAGCATGGGAAGGAATATGCAGCAAAGAGAACATTGATATTAGCAAGGGCCTGAGACAGGGATGTCCTTTGTAACGGCTGTTATTCATGCTGTACATGGTGGGCATGGAAAAAGCGCTAGAAGGTAGCAACATTGGATTTAATTTGTCACACAAACAGGGCGGCGTGACTATTGAGCAGAAGCTTCCAGGTTTATTTTACGCGGACGATATCGTCTTATTTGTAGACAGTCGAGATGATATACAGCGGCTGGCGGATGCATGCGGAAGGGAAGGGGAAGCTCTAGGACTAGGATTTAGTGTAACAAAATGTCCATTGATGGTATGCAACGATCCTTGTGATCAGGCGGTGTCAATACAGGGCCAAGAAATACCGAGAGTGAGCGAAGTACCTCGGAGTCTGGATAAATGAAGGTGACAGGTACATGGAGGTACAGGAAAAAGCCTCGGCAGCAAAAGAAATGAGGAATGCTGCAATAATGAAGCACAGAGCGTTGTGGGTATACAGTAGTTTCAAGGTGCTTCGAGGTCTGTGGAAAGGTGTAATCGTTCCGCGGCTTACTTTTGGAAACTCACTGGTGTGCATGAGGGCAGAGGTGCAATCGGGAAGGGATGTAAATCAAAGAACTGTGGGACCCGTCGCATTGTGTGAGGCTGTAAAGGGCGATATGGGATGGGGAGGTTTTGAGGCGAGAAAAGCTCAGAGCAAAATATTGTTGGAAGAAAGGCTAAGAAATATGAAGGAGAGTAGATGGGCAGAGAAGGTGTTCCGAATATTTGTATAGGAAGAGCGTGGACGCACAGTGGAGGAAAAGAACTTCGAGGCTCACTAGTAAATACATGGCTTGTAGTGTAAGCAATATGTCAATAAAGAGCGTTAAGCGAAAAAACCGGCTTTCAGTACCTACCGAAAAGGCAAAACTGAAATAAGGAGGGAGGCATATATTACGATAATTGAAGGGAAAGTGCTTTACTGTTTGAGGCGAGATCGGGTTGCCTTAGAACGCGTAATTATAAAGCAAGATTCAGTAAAGAACAATAAAAATGCACATGCTGCTGGGAAGATAAGGAAATGGCGGAGCATGTTCTTATTAAATGTGGGAATATCCACCCTGGTGTACGTTTGGGCACGAGTCTAATATTATGAAGTTTTTCATGACCGAGTGCAAGCTTCTTAATTATTTTTAATGGTTGTAGAGCTGATGTGTAGAAGTATAAGTGGACAAAGTTTAAGAATTACAAAAAGTGGCGCTTTTTTAATTGTCTTCAGAATTTTCGATTGATCGGTGTTTCCAGGAAGTTAGCTCGATCGTATTTCTTTGTTGAAAACATGTACAAATATAAGCTTGAGCAGTTTGATGAATAAGTATGCTTAAAAGGTAATGCGGAACTCTTGCCGCTCTGCGGCCAGCCTTTTTTGAAATAAAGCCTTGCAAAATAAAGCGGAAAAACTTCTCCTGGACCGATTTTGAGGATTTTATGAAAGCATCTACGCTATCCGTAAAAACAAAACACACCTGCACACGAAGATCGACATGCATATAATTAGTTAAGGAAACTTAGGCTACCCAAGCTTAATAAATGGTGGGCATTTCGTAATCATAGTTTGCCGAAATAGCAGAGCAGGCAAGCGCGGCACTCCGCCTCTTCTTTATTATAGATTCCCAGAGCTTCTAAAAAACATTTTGGCAACAAGACCAATTCAGGATTCCTTCTGTCCACTCAAGTAACAATGTATAAGAAATTGAAATGAATTTAAAAGGCTGACCAGCCATTGATTGATTGATCCTTACGTGGAATCGCCATTAATGAGGTGGGAAGAGTGAGGATTGGTAGTTATGTGAAGGTGAGGAGGAAGGAAAGGTTAAAGCATGGCATAGCTTTGGGTAGTACACATCTTTTCCGATTCTCACGCCAGGTGGCGCCATATTGAAATGCGCGCACTCTAACGTGCAAGTTTGGCGAAATCGCCATCTTGGTCTGCGCGTACTCGAACCCGTGCGCTGTCCGTTGGTGTGAGATCTCTGCTAAAGCCTGTGTTTGCTGATTTTTCGTTTCTTTAGACTGTTTTCTTCGATATCGTCACTCGATATCGTCACAGTCTGAACCGTTCAGCGGCGCGCATTCGCGCTTGCAACGCAAGAATGAGCTCTGCGTCTGCGAACGGCAGTGCTTCGTCGTTGGTACCAGTAGCAGCAAGCGCAGTACAAGGTCTACCACGGCGTGAAGTGTTAATAATCGGTAAATAGAGCGTTTTTGCAGCTGTCTAGCGCTATCCTTTATCGGCGTCTACGGATTATCCATCAGTTTCACACCTCCGCGCATACTCTTTCACGGCGCGTAAGTTTGTTAGCTGTAAACTGTAAACATCGCACAGATACCTTGACCTACATTCACCCCGACGACGTCGAAGTCTAGGTCGAGGACATGTGTGAGTGGCCAGAAATACGGCGAGTGAACATTGTTGAGGCGAATGCGTGGGGTCTTTGTCAGGTGTGCAACTACGAGGCACTGGAGTCGCACAACTACGTGCAGTCTGGCTGGGTGGGTCAGTTGCTGGCGCATAATGTGAAGGAAAAAAGTTGTGCTGGTGAAGGGGAATTTGACGCCGTCGCGAGCCGTCAACAGTAGGCCCCATCACACGTGGGTTTCCTCGAGGCCCTCCGGTGAAGTACGGCGCGCGCAGGCTGCACATGCGTAACCGGACAAGGAGAAGTTTGCAGCCATGTCGGGCGCTGTGTTATAGACGATATAAAGTACGAATCCGTAACATTCTTACGAGTTACTAGGTGAGTCATCAGTGGCTTGCGTACCTTCCTATCCAGGATGCTGCACGAGAACGTTGTTCTCGTCGGTTTTCTCGCCGCCAACGAAATACCGGGAAGAGAGGCGAGACAATGGCGACTGCGGAAGTTCTTCCGATTTACTGAAGCCACCCACTGCTGCCGCAATTCAGGCGACGACGGAAAACGGTGCAGCGCGAATGTGGCACACTTGCACTCATCGCGTGGCGTATTGTGCTGTGGACACACGATTGCACCTAAAATATTTCTCTTCTGCTGCTTGTTCGTTCACTCGTACATGACATAGCGATGGCCAGATGACTTGATATGCGAATGTAGTAAATTTTCTGCCATGATAGCCACTTCGTATCGGAGACAGGCGCACAGCACAGTCACAAAAACGCGTACCGAAGCAACACAAACGCAGCAATGGCACAGCCCAAAGCACAATGGCAACACTGAGAGCATGCCCTCTAACCCTGCAGCTAACTGGTTCGAGGTTTCTCCTGTGAAAAGGTCTGTAGTTTCGCAAGCAGTTGAAAAGGGAAGTAAGGCTAAGGACGATCGCTGTTACGCTGCGTAGGAGAGACAGGAGGATAGAAAGAAGGGGTTGAACACTGCATAACACCGTACAGTGTAGGAAACGTGCAGTGAGCTGGTGGCGCCGCAGTGCGGGAGTGAACGAAAGCTACCGGCCCATTAGCGGAGCCGTGTCAGGTTGCTAGCGGTGCTTCGCAGTGTTGCGTATAAATTGCTGTGTCGTAAACTCCGCCAATAACTATAAGAACTATTCACCTGGAGCAATATTTTCAGTTTTCCGCTGTGACGATGCTTGAGAAACACGCGGGAACGCTGCATTAGTGATCCTACAAGTACGCTTATAAAGTGCATGCAGCTATTTCGCTGCGAATTCACGCTCCACGAAAATTAACTGATATGTTTGCCCTGCTGACAGAACCTAGTGGCAGCGGGCAATGTGATCTCGAGTCCGCGTACATTTCCATCGACAAGCCATCGACATGTCCAGCAATTTTCCTTCGTACGTTGCTACTGTTTTTCCATCGGACCGCAGGTCGCAGACTGTGCAGCTCGTAAGCTCGAACAGTTAGCGAGAAGCCCCCTCATGCTTGGCGAAATGCGTCGCGAACCAATTTATTCCCCTTGTACTACCATTGTTCTTAATGTCACTGTGCCTGCAAGCAAAGCCACACCACGAAATTTTATTGTGCTACGTCATAGCTAAGATGTCACGTACAAAGCTAGCATGTGACAAACTTACTCAGCGACTCATGTAGCCAGAGCAACGTATACGAACGAAGCTCAACTGCAAGCACGGAAAACTTCGAGGAGCTTCCACGCCTTACTAAATGAGGCAAGTGCAGATTGGTGATTGTACAGTTCGCTTGAGCCTATCGCAAGGGGTTATCTAACACACTTCAGACGCAAATGTGATGGTTTACTAAAAAAAGTCACAGTTTCGCCGCAAGGGCGAAGCAATGAATGCGATAGCAAGAAATTAATGCTATACGAAGTGAGGCTCGCCAATGGATACTCTCAGTTTGAACAGCGCTCCTGTTGCAAAGGCGGCCGAAGCAGCGAATGAAACTAGCGTGCTTCAAGTGCCGAGCTGTGACACTTGATAGTTCGCGCTCATCTTCTGTTTGTTCGTTTAGCGGCGTCTCTTGAGCTCGAGTGACTTTCGTACGCTCCGTAACATGAGCGCGGACATCACGGTGAAAGCTTGAAACATTACTCTTCCCCTTACCACGAGAAAACCGCGCGACCAGACAGCGGAAGAGCAAGGTTGTCCCTGCGCAAATATAAGAAGAAGCGAGTGAGCTCGCCGACGACTTTTAAATGCGCCAGTCGCGCTCCTAGCACCATCTCGCTGGTAATGAAGAAACGCTTATCATCTCCTGCCGTCTCTGGGTGTGTATATAACGCCCGCCGTTAGCTACGTGGAGGATCTGCGTTTCGTGGCGTAGTGGATAGCACCACTCGCTGCGGAGCAAGAGGTCCCTGGTTCGATTCCGCGCTTCGGAAGCATTTTTCTGATTTTTCTTTGGGGCTTTTATATATATATATATATATATATATATATATACATACTTATACATATACGGTGCATGACGGCGGCGACGGCGACGGCAAAATCCAGCCGAGACTGTCCATATAATTGCTATCGCAATAAAATAAGCAGGCGCAATGACAAGGAAGAATGGATACAAACATCGATGGTGACGGCCTACGTTTTGAGGTTTACGCTGGCCGGCCGAAGTAATCGTCCTTTCAAAGCACTCCGTCGGACGTCTGTGCTTTCTGTCACATCGAAAACATGACTGATTCCATATACTTTGTCCTTTCTCTTCGTCTGAGACCATAAAATAATTCTGCACTGCCAGCTTTCTGAGACCCAAGCCTTTTAATCAAATATGTCGCCTTCGCGCGAACGCACAAGCATGCAATGTGGGCGTAGCAGATGGAGAGACGACTGCTCGTGGCACGACAGTTGAGAATGAAGTAGCCGCAAGCGCCTACGCGTGGCGCTGGTAGCGCATTGGTGCTCGTAAATCATTGCGCCACCTGTAGGTGCTGCACGTTTTCCATGGTATTGCAGCGGGTGGGTTACATAAGTAAGGATGAGGAGGATTGTTGTAACGTTTAGGAAAAGCGAAAGGAGAAAAGAGGCTAATATGGAAGTAGGTAAGAAGGAAGGATAAATGAAAAAACATGCAGGAGATAAAAACGAAAGGAACATTAAAGAAAGAAGAAGGAAAAGAATGATGAAGAAACAACTCAATCCGCATTCGCTGGAATGTGGCGCCTGTATGATTGCCAGCACCACTGTTTACTCAAATTTTATACGCGTAGTCATGGCTTTAGATTTTTTTCCTATATAGGAAAATGAAATGTGATATTTACGAGGTATATGTAAAGAATTGGCAGCGTAATACTCACATGGTTGAAACAAGTTGTACCTGAGCTACCAGCGCTGCAGAGGTAACTGAAAGCGTAAAAACAGGTTTTTTTTTCTACTAGTGCCGTTAAAAACGGCACTGCGTATTTCTACGCAGTCCATATCTCTACATGGCATTCAGTAAAGGCAAGTGAGAAGCTCAGCATTGGAAATAAAGTTCTCAGCTATTTTAACCATTGACATCCCAACGAAGTAACAATGCTTAGCAATGATTGTCCACTTCACCCATTGATATTTTTACTTAACACGAAGCTGTAGCAAGGAATATTATTAAACACCTTCTAGGCCTGTACGTGCCAATTCCACGAATTGATTATAAGGCATACCGTAGAGTACTCCGAAAATGTTCCCATCAGGTGTCCATCAGGCAGTTTTTATGGAGAACCAACTGTGTGTTATTGTCAATGTTTATGAAGGTTTGCTTAGGATTTGAGATGAAATTACTCTGATATTTAAAAATAGACGAATGTGGGCAGCTTCCAATAGTGGGACAAGGTTGGGCTAACAGTGGAGTTTGTAGCCGAACTAGATTATTAGCGAGGTGTTAAATGGAAAGGTCTGAATGAGCATTATTTTGATTAGAATTGTCCTAATAGTGAATATAGTAAGTTGCAGGGTCCTAATTAGCATGGACTCAATGAGCGAAAGCTTAATTAAGTAGTTCTTATTTATCAAGGCCTCAACTAGCATGGTCTTAATTATAATATCACATTTAGCGCGGTCTGTCTCTTTCTATCTCTGCATATTTCTTTCTCAGTTTCTCTCTTTGTATCCCACATATCACTCCCATGTGTTTATTCTGTACTACTCTTCTCTTCAGGCTGCACACGCATTGATTAAACGCAAACATTGCACATCCATCGTGTCGTCCTCTATGTATGTGCAGGCCACAGGCTTTATTACTCGCCAAATTTCTAGGTGATGCAGAAAAATTATACTATAGCTATGCTCAATTCTCGAATGTACGTACATCCTAAGAGCAAACTGCAGGCAAGAGCACCTCTGGTTATATTCGGTCATTTATAAGACGACAGAAGAGGACAAATAAAGGGCGCGCCGGTCGAGTTATTATAGAGGCGCAGTTAGAGAGGTGCAGTTGGGCCCGTGGAGCGGCTTCTGCAAGCGGAGCCCTGGTCTGAGGGCCCCCCACCGCAAACCAAGAACCTCCGAATACCCGGACCCTCTCCGCAGAAATTTTGTTAAAATATATTTTCACCACCACCACCAGTTATAGAGCGCAGCTTTGTTTCCTGTTAGTGCAATATGGCGGAACGAAATGCTTAATTAACACCGCTGTTAAAAAAACACAGTTTCGCCGCAAGGACAAAGCCATAAATGAGATAGCCACAAATTATAATGCTGTATGAAGCAAGGCTAGCAGCTGACTGCAGATTGCTCCAGGATGCGAAACGATTTTGGTGCTGTCTATCGTCTGAACGTGAAGCCAGCGGCTCAGCACAGCACGTACATGGTTATACGAGCCTTCTGATGATACTGCCGAGATTATGCGCCCGCATGATCAAAGTTCGCAGCTGCGGCCTGTTCCGGTGACGCCCCTCCTCCTCCCCTCGCCGACGAAATATGGCCGGAGCGTATACCCCCTGCTGCAGGCGCGTTCGTCGCCAGCACTCGCGCGCTTTGACTCGCGCGTAGATGATAAGAAGCTATGGGATATGTTATATATTTTTGCACTTTATGCGAGTGTGATGTGCAATGTTGCGTGTGGCCGTGACAGGACGAAATCTAGGACAAGCCATCTTCTGGCGATGATCAGTGTGGGGCCACGGCAAGAAAACTTGTAATGTTTATTTTAAAAGAGAAACATTACGGACCACGAAAAACGAAGCGTGTTTTAAAAATTTGCTATTATTTCTTTTTTTATCTATACGCATTCTTGAATTACCTTCGAAACGTTAAGATGCAACGTCTTGGTCAATCCCCCAGTGCGGGTGTGTGCCACAATGTGGAGGAAAGAAACAACCATGCAATGCGGATGAACGAGATGATAATATTAATTGTTCGGGTTTTACGTTCCAAAACCAGGAAATAATTATGAGGAACGCTGTAGTGGAGGGCTCCGGAATTTTCAACTACCCACAATTCTTTAATGTGCACATAAATATAAGTACACGGCCTGAAGCATTATCGCCTCCACCCGCGAGCTTCGGGTCGGCAGTCGAGCATCGTAACCACTAGACCGCCATTGGGGGTGTGAGAGCGAGCTGTTGTCTCGAACGGCAGTTCGCTCACCGATGGATTGAGCATGGGCTACTGGCGACCACATGCGCTGCTACAGTTCCGATTAAGGCCGAGATCCTTCTCATCGCCCTGCTCTTCTGTACACCAGCGTCCTGCCGTCACAGTGGCCTGGAGTGGTGTCTCCAATCCAGGGAAACCTCCTGTCTCCAGCGTTAGCCAGTTGCCGTAGTGGCCTGGCGCTTTTTCGGCCTGCTTAAATTAAATGATTTACGTCCGACCATGAACGGAGTCACGGTAGTGTGTAGCCATCACAGGTAACCTCACCAGTTGTCCGGAAGTGCCCGAGAACGCAATGACAACCTTCACGACCTTTAAGCAGACGACATACACCGGCGAATTTCGGGATGAATGTGTCCTAGACACGCCGCTATATAAAGAGACAAGCGTCTTCAGAACAATTTTCCTAATCCGCACGCATGTAAACTGTTTGTAACCTGTTAACCTCTCTGTGCATTGTCTCTATTGCCTGTAAAAAAAACTTACATTGCTGTACCGTTCACTAAAAACATCCTTGGCCCATGTCTTTTTTTCCATCACATCTGAACATGACGGCGATGCCGACAGCAAAAACCCGTCCGGTGTGTTCATTTAGTAGCTATCGCAATAACAATACCCATAACGTAGCCTGATTTGCGGCAGCATAAGAACAAATTTGCTACAAGAACCGTAAGATATAAAGCGTGTTTTATTTCAACATTTAATGAATACAACCAATTTGACCCGAGTGCATTCGTGTAACCGTAGCCGAAAAACAAATTCAAGCTGCAGAAAATGAATACTACAGCTCCACGAAATACGCTCGGCAACATTGGAAATGCATTTTAATGTATGGTAAGGCGGAACAAAATGAGACGCGCGGCAAAACGCGACATTTTGAATTTGCCGCCTTCTATAGCTAATACAAAAAGCACCTTTTCTTTTTTTTCTCTATTTCAGCGATAGGTGCCGGTAGTTTTCGACATTTTATGTGTAAAAGTTGATGATTGCTCGCAGCGTTCGCGCGGGAAAAATTACGCTGCTAATGTCAGTGTGTTCATGACACGCCAAAAAGGGGCGAAAATCTGCTCGGCGAAATTTTCGGATCCCTGCATGAGGCTACTCCGGCATCAGTACAACAATGAGTTTTTATGTTGTTACTTTATGCTACATGTCAACAAAAGTTTAGTTCATTTGGTGCAGTGGGCCAAAGGGGAAATTTTTTTGATTTCAGGCATTTGACAGGGGCAAAACGGGACAAAAAGACATTGAAATGCCTTAGAGAGCGTCCTATTAAGTGAACCGTTTATTTACGCTCATTATATATGATATTTTTTGTTAAAGATGGTGCGGACGTACAAGAGAATATCATCTGGAGTTTCCTGGGGGAAAACGACATGAAAGAAAGCACTGAATGCTTTTCACGAGTTTCGGAGCAGCACAGCGCCGGGTTCTGTGTGGATTCAATGCGTGGAGTGGAAAGAGTGGGCGCATGAAGACTGCGTGGCTTCCCACGGAGTGAATTTGAAGTGCTTCTACTGCAAGAACTGAAAGGATAAAATTTTTTCACGCTGTATCCTTTTGCCTCACGCGGCGCCTTGTTTTGCCCCGCAGGTTGAGGCAAAATGAGACGTGGTGGATTTTTTGTTTCTTTTTAAAATAATATTTTGAAACATCGCAGCATGGCCATATTTATGCAGCACATACCTTGTGCCCAACAGAAATTACCCGTGTCGACATCTTACAGTAACGAGTGAAATAAAAAAAAAGATATTGCCTAGTTTAAAATTTTTGTCGCATTTTGCCCTGCCTTACCCTGAATTATATTCTAATTTGAAGTGTATTCTAATGATTTAAAATTTGAATTTGCAACATGTAGCGGTAATGAATTAGCTGATAATCTGCATAGACTCTGGAAGTGCACATTCTTGCAACGAGCGGGAACCAAGAATTTAGATCATGAGGGCGCGGTCAAGAGAGCTAGCGCGCGCAATATCGACAGACATCAGTAGAGGGCTCGTATACGCGCTGCGCTGTTTTCGCTTACTTCAAATTGATACGACAGCACGAAATCCGCTTCACTCCCTGCAGCGTCTGTAATCGTTTAGACCAGCGTTTCGTAGAGGTAGGAAATATTAGATCCAAAATACTTAGTTGCTAGCCTTACTTCGCATAACATTATGATTCGCTGCAATAGCATTCATTGTTTTGGCGTTGCATGGAAGTCGTGTTTTTTTTTTCAATCAAATTTACTCTTCAGGGATTCCTCCCATTGCTCCTTCGTAAAGGGTGGAGAGGCATTAAGGGTTGGGCACAGCCAGAGCATGTGGTCGAAAGAACATGAGTAGCGATTTACACACCCAACTCCAGGCCGTCCAGAGGGCCCACGACATCGCGACGGAACTTGGACTTCCAGTCCTCTCGTGGGCGGGAACACCAACTTGATCTGGGGGCCTCCGGCTCCCCAGATTCTTGTTCCTCAGGACTTCAAAAAGTTCTTGTCATGTCATGTAAAAATTTACTTATTGGTATTTTTTCGTACCAGCCCTGGGAGTAGTCAAAAATGCTTGGCACATCGAGGAATACAGTAACATTTTACCTTCAGTATTCACTGGAGCTAAAATTAGGTGGTAGAAATCACGTGCGGCCTTCCATTATGTCATGTCTCATAGCCTCAGTAGATTTGGGACGTTAAAACGCAACGAACAATCAAACAAACAAACAAACACGCAAACAGAACACATGGTATGCACTAGTTCGAGAAAATTCAGCCTAGCTATCAGAAACGTATGTTATCTACTTAGCTCTAGGAATAGCCAGAACCTGAAAGAAATGAGCATAATTCACTTACACAGCAAAGCAGAGCATTAAAATCAGGCAAATTACTGTATGTCTATTCATGGCAGTTGTCTGGAGGAAGTCAAAGAACGATTCTGCATCTTACCATGCGATAGCTTCTCCCATTTATAGTAGCACTTACATTACGTGGCAAAAAAAATAGATACAAGAAGGCGTACATCTCATTGTAATGCTGCCAGATGAGAGGTCGATTTCACTGACGCACAATTCAATTGAAGCTGTTGAATTGCCGGTCCGCGTTGTCAAAACAATCGGAACGATGACGTCCTTTTCTTACTCCATATAACAGTATCCAGAAAAAGAGAAAAAGCGGAAGCAGCAGACTGCAGTGCCAAAAGGTTTCGACATGTGGGGCACAAAGTTCAGATAAGAGCCGATATGTTATTTTGGTCACATCCACAATTTATTTTTAACAAGGAATAGTGTAGATTTGCGCAGACAAATATATTTACATTAGGACTAAAGTCGCAGTCCCCGAAGGAAGCTTTTTTCATCTGCACTGACCTGGCAGTCGTGTTACTGACCAAAGATCCATCTGTCTACCATAATTAGTTACTGCAAAGGGAAAAAATTGCTCTCATGTTTTCCATTAGAGCTCCGTCATCATATGTTTCTAAAGCGTGTCAGTTCTGTAGGCAACTTCTGTGAAGCACTTTGGCAAATCATGATCAAACTCACATTATATTGAATTGCCTAACACTTCTCCTGCTGCAAAAAAAAAATGTTTCCATACTTCACGCATAAGCGTAGTAAGTTCCTATGGCACCAGCTTGAGGTGTTCCCTGTCCTTGCCAGTGTATATTGTGGTATAAGGGTCGTATAAAGGAAAATGGGGTGCATGACAAGGTGTGACGACCCCGTCCACTAGTTGTGAAACCGCCTGCCACGGTCTCAAGCTTTATTATTTTACACCGAATCAATATACGGCCAACCTCGAATCCCTGATATGGTTATGAGAGACACCGTGGTGAACGGATCCGGATATTTCGACCACCGGGGGTTATTCAACATACGCTTAATCTAAGTGGACGGGACTGAGGCCTTTTCGCCGCCACCGCGAATGCGGCTGCCGTTGCCGGCATTCTATCCCGCGAGCTTCAGGTCAGCAGTCGAAGGCCATAACCCTAAGACCACATTGGCGGGTAACTTGCGAAAACAACACTGCATTTTAAAGTAATCTTTTCAGTTTAACAAAACTAAATGCGGAGACATTTGGCAAGTTTATTTATTGCAGCATAATAAACGTGTAGCATTTCATAGCCAACCTTTGGCATTTTGAGCGCTTCTATCTATCTATCTATCTATCTATCTATCTATCTATCTATCTATCTATCTATCTATCTATCTATCTATCTATCTATCTATCTATCTATCTATCTATCTATCTATCTATCTATCTATCTATCTATCTATCTATCTATCTATCTATCTATCTATCTATCTATCTATCTATCTATCTATTGAATAAAGGTGTCGTCGCCGGTAGAATGGAAACGAACAAAGGTTTAATGACTCAGATAAAAAAACACGTCCATGCTAGGCAAACGTTCGTATTTGCACACCCTGCTTGAGCTCTCCTGTCTTGCCCACATTTCTTTCTCTTCTTTCTTCCGATGCACATTCAACAATATTCCATACTATCTATCTATCTATCTATCTATCTATCTATCTATCTATCTATCTATCTATCTATCTATCTATCTATCTATCTATCTATCTATCTATCTATCTATCTATCTATCTATCTATCTATCTGTCTGTATGTCTATCTATCTGTCTGTATGTCTATCTATCTATCTATCTATCTATCTATCTATCTATCTATCTATCTATCTATCTATCTATCTATCTATCTATCTATCTATCTATCTATCTATCTAGCCGCCTACGTCCAGGTGCTCTCATGATTGCCTCCTTAACATGGTGGAGACCAAACTTGGTATGGGAAGGGTAAGAGCTTTGATAAAACGGCTGCTTGGGCGAGTTGGTTCATGATTAAGATATATTTACCAGCGCAAAAAAAGACATGACATTTGGGAAGGATACACACACATAGCGCAGCGCTATGTGCGTGTATCATTCCTAAATGTCCTGTCTTTTTTTGCGCTGGTAAATATCTTAATAAGGGTAAGAGCATTTAACGAATATGACTGTCGGGTCATGACATGAATAATGTGAAAATCCGGTCGCGTACGTCATCAAACCCTTTCCTCAGGATACGTGTGACACATACCCATTTAGCATGGGCGGCGGTGTACGATTATGCGCCAGAGCCGATTGACAGTTTTAGGGGCGAAGCTCCTAAAGCCGTGGGTCTGTCCCTCCTAGCTCGTACGTGACCGCCTATGACGCGCGTATGTGCCAGTGCTGATGGCAACGAAGCAGCGCCAGTGTTTTTGGCCCAGCGCAGGGACGAAGAAGACGTTGCAGTTCTTTCTCTGATCTATAAAGCGTGTTTGTTTGTCGTGCTCCGTGTCCTCGTCGATCCCACGTCGTTACACTGGTGGAGGTGCGGGGTAAGCTTCATGCTTGGCACTCCATCGTGGAGCCGACAATCGAGCACGGAATCGCCACCACACGTCGAAACACCGGTCCACCGATTCAGTCGCCGTCTGCTAGTCGACGTCATGACCGCGTACCTCGCACCCAACCTGTCTATCGGGGACGTCAAGTCGTTTATAGACGCTGCGTTACGTGACTACGACAACAAGTACAACCGTCCGTTTATGCTGGTTGGGGACTTCAACGTGGACCTCATTGCCAATGACTGGATCGTGCAGCACATGCTTTCCAAATACGCACTCAGATGTATCCGTATGCAACCTACCACGATCCGAGGGACGTGCATAGACTTAGTGTTTGCAAACTTCCCACTGCAGCCAGTACAAGAACCTCTCTCGCTTCATTTCACGGACCATAAAGCCGTCATAATGAAGGGACCTCGCAATCCAGCCATGGCAACGACCAAGAAACGAAACAACAAACGAACAAGAACAACATAAAAGTTGATTTTGTATAATATATGCGCAGTCTTACGTCTTTCTAATGATGTAATGGCTAACTTTCACGGGAGAGTTACGGTTTTCCGATGATCTCCCCCTCTCGAGCTTCGCGCACTTATCATCATTCATTCCGTGGATATGGCGTGATTTTTTTATCTACCCAGGAACGACGAGAGCAGACATTGGTAACGTAAATGCGAGAGCGTTTAGAAAAACCGACATCGGCATGGTGGACCCGACCAGTGCAAAGAATAAAAATTTGGATCCCAGCAGGAACGGAACCAAAGCATTTTGCGTGGGATTCGAGTAGTCTACCACAGAGCCGCGCCAGGTCTAGAAACTGCTGGCTATCTGATTTTACAAGAAAGCAATAAACACTACATAGTTACTCCTACGATACAGGCGTCATATTAGATTAACGACTTTGGTTGCAGTGTTGGCTGCGCTTTTATAGCAGTCCAATAAACAATAAATATCATTTCTATGATTCAGCAAGCTATATTGAAGCATTGATCGACTTCGGAGGAATACATTATCGAAAGTTACGTATGATATTCATATGATTGCCCCATGAAGTGCACTTGGTTTTGATAATACAGGCGTATGTACTGTAACATGAGGGCGACAGTACGTCGCACAATAAGTTACCCTTTAAACGCCAGTGTTGTCGACGTGCCTGGTAAGTCCACGATGTGCGCACAGCTACTGCACTTACAAAAACACGTCGATCCACCTGTTAACGATTGGCTCAAAGCCATTAAATACAGCATTGAAGTACTTGGTGACTGCTTCGCATGAAACCTATTCTCACAACCCGTGGGATCTGCCGAATTCTTTCTTGCACAGGTTCAAAAATCTACCACATCACCAGAGTTAAGGGTAGCTTCATTTTAATTTGGAATTTACAAGTTGATATGCAGATAAGTGCAATACTTACATCACAATTACTGCCCATAGGCTTCTCCACAAAAAATGTAATAACACTGCTTATATTACTGTTTAGAGTGAATTATGTTTTAGAGCGTAGATACTTCAGTTTACTTTGGCTTTATTGGAATTCTGCAAGCTGGTTACACTAAAACTTGCAGAACGCAGCAGCTACAAGATATGTTCTGTATTGGGAGTAGCAAGCGAATTGTGGGCAGCCTTTGTTAACCATGATACAGTTCTTGGTATATTTATGTTTTCAAGAAATACAAACCCACAATTAATGAAAATCAGTCTACAAATCCCAGGAGAGTTGAACACTGATACAGCGGTGTTTAAGGTGCATTTTGTCAATCATGTCGAAAACGCCAAATATATTTTCGCTGTCAGAGAAACGAAGGTGATTAACGGCATTCTTTAAATGTGTTTAGCAGGTGCTTAGCAGAAAAGAAGTAACAAATATCACATGAAAATGTAGAGCAGCCACCAATCACACAAAAAGACACTCAATACCTCATGTAGTGTCTATTTCCTACGGGCCTGTAGTAAAGTTTTAAAGAGGAGACCGGACAATGTTAACAAGCAAGTTGGGGAACGCCAGAACAGTGTAAAAATGAACACATGTCACTGCGCAGTACAGCGCAAGGAGCGTGTATGCAAGGATTTGTTTCATAAAGACAGATTTATAATAAATGCAAATATGAAGAAGAATGGCCTCGGTGTTCAAACAATGTTCGTCATCTTGGCAGCAGGAGCTTTAATATACGCGAAAGAAAAGTTCATCTTGCTCCGCCTACGCGAATGCTCCAAAAGTGTGGGCGTGGAAACGAACTAACCGGAACTACGTCATAGTCGGTAGTATTGGCGGAGCCGCGCAGGGCTGTCGTATCTCCAACCGTGGCCTCCGTGACTAGTTCCTGCTGCACCTTGCTAGAAGTGATCGCAAAGGTCATGCTTTAACAGAGCTGATGGAGCCGATGTCGCGGCACATCGAAGATAACGTCACCACCTTCGCTCGGTAGCTCAAGAAGCCTTGCGGCTGCAGCCGCTCTTTTTTACTAAGAAAGGCAATTTGCGTTCACTTCTGTGAACTCTTACATTGGTTTTCGAATTCAGCAGGGATCAAACTGTGATTACACATTGCAAAGTCATCTTTTTAAAGGGCTTCAGCTACCCTTTAAAGAGCTCGTATCGCAGAAATTGCGGCGTCGCTTGCGTTGCTTGTGAGCGAACAATCATCATCGTCCCTGACCGTAAAATCGAAATAGATGCAAATAAATAAATAGTAAAAATAATCGATCCGAGCAGCAATAGAGACCAGGCATTCTGCGTGGCAAGCCCGTGCTCTACCACAAAGCCATGCCCGTGCTCGAAATTGTCTGGGAAAAAGAACTATATGAATGTTCAGTAGTGCGAGGGGTGTCAATATCACATGTAATATTGTGTGGCAGCAGCGTAAGACTTCACCAGACGTCAACACATATGAGTCACGACGCGAGTGGGCCGCTTCGAGATCTACCCATAACAAAGCGCTTAGGCATAATTATTGGTCATCATCAGCGTACAGCATCAACAAAATGAGCGGATGCGAAGGTGCGCGTGTTGCCTTACGGACGCGTAGTGGGTACATTGAGAATTGGTAAAAGGAATACTTACGGCGTAGTGGGCATTCGCAACTGCACTTGCAGTGGGCATTCTAGGATAGTTTGAAAGGGCCTATGTTACGTGCACAGACGTTCCTTTCCTTGCGGCACAGCTGAGGTGTCTACCGAGAAGTGAAGCCTGGCTAGTTATTTAGAAGTCTACGTGAGTGCTGCCCGATTGCGCTATCGTGGTTTACTCTTGAAGGCGAAGGTCACGAGTCCCCCAATTTTTACGAAAAAATAAGTGCAGTTTATAATTGCCTATGCACGCACGCACGCACGCTCACGCATGCGGCGGTGAAGAGCAAACGAACCGGCAACCTATTCCGTTTAGTGACGTAACCATTTTTTTATTGCGCAGGGGCATATGGTACAAAGGCGGTCCAATTGCGCCTCTTGCGCAATTGTGCTACAATTCGACCTCTATGCTTATTTCTTGCGCCCATTTAACTGCATCTTGCGCCGACTGCGCAAACCTTCATATTTCGCCTGCGTAAATGGCATTGGAGTGCTTCTAAGACAAAATATTCGTGGTTTGGCACAATATGCACACAGCTCTGTTATTGGCGCTTGAAAATGTTGTCTAAAAGTCTCGAAGCTCACCGCTCTCAGGACTTGCAATTAGGCCTAAGTGATTTTCGCCATGCCACGGTATGCTTATTTTAACGTGGCGCCCGCCGTCCATCGGCCACCGTTTTAGGTCCTGGGCTGAAAACAGTGTGAGCACACATAATGATCAAATTTGTCAGGCGTTATGTGCCACAAGCACATTGCGTTTCATGTACATGAAGATTCGTACGCGCAGTAGTTTCATAACTTGCAAACAAAAAAGTGTTCCATGAGCAGCCAATGTGGTCTGGTGGTTATGGTACTCGACTGCTGACCCGCAGGTCGCGGAATGGAATCCCGGCTACGGCGGCCGCATTTTCGATGGAGGCGAAAATGGTTGAGGCCCGTGTACTTAGATTTAGGTGCACGTTAAAGAACCCCAGCTGGTCGAAATTTCCGGAAGCCTCCACTACGGCGTCTCTCAAAGTCATATCGTCGTTTTGGGACGTTAAACCCCAACAGTTATTATTATTAAAAGTGTTCAGTGTCAATCGCGGTGCGCCAGGATCTACGGCATAGCGATCGTAACACAAAGCCTGAATGCGCGAGACGCGTCAGGCACGAATTGGTGCCGCTACCGCTCGCGCGCATGAAAGCGCTCGTCGCGTGCTTTCATTGCGAAGAAGACAAGATGTGGTGGCAAACCAGCGCACATGAAAACTGAGCCATTCGGACTAGAGCACTGCACGGGCCGGATTTTACGGCCCAGGCCCGGCCCGGGCCCGCTTTATGAAGCCCGAGCCCAGCCCGGGCCCGTGGTTCCAAGCGCGGGCCCGGCCCGGGCCCGGGCGTACATGACCGAACCCAGCCCGAGCCCGGCCCTGGCCCGTCGTTCCAAGCCCGGGCCCGGCCCGAGCGCGGGCGTTCATTACTAAACTAATCCAGGGCGCGCTTGTTCATGACCAGGCGCGACCCGGGTCTGCTAGAGGATATTTGTTGTTGATGATGATTATTAATGATGCCGTGCGCTTTCCGTCCGTGCGATCGGACGGAAAATCCGGTGTGTACATGCATCGAAATGTTGCTTTGCCCACGGTGGTAGCTCAGCGGTTAAGCTGTTTCGCTGCTAAGTCCTAGGACGCGGGTGCGATTCCCGCGGCCACGGCGGCCGCAATTTGGTGGGGGCGAAGTGCAAGAACACCCGTGTATATACTTATCTTTAGGTGCACGTTAATGAACTCGAGGTGGTCGAAATTGATCCGGTGCCATACGGCGTATTGGTTTGCTGGATGGCATTTCAAATAAAATTCGCGGCCAAATTTCAATACTGTTCCACAACTTCCTCAACGGTATTGCAATTGATCCACAATGTATTTTCAATGCCATCTGTTGAAATTGCTCAAGACGATCTCTTTGTTTTTTCAATAAGAATTTTTGTAAGCGTAGCCACATTATCTGAACTTCCACGTGAAGTGCGAACACTTTTACGAGTACATTCTCCTGCAAGAGGAAGTGTTGCGAGCAGTAGGTAGCCAGCTCAAGTACCACATCGAGGCCACAAATACAAAAATAATCGATTTGTCTGGAAGATACCGCAATAAAGAAAGCTTATTTCGCTGGCTCCCTATGTTAGTGTAAGCAGCCCATCCTCCCCCCCGCCCTTCAATCCAAGTGCCAATTATCTTCATTGCAGAGTTGTTAACAGTAGAAAACACAAATGTGGTAGCGAAGGGCGAATGCTAATCCACAAAATGTACTTTGTGTGTTGAAACTGAAATGCGTGCCTCTGAAATTTGGTTCAAATTTGAAAGGAATCTCAAAATAGTGTATACCGATCAGTAACAAAATAGAAGCCCTGCAATGGGTCCTGCCATTTATGTCGCGTAAAAGAGCTGTTGTCATGTGTTCAGTGTCGTTCCTTTTCCCATTTCGAAGACGCACTTTCCAGCATTTCACGAAATACGTTGTCATTGAAGTAACGAAGGCGGAAAGACCACAGAGTCTTTGTAATGATTTTAGTTTCCTCTGTCAGTAACTCCGTTCGTTAGAAGTCTCTCCATTTACAAGCCAATATTTACGACGTTCGGAAGCATTTTTATAGCATCGACCCTCACAGGAGACTCAGAAGCAAGGAACGCGCGCATATAGACAAAACATGTGTTCGCACAAAGGCAAACACTAGATCAATGTTCAATGAAGATATAGACGAGAACGACACGCGCACCACACAAATTCTCGCGGTGTTTGAAACCGCCCCTGCCCGCCGAACATTTCTTGATATTTCCGTCGTAACGGGAGGGTCAGGTTTTACTATTTATAGAAAGACGCGGTCGAGCTGAGAGAACCACGAAGAACGTATACAAAAAGAAAACAAATCGTGGAGTTTCAAAGGTTAATAATGGTAGGTCCGGTCCGGTCTGTAGGTCCGGTGCACGTGTCGTTTGGGAAAAGAAAGGGCGCACTTACGAAAATTGTATGTTCTACTAGTTCAGTCAAGTTTCGACTTTCGCACGGCGTTCGTGCCATGCTACGGCAGCAATGTTCACCAACCGTGTGTGTGTGTTCTTTCGGCTGACATGTATTAAAGTTTATAACGCATTAACGGACCTAGCTGAAATAAATGGGGATTTGCAGGAGTTAGCTGCACGTGGAGTACATCACACCCCAAGGTAGATTAAAAAGGGCAGTCAATGACTCCTCAATGGTATATCGTCATAACTGCGTCAATGATTTTTTTACAATCTACTCAACAGAACTATTGTTGATTAAATATATCCTGAATAATATTTAAAAAAATGCGCGAAAGGAATTTTTTATTGGAAAGTGCTCAACAAAAATATTCTTTACTCAATAATCCCTCAATAATATTTAGATAAAAATTATTCAATGAAGTTTTCATTCCTAAAGGCTCAACAGAAGTTTTGTTGAGGAATATTTCCCGCAATGGCCTTTTAATAGGAATGAGCCAATGACATTTTTATTGCGAACTGCTCAAAAGAAATGTTTTAACGAAGTACTCAAGCAACTCAATGAGCATTGCGGAATCACTCAGAATCAATAATGTTAATAATTGGATAACAATCTGACTATAGAAAACCTACATTTATTTTCATAAGGGGTGAACATTAAAAGAGTTGACTGTTGGGCTAGTTGGTGTTTGACATCGAAACCATCGTAAGTAGCGCCACTGGACAGGACGCACCACAGTGCTCGCCTGTTCCTTGCTGTGTGTCCCGTCTAGTTGCGCTACTTACGATGATTTTTATGTCATAAGCGATGGCGTACAGCGCGCGGGTGTCCGCAGGGCTCATGTTTCATGTGCACTGGTTTGTCACCAGATCATGTCTTTTTCACAATTAAAACATGCGACGAGCGCAGTGATGCGCGCGAACGGTAGGGGCACCGCTTCGTGACCAAGGCGGGCTCGCACATTTAGGCTTTGTGTTACGATCGGTATGCCCAAGATCCTGGCGCAGCGTCATTGACATGGAACAATTTTAGTTTAGAAAATATCAAACTATGGCACGCCCGAATCTTCATGTGCAAGAAACGCAATGGGCTTTTCGCACATAAAATCTGAAAAATTTTATTATTATGCGCTCTGGCACTGTTTACAGTGCGCGGTGCTTAAAACGGTAGCCGCTGGACGGCGGGCGCAGTATTACAATGACCATATAGTGGCATTACAAAAAGCCAATTTCTATGTATTATTTCAAGTTCTGAGAGCGGTGAGCTTCGAGAAGTTAGACAAAATTTACGACCGTCAATAACGGAACTCACCTGCAGATGTTTCGGATAGGCTCATTAAAAAGATATTAAGAGGGGGAGCGGCAGTGTGGAAAATGTGTGTGTATTTGGTGCCAAACCAAGAATTATTTGGCCCAGAAGCGCTCCGCTACCGTTTACGCAGGCGAACTATGAAGCTTGGCGCAGCGTGCGCAAGATGCACTTGATTCGGCGCTCACTATAAATGTGCATAGCGGTCGAATAGTAAGAAAATGGCATAAATGGCGCAATTGGACCGCCCATGTACTGCATGCCTCGGTGCATTGTCAAGTGGTTAAAAGGGGAATCGTGATGCTAAGTTCTTGGAAAACCGTAAGAGAGTCTTGTCCACAGAAGACACAGTCAAATCCTCGCCACCAGTATGAGCGGTCGCCGGTTGGTGTAGAGGCTCGATGCACGTCACATGTTAAAGGGCCCCTCACCAGGCCACATAGCAAATTTTAGTTAAACGCTGGAAGTTGTTGTGTGCCGAATGAAGAGTCATATGCCACAAGAAGTTTTCAAATCGGTTCATTACGAGCTGAGAAAAACAATAATTTGTGGCGGCGCGAAACCATGATGCGAGGAGGCGAGTTTCAAACCCTTGCCACTCGCCCCGTGTAGCTTTAGCAATTCAAATCCCTTCCCTGTCCTCTTCACTTGACGCATACGCTTGAACACGTCATGCGCATGCATGGTCACGTGCGCATGACGCGCCCGAGCACGCGAGCGGCGTTGCACGTACGGCCGCTACCTTTTTTAGGGGCGAAGCTCCTTAAGGCGGCACCCGTTCGTCCCTCGTCGTGCTCGTAGTAGTGAGTAACAAGTCTTACCCTTTGACCTCCAAGGTGGTGCCGGTGGGAGATTTCTCCTGTGCGTTGTTGAACAATAAAAAATTCGCAGCGTGCGCGTTAACTAAAAGCCGAATTCTTCTGTCTCTGTAGAAGTGTAAGTGTTAGCTAAAAGCCGACTTCTTCTGTCTCTCATTCCCATTAGCAGCCATTGTTTACCTCCAAGGTAGTGCCTGGTGAGATTTCTCCTGTGCGTGATTAAACAATAAAAATTTTGTTCAAGACGCCGTTGATTGATGAAATAAACCAACGAAAGACGCCAGATGTTTTGTAAAAACAAAACGAAAGAACGCCAGATGTTTCTAAAGCAAAACGAAAAAGACGCCAGCTGCTTAACGAAAGACGCAAGGTGTTTTCTAAAGCAATGGTTTTCTAAACAATGAAAATTCACAGCGTACATGTAAAATTAAAGTGAGCTGCAAGTCGTCATAACTCATCGAACCTTTAGTATAAACGCGCCCGATCTCACGTCGGTGATGATGTACTGGGCAGAATTCACGGAAGATTCACGGTTTACCGATGAACCTCCGCAGCTTCGCCCACTCATCATCATTCACTCCATGGATATGCTGTGATTTTTTTATGTAGCGGCCGTGGGCGTTTTGTCGGCGTTCTTTGTGGTGTACTGCCTGTTTCTTCGGGACGGGCATGAAAGTTGAGACATTTGTACGGGCACGAGAGCGGCGGTATCATGAGCCAGTGTCGCATTAACGTTTACTTCGACGCCGTAGAATAAATGAGCATAACGAGTGCTCGAACGCGCCAGAACATTACTATCGTTTCCAGGGCTGGCGTCTGCTCGATGCGCTAACCGCGGGGACACGAACGCATAGGAAAGGGAGGCACATTAGCCCCGCATCTCGCTGCAATTCACGAAAAACAAATGCAAAAGACGCACGCATTCCCTTTGTGTGTCTCATTATTTCTCTCAACTTTTAATAATCTGTTCAAGCAACAAATTACACAAACTACACATGTCGTGTCAAATAATTATCGCAGTGTCACGTGCTACTGTTGGCGACGTCAGAGCACAGTCGTCTACGTAGAGGAGCGACGTCAGAGCACTACCATCTACGTAGGGCCATTTTCTCATGTACGTCATCCCCTCATTCTCTAAAGCGCGCGCCCGCGAGAGGAAGGGCAAGCAGCGTTCACCTTAAAATTTGACCCATTTCCGCGGCGCGTAGCGTTGCAAATTTTGGCAGACGTGATCGTGAACGCCCAGTGTATACATTGCGCTCGTTAGCTCAAAATTGTCAAACCTGGTGAGGGGCCCTTTAAGGCGCATTCGCCCTTGCTTTCGAACGAGGCCAGAGCGGCAAAACTGACCAGAAATCCTTTCGCTTTCCGCCTATGTAGCCGGAAAACGAGGCAGCGAGCCCACGTGCAAAAAAATCGGCCCGACACCGATTTTTCCGCCACGCGATAGCGGAAGGCCTTTCTGCTTCAGGGGAAGCACTTAGTATGACTGCACTCGCATGTAAACCAAGTGATATACACATCCGGCCGCAAACTCAAAATGGCAACCGAAATGCCTGTGGTGATTGTTATCGGCGCACTCGCAAACTAGCCGTGCTGCCCGAGAAAATTCACAAGCTTTACAAGGGCGCGTTCCTAAAGAGCCTGATTTGGAGTAGGATTGTCCACAATGTAGTGAAGAGGAAGAAGCCACGTTCGATCGTCTGTTGCTGTGCGCGTGATCTGCGTTCCTGTTGGACCGGCGCTACTTCGACTGCACAAGTCGTCAGTACGTTGTTAATAAACCGTCGTACGACATCTGGTGGAGGTTGCTGCAATCCCTGACCTCAACCTGGAACTTCGTAACCGAACGTTGCCCGCTCCTTCAACCGCTGCGATGACCGACATTGCCACCAGTCAGCCCGACACCGCCGCGGCTTCCAGCTCCAGTGGCGCCATTCAGCGGTACCGTGACCCTCCTATTTTTAGCGGAACAGGTGAGGCTGACGTGGAAGATTGGCTTTCCAGATATGAGCGCGTCAGTGAGACCAACAACTGGGATGACCCGGCCAAACTCCATGTCGTCATCTTCTATCTTTCTGACGTCGCCAACCTCTGGTTTCACAATCACGAGCGTGAGATCCATACCTGGTCTGAGTTCAAGACAGCGATCGCAGAAGTCTTCGGCTGCCCGACTTTACGAAAGCTGCGCGCTGAACAACGTCTACGCCAGCGTGCTCAACAGCCCGGTGAGACGTATACGAGCTACATCGAGGATGTAGTAAATATTTGCTCCCGCGTCAATGCCTCCATGACCGAGGAGGAGAAAGTTAAACATATCCTCAAAGGCATCGAGGACGAGGCATTTCAGATGCTTCTTGCGCGGAACCCTGCTTCTGTCGCGGACGTCGTTACTCTTTCACAGAGTTTCGATGAGCTGCGTCGACAAAGGGTCCTTGCACGCAGCGCTGTCGCAGCTGCCGAACCGCTCTCGAGCCTCACATTAGCCTCCCACCCGTCACCCGCTACGTACATCACTCTCTAGCCAAAAGACTTTATTCGGGAGGAGGTGGCGCGCCAGCTCTCTATGCTGCCTCTGGGCGATCGATCCCTACAGCCTGACGCATCACTGGCTACTCCCATCAGGAGGGCCATCCGCGAGCAGCTTGCCGAATCGGTACCTGACCCAGCCATGTTGGCCCAGCCCATGTTGCCCCAGCCATGTCCCAGCCAAGTGACCCAGCCATGTTTGTCTGTAGGTGCACCTCTGACCTATGCCGCGGTCGCGGCGCGACCTCCGCCGCCGACCTTCGCCTTCTCTGAAGCAATGCACCCGCAAACAGCCCAGCGTCCTGCGCCTCCTCCAATGCCAACTCGGAGTCAATATGCTCAGAATCCCTGGCGCGCACGCGACAACCGGCCCATATGCTTCGCTTGCGGTTTCGCCGGGCATGTGGCGCGCTTCTGCAACCGTCGCGTGTCACCTGCAAATCAAGCAGCCGCAACGCCCGGATACGGCTACCCATACGCTACTGGCGACCATGCCACGCGTCTCAGCTCCGACGTTTCGCCGCCTCCACGACGACCTTTCAGCAACCATCGCTCCCCGTCACCCCGTCGTCGCTCGCCTTCACGCTTACGCAGTCGGCAGTCACCTAGCGAGGGAAACTAGTTGCTGCAGTTCCGCAGGCACGAACTGCTAGCTTCTCAACTTCTACAAGGCCTGCACAGTCACCACGCAATTTACTCGACGTCATAGTAGAAGGAACTGCCGCAACTGCGCTTATTGGCACCGGGGCTGCGATTTCAGTCATGGACGAGAACTTTATTCGAAAATTACGTAAGGTCACAACGCCGTTCTCCGGCATGCTACTGCGCACCACAAGTACGCAGCACGTAGCACCGGTTGCTGCATGTACCGCGAGGGTGGTTATTGACGGCGCGCTCTATATCGTCAAATTCCTTGTGCTTTCTTCATGCTCCGACGACATCATCCTCGGCTGGGACTTCTCGTCTCAGCATCGTGCCATCATTGACTGTGCCCGGGCCGAGGTGGCGCTCTTCCCGTTCTCTGACGACGCATTGCCTGACCTTTCTAAAAGTACAGCCCAAAAGCTCACTGTTGTGTCCGACACGGACATACCACCGGCAATGTCAGTGCTTGTGCCCGTCTCTTGCTCCTCCGCGCCAGATGCTACCATCCTTTTTACGCCATCGCCTATTTTTCTGCGTCGCAGGGCTCTCCCTCTCTCGTTTGCCGTTCTGACTACTGCATCTGGATCATCGGCTATGCTTGTGTGCAATCCGTTTCAGCACCCCGTCACCTTGCTTCGAGGAGAATCTCTTGGTCGTGTCGATCCTGTTGATCCGTTTCACATCATCGAGACTTCGGATGACACGCCTTATTATGAGCTCGAGGCCCTTACTTCTCCCGTTAAGCGCACGTCTTCTGCATCATCATCAACTTCGCCTTCATCAGACATCTTGGAATCTGTCTTGGATGCCGACCTGCCACCTCCGTACCGCATGCAAGTACTCGAGCTTCTGCAGAATTTTCTCTCATCGTTTGATTGCGATCAAACGCGCTTGGGCCGTACGGAGAACGTCAGTCACAGCGTCCACACAGGTTCTCATCCTCCATTACGCCAGCGACCATACCGTGTGTCGGCAGCCGAGCGTAAGGTGATTAACGAGCAA
The DNA here is from genome assembly GCF_013339695.2 of Rhipicephalus sanguineus. NCBI lineage: Eukaryota > Metazoa > Arthropoda > Arachnida > Ixodida > Ixodidae > Rhipicephalus > Rhipicephalus sanguineus. Next base: position 56,973,023 of record NC_051184.2, read on the forward strand.
GTCGATGAAATGCTGCAGCGTGGCGTCATTCGCCTTTCCCACGGTCCTTGGGCGTCACCTGTGGTGCTAGTACGCAAGAAGTACGGGTCAATACGCTTCTGTATGGATTACCGTCGGCTAAATAAGATCACTCGTAAAGAGGTCTACCCGCTGCCTCGTATAGATGACGCACTCGACTGCTTGCAAGGAGCGGAGTACTATTCTTCTTTAGATCTTTGCTCTGGGTATTGGCAAGTGCCGATGGCTGAAGGCGACTGCGAGAAGACAGCTTTTGTGACGCCCGATGGCTTATACGAATTTACCGTAATGCCTTTTGGGCTCTGCAATGCGTCCGCTACTTTCGAGCGCATGACGGACGCCATCCTTCGTAACTACAAGTGGAAAACATGTCTGTGCTATCTTGACGACATCATTGTATTTTCATCAGATTTTCCGACGCACCTTGTTCGCTTGCGTGAGATACTGACCTGCCTCACCACTGCCGGCCTCCAGCTCAACATCAAAAAGTGCCGTTTCGCCGCCCGCAAGCTGACAATATTGGGACACGTTGTATCGAAGGATGGTGTGCTTCCTGACCCAGCCAAGCTTCGCGCCGTCGCCGAGTTTCCCAAGCCCACAACCCTTAAGGCGCTCCGCAGCTTTGTAGGCCTCTGCTCGTATTTCCAGCGCTTTGTACGTAATTTTGCAACCATCATAGCACCACTGACGAATTTGCTTACGGCTAGTAACGGTATGTCCGCTTGGTCAACCTCGTGCGACGAAGCCATCAAGCAACTACGTCGCCTACTCACTTCCCCGCCTATCCTTCGACATTACCACCCCACAGCACCACGGAGATCCATACCGACGCTAGCGGCATCGGGCTTGGTGCAGTCCTAGCTCAGCGGAAAGACGGCTACGACGAGTACGTCGTCGCCTATGCCAGTCGCACTTTGAAAACGGCCGAAGCGAAGTATTCTGTGAGAGAAAAAGAGTGTTTGGCCAATATTTGGGCTCTCAGCAAATTCCGTCCATACATATATGGTCGTGCTTTCGACGTTGTTACCGACCACCACGCCCTTTGCTGGCTTTCTTCGCTGAAAGATCCGTCAGGTCGTCTCGGCCGATGGGCGCTTCGCTTACAAGAGTATGACGTTCGCGTTGTCTACAGATCGGGCAGGAAGCACTCTGACGTCGATGCGCTATCTCAATCGCCGATAACTTCGGATGTAGCTTCCCCATCAATGCTCTTCGAAACTATGTCAACCATCGACGTCACGAATATGCCGCTTGAACAGCGAAAGGATCCCCTGCTTTCAACTATCCTAAACGTCCTGCAGGATCCATCGGCCACAGCTTCTAGAACGCTTCGTCGCCAAGCCGCTCACTTCACTGTGCGCGACAACATCCTTTACCGCAGAAATTACATGCCTGATGGTCGCAAATGGCTGCTCGTGATACCACGGCACATGTGGTCTGACATTTGCGCTTACTTCCATGCTGCTCCTCACCATGGTCACGCCGGCGTTCTGAAAACGTATACTCGGCTAAGGCAACGTTTCTACTGGCGGGGAATGTATCACTTTGTGTGCCAGTACGGCGGGCCAGCGGCGTTAAGTTCACCAACGCCCTTCCGGCGAGTTACAGCCGCTACCCTGCCCTGCTCGTCCCTTTGATCGCGTCGGCATAGACCTATACGGCCCACTTCCCTGCAGTTCATTGGGTAACAGATGGATAATTGTCGGCGTCGATCATCTGACGCGCTATGCAGAGACTGCAGCACTCCCAGCCGCCAGCGCTCGAGTGGTTGCATTATTCATTCTGCGGAATTTCGTCATTCGACATGGAGCACCACGAGAACCGCTCAGCGACAGAGGGCGCGTCTTCCTCTCCGACGTCATACAAGCCCTTCTCGCTGAATGCAGCATCGTTCACCGCAAGTCTACAGCCTACCACCCATGGATGACAAATGGATGACAAATGGAGGAACATGGATGACAAATCAATAGAACACCTCACTGAGTTCATCAACAAGTCATGGAGCAACGGAAATGTTCCAGCTCTATGGAAAAAGGCCACCGTCATCCTTATTCCCAAGCCTGGAAAGCCACCCAGTCTCGACAATCTTAGGCCTATCTCGCTCACTTCGTGTGTGGGTAAGGTAGCCGAGCACGCAATCCTGAACAGGCTCTCCGGATACTTGGAAGACAATGACGTCTATCCCCACCACATGATAGGCTTCAGACCTGGGCTTTCTACTCAAGATGCCATGAAGCTAATCAAGAATCAGATCATTGATCGCAACACGAGAGACACGAGAGCCATTCTTGGCCTTGACTTGGAGAAGGCTTTCGACAACATCCTACACTCTTATGTTTTGGGAACGATCTCGAGCCTTGGTCTGGGCAAGAACTTTTATGACTACACGAGATCCTTTTTGGCGGGCAGAGAAGTCACCCTCAAAGTGGGAGACCTCGTTTCAGAGTCCGTTAAACTTGGTTCTAAAGGTACGCCACAGGGGTCGGTCATATCCCCGACCCTCTTTAACCTCGCCATGATTGGTCTGTCCAAAAAACTCTCGGAGGTCGACGGCATTAGTCATACTATATATGCAGACGACGTCACCATATGGTGCACCGGGGGCAGCGATGGATATTTGGAAACTGCGCTTCAAGATGCCATTGAGGTCACAGAAAGCTACCTCAGACGTACTGGACTCCGATGCTCACCGCGGAAATCAGAGCATGACTTTATCGCAATGACGGGAACGTCATGGTGCGATGATGTGCATATACAAGTAGCACTCGTCGTCGTAATGGAGTAGCGCTCGAACACAGCTTGCGCAGTCTTAGACTACATATTTAAAGGATATTACATTCTTATAAAAGCGGCTAGCCCCCACAGTATCCACGATTGGCGTTGTCCCGACACGACGCCTGATCAGGGTATTTTTCGAAGCAATTTCAAGCACTGGCGTGGGTCTCTGGTAGAGACTAATGTGCGGAATGCCAGGGTTCGATTTCGGCTAGAGCCGTGATATTCAGTTTTTTGCCTTTATCGGGATTTTTCGCCCATTCACAACGCCGCCAACGCTGGCACCACATTTTGCGCAATACGGGCCCCTTAACCAGTGTTGGGCAGTATCGAAGATGCATATGTCTTAGATAATATCTTAGATAATCTTTGTGTACCTTGTGTCTGTATCGCGATACCTCTCGTGTGAGTGTATCAGTATCTGTATTTCTGATACATTGAAGAATGTATCGTGTATCTTAAGATACAAGATACTGCGATCGCAACACCACCGTGCGAAACCACAAATGCTGACTGAACTCCGCTTCTCAATCTGATATTATTGCCAGTAAGCCACCACAACTAAACTAAAGGCGGCGGCATCATTTTATCTTTCCGCCAGAGTTTTAAAGCGAGTGCAGGCGATGAGCTGTGAGCGTCCCTATAATGGAGCAGAGTCACCTGGTAGAGGTCGCGCCGTCTCGATAGACAAGCGCACGAACGTCTACGCCCAACAGACCTTTCTTTTTCTCGTTTTATCTTGTTTTTAGTTGTGTCGGTACCATGATACTTGGCTCTTAGCCACTGTCTTGTGCGACACACTTCAATGAATGCGGCGTCTTTCGCACAAATTCTGATGTATCTGTATTGTAGTTATCGAAGTTTCTATTGCGTTGTGCTTCATTACGAAGTCTGAAGAATTCAAGAATGGGGTTGCTTTGCGTCTCGTCGATTTCCATCATCGGCGATTTGAAGGACATCGTGGATGTAAACTAGACTTACATGCAATGACATTGACTTATATGAAAATAACATTCTAACATCTATAGAACCACAGGTAGCAATGCTGCATCTAACAGAACAGAACATTGAGCTAACAGAAGCTATATTGGCGTACTCTTTCTGAGCTGTCCTCCTTTTCCATCCCATACATTGCATATGTGTCTGTATTGTTTTTTCTCGTCTGATTACTGCAATATGTCTTTAACGTGCTGCCAAGGCAAGCTCTCTGCTTTATTCCTACTTTTAACTTTCTGCGTCACTTCTGCTACTGTTTGCGCACATATATTCTACTTGCGTTTACTGTTACGTCAAGGCGATGTTGAGGACATATATATAATAATCTGCGCATGCCTGGAGTATGCTCACATGCCTGCTCACTACATAGCAGAATAGTAAAAGTGAGTTTGCATTAAAATAACGTAAATCATTAGGAGCCATCTTACGGATGTTGGAAAAGGAGAAACATTGTTCTACAGAATGATAAATTTTTCTCATGAGCATCCCAACGAGTGTTTTTCCGCTATTTTCCATAGGCACTGAATTTTCTGTTGCCTTGCCTTAAATGCTTAATTGCCACAGCTATTAGGGGTTACCCGCCGCGGTGGTCTAGTGGTTATGGTGCTTAACTACTGACCCGACGGCCGCGGCGGCCGCATTTCGATGGAGGCAAAATGCTAGAGGCCCACGTTAGGTTTTAGGACTCCAGATGATCGAAATTTCCGGAGCCCTCCACTACGGCGTCTCTCATAATCATACCGTGGTTTTGGGACATAAAAGGCAAGTATTATTATTAGCTGTTGGGGGTGCCGAATGTATCGGTTTCTATACTTATTCACTGTGTTTGATGCGGAACCGCTTTTCTATTTTACTTAGATATATTTGTTTTCCTTTTTTAGCCTTCCCAAATGCTTTTACTGTTACTAATTAGCACGTAATGGAAGCTATAGGTGACAATATAGTGGGAATAGCGGCGGTGTGCTGCAGCCCTTTGTGCACCTATACAATATGTCTTAGATATTTCCGGGCTGTACATATTCTCTCGTATAAGAAAAATTGTTAAAAAATTGGGCATTACTGAGTACGTTGCTAACGAACGCTTGACGCCAGCAGAAAAGTAGAATGTAAAATCATTGCAGTTTGATGTCCTCTGTGTAAACACAATGCGTAGCAAAGAATGTCGCTGTCAGCGTTCTTACTGCTGCACCCCTGTTCGGTGACCCGGTATTGCGACAACCGCAATACGTTTACGGGCAAGGTACAACTCCCCAACGCTATTTGCACCATCATGCGGAGGCTTCTTATTGAAGTTGTGATCAGATGGCAACCCACTAGCTCGTGGGCAAGCAGAGCAGCGACTGCCACCAATTACACAAGCGACAAGCAAAAAACGCAATCAGCGAAGTTTATAAAGAGTTGTCATCTTAAGCAGTTAAAGCAACGCCAACAAGTTGTTTCGGAATGAAACAAATGTGCCTTCGCCAAGAAATACAAAGCTTTTGAGATATTAACAGATATTGTATTCAAATAAAACAAAATTGATCGCACTTAATTATTTTCAAGCGAACATGTCTGCGCGTAGACGTTTAGTGCTACATTATCTAGGTATATAATGACAATTTAGCGAATGAATCGATGTACCTTAAGACACAATTGGAAATGTATCGTGTCGGATACAATCGGTGTTGTGGTATCTTGTGTCTTTATCTCAAATAATTCTTGTCTGAGTATCTTGTATCGTATCGCGATACAATTTCAAAGTATCTTTTCCCAGCCCTGCCCTTAACGCCAACGCAAAACTCTGTGTTGATAAACTCTCAACTGTGAACATTTGATACAATGAACCGCCGTATACGGGTATGTGCCACACGTGACTGGTTGAATGGCTTCATCACGTACGCGGCAGGGAGTTCACGTTATTCACGTCATGACCTGCGAATCGTGTTTCCCGTGCAAACATGTCCTCCTATACCACTTTTGGTATCTACCAAGTTATGGAGGCGACTGCGAGAGCGCCAAGACATAACCTATGTTACATAGAGCGATAGAAATGGTGAAGGTGCCTTTGGTTCGCTAAGAAATGCTTCGCGTTTAATAATAATAATGATATTTTCAGCATGGCGGATCGCAGGTCACCGCCTCATTATAAAGGGGACGCTGTTACCATTTGTCTATCCACTGTCATTGAAAAAACTCGCATGGTCCCCTATGCATTCGCCTAGGATGACTCGCAGACCGCAGATGACGGAACCGACCGGCGTTAGCAAAATAAAAATCACCCCCACGCAACTAACAAATGGAAGACAGCGGAGAAGGTAAAAAACCATGCATGTGAACAAACAACAATACTAGCACCGGAATGTGTGACTCATCATTCGTCTCTGCCCTATGCTGGGGACATGTGAATTGAGACAGTTCCAATTTTAATGAAAGAAATATTCAGTTTTCGGATCGATTTAGAAATTCTACTCTCGTAGATGTCCCATCGATTGTCTATATTTTTTGCGGCTCGATGACGAGCGAAAAGTGGAAATCACCCTGTCTTATAATAAAATCGTAATACCGATCATCTACCCCACGTTGCCCGAGAAATTCTGGAAGTACCCTACAAATAGGGTAATTACCCTACGGTTAGCAACACTGCTCAAGCTGCGGGTATGATTTCCCATATTGTTCAACGAAGCAATCCATTTGCGAATGTCAACAAAGCGGGTGGTAATAATGAACGAGGACTCGCTGCAGTAACAAGGCGAGGCTTTACAACGCCACCTTCGATGTACAGTTTCTTTCCGGCTGGAGAAGCAAAATCTTTGTTAATAAAAATTGCTTGGGCATTACGTTAAAACCAAGATATTATTGTGATGGGCGCCGTAATGTAGGGCTCAGGAAATGTTGCCGATGTGGTGTTATTTACCTTGCACCAAACCCTATGTACACGAGCCTCTGGCATTTCGTCGCCATCGACACGCGGCCGCCACGGCTGGGATTCAGTCCAGCGAACTTTGGGTCAGCCGTGCAGCATGATAACCACTAGACTACTGCGGCAGGCCAGCAATCTCGTAGTTAACATATTATTATTATTAATATGCTCTGAACAGGTCACTACCATCTCTACATAAACATTTCATTACCCTAGAAGACTCATCGTAAAATGTTCCAAGCGAATTCCAGTCCTGGTAAGTTTCTTATAATATTTACTGCCCTATAGAAGAACAGTGTTTTTTTAGTATTGCGTAAACGTATTCACCTAATTAGAAGACAAACTCAGATTATGACGGATGACTAATTTCGCACACGAATGCATATTTTGTGTACACTTGTGTGATTCCCAACTGTGGTCTGCGGTGACCGTCGTATATTTACGAAATCCAATAAAGTGATGCTTCTTGCAAGAGAAATGAAATAAGCCAGTCACCAACAGATGCTGACTTCATTGTTTATTTAACATTTCATTTCATGAAGTACACTTTTCTCAATACAATCTTTGACATTGTTGACCAACAAATGCTGCTCCATGACGGCCTGGGCACGTGCAGCCTTCTGGGCATGTGTTGTTGACGCATTCCTGAAAGAGACGTTAGAGCATACATCATCGATCATCCTTACACCAGAAAAGCTTACATGTATATTTTTTTCCTGTGCAATGACTGTTTTAAAACGATAAAGCTGCACGGGGCCTGACCAGTTGCACTTACGTGAGGTGGTTCAAACTAGTTCGTTCGAACACGTTCTTTATGAAACCTTTCAATAGTTCTAGCGGTTTTTTAAGCTATTGGTGGCGAAGACTACCAGTGGATGGTGTGGCGCTGCGGGCATTTTACTGCAGCAAGCCGAATCACGTGAAAATTTCTTTACTTTTCGTAGTGCTGTCACGATTTCCAGGAGCAGGCATGCATTTGCGTATTCATTCAGGAACATTTGTCTCTAGTACTTCGCAATCATCGAATGCCACAATGGCAGCAATAAGATCGTTTTTGGGCCCTCGGATGACGGCTTCGTACGTTTGACAAGAAGCTCTTACAGACAGCGTTTACATTGGCCGGTTTTTGTGTCCTTGGTGCAAAAGAGACCAGCGGAGCTGACGGGCGCACTCTCGCTTCTGCTTTCATCGGCGTTTTTCATAAGCGTGCTCCTCCTCGGGCGTTCTCGCAATGTGCGTGGACCCATACTTGACACGCATGACAGCGCCAACGCAACACGTGGAGTCGACTGACGCGGCGAAACGGGTACGAAAGGTGCATAGCTAAGTTGATTTTGCTGCACAGTGTTACGACGAGCTCTATCATTCTTCTTGACAGGCGCCATTGTGCGTGTTCTTGTGAATCAGGCCTGTCATTCGTAGGGTTTCCCCATTAGTCGGTGCTTGGACCGAGGCACAGAGCGCCACATTTTTCGGGAGAATGCTTACGCCCGCGTGGTCCAGCGAGCATGCAATGCCGCCGCAAACGGGCTCCGAGCAAAACATCAGAAAAATTTCGGACACCCCTTTCTGGCGCGGTGTTGTCGGCATGAGATGGCACTTCTCGAGAGGTTCTCATCAAGCCACTGCATTCCTTTACTCGACTGCAGACATGAAGGTTTGCACGGGCTCAAGTAAGCGTCTCCATCTTCCCCGAGGGCAACGACACCTATCGTCAACACTTTCAGACTTCATCCTCGCTGAGGTTCAGGATTGGAGTCGTGAGGGCGTGGCGCGTGAATTGTGTGGTGCACTGGCATTCCCCAATCGGACTTCTCGACCTACGAATGCATTATGTTACTAAGTGCCTCCTTTCTGGAGGCCTGACGCCGAGACGGCAAGCCACAGGATTGGCGGGAGCTGCGGACACCGGTTTCGAGGCCCTCAGTGTTGACAGACTCGGGGCTTTTATAGGCCGAAGAGTTCTTGTAAGAAGCTATCGCTGTCTTGATATCTCTCATCGTGCATTTATGTAAATAAACCTCTGTTCTCTCTAGTACGGACGCGCCTTCCTCTCTGCAAAAGATAGGCTAACGGGTACGTAGCGGGGGGTCCAGCTAGGGTTGACGTGACCCGTCGGACCTGAGTTCTAAAAAAACCTCCCGGGTCAGCGCACCTTTGACAGATAAACTAAGCCATTTGATCATGTCATCCTGTGACGTCACGATGACATCATTGCTTCCTCAGCGGAAGTCACGTGGTTTTTTTTATCTGCTCGCGGACGGACGCCACAAATCGAGCAACTGTTCTTTTTCCAGCGGAACAGGAAGAATGCTACCAGCTGCGTTACATATTGCCACGTGCGTTTCTTGTTATTACTTTTGCTGTATTCGGTTTTCGCCCACAAAGGCTGTCAGCAACGCTCAGCGCAAACCGCGCGTGATTGTTCGAGAAGCTTCGCGATTATTGTAGATCGTTTTCTTAAGATTGCGCGCAAGACGCGAACACTCGAGCTTATTCTAGAGCTTGCGTGACAACCAGCGATAACGCTGGAATATTCGGCGGCATATGTATAAATGCCGACGCGCTTCACCGCTTGTCGACGGCCGATGCCCTGTTCGCCGCTCTCAGTGCATACCATATGTATTGCTGTAAATAATCTTTCCTTTTCTCGGCCACAAGTTCGGCCAAATAAAGAGGTTCATCTTGGACACGTCGCCTATGGTCTTCGTCGACGTCACGACCACGTGAGAATATAACTGGTTCAAGACATGTTTTAAACAGAGAAGCTGTTTACAAATCGTTCCTCGTGAGTCGATCGCAGAAAGCTATGATGATTTTAACAGGCACGTGCCACCGTGCGGCTACTTGGAAGCAAGAATAGAGAGAGAGAAAGAGTAAGAAAGAAAGAAATAAAGAGGGAGAGAGAAGCAAACAGAGAAACGGAACGAAAAATATAAAGACAGCGAAAGGGAAAAGTTCTTGCCGAAAAAAAGTTATTTACAAGGCGGGATTCAAACCCGCGTACCCTCCATCCGAAGGCGAGCGTCCTAACCACTCGGCTGTCCAGGCACGCTAGCAGAGCATATCATATCCTTATATAGTAGAGTGTAGCAAGGGGGTTGGAAAGGGAAGTGAGTGTGAGGAGGAGAGATGGGATGGTGAGGAGGAGGCTAAGGAGTTGAGGAGAGGGTAGAGCGTAGCACGGGTAGAATGAGAAAGAGAGAAATAGAAAGGAATGCAGAAAGAAAAAGATAGAAACAGAGAGAACATCAGCCAAAGAGAGAGAAAGAAGTAGATAGAGAAAAAAACAAGAGAGAAAGTAAGAGGAAGTAAGCATCGCGTCGTCTAGAGACAAGATACCGCACCACCTGGCCAGTCCGCGCATGAGCAGTATCAAACCACGCCCCCCGGCGAAGACACAGTGCGCAACCTCGGCTCTATAGTGCATAGCCTGGCTGCGTACTCCCTGGAAGGAAGCCGCGCATCTCGAAGTTAGACGTGTCGATCGACAAGGGGGGTACGAGCGGCGAAGGGACCATGCTTCGCTTTGCCAAGCTTAGCGCGACGTAGTGAAAACTGCCCGCAAAGTTCTCTACTAACACATCATGCAGATCTCGCGTCGTGGGGTCGTACCAAAGCATTTTTTAAGGACTTCGTTCATTAAGTGCGGGCAATCAGGTTACTGAAGGCGTTTGTCGTGGCAAAAGGGAACATCATTAGGCCTGCGTGATGTTCTAGGCGGCAAACTGAATTATGAACGTCTTTGATAGCATGGTACCAGAAGCGCAAAAGATTCTCCCATTTCCAAAAGAGAATGTAAAGTAGTACCACCATGCGAAACTATCCCAGTCTTGCGATATTTCGTCCCCTCTACTGGTGCGCGCTGTACAAATACGATAAAATCACACTGAATTTCGTTATTGTGTCAATATATGCGGAGAAACGTCAATAGTGCACGATTCACTGCCTATATTCACGAAGGTTTATATTATTGAATTCAATGGTCACATTTAGAGGTAGTAGAACTCTCCAATACATGTGTACACATGACTGCCTTTTGGAATATATATTACAGTAATCATAATATTGCCCATTACATCTTTGAATATTCAAGTCTTGGCTAAAGGCTAAATTCCGATACAATGGAGGCCTACATAACTGACTTTTCCGTGATATTGAAAAAACAGCATGTATAAGTGAAACGGGTAAATGCCATAAGTTCCACGGACCTACAAAGCCACGGCTCAGCGAATAACCGCACAGGTAAAACAGTTCTTTTCTATTTCGGAAAGGAGGCTCTGTAGTGCCAGTTAGCGACACGCCGAACATTTAGCCACTACGTTCCAATCTCACGCGCAAGCAGCTGCCTCAAGGGCAGCTGCTTATTTATTTTTGGTGTGGTATGCAACAAAGATACCTAGTTCAAACGAAGTCACGTTGAAGCAGCGAAGATAACAATGTTTACATAAATTTATCGAAGAGCCAGTGTAATGGCAAAAAATGGGCCAGTTTCAGTTCATAAAAACCATCGGACCGTGAAACTGTAAGTGCGCGAGTGTATTTGATTGGCTATCGAGATCACGTGATAAACCAAGGCAAGTCACGTGGGCGTGCAAGAGGGTCATGAAGCTAACAAGGGGCACACACTTGGCTTGATTACAATAGAGTGTACTAGAACAGGGGAGTGCTCGGAACGGCCGCAGCACCAATGTACAGAAAGTGAAGCCCAAACAGAGTCAATCCACCTGCGGCCCTGCGATCGGTAGTCTGCAATGTGTCATCATTTAGGAGTTGCGCGCGGCTCCGCCAAAGTGCTGCAGGGGTAGAATGCCCGCTTCCCACTCAAAAGGCCCGGGTTCGAATCGCAGCTGTAGATGGTGGGTTTTCATTTTTAGTGTCACCTTTTATAGCTGTGTTGGTTTTCCTTTGTTGCTTAAAACTAGCTTCTGTTGTTACGTATTGATACAAAAAGTAACGTAAAAATGTGAAATCTCGTTTTTAGTCTCACATTCACGAAAATCTCGGAAGCCATATTTTAAGTTTTTGTTCTATCACGGGTGGTGGCGCCGCAAATAACTGCGTTCACTGTCAAATTCCTTCTATTTTACTTCATATTTCGCGTTATTTTTTGAACCAACACGTAGCAACTGAAGCTAGTTTTAAGAAACAAAGGGAACCAATGCAGCTATAAATGGTGACACTAAAAATAAAAAACCACCATCTACAGCTGCTATTCGAACCCGGGCCATTTGAGTGGGAAGCGGGCATTCTACCGCAGCGCCACTTCGGCGGAGCCGCGCGCAATTCTTAAACGATGACACATTGCAGACTGCTGATCGCAGCGCAGGAAACGGTTTGACCATGTTTGGGCTTCACTTTTCGAAGCTCGTTCCGTGCACTCCCCTGTTCTTGTACACTCTAATTACGGCTACGCCGGCGGAAAATCACGTGATGCCAGGAGTTCGCTGAAACGCCATTGCCTGACTCCGCAGGTCACGTGACATCGCTTAGACAAATGAACAGGAAACGTGCGTATTCCAAATCAGGCGATGAATTTACGGCAGCACGTAATCTCGCAAGCCAATCAGATGCATTCGGGCGCTTACAGCTACACTGACCGATAGTTTTTACGGTGTAGAACTGGCTGCTTTTTTTAACAGCAAAGCTGTTAAGCACGGCATGAAAACGGCCCTGCTCTGCGAACAACTATGATCATCACGAACGGGTGTGTGCAACAGAATTTGCGCAAATCCCACTAATCACCGCTCCGGCATGCCCTGTGGTAAACCTGTAAACCTAATGGATCACAGAACGACTACAGCGATGGACAAAGCAAAAAGAGAGAAAGAAAAATCGAGAGCGACAGAAAGAAATAAAAAATATGCAAAGACAAAGAAAGAGATAAATTTTGCAGAAAAAAAAATTTCCACGAGGCGGGATTCGAATTCCCGTACCCTCGATCCGAAGGAAAGCGTAATATCCACTCGGCTATCTAGGCACGCTTGTAGAGCATAGCATAGCCTAGTAGAGTATAGTGTAGCAAGGAGGTGGCAAAGAGAAGCCAGTGTGATGGCAGGAGTCAGCTTGAGGCGGTTCTGCACTGAAAAACTATGTGTACAGGAATGAAACCAATCTGAATTCTCGAATTATTCAAACAAACTATTGCAGCCCAGAAACAAATTCTCATGTAATGAACTAGTTCTCGATGCCCCCACAATTTTAACACGAAAGTGTTTTATGCCGGGGCCCACCATAGGTGCTATGAAGGATGGCCCGAGCTCGAGGATGGCCCGAGGAGTTTGCTTCGCGCTCGCACTACGGTGGTCATGACAGGAAGACTGTGCGGAGCACGCGATAGCCGCGTTTATAAAAAACGGCTAGAAGTACGAGCGTGGCGTCACAAATGCATGTGCGGCATTTGCGGCGGTTTTCAAAGGAACACCGCGTGCTAACGCGTCAGCGCCGCCACTCACTCAACCTTTTGACAGTGCAGCGACGTCAGCGTGCATGTTGCGCTATCCTTTTGCCAACCGATCATCGCGCCTCCCCCGGGCGTATTCCTGGGCGTCTGTCTTCTTTGGAAAAGTTATTTCGTTCCACCTGCAGCATGGAAAGTTTCACTTTCGAAGACAACTAGGGCGCACACGCAGCAATTTGGTGCAGATCGTTTCACTTCACTGGAATATTAGAGATAAATAAATGGACAGGCTACTACTATACTGACATCACACGTCTGAAGATTTTTCTGTAGTAACGAATCAGTAGAAACAATATCTCGCAAACAAGTAAATAGTAACATTTCTCGGCTCAAATCCCACCAGGGGCGCTTGCTTCACGGCTGCGAGTAGTAAGTCTTGAGCGCGGTGAAATTGAATGCGAACATCGTAGCCACGTGATGATATTATAAAGACGTTTATTAGCGGGCACTCGGCGAGGATACACGACTACGACAGTCAAGGCGGGATGCCGACTCTGAGCGCGAGGAGCGTGCTGTCCGAGAAGAGCGGAAGAGGACGACCCACTAGTAAGCGCTCGAGAGGGCGACCCATTACAGGCTTCCAACGCTTCGCTACAATTACCCCGGGTACGAAAAGGGAGCCGCCTGGCGACCTAACTGCTTGTCACTATGAGCGGGTCATGGTAGGGTTTCAGGCGCTCCCCGTTCACAATGTCGAGCCCTCGACGGCGCATGTCCGAAGATGGTTCAAGGGGTTCGGTCACGTAGTTGGCCGGGGACGTGCGTTCGACGACACGGTAGGGGCCGTCGTATTTCGGCAGTAGTTTTGAAGAGAGGCTAGGTGCAGTGGTAAGGACCGAGAGCCATACAAGTGCTCCAGGGAGGAACATGGGCGCAGAAGTGGTGGTGTCACCGCGAATGCTCTTCTGCCGCTCTTGGTAATTCATATTAAATGTCTTGGCAAGCTCCCGACAGTCCTCAGCAAGTCTTGCTGTGGCAGAAATAGGCGCACACTCAGACGGGTCCGGCTTGTATGGAAGGATTGTGTCGATTGTGTGCGACTGGTGCCTGCCGTACAATAAGAAAAAGGGCGAGAAACCAGTAGTGCTCTGCGGGGCGGTATTATAGGCGTAGGTAACGAAAGGCAGAATGGCATCCCAATTTTTGTGATCGGCGGCGACGTACATCGAGAGCATGTCGCCGAGCGTGCGGTTAAAGCGTTCGGTGAGGCCATTCGTCTGCGGGTGGTAAGCAGTAGTTTTCCGGTGAACAACCTTGCACTCTTTGAGAATGGCTTCGAAGGTCCACCCCCAGGAGCTGAGCAGCTCCTGGGGTGGACCGTGGCGCAGCATGAATCGGTGCAGCAGGAAGGAGGCAACATCGCGCGCTGTAGCCGCTGGGAGGGCGGCAGTTTCGGCGTACCGCTTAAGGTGGTCAACAGCGACGATGGCCCAGCGGTTACCAGCCGACGTTAGAGGAAGTGGTCCATACAAATCGATGCCAACGCGCCCAAACGGCCGGTCAGGGCAAGGTAGAGGTTGCAGACCTGCCAGCGACAGGTGCGTTGAAATTTTGCGGCGCTGACAATCGATGCAGGAGCGAACGAACTTCTGCACGTAGCACGAACTTCATCCCTCGCCAACAGTACCGTTGGCGAATGCGGTGGTAGGTTTTCGATACCCTAGAGTGTGCACACTGCGGATCAGAGTGGAACGACTCGCATATGTCAGAACGCAGACTGCGGGGTATTACGAGTAGCCACTGGCGGCCGTCGCCGTAATTGCGTCGGTGGAGGAGGTCGTCGCGAACGGCGAAATGGTGCGCTTGACGACGCAACGTGCGAGTGAATGGTGTCGCCGATGGATCAGTCAGCAAGGCTATCAGTGAGGCAATCCAGTGATCCTTGCGCTGTTCAGTGGCGATGGTGTGAATGTCGATAGACGAAACGGCATTGGGAGACACTGAGCTGGAAGTATTGTCGTCAGGCAAGGGGGAGCGCGAGAGTGCGTCGGCGTCAGCATGCTGGCGTCCGTTGCGGTACAGCACGCGGATATTGTAGTCGTGTAGGCGAAGTGCCCAGCGGCGAGGCGGCCTGAGGGATCCTTCAATGACGACAACCAGCATAGTGCATGATGGTCGGTGATGACATCAAATGGGCGACCATACAAATAAGGTCGGAATTTCGTAAGGGCCCACATGATCGCCAGGCATTCCTTTTCGGTGACGGTGTAATTGGTCTCGGCTTTAGTAAGCGTACAACTTGCATATGCCACGACATATTCAGGGAACCCTGGTTTGCGCAGCGCAAGGACAGCGCCAAGGCCAACACCGCTAGCGTCTGTGTGTACCTCTATAGGGGCCGCAGGGTCGTAGTGGCGTAGTATGGGAGGCGACGTCAACAAACGACGGAGCTTTGCGAAAGCGTCATCGCACTCTGACGACCACGAATGGAGGGGCTCGTTACTTCCGAGAAGCTTCGTCAGTGGCGATATGATAGTCGCGAAATTTCGAATGAAGCGCCGAAAGTAGGAACACAGTCCTACGAAACTGCGCAGTTCTTTGACGGACGTAGGTTTGGGGAACTCGGTCACGGCCCTAAGCTTGGCTGGATCAGGAAGAATTCCATCCTTGGACACGATGTAGCCGAGGATTGTCAGCTGCCGTGCTGCAAATCCGCACTTCTTTAGATTCAGTTGCAGACCGGCGTCGCTCAAACGCGTCAAAACATGCTGTAGGCGTTGAAGATGCGTGGAGAAGTCCGGAGCAAACACGACGACGTCGTCGAGGTAGCACAAGCACGTGTGCCGTTTCAGGTTGCGCAGAACGGTATCCATCATGCGCTCAAAGGTGGCGGGCGCATTACACAGCCCCAACGGCATGACGTTGAATTCGTACAGGCCGTCGGGCGTGACAAAGGCGGTCTTCGGCCGAGCGCCATCGGCCATAGGTACTTGTCAGTACCATGAGCGCAAATCGAGAGATGAAAAGAATTCGGCGCCTTGCAGGCTGTCAATCGCGTCGTCTATTCGCGGCAGTGGATACACGTCCTTACGAGTGATCTTGTTGAGTCGTCTGTAGTCCACACAGAACCGCACAGAACCGTACTTCTTCGCAACAAGAACGACAGGAGACGCCCAGGGGCTGTTAAAGGTGATTACACGGCGTTCGGCGGGAGATACGTGATATGGACGTTGCCGCAGTGGCAGGTGGTCGCCAGTGTCGATGCCATGCGTAACGGCCGACGTGCGGCCGAGAGAAGTTTGAGCGACATCGAAAGAAGGGCGAAATTCTTCCAACAGGTCCAGAAGCTGGGAACGCTGGACCTGTGTAAGGTTGTCAGCTATGGAGGAACCAAATACGCCAGCGTGTGATGAACCAGACGTCGAAACAGCACTGAGCCTACTCGAACTTCTGCCGTGCGAATCATCGGGCTCGTCCATAACTTGTGCGTGTTCCAGGGGTTCTACGCTGCCCAGACATTCCCCTCGCACCAACGTAACACTGTACGGGGAGGGGTTGATTACAAAAATAGAGGTGCTGCCCTGGGGGACTTGAACGGTCGCGAAAGGCACCAGCAAGCCTTTCCTCGTGCAAACACGGTCATATGGCGAGAGGAGTGCAACGGTGTCGGATAGGCTGGCGCAGTAGACTGACACCGCCGTTGACGAGTTTGCAGTCACTTTTATGTCGTCTTTGACGAGTACCTTGCTCGCAGCCGATGGACTGTCTGCCGGCGTCAAATTAGAGAATGGTGAGAGCTCTATTTCGGCGGGTGCGCAATGAATTACGGCGTCGTGGCGGGAGAGAAAATCCCATCCGAGGATGACGTCGTGAGAGCATGCAGGAATTATGATCAATTCGACGGCGTACATAGCGTCCTTAATCATGACGCGGGCTGTGCATACCGCTGTAGGGTGAATGCATTGGGCGCTGGCTGTACGGAGGGAGAGCCCGGAAAGTGGCGTCGTCACTTTTCGCAGTATTCGGCTAAGCTTTGCGTCCATAACGGATACGGCGGCTCCAGTGTCGATAAGGGCAGATGCATGAACACCGTCCACAAACAGGTCTATCACGTTCGATGGGCTTCGCTGAGGGCTTTCCCAGTTCGACAGCATCGCAGCCCTTGCCTCGTGGACTGCGACGACTAGTTTTCCTGGTCTCGCGGGACCAGACGTGGCCGCATCGGTGACAGCGAGCGGCGTCGTGGGGGGGGGGGGGAGGTGATTCTTAAAAGGAAGAAGGAAATGAAAATGGAAATTGGGTGTGGAGTGCACGATAACTGTCTCTCAAGTGAGGACACCTCAACCGATACACTCACGGGGGATTGGGGATTAAAGGGACAGTGAGAGTGAAAAAAGTATGGTAAAAGAAGAAAAATAAAGGTATGAGTGAAAAAAAAAACAGTGAGGGGGTGGGGGGGGCAGGAGAACGGGCGTCCGAGTCACCGTGGTGAGCGGCTAGAAAATTCGTTCGACTAGGCCGGCATCCTCGAGAAAAGCTAGTAGGGCCGCAAGGGCTGATCGGCGACGGTGTACGTGGCCGGTGGGATGGAGCAAGTCCTGTAGGGTCGCACACGGCAGTCCGACGAGGCGGTACTTCATGGCGAGCCGCTTCCGCGCAGTGTTGAGAGACGGACAGTCAAACAATAGGTGGCACAGGGTTTCGATCGCGCCGCAATCGGTGCAGTTCGGTGCAGCGGCGCCGCGAAGACGATGCCTGCGTTCCGCGGGCCACACAGAACCGGTCCTCAGGGCAAGAAGAAGCGCGCGCTCGCGGCGAGTGAAACCAGTGGCTGGGATGAGAGGAGGGGGGTGTCCGGAGGCGACCCGTGCGTCAGGATGCTCGCGCACCAGCTCCCGGCGAAGGTTGTTGCGTGCCGAGTCGAACGAGCTGGCGTAATCCGTCAGCGAAGTCTCGGCGGAGTGTGCTCGTTTTGCGAGTTCGTCTGCAGCCTCGTTGCCCGCGATGCCGACGTGTGAAGGGATCCACTGAAGGACCACATCACAGCCTCGTTCCTGGAGGGCCAGCAGGCTGAGAGCGGCACGCTGAGCAAGAAGGGGGCCTCGTTCCTCCCTCGCGAGCTGGCGGAGTGCAGGTTTCGAGTCGCAGAAGATTGCTGCGCTCGTGACGGCCGGCGAATTGCGCAGGAGGTCTGCAGCCAGCTGGAGCCCGACTAGCTCAGCTGTTGTTGAGGATGCACAGTATCGCAAGCGGCACTGTCGTTCCGAGCTGAGCTGAGGGGCTATGCAGGCGGCCGCGGCTGAGCGATCCTGCAGGACGGACCCATCGGTGAACACCTGCGTCCTCCCGGCCAGGTCCTCATACATCCGCGCCGCGGCCTCCTGAGCAATGGCACTGATGGGGGTGTGGCGTTTGGATCGAATGCCCGGCAGGTGCAAGTTCACTCGAAGGGGCACTCGACGGTGAGGGGGTGGCCAGCGCGAAAGGCGTGCGGGGTTGTCAGCCACAACACCGTCGTACACGTCGATAAGTTGGCCGACACGTGAGTTTGGCACAGCACGTAACCGCGAGAGGAGGGGACCTGCATCAGGCGCTCGGTGGAGACGCTGCAAGTGGCACAATGCGCGCAGGTCCGCCGTGAGCGACGCAGGCCACGCACGAGCCTGACGGTGAACGGCGGGTAGATGGAGCGGGGCGAGACGTCGGTGACAGAGTCGTAGGTGGGTCGTAATATGGGCGGTTGCCGGGCTGGTGGCAGGCGACGCGACTCTAGGCGGCTGCACGCGATTGCAATAGCGCGCCACGTGGCCGGCGTAACCGCATGCGAAGCATATGTGGCGGTTGTCAGGTGTGCGCCATCGGTTCGCTAGGGCAGGGCCCGCCCATGGTGCAGGACGGGATTGACGGGGCGGCAACTGATAGGACTGGACGGTGGGCTGCAGTCGTGGCCTGTGCGTGACGTCGGCGCAGGTTACCGGTACATCCGCTGCGTCGAGCGGAGGCTTCGGCGTAAATGTGTGGGGCAGCCGTAGGGATTGCTGGGGGCGTTCTTGCGACCACTTGGGCGTAACTCAAGGGTGCAGGAGCCGTATGGTGCTGGTGGTACTCGGGCATGACCTCTGCGATTTGTTGCTCAATTGCTCGAAGGAGCGGAGGCAGAAGTGTGCTCGACGGCTGTTGAACGTACTGCGGGCGAGCAAAGTCCAGCAGAGAGAATTGGCGCACGATTTCCTCGCGCACGAATGTCTTCATCTCTGCGAGCAACGTGGAGTGGTCGGATATGGTCGACAAGCCAGCGAGCTCGGCGTCGCGTGATGGAGAGCGACGGGTCATGGATCGCTGCCGGCGCAGCTCCTCATAGCTTTGGCAGAGCGTTATGACCTCAGCCACTGTGCTGGGGTTCTTGGCGAGCAGCATGGTGAAGGCGTCGTCGTCGATGCCTTTCATGATGTGCCGGATCTTGTCAGATTCGGACATGGTGGCGTCGGCTTTCTTACAGAAATCTAGGACGTCTTCAATGTAACTGGTGAATGATTCACCGGCCTGCTGAGCGCGTTCACGTAAGCGCTGTTCGGCCTGCAGCTTACGAACGGCAGGGCGGCCAAACACATTGATAATGGCGGTCTTGAAGTCGGACCACGTTGTAAAATCTGATGCGTGGTTGTTGTACCACAAGCCCTCCACACCCGCGACGTAGAAAACCAGGTCAGTCAGTTTTCGTGCCTCGTCCCATTTATTGGGGACACTCACGCGCTCGTAAATCGCGAGCCAGTCCTCCACGTCGGTGTCATCTGCGCCTGTGAAGACCGGAGGGTCGCGGATACGAGGCACACCTGGGCATGAGGTCGGTGTAGGCGGGGCCGTTTGCTGGGAGGCGTCTTAAGGCATCGTAGGCGGCAAGGGTACGAGATCGAAGAGCCAGGGGCATCGAATGAGGGCCGAAGTTGTTGTGAAAGCCCAACACCCTCCACCAAATTATAAAGATGTTTATTAGCGGGCACTCGGCGACGATACACGACTGCAACAGTCAAGGCGGGGACTGAGCGCGAGGAGCGTGCTGTCCGAGAAGTGCGGAAGAGGACGACCCACTAGTAAGCGCTCGAGAGGGCGACCCATTACAGGCTTCCAACGCTTCGCTACAATATAACTTTTAGTTCTTCGTGCGTCTGTGCATAGCCTGTGCGATTAAGCTAATAGATTAATCATGCCGCTCGCTGGCATTGTGGCGTGAGCACTGCTCCTCGGCTAGAGCAAACTTAATGGGCAGACCCGATCTTCGCCGCGGGCGTTTGTCAATCAAATTGATTCACGCGCGAACTCGGGCACACACTCGTTGATTCTTAAAAGGCCCCAGTTGAACTCGTGACTGCCATTGTGCCGGTGTGCCAGGGGCGTAAGCAGAAGTTTTTTTCGCGGGGGGGGGGACCTTCTTGATCTGAATGGGGGCCGGGTAGGGAAGTGTGCTCTAGTGACATTTTGTGCGTGTATCCCATGGGCAAAAAATTCGAGGGGGGGGGCACGGGCCTTGTGTGCCCCACCCCTGGCTACGCCACTGTGGTGTGCCTGTAAAGTGTTGCATGCGCTGGACGCTACTCATCAGCTTCTCTACATATAAAATAATTTGGTCAGCTAGCACTACATTTGCAAGGCTGGGGCCATCGGAGGAGCTCGTGATCATCTAGCTTCTTCCAGCTTTTTGCGTGGCTCGTCTACTCAGTATGCTTGATTTGCTTCGGAGTAATGACCGTGTCAGTTCGGTCACAATATTGGTGCTATGGATTAGGTAGGTCTTAACTCATATTTTATTGAATAACCCTGTCTTAATTGTTAAACATTTAATTACCACGACATTAATTACTCAGGTTTCATTAGCAAGATCCTGAACAGTACAGATGTAATTCGCGCGATCCTCCAACACAGTCTCGGTGAGTAAGGTCCTGATTATCTTGGTTTAAATTTCACGCTCCTATTTAGCGTTGTGGTAAATGGCATGATGTCAATTAGCTTGTTAGTTTTACATGGCTTCATAAGCATGCTTTTAGTAAGAAGTGGCTTAATTAGCTCGGCCTTAGTATGATTTGGCTTAATCACCTTCGTCATAGCATGTCCTGACTTAGCTAGCTATGCCACCCAGCCAATTAGCTAATCAGCCGGGTGCACATGCTCGGGGAGCGAGTAGATGATGAACAAGAGGACGAAGAAGGCGCGCGCCGGCCGAGGAACGCGCTAGAATGTACAAGCGGACCATGGTGATTATACACGTGGCCTCGGCGATTAGCTCCAGCCGCGGTGTTGTTAGGCGCTCGGTCGGAACTAATCTCAGAGGTCATGGTGCTGACTATTCTAAGGATAGTTAGTGCAGACAATAAACGCTTGAAAATGAACTCAAACGGCCCGCACACACATAAATAATGTAGTCAGTACAACGTTTTGCCACTTTTTTTGCATGGGTGCACTGCTTCACTCAGTGGAACGACAAACGAACGAAAGAAGGTGAAAGAAGAAGCAACGCGCGTTGCGTAGAATGTCGTGGACTCGAATCGGCGTACACAAGTCAGTTTCTCGATGATTTAGACACATGTAATTCTCTCCAAATTCTTGATAAAAATTGTATAACAACGTGCTTGCAGAATTTCGCTTTCGCCATTTGTTTAGCAGCGCTAAATTTCACGAAAGAACAGCGCGTACAATACCGCAGCCGTGCGCCCGCAGCGCAGAAAGCCTATATATGGCGGACGGCGCCGCTGCGGAGGCGTGGCGGTGACGTGAACGGCGTCATCGCCGCGCCGCGACGTCAGTGCCCTGCCCATTCGCCACTCTTCCCATATACGGTTCTGCATGCACTGAGCTGGTGGCGCCGCGGTGCGGAAGTGACCGGAAGCTACTGGCGCGCTCCACGCAGCAGCCGACAAATCAGCGGAGCCGTGTCAGGTTGTTAGCGGCGCTTCGCAGTGTTCCGTGTAAATTGCTGTGTCGTAAACTGTTCTGATAACTATAAGAACTACGCACCTGGAACAATTTTCTTCAGTTATCCGCCGTGACCATGCTTCAGAAACACGCAGAAACGCTGCATTAGTGATCCCACGTGCACGTTTATGAAGTGCATGTAGCTAGTTCGCTGGGAATTCACGGCCCACACAACTTAACTGATATTTTTACACTGCTGACAGAACCGAGTGGGAGCGGGCAATGTGATCTCGATCGAGTCTCCAGTCTACATTTTGTTGTCGGAATGTCATCGACAGATCCAGCAATTTTCCTTTGTACGCTGCTGCTGTTTTTCCATCGGACCGCAGTTCGTAAGCAGGAACACTTAGCGAGAAGCCCTTCATACCTGGCAAAGTGCATTGCGGAGCACAAGAATTTTAAAACGTATTCGCCTTGTACTGCCATTGCCCTTATAATCACTTTGCGTGCAAGCAAAGCCATGCCACGCTGTTTTATTGCGTTACGTGACAGCTAAGATGTCACGTGCAAAACTAGCACCTGACAAACTTACTCAACGACTCATGCAGCCCGTGCAACGTACACGTACGAAGCTGTACAGCACGGAAACCTTCGCGGAACTGCCACACATTACTAAATGCAACGCGTGCCGTTCGGCGATCGTACGGTTTACTTGAGCCCATCGCAAGGGTTTGTGTAACACATGTCAGATCCAAATGTCATCGTTTACTCACGAATAAGCAGCCACAATGGCAAGACAGAATGCGTACAAACATCGTTGGTGACGGCCTATGTCTTGAGGTTTACGCTGTCCGGTCGCACGAATCACCCATTCAATACACTCCGTTGCACGTCCGCGCTTTCGGCCACATCGAAAACAAGACTGATTCCATATAATGTGTCCTTTCTCGTCGTCGGAGGCCCTAAAAAATTGTGCAGAGCCAGCTATCTGAAAGCCTAGCCAGCCGTTTAAAGAAATTTGCTGCCTTCGTGCTAACGCATTTGCATGCAACGCGGGCGTAGCAGAGGGAGAGAGCATAGGCGTGCGCAGGGTTCCCCATAAGGGGGGGGGGGCGAAGGTTCATCGCAGCGCCCCCGCACCCTACTAAGTCAATGTATGGGGCAGATTTTGCGCCCCCCTCTTAGGTGATTAGGGGGGGCGGCCGCCCCCCCTGCCCCCCCTGTGCGCACGCCTATGTGAGAAAAGACGGTTCGTCGCATGCCAGTTGAAAATGAAGTGGCCGCAAGTGGCTACTCCTGGCGCTGGCAGCGCATTGGTGATAGAGTTACTGTATATGCTACCTTTAGGTAGCAGAGTTGCGCCACTGTTTTCCGGACGCAGCTCGCTCTGCCTTCAGTGATTCCAGCAACGCTATTCGCTGAGCGCCGTCACGTGGTCATAGGTGGCTCCTTTGCACTGCGACGAAGCCAACACTTCGCAGGCGACGCCGACACACCGTAGATTCCGGCCGCTCAAGCGCGGTTGACAACGATTCTCACCGCGCTTCTACGGTGCCGCTGGTCGAGAGACGTGTGAGAGTAAGTGCATTCTTTGGTGAATTGTATAAACAGGCCATGTGATAGACGCATCGACAGTTTTTTCGCTATGACGGGGTGTTGTATTTACGTGAATATAACGCAGCTTTCAAACCTTGAGCGAAAGGAATGTTGCACGCGACAGCGCTGTTTAACTGCCCTGTCGCTGCCTCTGGCCGTGATTGTAAGCATGCGCGCATAACACGGGTGTCACACGGCCACTTTCTATTGCTATCAAGCCCTATTCAGTTGAAAACTACGTTAACGGTGGAAGGAAGGCAGCTGTAATCTAAAGGAGCCAAACGCGTCAGAGAAATTCCGTCCCTTACTTTCTCTATCGCGATCGAAAGTGCAAAACTAAAATTCACATCTGCAAATGGGAAAAACAGCGGAAAAGGAGACGAGGCAAATGTGTGACCAACTAGCTCAACGAACCACACCTCGGCTATTTCATATAGGCGGTGTATGTGTTCGTCACAAGATGAATTTTATTTAATGCTTTACTAGGAACGCAAACGTAAAATCAAGGCTTGTAAGCGTTGAGCTTGTTAATTGAGTTTTTCTCTCAGCATATTAAAAATATAGAAAGAAAGCAAAAAACAAACCAACACTGTTACTCTGTCGCGCGAGCGCGGCTCCAACGCGGGTGGTGAGTGGATTTCCCGCAACCCTTCGGAGCCCAAGATGACGTACCTTGGCGCAACTCTGCTACGTAAAGGTAGTATATAGAGTAACTCTATTTGGTGATAGTGATCTACTGCGCCACCTGTAGGTGCGGCACGTTTCTCAAGGGATAGCAACGGGTGGGCAAGATAAGTAACCATGAGCAATTAGTGATATGACGGTTAGGAGGAGCGAAATCAAGGGAGAGGCTAATGTGGGAGGAGGTAGTTTGAGAAAGCTAAAGGAAAAGAGGTGTAGAAAGAGATCAAAACGAAAGAAACATGAAAGAAAGAAGAATGATCAAGAAACAACTCAATCTACATTCGCGGGATGGTGGCGCTTGCACAATTGCCAGCTCCACTGTTTACTCAAATTTTACAGACGTGGAACTGGCTTTAATTTTTTTTTTTCGTATAGGAAAATGAAATGTGATGTTTACAAGGTATTTAATAAAGAATCCGCAGCGAAATACTCACATGCTTAGAACAGTCAACACCTGAGCCACCAGCGCTACAGAGTGAACTGCAAGCGTAAAAACAGGTGTTTCTACTAGTGCCGGCAAAAACGACGCTGTGTGCATTTCTGCGCAGTCTCGTTTTTTACGTGACATTCCGCAAACCCAGCTTTGGCAAAATGTTCTTGTGTATTTTAACCATTGATCTCCCAACGGATTAAAACTGCTTAGCAAAAATGCTCCACTTCACTCATTCACAATTTTTATTAGAACTAGGGGTGTGAAGGATAGTATCAATAATGCCAATTCGGGTTTGACGTGCCAAAACAATGACTTCATTGTGAGGCATGCCACAGAGGACTACGCAAATGTTGGCCATCAGGTGTTCATCAACGGGGACTGACAATGCTCAGAACAAGAAATGGGGATACCATGTTATATCATAGCATGATTAGCTTCACGTTACTGGATAGGTTTTAACAACATTATTTTTAGCAAGACGACTTCAGATGCGTGGGAAGAGCACACAGACGTTTTTTATGAAGAACAAACTGTGTGTTATTATGAATGTTTATCAAGGTTCGCTCTTATATTACTCCTATATTTAAATAACTCTTGTATTTAAAACTAGAAAAATGTGGCCAGCTTCCCTTAGTGGGGCAAGGCTGGACTAACAGTGGAGTTTCTTGCCGAACTAGATTATCAGGGAGGTCTTAATCAGAAATGTGTGAATAAGCAAGGTTTTAATTAGCACTGTCCTAATTATGAATATCCTAGGTAGCAGGGTACTAATTATCGTGGTCTCAATGAGGAAAATCTTAATTAGCGAGTTCTAATTTATCATGGCCTTACTAAGCAAGATCTTAATTATCATGATCATAATTAGCCTGGCATTATTAGCGAAGCCCTCTGTATTTTCTCCTCTCTGTTTATCTCTCTGCCTATTTTTTTTTCCAATTTCTCTCTTGCTGTTTCCCTCATTTCTCTCCCATTTTTCTATTCTGTACTACTCTTTTCTTTTCGCCAGGACGCAGACGCATTGATGAAACGCAAGCATTACACATCCATCGCGTCAGTCTCAATGGATGTGCTGGCCACAAGCCTTATTATCCGCCAAATTTCTAGGCGATACAGAAAAAAAAATGCACTATAGCTATGCTCAGTTCTCGAATGCACACCCCAAGAGCAAACTGTCTTTATATGTAGGAAATCTTAAGATGAGAGAAGAGGACGAAGAGAGGGCGCGCCTGCGAGTTATTGCGCTCGACACGCTAGGCGCAGCTTTGTTGTCTGGTAGCGCGAAATGACGGAACGAAAGGCTTAAACGGGTCCGCTGTTAAAAATCACAGTTTCGCAGCAAGGGCGAAGCAATACATGCGATAGCCACATATTGTAATGCCTTATGAAGCAAGGCTACCAGCAAACTCCAGACCGCGAAAGGATGCGAAACAATTTTCGTGATGTTTGTCGTCTGAACGCGAAGTCAGCGGCTCAGCACAGCACGTACAAGGTTATACGAGCCTTCTAAAGATGTCTGCCGAGATTATGCGCCCGCATGATCAAAGTTCGCAGCTGCGGCCTGCTCCGGTGACGCCTCCCCCCCCCCCCCCCCTACCCTCCGCGAGGAAATATGGGCGGCGCGTTTTACTATCTGCTTAAGGCGCGTTCGTTCCCAGCACTCGCGCGCTTTCATTCGTGTGTAGAACATACGAAGCTACGGCAGATGTTAGCTATTTGTTCTTTATGCGAGCGTGATGTGCATTATAGCGTGTGGCAGTGACAAGACATAATGTGGAACAGGCTACCTTGTGGCGAGGATTAGTGTGGGGCCACGGCAAGAAAACTTGTAATGTTTATTTTAAAGAAGAACATCACGAACCACGAAAAATGAAGCGTGTTATAAAAATTAGCTATTATTTCAATTTTTATCTATACGCATTCTTCAATTACCATCGAAACATTAAGATGCGACGTCTTGGCCAATCCCCCAGTGCGGGTTTGTGCCACAATGTGGAGGAAAGAAAGAACAACCGTGAGTGCGGAAGAGCGAGCTAACAATAATAATTGTTCGGGTTTGACGTTCCAACACCGCGAAATAATTATGATGAACGCTGTAGTAGAGGGCTCCGGAATTTTCGACTACCCACAATTCTTTAAAATGCATATTTCTTTAAGTGCAAAGTACACGGGCCTGAAGCATTTTTTTCCTCCACCGAAAATGCAGCCGCCGCCTCCGGTATTCGATCCCCCGAGCTTCGGGTCAGCAGTCGAGCATTATAACCACTAGACCACCATTGCGGGTGTGAGAGCGAGCTGTGGTCTCGAACGGCAGCTGGCTGACCGATGGATTGAGCCTAGGCTACTACCGATCGTATGCGCTGCTACCGTTCCGATTAAGGACGAGGTCCTGCTTGTCGCCAACCTCTTCTGTGCACTAGCGTCTTGCCGTCACAACGGCCAGGTGTGGTGTCTCGAGCTGCGATCGAGGATAACTGCCTGTCTCCCGAGTGAGCTGATGTACTGGCAGCCAAGGTGTTCCTAGGTGAGTGACTAGCCGCTGGCCAGTTGCCGTAGTGGCCTGGTGCTTTTTCGGCCTGCTTAAATTTAATGATTTATGTCCGACCATGAACGGAGTCGCGGTAGTGCGTAGCCGTCACAGGTAACCTCACCAATTGTCCGGAAGTGCCCGATAACGCAATGACAACCTTCACGACCCCTAAGGAGACGACATACACCGGCGAATTTCGGGATGAATGTGTCCTAGACACGCCGCTATATAAAGAGACAAGCGTCTTCAGAACAATTTTCCTTGTCCGCACGCATGTAAACTGTTTGTAACCTGTTAACATCTCTGTGTATTGTCTCTATTGCCGGTAAAAAAACTTACATTGCTGTGCCGCTCACTAGAAGCATCCTTGGCACATGTCTTTTTCCCATCACAGCCGAACATGACGGTGACGCCGACAGCAAAAACCCGTCCGGTGTGTTCATATAGTAGCTATCGCAATAACGATACCCATAACGTAGCCTGATTTGCGGCAGCATATAAACAAAACAAATTTGCTACAAGAAGCGTAAGATGTAAAGCGTGTTTTATTTTAACATTTAATGAATACAACCAATTTGACCCGAGTGCAGTCGTATAACCGTAGACTAAAAATAATTTCAAGCTGCAGAAAATGAATACTACTGCTCCAAGAAATACGCTCGGCAACATTGGACATGCATTTTAATGTATTTTGAGAAGCGGGGCAAAACGCGACCTTTTGACTTTGCCGCCTTCTATAGCTAATACGAAAAGCACCTTTTCTTTGTTTCTCTATTTCAGCGATAGGTGCCGGTAGCTTTCGGCATTTTATGTGTAAAAGTTGAGGAT
This sequence comes from Rhipicephalus sanguineus, assembly GCF_013339695.2. Lineage (NCBI taxonomy): Eukaryota > Metazoa > Arthropoda > Arachnida > Ixodida > Ixodidae > Rhipicephalus > Rhipicephalus sanguineus. The sequence goes on from NC_051184.2 coordinate 57,001,089, forward strand.
TGCTCACAGCGTTCGCGCGGGAAAAATTACGCCGCTAATGTCAGTATGTTCATGACACGCCAAAAAGGGGCGAAAGTCTGCTCGGTGAAATTTCCGGATGCGTGCATGACGCTACTCCGGCATCAGTACAACAATGTAAGTTTTTATGTTGTTACTTTATGCTACTAGCTACATGCCAACAAAAGTTTAGTTCATTTGGTGCAGTGGGCCAAAGGGGAAATTTTTTTGAATTCCGGTATTTGACAGGGGCAAGACGCGACAAAAAGACATTGAAATGCCTTAGAGAGCGTCCTATTAAGTGGACCGTTTATTTACGCTCATTATATATGATATTTATTGTTAAGGATGGTGCGGACGTAGAAGAGAATATTATCTGGAGTTTCTTGGGGGAAAACGACATGAAAGAAAGCACTGAATGCTTTTCACGAGTTTCGGAGCAGCACAGCGCCGGGTTCTGTGTGGATTCAATGCGTGGAGTGGAAAGAGTGGGCGCATGAAGACTGCGTGGCTGCCCACGGAGTGAATTTGAAGTGCTTCTACTGCAAGAACTGAAAGGACAAAATTTTTTCACGCTGTATCCATTTGCCTCACGCAGCGCCTTGTTTTGCCCCGCAGGTTGAGGCAAAATGAGACGTGGTGGATTTTTTGTTTCTTTTTTAAATAATATTTTGAACCATCGCAGCATGGCCATATTTATGTAGCACATACCTTGTACCCAACAGAAATTACCTTTGTCGACATCTTATAGTAACGAGTGAAATAAAAAAAAGATATTACCTTGTTTAAAATTTTTGTCGCGTTTTGCCCCGCCTTACCCTGAATTGTATTCTAATTTGAACTGTATTTTTATGATTTAAAATTTGAATTTGCATCATGTAGCGGTAATGGATTATCTGAAAATCTGCATAGACTCGGGAAGTGCACATTCTCGCAACGAGCGGGAACCAAGAATTTAGATCATGAGGGCGCGGTCAAGAGAGCTAGCGCGCGCAATCTCGACAGACATCAGTAGAGGGCTCGTATACGCGCTGTGCTGTTTTCGCTTACTTCACATTGATACGACAGACAGCACGAAATCCGCTTCACTCTCTACAGCGTCTGTAATCGTTTAGACCAGCGTTTCGTAGAGCTACGATATATTGGATCCAAAAGACTTAGTTGCTAGCCTTACTTCGCCTAACATTGGGATTCGCTGCAATAGCATTCATTGTTTTGGCGCTGCATGGAAATCGTGTTTTTTTTTCAATCAAATTTACTTACTGGTATTTTTTAGTACCAGCCCTGGGAGTAGTCAAAAATGCTTGGCAGATCGAGGAATACACTAACATCTTACCGTCAGTATTCACTAGAGCTAAAATTAGGTGGTGGAAATCACGTGCGGCCTTCCATTATGGCATCTCTCATAGCCTTAGCAGATTTGGGACGTTAAACCCAACAAACCATCAAACAAACAAACAAGCAAACAAAGCACACGGTATGCACTACTTCGAGAAAATTCAGCCTAGCTATCAGAAATGTATGTTATCTACTTAGCTCTAGGAATAGCCAGAACCTCAAAGAAATATCCATAATTCACTTACACAACATAACAGAGCATCAAAATCAGGCAAATTACTGTATGTCTATTCATGGCAGTTGTCTGGAGGAAACTCAAAGAACGATTCTGCATGTTACCATGCGATAGTTTCTCTTATTTATAGTAGCACTTACATTACGTCGCAAAAAAAAAAAATAGAAGGCGTACGTCTCATAGTAATGCTGCCAGATGAGAGGTCGATTTCACTGACGCACGATTCAATTGACGCCGTTGAAATGCCGGTCCGCGTTGTCAAAACAATCGGCACGATGACGTCCTTTTCTTACTCCATATAACAGTACCCAGAAAAAGCGGAAGCAGCAGACTGCAGTGCCAAAAGGTTTCGACATGTGGGGCACAAAGTTCAGACAAGAGCCGATGTGTTATTTTGGTCACATCCACAATTTATTTTAAACAAGAAACAGAGTAGATTTGCGCAGACAAATATATTTACATTAAGACTAAACTCGCAGTCCCCGAAGGAAGCTTTTTTCATCTGCGCTGACATGGCAGTCGTGCTACTGACCGAAGATCCATCTCTCTACCATAATTAGTTACTGCAAAGGGAGAAAAAAATTGCTCTCATGTTTTCAGTTAGAGCTCCGTCATCATATGTTTCTAAAGCGTGTCAGTTGTGTAGGCAACTTCTATGAAGCACCTTTGCAAATCATGATCAAACTCACTTTTTATTGAATTGCCTAACACCTCTCCTGCTGCAAAAAATGTTTCCATACTTCGCGCATAAGCGTAGTAAGTTCCTATGGCACCAGCTTGAGGTGTTCCCTCTCCTTGCCAGTGTATATTGTGGTACAAGGGTGGTATAAAGGAAAATGGGGTGCATGACAAGGTGTAACGACCCCGTCCACTAGTTAATCTTTTTTTTATTATTGACATAGAAAACAAATGAAGGAGTTGTTGTCACCATTGCTTGGTGACGGCTACCCCTTTCCACATGGTTGTTAAGATAACAGAATAAATAAAGAAGTATATCTATATATATATACATATCTACAGTCGTACAAGTTCAAGAACTCAGTAGCTATCGCAAATATTAGTGTCTTCAAAATAACGCTGGAGCACTTTCATTGCTTTACGGTTTATCCTAGTCGGCCACGGGCCTAGTATTTTCGCTAAGGAAAACGTTCGCTCAGAGTCCAGCGTGTGAAGTTCTTGTTCGAGTCGCTGTCTATGCGTGTCGTACTTCGGACAGTCGAGCAACAGATGATGCACATCCTCGTCGTCGTGGCCGCATGAACATGTTGACGATGATGCACGATGAATCCGAAATAAGAAGTGCTTTGTGTAAGCGGTTCCGAGTCTTAGGCGATGAATGAGTGTGTCGATACGTCTTGAGAGCTGGGGGTCTAATTGGCACTCAAGGTTAGGGTCAACAGCGTACAGAATCGATTCCTTTGTGCTGTCTGGGAACCAGGTGGATAAACATAATTCACGTTTCGTTCTTCGTAAAATTCGGTTTATATCACATTGGGATGCAGGAATGAGGTGGGTTTGTGTGTAATTATGAGCGGCTTTTGCCAACTCATCTGCCATTTCATTTCCCTTGATTCCCCAGTGACTGGGAACCCACTGAAATGCCACGTGATGACCTGACTCCGTAGCTTCTGAAAGCTCTTTCAAGATCGCGTATACTGTACGTATATCTATTTTTCCTGAAGTGGCATTTTCCACACACGCAAGAGCCGCCAGGGAATCCGTGATTACGACCCACCTTCTGGGCCTCGTTGACAGTTTAATAAAGCTGACCGCTAGCAAAATAGCTACAAGCTCCGATGTTGTTGAAGAGGAAAGATGACTCAGTCGACATGCACGTTCCTCATGTAACTCCGGAACGATGAATGCTGATGTCGCAGTCTGTTTGTTGACGGAGCCATCAGTGTACACGTGAGTGTAGCCTTGGTATCTGTCAAACAATTGATGTGAGGCCAACTGCAGAGCGGCAATGGCTGGTACGTCATGTTTACTACGCAGTCCTTCTATTGACGTTTCAATAGTTGGTAGCTCTAGCAACCAGGGCGGATAGGTCAAGTCCGGCGGCCAATGTGTCGACGCAGGAAGCCGTGAAATGTACTGTTGGTACACACGGTGTATTTGCGTGCCGGGACGGTTCTCAATTTGTGTTATGAGTGGATGTGAAGGGTGTTGCGTGACTAGGCGAAAGAGGTGCCGACAGGTCTCCACATTTCGAATCACTATAAAGTTGGGTTCCCGTGCCTGTGCTAATGTCAAAGAACTTGATGTTGCCTGTGGAACCCCCAGACATACGCGCAGGCTTCGTGCTTGTAGCAGTTGAAGTCGCTGTAGAGACGTCGGGGATATGTTGTGGAGAACTGGTGCGGAGTAGGCAATCTTCTGTCGGATAAGAGCGCAACGGACGTGTAGTAGTGACACCGATGTTCCTCCCCATTTTGTCCCTGCAATGCGACGAAGAACATTTATGGTGCCATTCACTTGGTTTTCGATATCGGCTATATGTTGACTCCACCTGAGTTGGCTGTCTAAAGTAACACCAAGGAATCGACGCTTTCGTGCGATTTCGATTCTTTGGCCGTCCGCAAAAAGTTTCAAGTTCTTCACTTTCTTTCTCGTGAACGGTAGAACTACTGATTTGGCGTGAGAAATCTGCATGCCTCGCTCCTTGAGGTAATCGCTTGTTAGATTTAGTGCTTGTTGAAGTCGATGCTGGATGATTTCCATAGATTTGTGAGACGTCCATATGCAAATGTCCTCTGCGTACATGGATATGTTCAAGGCTTCTGGCAGCACTTTTGGAAGACCTGCCATTGCAGCGTTGAAAAGAAGCGGACTGAGAACGCTTCCTTGGGGTACACCTCTGTTCACGTTGAACAGATCGCTTTCGCCATCATTGGTAGAAATGTATATCTGCCTGTCATGCAGGAAGTTGGCGATCCATTTAAGAATACGGCCATGTACCCCAAGTGAAGTAAGCCCGTACAGCACAGATAGGTGGCTGACAGAGTCAAATGCTTTTCTTATATCTATGAACACCGCAACAGCGATGTTCCCACAGTTCATTTCGTGTTCCACAAATGTGACTAGGTCAAAGACGCAGTCCATAGTGCATCGTCGTCGTCTGAAGCCAGCCATCTGTTCTGGAAAAGTGTTGTTAGCTTCAATCCACCACTGCAACCTTATGTCAATCATTTTTTCCATGACTTTAGATAAGTCACTAGTTACACCGAATCAATATACGGCCAGCTTCCGGTCCATTGACAAAATAATCGTTGGCGGGGATTTAACCTCAAATCCATTATATGGTTATGAGAGACACCGTGGTGAACGGATCCGGATATTTCAACCACCTAGGGTTATTCAACATACGCTTAATCTAAGTGGACGGGACTGAGGCCTTTTCACCGCCACCGCGAATGCGGCTGCCGTTGCCGGCATTCTATCCCGCGAGGTTCATGTCAGCAGTCGAAGGCCATAACCTTAAGACCACATTGGCGGGTAACTTACGAAAATAACACTGCATTTTAAAGTAATCTTTTCAGTTTAAGTAAACTAAATGCGGAGACATTTGGCAAGTTTATTTATTGCAGCATAATAAACGTTGCAGCATAATAAACGCATAAAGGCACATTGAGCGCTTCTATCTATCTATCTATCTATCTATCTATCTATCTATCTATCTATCTATCTATCTATCTATCTATCTATCTATCTATCTATCTATCTATCTATCTATCTATCTATCTATCTATCTATCTATCTGTTGAATACAGGTGTCTTCGCCGGCAGAATGGAAACGAACAAAGGTTTAATGACTCTGATAACAAAACAAGTCCATGCTAGGCAAGCGTTCGTTTTTGCGCACCCTGCGCGAGCTCTCCTGTCGTGCCCACATTTTTAAATGCGAATGCATTTCTTAGTAGGGGGTTGTCCTGCGTCCCTGGCCGGTGTGCGCACAGATCTCTCCGCGCGCGCTCCTCCTCGCCCCTAGCAACAGATGCGCCCCGCCTAGCAACCGGAGCAGGTGGTGAGCGGCGGAGAGTAAGGGAGAGGAGGAGTGTACCCGGTAAGGGCGCTCGCATCGCGGAGCTCGCTCGGCGGAGAGAGTGCTCGGGCGCTCCTCCTCTCCGCGCTCGGATATATATATCATGCAGGGAGCGCGCGCTTTGGTGTCTTGATAGCGATGGAAGTCGAATCTCTCGCGGCAACGATACCACTAGGGCGAAGCGTAACACAATGCAACTCGAGCATTACGCCTTTACGTGCACACTCTCGTCTCTCTTCATTAATTAATCGCACACTCATCGGGCGCACCCAAATGCATTCGCATTTCCTCACGATCCACTTCGGGGAGGTGCGGGGATTTTTTCTCTTCTTTCTTCCAATGCACATTCAACAATATTCAGTACTATCTATCTATCTATCTATCTATCTATCTATCTATCTATCTATCTATCTATCTATCTATCTATCTATCTATCTATCTATCTATCTATCTATCTATCTATCTAAATATCTATCTATCTATCTATCTATCTATCTATCTATCTATCTATCTATCTATCTATCTATCTATCTATCTATCTATCTATCTATCCACCTACATCTGGACGCTCTCCAGGTTGTCTCCATAACTTCTAATATACCAAAAGTGGCATAGCAGTGGAACTGGCTATGACGAACACGATTCACTGGTCATGACATGAATAACACAAAATACCTGTCGCGTACGTCGCGAACGATCTGTAAACCAGAGTTACTGTTTTGCCGGTGTGTGGCACAGGTGATACGGAGTCTCAACCAACACAGTAAGCGCAAACGCACACATTGACACGCAAGGAAAATAATAATAATAATAATATTTGTTGGGGTTTTATGTCCTAAAACCACGATATGATTCTGAGAGACGCCGTAGCAAAGGGCTGCGGAAATTTTGACAATCGAGTATTCTTTAACGTGTACCGAGATCGCCAGTACCGGGCATCTAGCATTTTGCCTCCATCAAAACGCGACCGCTGCGGCCGGGATCAAATCCGCGACCTTCGGGTCAGCAGGCGAGCACCGTAACCGCTACATCACCGCGGCGGACGGAAGGAAAGTGAGGAAGCTGCAGACAGAACGCCCCTGGAAGACGCTGAACTACCATCCACTCGTCCACGTGGTCTACGTTGAGGACCACGTGGATTACGCATAAACCACGGTCAATGCTTCCTACAATAAATCTGCTGAGAGAACCAGGCCTCTCATCATTACCGGTGACTTCATCACTGATTTATCAAGACCCTACAACACTTGTCCATTTACTGCGTGAAAGACGGTTTGCATATGGACAAGGCATCAAAAGACCTCGCTGCCACGTCCAGGACAGGAGGCATCGTAGATCATTTCATCGTAAGAGGCATCCAGGATTTGCACCAGCTGCACTATACCTCGCACTTCACTTAGGCTCCTCATAGCCGCGATCACGAACTGATCCGATTAACAAGTCCAGTCCAGCTGCGGGTACTCACTGATCACGCTGATGATGACCTTGTTCAAGTACTGTCGAGAACCCCTTCTACACAACACATGGGTTCGTGAAACGTGCGTGCATTCTCCGTCACAGCGGACAAATATAAGCATAACAACTGTGACACTGACTGTAACGTACGTGCAGCGCGCAGGCGCGTGCCACTCGCTGTGAATACATCCAGGGAAACTTCTTTCCTGAATGAAGCTTAGTTGCGAGAAACTTCTGTCTGGTGTTGGTAACAGCCATGCTGCTGTTGCCATCGTTATGCAACTGTAAACACCTGGTTATATAATACATATGCGACTCAACATAGCAGTGTGCATATACCACTTCCAGATTTCTGTAGCATCATCCCGTTACCTTTCGCTCAATGTAAATTTTAGGCCGCAGTCACCATCCCACGCATGCTTCGCATAACATCGATTCCCACGGTACGTGGCATCTGCCGATATTATTTTATGTAGCGGCCGTAGGCGTTGTGTCGGCGTTCTCTGTGGTGCGGGCGTTCTCTGTGGTGCCTGTTTCTGCTGGACGGGCATGAAAGTTGCGACATTTGTATGGGCACAAGAGTGGCGGTATTATGAGCCAGTGCCGCCTTAAAGGGCCCCTAAACCACCCAGAGGTCGAAATTTAGTTGTGGCGTTGCAGTTGCGCACGAGACTACAGCGAACGCTGGCGGAGTTGCACGTGCTTACTCGTTTCGCTCTTTCCTTCGCTAGGCTGCGTTCGCCGGCTCGTCTATGCACATCTCCAAGTGCCCTTCGTCAGCGTCCGAGATGGAAACGCAAGAAGCGCGCGCATCTGTTAGCAGAAAACAGGCTCTTGCTCGCCCACTGACCGCGTCTCTTGCTCGCGACGTCACCTAATCATACAGGTGACGTCACGGCGGCTGTTGTCGACAGAGCAAAGGCACGGAGAGGAGCAGGCGAGCGTCTGTTGGTGGTTTTCGTTGTGGTTTAGTGGCCCTTTAACGTTTACTTGGACGCGGTAGAGTAAATAAGTATGATGAGAGTGCTCGAACGCGCCAGAACATTACTTTTGTTCCCAGGGCTGGCGTCTGCTTGATGCGCTAACCACGGGGCGCGAACGCATGCGATACAGAGCCACATTAGCCCCGCATCTCGCTGCAGTTCACGAAAAAAAAATGGAAAAGACGCATACATTCCATTTGTGTGTCTCATTATTTCTCTCAGGTTTTATTCATCTATACAATCCACAAATTACACAAACTACACATGTCGTGTCAAATAATTATTGCAGTGTCACGTGCTACTGTTGGCGACATCAGAGCACAGCCGTCTACGTAGAGGACCGACGTCACAGCACTATTATCTACGTAGGGCCATTCCATCGTGTACGTCATCCCCTCATTCGCTGTGCCCGCGGGCCCGAGAGAAGGGGCAAACAGTATTCAGTTTGAAATTTAACCCATTTCCGCGGTGCGTAGGGTTGCAAATTTTCCCAGACGTGATCGTGAATGCCCAGTGCATGCATTGCGCTCCTCAGCTCAAAACATGACAGGTTTGACCAAACCTCCTTGGGTTTGACAAACCAGGCCATATTGTTTTTGTGATATAACTGGACGCAAATCAGCATCTAATGATAAGAGCCCGCCACGAACTACCTTAGTGAGCAGTCATTCTCGCATAATGATATTATATACAGTGAATCTTTTCCCTAAATATCTCTCTCGAACAGTAACTAGTATTCATGCAGCGAATATTAAAAGCGTGATTGTAAAACAAACCACGTACAGAAATTGTATGTGTAATTTAGAGGGAAACCTGCTTTTGTCAACATGCTTAGCGAAGGAAGGCTGCTTTAAGCCTCACGTTCTAAACTTGCCAGGTGGCTAAATGAGGTCGCTTCATCGATAACCTTAATGACGCACAGAATACATTTTATGGTCGTCAACAGCCTTGTTTTCTACTTCGGGAGGGAGTGTTCGCATGTCGTTAATACAATTTCATTATACTGTTTCATAAAGCTTTTCTCCTTGCTTGAAATGTCTAATAAAGATTTAGTATCTAGAGTGGCGTGGCATTTCCTCAAAAACTGAATTATTTTTAACGAAGTGTAAGGCTTCATTCGGTGTTCCTTAAAAGAAGAGCGAGAAAAAAAAGATAGAAGGTTCATCCTGATAGACAAATACCATCGGACTATAACGGCATTCTTTAACTGTAATTATATATTCTCCAATAACGGCAATACATGGCACCTTACTCAAAACATTGAAAGTGGTGCTCCCCCATAAAATTGAAATTTCATAATACTAATTTCGTGTTTTAAGAAATGCTACCCTGCAAACCGTTTTATTTGTCTACTGATCCGCGTTCTATAGTATACCACATGAGTACTGCAAAACATCGCTCAAATCAGACGCACAGTTCCAAAATCTATGTGGAGCAACCACATCGCACCAGAGTACCAAAGGATTACTTTTTGGATTACAATAGATTACAATGTATTATAATGGATTACAATGGATTACTATTTTGAAGATATCAGAGAAGAATAAAGTGGGTTTCTGATTACATCCAGACTTTTTATAAGCAGTGTCACCAAGTACCATAACTAGCTTTTTCAATTGCAATGTTTTAAGTCAAACCAGTGAAGCGAAAATTAAAACCATGGAGAATATCCTTCATCTAACCTAACATTTATCAATCACATTTCTCCACTTGGAAGGCTCAAAGGACCTATTACCGAACGTTTCAAGAAATGCCTCCGCTAATGCTGAAAATTTAGGAAAATGATTATTCTTCTATGATAATATTGATTAAGATGATTATTTTTTCTATGTTACGGCAGATACTTTCAGAAAATGGAGACATCGCCTGCGTCAGTAAATAAATAAATAAATTACCTTTTTAGCTGGTGGAGACAGGCTGTGCTCGAAATTTGTGTTCTCTTGTTGTTTTTTTCAAAAATCACCGAAAGTGTGCGAGTGTGCATTAAAACATGCTAGTAGACGTTAACACAGAGTGATGAGAATGTTAATGTGTTGGTGCTTGGCACGTGCCTTGGCATCACTATCCTTTGTTAGGAATCAAGGTGTCGTTTACTCACAGGTGCTTGCACCCTCCAAACACTACCTGAACGGATCACACTGCTAAGCAGTGTCATGCTAGGGAGGCATGACACTGCTAAAATATGTCCTTCGTGAATTTCCGTAGTGGCTACTGGTTTATAGTATTGGCTTTCATAGACTTATGGAAGATATAATACAAATATTTCAGCAAGTTTCAACCATCACCTCTTTTGCTGCACCTTACGACATGTGATAAACAAGCAGTGTATTCATAAACTATGTTGCAAAAGGTTTTATTCCAGCTGGTGGCAATCTGAAATTATGATGCCTCATTGAGAATATTATTGCTTTGAAAGAATGGGCAAAAGAAAACGGAGGTACTTCTGTACTTGGAGGTCCAAGCTGACTTCACTAGGCCTGATGTACACACCTGCTTTCATTTACGTTTGGCCGTCCTCTCAAAGCAAAAATAATATCGGTTAGGCACCTAAAATCAGCTGCGTTTCAATGACCTTTCACTCTTGAAAGTGAACACCCTTTCAACAACACCTAAACTTGACATTCATCATTTTTAAATGCGAAGCATTTCTTAGCAAACCTTTGGCACTTTCAGCGTTTCTTTCTACGTATGTATCTATCTAGCCGCCTACGTCTGAGTGCTCTCATTATCACCTCCTTAACTTGGTGTAGACCAAAATAAGCGTAAGATAAGACGATTTGACGAATATGACTGTTGGTTCATGACATGACTAAGGTCAAAATCCTGTAGCGTACGTCTTTCCTCCAGCGTTAAGAGAAACCGACGTCGGCAGCATTGACCCGACGAATGGAAAGAATAAAAATTAGTATCCTAGCAGGAATCGAACCCAAACGTTCTACGTGGCAATCAGGTCTTCTACCACAGGCCTACGCTTCGTCTATAAACTGGTTTGGAAAAGCAGCCTATGCGGGCGTAATATCGGTTCAATGTCAATTGTGGTTGTGGTCATGGCTGTCTAATTTTAAAAGAAAGCAATAAGCACTGCATATGTACTCCTGCGGTACACGCATCGTACCTGATTAACGTCTGCGGTTCCAGCGTTGGCTCCGCTTCTATAGCAGTTTAATAAACATCACATTTTTATATCTATGATTGAGGAAGCTATGTTGAAGAATTGTTTGATCCTGGAGGAATACATTAACGAATGTGACGTATTATATTTTCATGATTGCACCGTAAAGTGCAGTTAGTTGCGATAATACTGACGTAGCACTCTAACGTGAGGTGTGACGCTACGTCGCAAGATAAGTTCCCCTTTAAACGCCAGCGTTGCCGACGTCCCCGGTAATTTCACGATGTGCACACAGCTACTACACTTATAAAAACACGTCGATCCACTTCGTAACGCTTGTCTAAAAGCCATAAAATACAGCATAAAAGTACTCGCTGAATGCTTCACATTTAACCGATCCCGACAACGCGAGGGATCTGCCAAATTTTTTAATGAAAAATCAATATTGAGCAGCTCGATGGCCTTTTGATGAAAGGTCTCGGGGCAATTTTGAAATACTCGTCAACACCTTGCTCAACGATATTTCAATTGATCCGCAATAGATACTCAATTGTGAATTCATTTACCCTCAACGATAAATCTGTATTGATTTGCTTGATGGCTTTTAAGTCGTGGGCCAATTTTCAATACTGTTCAACAACTTCCTTAACGGTATTTCATTTGATCCACAATGTATTTTCAATGGCATCTGCTGAAATTACTCAATAACATCTCTTTGTTTTTTCAATAAGAATTTTTGTAGCGTAGCCACTTCAGCTGAACTTCCACGTGAAGTGCGACAACTTTTATAAGTACATTCTCCTCCAAGAGGAAGTGTTGGGAGCAGCACTTAGGCAGCTCAAGTACCACATCAAGAGCCCTCAACAATAAAGAAAGAATGAAGTTGCCTGGAAGATACCGCAATAAAGAAAACTTATTTTGCTGGCTGCCTATGTTATTGTAAGCACCCCCTCCCCTCCATCCCCCGTCCCGATTTTCTTCGTTAAAGAGTTGGTAACCCTAGCAAGCACAAATGTGCTAGCGAAGAGCGAATGCTAATTCACAAAATATACTTTGTGTGTTGAAAAGGAAACTTTAGCCTGTCAAGTTGGTTCATATTTGAAAAGAATCTCAAAATAGTGTACGGAGTTCAGTAACAAAAATAGAAGCCCTGCAATGGGTCCTGCTATTGAGGTCTTCAAAAAGAGCTGTTATGTGTTCAGTGTCGTTCTTTTTCCCGCTTCGATGGTGCGCTTTCCAGCATTTTACGAAATACATTGTCCTTGAAGCAACGAACACGGAAAGCCCACAGAGTATTTGTAATGATTTTAGTTTCCTTTATGAGTAACTCTGTTTGTTAGAAGTCTGACCATTTACAAGCCAAAATTTACAACTTTCTGAAGCATTTTTATGGTATCATCGCTCACAGGAGACTCAGAAGCAAGGAACGCGCGCTTATACGCAAAACATGTGTTCGCACAAAGGCAAACACTAGATCAGTGTTCAATGAAGATATAGACGAAAACGACACGCGCACCACATATTTTCTCGCGATGTTTCAAACCACCTATCCCTGCCAAACCCTCATTCATTTTTCCGTCGTAGCTGGAGGGTCAGGTTTTACTAAAAAGGACCGGTCGAGAAGAGATAACCACGAATAATATGTACATACGAACGAAAGAAAACGTAGAGTTTTAAAAGTTTATAAGGGTAGCAGGAAATAACGTATGTGCGGTGCACATGCAGTTCGGAATATTGAAGCGCGAACTTACAAAAATTGAGTGTTTTACTGGTTAATGCAAGTTTCGTCTTTCGCACGGCGTTCGTGCCATGCCACGGCAGCAATATGCACCAACCGTGTGTGGACTCCTTGGACTGACATTTATTGAAGCATATGAGGCATTCACCGAAATAGCTGAAATAAATTGGGCTTTAGAGGGGTTAGTTCCACATTGACTACTTTACATCTCCGGTACTATAAAATGGGCAGTCAATGATTCCTCAATGGTATTTCGACGTAAGTACATCAATGAAATTTTTATTGCACACTACTCAAAAGAAATGTTGTTGACGATGTACCGAAGCAAGTCAATGAACATCGCGGAATCATTTATAAGCAATAAAATCAATAATTCGATCATACTCCGGCAATGGAAAATAAATACTCATTTTCCTAAGTGCACGTGGATTTCGGCGCGCGGGTGTCCTTGAGGCTCTGCTTTCATGTGCGCTGGTTTGCCCCCACATCATGTCTGCTTCACAATGAAAACACGCGAAGAGCGCAGTGAAGCGCGTGATAGATAGCGGCACCACTTCGTGAATGACACGTGCTCGCCCATTTTGGATTTGTGTTGCGCTCGGTATTCCGAAGATCCTGGCGCAGCGCGATTGGCATGGAACAATTTTAGTTTGCAAAATACCAAACTATTGCACGCCAGAATCTTCATGTGGAAGAAACGCCACGGGCCTTTCGCACATAAAGACACAAAAATTGTATCATTATGCGCACTCGGACTGTTTACATTGCGCGGGGCTCAAAACGGTAGACGCTGGACGGTGGCGTGATATTGTAATAGGCATACTGTGGTATGGTAAAAAATTCCTTTTCTACGTATAACTGCAGGTTCCGAGAGCGGTGAGCTTCAAGACGTTAGGCAAAATTGGCAACCATCACTAACGGTGCTCACAAGCACATGTTCTGTTTAGGCCACTTTTAACGACAATAATTTTAAAAGGGGGAGTGGGTTCGGCGGTAGTAGGGAAAATGTGTGTGTATTTGGTGCCAAACCCATAATATTTTGGCCCAGTCGCACGTCACTGCCCTTTACGCCAGTGAAACATCCAGTATGGCGCAGTCTGAGCAAGATTCACTTGATTGGGTACAATAAATGTGCATAAAGGTAACATAGTTTCAAAATGGCGCAAATGGTGGAATTGGACCGCCACTGTACAACATGCCTCGGTGCATTATAAAGTGGTCAAAAGAAGAATTGTAAAGCTATGTTCTCTGAATACCGCAAGAGAGTCTTGTTCACAGAAGATACAATCAAGTCTTCGTTTCCCCTCTTAGCGCTTCTTACAAGCTCGATACTCGTTACATATACAGTGCCGGCCACCCTTAAAGGGGCCCTGCAACACTTTTTGAGCAGAGTCAAAAAGTGCTGCCAATCGGTAGTCAAGGCTCCCGAGGACACGCGAACCAAATATAATAGCGAAGCGAGCGGCCTGGAATTTACAATAAATTCTCAAAGTCAGCTGAAAATCGCTTCCTCTTCTCTCGACAAATGACGTATTAGTCCGCAATAAATGACGCGATTGTCGGCAGTTCCACCATTGGCTGATGTTATAATCACGATAACACCCTCATTATTACCTTCGTTGTTAATTTTGAGTTCAATAAGTAGATAATATGTATGTTTATATTGTGTTATGCCGTTAGAACACCGAACAAACATTAATATTAGCACTTCCGGTCTCACCGACAGCTCGTCTGCTCGTAGTTGCGTGGTTGCGTTTTCTTCACCATGCGCAGTGCCGAAATCGTGAATATTTCTGTGCTTTGGCCATCGCCGGTTGCCGTTGAGAGCGGCAGCCGTTCGAGTGTTGCCTCGTCAGCTGGAAACTGCATCGTCGGCACGTTCTCACGACCGACCGATTCAGCGGTGCAGCATTTCTCCGATAACAATGTTGGCGCCGGCTAGCTTAGGATAGCTGTGTTCGCTGTATGGCGAGAGTCCCGTTCGCTGTCTGTTCAGTATGTCATCGAGCCGTACCTCGGCGTATCCTCCCCGTAGTCTCAGGTTCCCGAGAAACCGCGACACAGCAACCAATCAGACTCGCATTTTCACGGTAGCTGCAGACAGCCGGGGGATGGGTCCGCGCCGGCCCGATGCCCCACGATCCTTTCTTCTAGTCTTTAGTTCTTTGTTGTCAGCCCGCAATCGCTGTGCGCCCGCATTCGAAGAGCAAACAGTATCGAAGTACTGCCACTGGGAGAAGGGTGCACGCAGCTTTGCCGTGTTGAATACGATTCAAGCGCGAGCAGTGCGACGAGGCGGTGTATCGGAGTGTGGGTCGAAACCCATCTGAGCTGTCACACGGTCCAAACGCGCACGCAGGTTTGCGTCCATGGTTGGCAGAACGATGAAAGCACTACGGCAGTTCGAGGTGCACACCCAACATTACCAAACCGACTCGCAGTTTTCAAGCACGCGCGATACACGATGCGATGGCCTCCGCTCGACGACGAGCGCGCAAGCCTACCGGAAGTGGCGCCACAGACCACGTGGTTGCGCCGAGACGCCAGAGAGAAAAAAATGAAGAAAAAAAATGCCGCCGGCTCTTCGGCGCCTCCTCGCACCTCCGCCCTCCCTCTCTTCACGCCCCGCGCAGTTTTCAGCGCGCTCTCGGCGTTGAGTTGAGGGAGAAAGCTGCGGAACGCGATGTGATCTCTATAATTTGGTAACACCACTTAGACTTGACGGATTCGAAAAATTTTTCCGGCATATGACTCGTGAAGAGTCATACGTCAATACTGAGACTATTCCAATATAACTAAGAAAGGTGTTGCAGGGCCCCTTTAAGGCGCGTTCGGCCTTGGTCTCGCAGCCGGAAAAGAACTCGGTGAGCCCGATGCGAAACAATCTGCTCGACACCGATTTTTCCGCCAGCGATAGCGCATCCCCTTTCTCTTTCACGAGAAGCCGTACTTTGACTGCAGTAGCATGTAAACAATGTGATGTTAACGTTCAGCCGCAAATTCCAAATGGCTGCCGAGGAACCGGCGGTTATTCTCATCGGCGCAATCGCAAACGAGCCGTGCTGCCGGAGAAAACTCACAGGCTTTCAAAGGGCGCGTTCCTCAAGAGCCTGGTTTGGAATAATATTGTCGAGAATCCTAGCATTGGCAAAAAGTGCAGCAGCACCGAGTTGTCCGCTTATGGCGTTTTAGACACGCGCGAACACGGCTTTCCTGTCGCTTTGGCGTTTTCGCTTCTAGAGCGTGAATGTGTCGTTAGGGGGAACAGGGTTCAGCATGGCCGCGCTCCGCGGAGGGCCATTGCATCTGGTGCGGCCGCGCATCAAATCGAAGCGGCGCACGTGCACACGAGCGCGCCACTGCTGCCCTGCGAACGCCGCCTCTAGAAAGATGCCCACATAGTCGCTCAGAATCTTATTGCAGGCGCCCTGCCCTGGGTTGTGGTCGCTTGTCAAGAAATGGCCCCATGTTCTCCCATCTTGCCTTCAATCGGGCTTGGGATTGTGTGGCGTCGGTGGTGGAGTTGTGTGCATGGCGCACGTCAGGTGCAAGCGGCCATCGCAGGGATCACCAGCTACCGCCTACATTTGAAACCAGTAAAAAGGGAAAGGGAAGGGCAGGAAGTTTTTAATGAACGCAGCAGCCTTCTTTAATAATAATAACATAATAATAATAATAATAATAATAATGTTTATTTCTTATCAATACAGTTGATGAAGGATAGCTGCAGGTAAAAGCTGCTCTCCGAAAGAGGCAGCTTGACAAGGGCCCACAGCCACCTTTGAACACGACAGTAGTGGCAACAGTCAGCAGTACAAACTCAAATAACATGAGGAGTTCTTGAAAACCTCTGTTCTTATTTCCCCGTGCAATTGAGATGCCTTACCTGCAATATTAGCAGGACACGCCGAACAAAATTTTCATACACGCATCTTTTATCTGCTAAAATATCTTTCTTCTCTTTCTCTCTGCTTCTTTTATCCCATTTTATATCTGCTTCTTTTCATTTCTTTTTTCCTGTGCCTCTCTATTACTTGCTCTATGTCGATGTTTCTACCTCAGTTCTCTTTCTTCCCTTTCTTTCTCTCTCTCGGTAATTCTTTCCTCGCTTTCTTCATTCCTCTTTTTTTTTCTGTCTTTACTTTCTTGATGTTTTGTTCTGTCTTTTCAATATCGTCTTCGTTTGTGCTGCCTTTTGTACATTTCTCTCTCCATGTCTTTCTCTGCCTTTCGTTCTTTCTGTCTATCTCTTTCTCTCAATTTGTTTCATTCTCGTTATTACTCTCTTTCATTCTCATTTTGTCTTGCTGTGTTTTTTCGATCTATTTTTCATGTGTGTACTTCTCTCTACGTTTTTCACTGTCTCGCTAGTTTTTTACTTTATTTCCTTTATTTCCCTCCTTTCTTTTCTTCTTTCTTTCTAACGCTATCTTTCTCTCTCTTCTCTCGTTCTTTATCTCCTCTTTCTTTCACGTTCGTTTTCATTTAATACTCGGACCAGCTGTACACGGTAGTGGGTTTGGATAGATAGATAGATAGATAGATAGATAGATAGATAGATAGATAGATAGATAGATAGATAGATAGATAGATAGATAGATAGATAGATAGATAGATAGATAGATAGATAGATAGATAGATAGATAGATAGATAGATAGATAGATCAGGAAAGCTCAGTCTGGGGGATACATTTTTTATATTCTCTGAATGAGTGCTGCCACATTTAAAGATATATTATTTTGTGCTTAGTAGAGACAAAAATGAGACAAAAAATGGTAGCCAATTCCACGCCTGTGAAAGTTGACTAAACAGCGGAGCAGGCACGGATTCGCCACCGTCTGGCCAACGTAGATTGAGCGCTTTCTTCAACTCCTCCCTTCTTTGTTTCATTCTTTACCTATTTCGACATTGCCCTCTCCCCCTCTCTCCCTGTAGCCCCCGCATCAGTCCTCCTCACCCCCACTTCCGTTTACCATTCCATTGCTGAACTATACTATGAAAGGCTAATGCCATACTTTAACCTGTCTCCTGCACCTTTTCCTGCTCCTCGCCATCAGATAACTCCTCTTCACCCTCACTTTTCTTTCTAAAGTGGAAGATTCGGCCAGTTAGTGATTCATGATCGAAGTATACTGCGCAGTGTACAACACGGACAACGAGAAGACGGGGACAAGTGCAGACAAGGTTTATTTTATTTTTCACATGCTACATATATAAGAATGAAACAAAAAAATAAAGAGAAAGGTTAGCTGATAACAAACAAAGTAAACCGTAATTTGTACGCTCGATGCACGTCGCAGAAAGTAGACTCATTGGTCATGCGCGCAATTTGCCAGGAACTGAAGCTCTTTATCTAGGAGAGCAACCGACGGTTTGCAAACGCAGTTGTCAGATTGTAAGTTGATAGTCTGCGCTTGTCCCCGTCTTCTTGGTGGCTGTGCTGTCCACTGCGCAGTATATTTCGTTCGTCCCCTTTCCAGCCGCTTGCTATCCTAAAATGTGAATGGCACGGGTATGCTAGGAGCTGCTTACCACTTACACTTACGTCCACTGGGGACCGATTTAGCAGCGCGCACTGTAATAAGTGCCACCACTCAAAACAATAATTTTTTTAGCCGTTACGCGCCAAAAGCGCATGGTGTTTCATGCGCATGAAAATTCTGACGTGCCGTAGTTCAATATTTTGCAAAGAAAAACTGTTCATGTCAACTGCGCTGCGCCAGGATATTCGTCACACCGATCGTAACACAAAGCCTAAATGCGCGAGCACGCGTCAAAATGCTCATCGCGTATTTTTATTGCGAAAAAGACGCGATGTGGTGGCATACCAGCGCACATGAAAACTGAGCCATGCGGACACCCACGCGCCGTAAGACACAAGTAATACGTCACTGCACTCATGTGTCCCCTACAAAACGCAGTTTCAGCTGCAAATATAGCCACCACTTGCCAAAAAAAAAAGCAGACAGGGGCTCACAACCTGCTAAAATTGCCAACTGGTTCTCAGCCATGCACTTGCAACAAACTACGGAAGCGAATGCGCACAGCGTGGCCACCATATGTTCGAAAATCGCGCGATGAAGAGTCTGGGGCGCCGCTGCCGCGTGAGTTTCTCGCTGTTCAAAAACTACAAAAAAAAAACGAATGCGGCTTGCAGGGGTTTCATTAAGGCGAAATTGGAGGTCAAAAATATATCTCTGAGCTGCTAAACTCTCTAAATCACTGAGAAATACCAAACATTTAGTACCCCTGGATGTGGCAGATCAGAATGCGGAAAGGAGGGAGGCGGGTTTGCCGGGGCGCTCCCCCCTTTAGCTTTTTAATGGTGGCCAGAATGCTTGAAGTGTAAGGAGGAACGACGACGATGACGTTTTTGACCCATACCAGTGGCGTAAACCGTCTGTTGAGCTCTTCTTGTTAATAGCATTACAGGTCTGTGTCGCGATACAATCTGCACATAACATTTTTTTGCGCAAACAGCTTGCCTGATTGATGTCCTCTGAATGCTGATCAGTGTTGTGGTTTGCATTAAAGCAGCGTTTACTGGTTGATCATCAATTAGAATATGGACTGGCTAGGTGCAAATCCAATTTTCTACTACTCCAAGTGATTCCAAACTCCATTATGTTTGCTCCGAACCTATTCCTAAACGCACTTCCTTCTTCTCGAAATCAGTTACAAAACAGCTTTTTTCCTGTTCCAAAAATTGCTCCCAATCTTTTTGTCACGTCAAAAACAAACTTAGTATTGATAAACTTAATACGTCAATTGAAGTCTTTCAAAGCGAAATTCAAGCGTCTCGAGAACATCAAAAACATTTTTCTGCATCGCGTCCGTATATTTTTCCTAGAAAACAATGTATTGATCAACGCACAGAAAGACCTTTAACATGCTCTCTTCATGAAAACGGCCCCGTTCTGCTATGTCTGATCTGGCCAAACACAAATCACTAAGAATTAGTGCTGTGCACGATCCAATACATACGCACTTCTTTTCCAGTTCTACGCTTTCCAGTATTTCACTAAATACGTTGCCTTTTACATGAAACGAATATAACGTGGTAATGTTGCCTTAGAACTACCATTCTAGCACTTTTAACGCGATAGCGTTAGAGAGCTCGTGTCGCAGAAATTCTGGTGTCGGCGTCGGCAGCGTTGGTTGTGAGCGAAAAATCATCCGTGAGCGAAAAATCGAGAAAGTAGCAAATTAAATAAACGATAAAATCTTCGGTCCCAATGAGGATCGAACCCGGGCCGTTGGCGTGGCAAGCAGGTGTCTTACCACAATGCCACGATATTACTTGCAGCTGCTTCGGAAAAAAACACTACATAAATGTCATGTAGTGAAAAGAGTGTCAACGCATTTTGTTCGGCAGGTGTCACGACGAAAACGAGCCCATACGGCGATTTGTAGGCGCAATCGCGAGGCCATCAAACTACGTTGAAAAAGGCCGGGATAGTGCAGCCATCGCCGCTAAATACACACACGAACTTTCAAACAGCTCTAAAAAATGGACAACTATGTCCATCTAGCGGAAATCATATCAAGCCAACGCAGCAAACGCTAGATAATGTGTTGCCATCTGTGAGGCCTTGTGAGAAATATGTCTCGGCTTTTCATGGCATCCGAGAGGGCGGGCGCGCGGCGTATATCTTGGAGGCCATGCGACTCTTGCTTTAGATCGAAAGCCTGTACAATTCGCGCGCGTGCGTGCGTGTGTGTGTGTAACAATACACATTAATAAGTATGCACTTAGTGGTTGAAGTGCGCACTGGGGGCCGGATTTCGCTATCGCGTTCAACTCTTAAAGGCGAAGCTTAAGGGTCCGCCCATTTTTTTTTATCATCTTTATTAGGACTGCTGGGGCATGCGAGCCTTGACAGAACGCATCTTGCGAGTTAATGAAGTTTCCGGCTGCAAGTAGTACTTCGTTACATCTAGGTTCGACTGTAATCGGAAAAGTCCCCTTCTAGATGATGTGTAAGCAGGGTGAGAGGATGACAATCTAAACTGTATAATTACTCAAATACAAAAAATACGCGTACCATCGAGGAAGAGTTTAAGACAACAGAAAATGACATGTATTTTTTGAAACAGAAATGGTGCGCCTCTTTTTTGTATTTAATGAAGCGCGTACCAACTAACAGAACAACTAGTTTTACTCAACTGTACACATACATCCTAAAATGAAGATGCGGTAGGAGCTGCAGCAACAGGGGCGAGGCGTTGTGTTCTTGCTATCCGGAACGACAGCGCAGAATGGCGTGATTATTTTTCTAAACTTTCTGCACAGTTCTTGTGCATACGGCGATACGTTCTTGGCGATACGGCGGCGCCTGCGTGTGTAAAGACAAGTGCAACGGCTCGTCCCACAGATACTTCGGATACGTTCGTCGGAGACCAGTGGGCATTGTGCAGCTAGAAATGAACACAGTTCTCGCCTCTTCAATTGTGGTAGCTAGTTTTCCTTCACTACAAAGGACTGAAGCATTGATTACGCCCGGATGAAAGACCTTGTGTGCAAACGGTAGTCACAAGTCAGCAAATGGAGACGAGCAGAGTGAAACTCGGGGAATGCAGAACCCCACAGGTTGGTCATTACATCGAGCAATAAGCAACGTCGATAGTCGCGTGCCCCGTGATCAGGCATATTACAGAAGGAGTGCACTGGCAGATTGTCCGCTTCACACTGGAGTCCCATGTTGGCTGATTGCCTAGTGGAAGGGGGGTGTAGCAAGCTGTGGCGGTGAAAATGCTGTGGAGGGTTCCGTGCTAAAACCTGGCGGTGCACGAGGGGCATTGCAGCTTCAGATAGAACTGTTCCTGGAAAATCTGTCGGCAAGTAGTACTAATAATTGATGTTTATCACACGAAGCACACGAAGTGAATATGATAACATCAACCACCAGGGTTTGAAGAGCCTCTGCGAGCATTACGACCAGAAGCGAGTAGCGGTGGAACAACGCGCGGCGGCCATAACAGATGAGGATCTTGGAGAGCAGTGAGACCAGAAGCAACAAGACAAGCCGCGTGAAGTGCGACTAAGACGAAGGTAGAAACACAGGTAGCAACCATGTGATAGCAGCGTGCCTCGTGTTTCGCCGAAACAGATACTACGAGAAGGACTTTGTAAGGGACCAGTTCGGAACGGCATACAACGTGTGTGGAAGCATTTGCTTCCGTACGAGGGTTGCATCGGTTGCTGAACGCCGCAACACTGCGCAGCGTGTTCTTTACGTGGATTGCCACCTTTTCATGCCCCCCCCCCCCCACAATTTTTAATGTAATAGCCTCTGATACCCTATCAATCGCGAAAATTGACCGTTACCGCCCTCGAGATTAAGCAAGACCTGACAATACTTTGCGATATTTCCTGAGATTTTGCGAGACCGGCGTGGGTGCGAGCGTGAATGGTGCAAAATACAACTAAAAATGTGGTTCAGAACTCACCTAATAATCAAGCGAATGTGTGTGTATAGTTGGTGTACGAAAAAACACATGACCTCAATGTAACATGCGTCATAAATTACGTCATCATACCGTCAAATAATGCGAGTATTTGTGAAGACATCGGGAGGTCGTGAAGCCGCTAAAGCTTGAAGTCACACGGTGATGTACGTAATTGCAGGACATGTTTTGCTTGGTCAAAGGTCGGCCGATGAAGGAGGCTGTGCAAAAGCATGTTATGCGCAGAAAGCTTACAATGCATCCGATCCTGGAGCGATTGCAAAACCACCTTAGCTTCAGAAATCTTTCAGAGACGTAAGGATAAGAACCAATGCATACACTTAGAAGAAAAGGATGGCTTTCGCCTTTAAGTCGTATGGTAGCTTTCGCCTTTAAGTCGGATGGCTTTCGCCTATGAGCCACTGAAAGCAGGTATGTGGCAAGCAGATCCTATCAAACATGAGCCATGCACATTTCAGTATATCAAGCGCATAGGAAGGAATCTGAGGGTGAAGAGGAGTTTTGTGAGGGCAAGGAGCAAGAAGAGATGCAGGGGACAGGTTGAAGCATGGCATTCGCCTTGTATATAGTAGTTTATCAAAGAAATGGCAAAGGAAAGTCAGCGTGAGGAGGACTGATGTGGGGCTACGGGAAAAGGAAGAAACAGAGACGGTGTCATCGAAAGAGATAAAAAATAATAAAGAAGTTGAAGACGGAAGAACTCAATCTGTTTTTGCCATGTGGTGGTAAAGGCGTTGCAGCTCCGCTGTTTGCTCAAGTTTCATAGGCATGGAATTGGCTTTAGATTTCTGTGTCACATTTTTATTTCTAGTAAGCAGAAAGTGACATATTTGCTGCTTACTACAGGTTAATGAGCGCTGCTTACTGGCAGCCCTCATTCAGAGAATATAACACTGTTGTTCTTAAACTGAGTCTTCGTTACCAGTGCTTTTAAATGTGAAACATTTCTTTGCGAACCGACGGCTCTTTGACCGTTCATATCTATCTATCTATCTATCTATCTATCTATCTATCTATCTATCTATCTATCTATCTATCTATCTATCTATCTATCTATCTATCTATCTATCTATCTATCTATCTATCTATCTATCTATCTATCTATCTATCTATCTATCTATCTATCTATCTATCTATCCGCTTACGTCTGGGGGCTATCGAGGTCATCTCCTTAACTTGATATATACCAAAATTAGCATATGAGGACGAGAATGTATGAGAAACACGATTCACAGGTCTTCACAAGAATAACAAGACTTTCCTTTCGCGCACCTCGTGAAACCTTCTCCACCATTCATGTGCAGCGCACGTACGCATAATACCGCATGTGGTATAGGGGTACGTGCCACAGGGTATTGACGAATAACGTCAACCCAGCGACAGCATTATAGACACAGGCGATTTTAACAGCGAAGCTGTTGTATCTCACGAAGTTTGTGCGGTGTCAGCAAAAATCTTCTCAAGTGTTTATACGCCACATGAATTGGGCAAGCCCCAGTACCGCGTACAGCCGATGCAATTCTGAAATCAAAACGAACACGTGAAAAGAGAGAGAGAACGAAGCAGAGAAAATGAGAGAGCATGAAAGGAAGCGTCGTAAAGAAAAATGAAGATGAAACAGAGGAAATAAACGAAAAAATACATTGAAAGATAAAAATGCAGAAAAACATAGACAGACAGAAGAAAGGATGAGAGAGAGAGAGAGAAATAAAGTGAAAAAAGAGGAAAATACAAATAGAGAGTAATAAAGGAAATAAAGTCATAAAACGTAAGGAGACAAAGAAAAACACAGAGACAGGGAAAAAAAGACACGAAAAAAGATAAATAAAACAGAGCAAGGCAAGATAAGAAAGCAAGAGAGAAATAAAAATAAAAGAAGAAAGAGAGAAAGAAGCACAGAGAGGAAGAGAAAGGGAAGAGAGAGAAGAGAGACTGATAGAGCGAGAATGAGAAAAAGATAGATTGAGACAGGAAAAAAGGAAAGAGAGAAACGGATACAAGAAAGAGACAAAAGAAAGATACAGAAATAGGAAAAAGAAAATAAAGAAAGGAAAACGTTAGAGAAACACGGAAGGCCACTAGCTGCATCCTTCATTCAGGCTTGGCGCCTCGTGTGCGCAGCTGCTTGAATTTGTGTTTTGAATGCGAATGCGTTAAGGAGCTCGCGTAGCAGAAAATCCGGCTTACCAAAGAACGCAAAACAATCAAAATCATAGCTCGAGCCGGAATTGAACCCAGTGATTCTATATGGTAGTCAAGTATTCTACTACAGAGCCACGCCAGTGCTTTCAAGTGCTTAGGTAAATACCTTATAAAAGTGTCATGTCGGTGCAACGCCAATTGTGGTTCCAGTATTCGCTAGCCGCATTTATAACAATGTCGTCAACATTGACTACAAAATCACTGTGAAGGATTCTTCAAATACAGCGACCATGCCTACATAACATATGCACAATATTTCACTGTAGCGTGCTTTTGGTAGTGCTGACGTGGTAGTATTGCCGTTATGTCGGTATATGAACTACCCTTTACACATCAGTGTAGTAGACGTATCTGTCAAGTCCACGATATGCCCGCAAGTACTAAATTTACGCAGTGACGTTGATCCACCTTGCAACGCTTGGCACAAAGCAAAAAAAAAGCCCAAAATGGGCTGATACAGCCTGACTGCTTCGCATGAAATCGATTCGCGCAATGCGTGGGATATGCCGCAATAAAAAAAATTAAAACCCGAGGTTACAGTATTTCCGTACCGCAATAAAATAGTACCGACTGGACCGAAATATTTGCATAATAAACATTGAGACTATTTCTTTTTAGTCCAAATAGTGATACCACATCCTCGATGCACGGAGTTCTACTCTTACGCAGTCGATGCGGAACCACCAGGCTATTTTATATCACGGGAACCAAATCAGTATCTAATGATAAGAGCTCGCATCGAAGTATTTTAGTAAGCAGTTATTCTCGCACAAACACAATATATACAGTAGGTCTTGTTCCCTAAATTCGGTAGAGGTGAGTTATCTGTTTGGAGAAGTAACTAGACATCATGAAGAGAATATTAGAAGTGTGATTGCGAAAAAAAGCCACACACATAAATGTTGTGTTGAATTCAGCTGGAAACCTGCTTTAGTCAACGTACAAGCGTTAGCGAAGAAAGGCGGCATTATTTTTCAAGTCCCAAACCTGTGGGAGCAGTGTTAATATCGTTTTCCAGGTGGCTAAATGAAGCTGGTTAATTCATAAGCCTAATGACGCACTGAATAATATTTCCGGTCGTCGGCAGGCTTGTTTTCTACTTCAGAAGGAAGTGCTCGCACGCCATTATTACTATTTCAATATATTATTTCCTAACGCTTTTCTGCTTGCTTGAAATGTCTCATAAAGGTTTTGAATCTAGAGTCGCGGGGCACTTCCTCGAAAATTGAAATAATTTCAAAGCAGTGTAAGGCTTCGTTCGGTGCCCTTTCAGGGACGAGCGAGAAAAAAAGATATATGTTTTATCCTGAAAGCAAAATATAATCAGACTATAGCGGTATCGTTTAACTGTAATTAAATATCCTCGAATGACTCCATTATATTGCATCCTACTCAAAACACACCAAGTTGGGCTCTTGTAAAACACGAAGTAGCATTCTGTGTAATTCAGCGGGAAACATGCTTTAGTCAGTGTACAAGCGTTAGCCAAGCAAGGCAGCTTTAAGTCTCAAGTTCCAAACTAGCGAGGTGGCTAAATGAAGTTGCTACATCGAAAAGCTTAATGAAGCGTGCCAGAATATTTCTGGTCGTCAACAGGATTGTTTTCTACTTTGGAAGTGCTCGCATGTCAATAATACTATTTCACAATACACTTTCATGACGTGTTCTTCCTTGCTTCAAGTATCTACATCATGAGAATAATACAAATTGAGTGTCTAGAATGGCGAGGCACTTCATGGAAAACTGAATGTATATTAACAAAGTGCACGGCTCAGTTCGCTCCGCTTTAAGAGAGAGGATGCAAAAAGATTTTATCCTTAGAGCGAAATACCACCAAACTCTAAGAAATTCTTTAACTGCGTGGAGGTATCATCCAATAACTGCAATATATGGAATCTTACTCAAAACACACCAAGTGGAGCCCCCTCCCCCAAGTTAAATTTCCCAAAAGTCATCTCGCGTTTTAAAGAAAGCGACCCTGGAAATCGTGTTGTCTACTAGTAGTCATTCTACAATACACCACGTGAGTACTACAATATACCACTCAAATCGGACGCACATTTCTTAATCTATGTCGAGCAATGTTTTCGTTATGGCTTAATTTAAGATATGAAACTATAAAACGCTGAACTTAAGAGAAGTTTTTCCAAGATACGTTTAGGCGAGTTTAGTTCGTTGCACGTATGAATTAAGCTGTGAAGTCAACACTTTCGACCATTTTCTCCGCCATCATATCCGTGCATCACCGTTTCAAGATGACTTACCTCTCGCTCAGCAGTTCGTTCTCCTAAAGTTAAATATCTTAGATTCGAACTTTTTACGCACACCTTGTGAACACAAAATTAATTTCTTATGTATTTGCAAGATATCGGGAACCACATCGCACAGGAGTACCAACGGAGGGAAGAAACTAAGATGCAATTTTTTCTATTTTGAAGATATATATCGTCTATAAAACCTGCCGACACCATCGCCGCGATTAGTGGGCCTGGCGACACGCTAGGAATAGGTCTCCCTAATTGGCTTCGTCTCTTCGAAACGTTTGTAATGAACCAACATTGCCTTTATGGTAAGAGTACTAGATTTCGCGCTGTGTTCGTGCTGCCATCCCGCAGCGATCACTTGTGATAATGTATGACTGTACATGAATGCTGATGAAGGTGCTCTTGTTAGCCAGTGATGCCGAAGCCATTCGCGGCCTCACTACAAAGGAGTCGGCTGATTTGCTTTAAATGTTCTTAGTGTTGCTATGATCAAGCAAATCAATTCTATTGAGGAACCGCTGTCCGAAAAGCGAAAAAAAAAAGTTTAATGACCTTAATAGTAGACTTCACAAGATTGAATCCAACCTCAAGTCAATTCATTGCACTAAGTTGCAGCATGAAAATATTGAAACAGTCTCGAACAACTGCAGTGCTCGGGTGTCTCAACTGATTGCTCGCGTTGAAGACATAGAACGTAGATCTCGCCGATACCACCTAGTTGTCTACGGCCTTGCGTACCAAAAAACCAAGCCATGGCGCGATTCCGAGGAATTACTCGTACAACATTGCGAAGAAAAAATCTTGATATCTCAATTCGTAATGCATGACATGCAAAGAGCCCACAAGCTTGGGGCTTTTAAACACGGAAAGAATTGATGAATTATTGTCAAGTTTGATCATTTTAAGGACAAAGATGAGATTCTTTCAAAAAGCGACAAGCTCAAAGGCACAACGCAAGGTATACGTGGTGATTTTCCGCCTCACACACACTTGGCCCGTAGACGCTTGGTTGAATTTGCAAAGCAAAAGCATACCCTTAAAACTGTGCCACGATATACTGATCTGTGGTAACAAAACACGTATTTGATCATCCTACTCACACTGTTATCGAGCACAAACACAAGAAAAAAATACTGCAATCTACAGAAGCCTGTGAAGCATGGTGCATCATTTTTTACAGCAATATTCTTAGCCTGATATCGAAACGGGATTCCATAAGTAGGCTTATTTCCTCCTCTTCCAGTAACGTTTTTCTAATACCTGAAACTTGGCTGAATTTGGTGTCGGATGGTGAGCTCTTTCCAAATCAACCCGAGTTCGATATCTTCCGTAAAAATGGGGGCCAGAGCACTGGCGGTGGCGGTGTGTTAACAGCGATTAATCGTCGATTTAAATGTTCCCTTGTTACCGTACAAAAACCTTCAGAAATGTTGTAAATCCGCAGTCATGCAACCACCCGCCGCGTCCTCATTGGCGTTTTACCGTTCACGCAGTTCTGATAGATATTTTGATGTATCACACAATGTATCGCTGACTAATCCCAATACTCCTATTTTGCTTTTTGGTCACTTCAACTTTTTTTTTTCGTTCACTGGTCCAAACGCGTGCTGAACACGTGCTTTTGCGTGGTCTGTCACAGCTTGTCACTCGAGCTACGCGCATAACTGCGCATTCGAGTAACGTTCTTGAGCTGCTAACGCCACATCCCGGTAGCTTCTCTTTCTTATATCAGCGGCCTCAGTGATCACACCGCTATTCATACTACGTTTCCCTGCAACATGATTAAAAAACGCGCGCAATCATTGAAGTTATCACTCTTGATGAGAGAGCCGATTACGCCGCTATGATTAATGACCTAACCACCTTTATAGCGAATTTTCTACTGCTTACGGGGAATTTTCTACTTCTACTGCTTAAGATGCTCAGCCCGTATATGTAGATTGCGCACCTCTATGAAGACAGAGTAACTCACAAAAGAAACTACTATCACTGCAAGGGCTTGTGACCTTTCCGCCGTGGTTCCTTCCTTGCAAATGGCTACTTAGCTGGTGCAGCATATATGTCTATTAGGGGTGCGCGAATATTCGAAAGTTTCGAATATTCGTCGAATATTACATTCGAAATATTCGTATTCGATTCGAAAATCGTGTATTCGAAAAGTTTCGAACATTCGATAAATTCGAATATTCGAAAAATTCGAATATGCGATTTGATTATCATGCATAAAATAACTCGTCTTCCACATTTCTGCTGCGTTCGTATCGCTAAAAACGTTGCCGAGAGGAGCGAGAAAATCGTAAGTACACGGAGGCACGATATCGGCCTGCGACGAGCGCCCCAATACGTATGATTTATTGCTGGTGCATCTTCGACGTGCAGCGCTGTTGGCGATCACGTAACCGTACATTTTATTTAATATTTATTTATTCATTCATTTATTTATTTATTTATTTATTTATTTATTTATTTATTTATTTATTTATTTATTTATTTATTTATTTATACAGTACTGCTAGCCTCTAACAGAGGCTGTAAGCAGGAGTGGGAGTAACAAGCAATTAACGAAGTGAACAAATCAAGATACAACAGTCGTGTCACAAGAACAAGAAAAGAAAGAGCGCTCCAGAAGATTAAGATACAAAACCGTATACGCAACTTTTCAAGCACTGGTAGGCGAAAACTGATTGCAAATAGATATGACAGTATTTCTTTTCACGTAAGGATGAAAAAAAAAGAAAAAAAGAAAAAAAAAAGAAAGCGGAGACGCGACAGCCATATCACGTCGACTAAAAGGGGTTAAACAAAATGGGTTATAATGCGGTCTAAATAAAAAAAAACGCCAGGCCTGCGCGGAAAGCGCAGCACAGTCACAGCGAAAGCTGGAAGAGCGGCATTTCTAGAGCCCGTTATAAACTCTCCTGTGGCTACTAATACAGGTACATTAGCAACGTACCCACTACGCCACAAAGCGTAATTTTTGGGAAGTTGGGAAGCACCCAGCACGACATTATTCGTTGTTCTGCGGAGAAGCGAGGTACCATACGTAAGCGATTATGTGCAGTTTGTTGATGCGGCGGTTGATGACGATGAATAATCATGGTTGCGCCCTTTGTAATGGGTTGGAAGCTTTAAACGACCCACTAGTTACGTAATGCATATTGTGTGACGCCCGGTCGTTATTTAACTGTCCCACCACGCTTTATAACATACCTTAACCGGAGAAACGTAGAGCGAGAGAGAGAGAGAGAATTGACTTTACTGAGACCCTGAGGAAA
Organism: Rhipicephalus sanguineus; assembly: GCF_013339695.2. Taxonomy (NCBI): domain Eukaryota; kingdom Metazoa; phylum Arthropoda; class Arachnida; order Ixodida; family Ixodidae; genus Rhipicephalus; species Rhipicephalus sanguineus. The sequence goes on from NC_051184.2 coordinate 57,031,199, forward strand.
TGGATCATCGGAGCCTTATGTGCTTCCTTGGCAACCAACAGAAGTGCACTTGCGAGGAACCCACTACGCTATAAATCATTGTAATTTTTGTGAAGTAGGGCAGTAGGCACTGTGCCATTTTTCGTCATTCTACAGACAGCCGTGGTACCTGCTAAACACATGTAAGGCATTATGCGCACTTTGTTGATGCTGTGCATGATGACGATGAAGAATTATGGCAGACCTCTTTGTAATGGGTTGGAAGCATTCAACAACCTACTCGTTGCGCAATTCGCATTGTCTGACGCCTGGTTACAGAATTCGCGTTGTGCGACGCTTGGTGCTTATTCTACTCTTTTACCACGCTATATTTCATATGATAATGTGGTTCCTTCCCGACATGAAGCCTGTATAGGACCTTTTTGCAAAGCAGTTTCAAGCACCGGCATGGCTCAGAGGTTGAATACTGGGCTCCCACGCAGAGGGCCCAGGTTCGAACCTCGTTCCATCCTGGAATTTTTCTTATTTAGTTTTTTTTTCTTATTTCGAGCGATACTGGTTACAGACACCGGCGGTGGCGGCGGCGGCGGCGGCGGCGGCGGACAACTACGGCACCAAAAACGGCCGGTGAAATGATCTCATAACAGCTTTCGCTGTAAAATAAGTGTAAGGCATATAGACAGCGTTCGAAACTATAATGGTCGTGAATGATCGTGAAAGCGATTACAACTGAAGAATTTGTACGAAAGAATCAGTGGTCGGACATTCCACAACGCCGGCTGGAAGGCGGTTCTACTCTCGAATTGTCCTCGGAAAAAAAGAGCTTGCAAATGTTTCTGTGCGGCAAGAATATTCTTTTATTTTTTTATTATGGTGGGACCGGGTGGCTCGCTTGGACACTGGTTCTATGTACGTGTGTTTAGGTATACCAAGTTTATCATGGAATAGCAGGTGCATAAATTTTAATCGGTCACGTTGGCGCCTCTTTTGTAGACATTCTAGACCTGCTTTCTTTACCAAGGCACTCGCAGAAGTGCGCCAACTATAAGAACGATATACAAACCTAGCCGCTTTCTTCTGGACAGATTCTATCTTGTTTATGTTGCCTTGAGTGTATGGGTCCCAAACTATCGATGCATATTCTAACACAGGGCGGACCAAAGTTTTATATGCGATTAATTTATCCTCATGTGTGCATTGCCGCAAATTTCTTTTTAAATAACCAAGTTTCCGCATTGCCCTCCTCACAACTTCCGATATATGTTCATTCCATCTCAGATCCGACATTATTGTAACCCCGAGGTATTTATATCTGTTTACAACAGCGAGAGTGTTGCCGCCTATGCTATATGAAAAACTTAATGGTAGTCGTTTTCGTGTCACGGTCATCGCAACTGATTTTTTTACGCTTATTTTCATTTGCCAATCCGTGCACCACACTGCAACTTGTGCTAAAGCGCTGTTCAGTAGAGCCTGGTCACTAGGACTCTGAATGTGGTGATAGATTATGCAGTCATCAGCGTAGAGCTTAATTTTAACGGGTACGTTCTTAACTATATCATTAATAAATATTAAGAAGAACAAGGGCCCCAGCACGGACCCTTGTGGAATGCCCGACTTAACAGGTACTTGTTCTGAGCACACATCATCAATTCTGACACACTGGGTTCGATCACAAAGATAAGCTTCGATCCATGCAAGGAGCGAATCATTATTTAACAAAGGTTTTAGCTTTGAAAGGAGTTTAGGGTGTGAGACGCGATCAAACGCTTTTTCAAAGTCGAGAAAGATAACATCGATTTGGCTTTGTTCATCAATAACTGCTGAGAAATCGTGAATTAGCTCCACGAGTGCAGTCACGGTTGAAAATCCTTTTCTGAATCCATGTTGCCTGTTATCAGTGATATTGTTATGTTCGAAAAACGTAGAAAGATGTTTGAAAATAATATGTTCAAGAACCTTGGAACATGCACACAGCAATGATATTGGCCTGTAAGACGAAACTGATGAAGAATCTTCTGCTTTAGGAATCGGTACAATTTTGCTGCATTTCCAATCAAAAGGAACCTCCGCTTTAGATAGAGATAGGTTGAATATGATGCACAGGTATTTACTGCACCATTCGGCATACCTGACGAGGAAGGCATTGGGTATGCCGTCAGTACCTGAGCATTTTTTGGTGTCAATATTGAGCAAAAGCGAGAACACGCCCTGCTCGGATACGACAACGTTATCAACTGGCTGACTTTGGGATAGTGCGATGAAGTGAGGCGTTCTGCAGTCATCATTTGTAAATACAGAAGAAAAAAATTGATTAAAGGCTGATGCGATTTCTGATTGTGACGTGATAGTCTCGCCATTTATACATAATTTGTATGTTGTTTCTTTTTTAGTAGCCAAGTGCCGATAGAATTTTTCCGGTGCCGTGAGCAGGAAGTTCCGCATTATCACGCTGAAATAGTAGTCCTTGTTTTTCTTAATGCAGTCCTTTACCTCTGCACGTATCAACGAAAGCTTGTTTTTTTTGCAGTCGAGGGGGACAACCTGGTCCGCTTTCTTAACCTTTTTGCTTTACGTTGTAACTGAATTATTTCTTTATTTATCCAAGGACTAGTATTTCGTGTTCGTTTCGTCATCTTTGGCACAAAATCGTTCACACACTTCAGCACAACGCCCTTGAAAAAACGCCATAATGCGTCGACGGCACAAACGGTTGAGTCACTTAACGCAACGAAATCAGAGAAGGAGTGGTCCAACAAGTCTATTACCGCAACATCATTGGCACGTCCGAAATTTGGAACTACGTGCATATCTTTGTTTTTCTGAGCAGAAGAACCACATGTAAGGTTTAACAATATCATCCTATGATCAGAAATGCCGTCATAGATATGCGTGGTGGGCTTGTGGCAAAGCAGACTTCTACTTACAAGGAAAAGATCTAAAATTGATTTCGTGTCATTTTGAATGCGAGTAGGCTCCATCACTACTTGTGTCCAATTGTGGGAGAAGATTAGATCGAGAAACGGTTCCGCTGTAGTACTCAGGGGTTCGGGAATTTCGCTGTCCCACTTTATAGCAGGCACATTGAAATCCCCAGCAAGTAAAGTGTTACAAGATGGAATAGTACTAGAACATAAGAACTCGTTCAACGTATCAAAAAAGGTTCTGTCGCTGTTTGGCGGACGATAAAACGCTCCGATGATTAGCGAAAACTCAGTTAGGTGAAGCTTAATCATTATGCTTTCAATACCAGGAATGTCAGGAAGCCAATTACATGCAGTGACTCACGGAAAATAATTGCCACACCACCACCCCGAGAATTTCTGTCTCTGCGGATTATTCTATAACCGGGCGGTACTATTTCGTCGCTCCTAATATCTGTGTACAACCATGTTTCTGTCAGGCATACGATGTGTGGTTTGTGTGTAAGCAGGATGCCTTCCAGTTCGGCCACTTTATTTATGATGCTACGTGCATTTAGCTGGATACATACGAATGGCTTATTGTCCGCGGGCGTATTTCATGAACTACGCTTATCCTGTTGGTGAAGCGGTACCCGCACGTTGCGCTCTTCATCCCATTCAAATATATCGTTGTCTATCTTAAGTTTATCATATATGAGCTTGACTTTTTGGCCATTCTGTTTGTTAACGGTTGCACTTTTCCACAGTTGTCGTCTCTTATTTCTTGTGGTTACGGAAAAGTCTTCAGAGACAGATATACCTTCAATATAATGCGGCCGTAACGTGCCGCACTACCACTTGTTCACTATGCGGGACCACTTCTGAAGAAAGACAGTGACCCAAATGACTGGTGGCGGACTGTAGGCACCTTCAGATACCCCAGTAACTCCCTATACCAGCCACTTCTGTTCCAAGCGAGTGTGCCTTTTCGGTGGCGGGGGAGTGGGGGGGGGGTGTTGTCTCTGTTACAAGGGAGCGCCTGCTGCTTGATCACGTGGTGCAACTCATATTTTTTCATGATAACATGTAGTCATTACTTTCAATGTGTCGTGATATTTGCTTGTGTTGTGATGTGCATTGTGCTAGCCTGGACATTGTGTTCTGGAGATAGCAGTGTATGTTGTGTTGCCAGTCAGGCTGTTAATGTTCTTTTTTTCAAATAGCTACATGTTAAATAAAATATCGTTACTGTGGAGGCATTTTTCCTTTGATATTCGATATTCGTTTCGATATTCGAAGGTGGAGATTCGTATTCGAAAAGTTTGATATTCGCACACCCCTAATGTCTATACATGCGACAAGGGGTAAATGTAGAGTAGATGCTTCTAAAAAACTTTATTAGTTGACATTTCGGGCGATGGACATTTCTGAAGACAGTATTAAAGAAGTTCCAATGTTTATTCATAGGATCATCAATTCAAGAGTAGTCAGAACAAACGCGGTAGGAACGCTAAACGCACAAAACATCTGCTATCGGAAGGATGAAAATGGAAAGCAGAGAACGAGAAGCACTGCAGTATAGGCTTTTCGCAAAGTATGAAAGCGGATCCCCCTCCTCTGTCGACCCCTTTCTTATATATATATATATATATATATATATATATATATATATATATATATATATATATATATTAGTGGCAGCAAAAAGAAACCTGCAACAAGCGGTACATCATGCTCCTCTTTTTTGCTCACAGCCAGAGCGTCGCACACTCCTTAGTAACGTTACTGTTGATTTTGCATTGCAGGAGTATGATCGAATTATTCACGTTATTGATTATCAATGATTACGAAATACTCATTTACTTGTTTGAATGTTTCGTCAACAATATTTCTGTTGAGCAGTTCGCGATAAGTATGTCATCGACTCTTTTCTATCGAAACACCATTGAGGAAATGTTTCCTCAACAATATTTCTGTTGAGCACATTAAAATAAAATCTTCAATGACTAAATTCTATTCAAATACCACTGAGGAAATAATTCAACAATATTTTTGTCGAGCATACTGCAATGAAAATTTCATTGACCCACTTATATCGAAATACCAATGAGGATATATTCCACGAACAGCGTTTCTGTTGAGTACATTGCAATAAAAATATCATTGACGCAGTTCTTCCAAAATAACATTGATGAGTCATTCACGGCTGATGCTATACTACAGTGGGACATAAAGTAGTCCACGTACGACTAAGCCCTGCTGAGCTCACTTAGTGCAGTCGATGCCTGATACATTTTAATAAATTGCAGTCGAAGAAACGCACACACACGTTTGGTGAACATTGCTGCCGTGACAAGGGCTTCGTTAGTTCTCATCCTGGCGAATACCCCGGCATGTCCGAAACATGCATGAAGCAGTAAAACACAATTTTGGTAATAGCGCCCTTCAATTTCTCCAATCACCGGTGCACCGGACCTACACAATTTCCTCCTACCCTTATAAACCTTTGAAACTCCACGTTTTCTTGTTTACATACGAAGCATTTCTGAGCGAACCTTTGGCACATACTGAAATATTGGCAGCGCAAACTAACGGAACACAGAAGGGGAACACAAACAAGCGCAGACTGAAACTTGTGTTCCCCTTCTGTGTCCCGTTAGTTTGCGCTGCCAATATTTCAGTAAGAACCAATACCAACTTGCCCGCCTTTCAACACTTCTGCAACCTTTGGCAATTTGAGCGTTTTTATCTATCTATCTATCTATCTATCTATCTATCTATCTATCTATCTATCTATCTATCTATCTATCTATCTATCTATCTATCTATCTATCTATCTATCTATCTATCTATCTATCTATCTATCTATCTATCTATCTATCTATCTATCTATCTATCTATCTATCTATCTATCTATCTATCTATCTATCTATCTATCTATCCAGCCGCCTACGCCTGGGTGCTCTCATGATCACCTCCTTAACTTGGTGTAGGCGAAAATCATCATGGAAGAGTAAGAGGATTTGGCGAATATCAATGTCGGGTCAATACATGAATAACGTAAAATACCTGTCGCGCACATGGTCAAAGCCTTTCCTCCATACACGTGTGGCACGTACTCGTTTACCACGGGTGGTGGTGTATGGGTCTGTATGGGTGTATGGGTGGTGGTGTATGGGTGGTGGTGTAGTGTCTTAAGCGTGTCATGTGTTGGTTGTGTTGATTTCAGTACTTCTTTGTTAGCGCTCATGTGGTTTTTTATGATGTGTCAAAACTTCTTTTTTGTTCTATTGTGCATGTGTTGCGAACTTCGGGTACAGAGGCCCTTGTCAGACGTATAAAATGCCTTTTGCCTCTGTTCCTTTTTCTTGTATAACAAGAAATAAAGATACTACTACTACTACTACTACTACTACTACTATGGGTATGCGCTACAGGTGATTGACAGTTTATACCTACCCAGGAGCGGAGAGAACAGACATCGGTAATTTAAATGCGAGCGCATTCCGAAAAACCGACATCGGCCGCGTTTACCCGACGAATGTAAAGAATAAATATTACGATCCCAGCAGAAATCGAACCAAAGCATTCTGCGCGGCAGTCAGGTATTCTACCACAGAACCACGCCAAGTGTAGATACTGCTTTTGAAAAGCACCCGATGTATGCAGGCGTAATGTCCGCGGGGCATCTGTTGTGGTTGTGGTGCTGGATATTATATTTTACAAGAAAGCAATAAACCCTTACATATGTACTCCTACGATACAGGTGTCATACCAGATAACCGCCTGCGGTGCCGGTGTTGGCCACCGCCTTTATAGCAGTCTCATAAATATTACATTTTTATTGATATGGTTCTGCAAGCTATATTGAAGCCTTGGGCGACCCCACAGGAATATATTAACGAGTGCTACGTATAATATTCGCATAACTGCACACTAAAGTGCACTTAGTTTCGTAATACTGAGGTATGTACTCTAACGAGAGGGCTGACGTTACGTCGCACCTTAAGTTACCCTTTAAACGCCAGTGTTGTCGGCGTGCCTGGTAAGCCCACGATGTACACACAGCTATTGCACTAACAAAAACACGTCGATCCACCTCGTAACGCTGGGCTCAAAGCCATAAAACACAGCACACCAGTACTCGCTGACTGCTTCGCATGAAACCGATTGCGACAACGCGTGGGATCTGCCGAATTTTTTTTGTAAACGTTCTTCATGGTTCTCTCTTGTCGACAGGTATTTTCATCTAAAACCTGAACCTACGACGTACAAAAGAGAAAGGGTTCGGCAGAGAGGGGCGCTTTCAAACTTCGCGATATGTCTGTGTGGTGCGCGTGTTAAGTTCTATCGTTATTGACTAGTATTTGATGTAGTATTTGCCCTTATGCGAGCACATGTGTTGATATGCGCGCGTTCCTTGACTATGCGTCTCCTGTTAACGACGACGCCATAAAAGTGCCTCGAAACGTCTTCAATTTCGGCTTGTAAAGGGTCAGACTTTTAACGAACAGAGTAACTCATAAAAGAAACTAAAATCACTGCGACAAGTGTGTGGTCTTTCTTTCCGTCTTCGTTACTTCAAGGACAACGTATTCCGTGAAATGCTGGAAAGCGCAGCTTTGAAGCGGGAAAGGCTCAATCAACACTTGACATCAACTCTTAAGACATAAATAACAGGACCCATTGCGGTGCTTCAATTTTTGTTACTGATTGGTGTACAGTATATTGACATTCCTTTTAAATAAGAACCACGTTGCCCAGACACGAATTTCATTAAAGTACAATGTGTGGATTATTCGCCTTTCGCTAGGACATTTATGTTAGTTCATTTTCACGACGTTTTCGAAAAGGATACGTTAAGATATTCCTCAACTAAATGTGTTCTTGCTGCTTTTATTACGACGACGTGCAATGTACTAATATATATTGTTCAGCGGACAGTTTCAAGTTGGTGGATGTATACGCACATGCTTACATGTCCCACTTGGAATATATAAATTTTATTATATAATTTAAAATTTTCTATATGTAATTTGCAAAATATATTTTCTATCTACGACACACGGCAAACCTGGAACATAACAGCTCTGTTTTATTAATGAGTACTTCGGACGACTAAAATCACAAGGATCATTTGTCTCAATGCCTCGAAATAAAATTTCGATATCTCTTTACTTAAAGAGTCGTATATCGGAATATTCAATTCTATACTACAGAGTTTGCTACAACTTTTGAAGCTAGCTAACCTGTTGCTATTGTGGATAATCTCGGTGACGTCATAACGCATTTGGGCTTTGCTGTAGGTATTAAATGGTCCAAGTATAGTCGAGTTCGTGCACCTTTAATATTGCTTGCCGTGTTCTCATAACTGACGTACCCGGTCGCACATCGCGCACGTTTACGAAGGCTTCTATGAGAAACCACTCTTTTGACGCGCTTGGCAGAGTACCGTGCATCGGTGGACGGACAGAGCAGGCAAAATGAGACAAGGAGCTAAGAAAGATGCAATTTTATAGCGTAGGTGGAGGAATAAATGCCACGGAATCTCTGGAGGAGTTCTGAGTTAGTACATAAGCATTGCGTGTAATTTCATCATGAAACTGACATATGCAAAGACTAGTGACCAGAAGCGTGCGCTCATTTCCTCAATTCGGTGTGGATGAAGTGGGGCGGTGCGAAGTTTCACCGCAGTGCCTCCCCCACCGCTTTCCCTCGACCATCTGCTACTGAGATCCTTTCAATCAGAACACAGAGCACAGATGCGGTATTAGGAGAGGCGGTTGCCTTCTCCCACCATGCGCAACCCTAAGCTTGGAATCATTAGGCAACAGCAGCAGACATTTGATCACAGATTTACTCGCCAACAGTAGGTCACAATAGCGATGGAAACTGAAACGGCGCACAACGAGAACAGACGCACCGCAGCACCCACTTAGAATTACTCTTTTTTTCGAAAGAAGCGACCCCTTCAATGGCAAGGTACCCATCACCCATCATATGTGCACTGCCCGCCAATAATTCCTATTTTCACGCGAGAAAAACAGCTCCTTCCTAGAAAGATCGATTGACGGTTTTAGGCACAGTTGTCACCAAACCTGTGAATCAGTTCCAGCATTCGTGTGTATCGAGTGGCTTCCTTGTCCTTGTCTTTTAAGCTTTTGGTTTCTATGATGTATTTACAACTGTCACCTTAGTCACCTATCATACTGTCACCTTAGTGAACCTCATTATTGCTCGAGGTGTCGAGCAACGGCCGTTGCGGCCGTAATTTCATTGTAAACGAAAATGCTTCATGCCCGTGTGCTTAGATTTAGGTGCACGTTAAAGAATCCCAGGTTGCCAACAATTCTGGAGCTCTCCACTACGGCGCCCCTCATAATCATATCGTGGTTGTGGAATCGAAAACCAGAACAATTTTCATAGTTCATTGAACAAGCACGAAACTCGGGCTTTGAACCAGAACGCACAACTAAACTTGCTTATTTTGTCGTTTTGACATATCGCTGTTGGTCCCGAACGGCAGCGTCACTGACGCGCGCCTGTAGATTGATTGCTCTTTAATAACCTACGAATTCTACGAATAGAAAAACAAGGTAATCATCCGGCGCTACAGCTGTTCTAGGACGTTTAACTCAGGTTTTGCTAATGCAGAAGGTCAGATGAAAAATATTTTATTACGGCAGGCAAAGTCCTGTTTTATTTCTGGGAAGAGACAGCAGATGGATGAAGTTTTGCTGCTGCCGTAGGCTAACTACGTCAATTGCAGTTATGAAAAATAATTCCAAGGCTAATGTCCAAAAACATTTTGAGTAAGTATGGCGATCACATTCGAAAAAGAGAAATAAATAAATAAATAAATAAATATATATATATGTATATACATATATATATATATATATATATATATATATATATATATATATATATATACATTGTAATGACAGCACAAAGAAACCTGCAACAAGCGGTACGTCATGCCCCTCTTTTTTGCACGGAGCCACTGCATCACATACCCCTTATAAAAATTACTGTTGATTTTCCATTGCCGAATTATGATCGAATTATTGACGTTATTGATTATCAATGATTCAGAAATACTCATTGTCTTGTCTGAATACTTCCTCAACAACATTCCTGTTGAGCAGTTCACAATAAAAATGTACTCGGCTCATTTCTATCGAAATATCATTGAGCAAATATTTCCTGAAGAATAATTTTGTTGAGCCTACTGCAATGAAAATTTCATTGACGCGCTTATATCAAAACACCAGTGAGGATATATATCATCAACAGCGTTTCTGCTGAGTAGATTGCAACTAATATATCATTGACGCAGTTCTTTCAAAATGCCATTGAGGAGTCATTGACTGCTGATGCTATACTACCGTGGGGCATAAAGTAGTCCACGTAGGACTAACCCCTACTAAGCTCACTTAGTGCAGTCAATGCCTTATACATTTTACTAAATGTCAGTCGAAGAAACACACACACACGGTTGGTGAATATTGCTGCCGTAATAAGGGCTCCGTTAGTTATCATTTCTCGAACACCGCGACACGACCGAAACTTGCATGAAGCAATAAAATACAATTTTCGTAATTGCACTCTTTATTTCCCCAACCACCCGTGCACCGGACCTACAGAATTTTCTCCTGCCCTTATAAACCTTTGAAACTCCACGTTTCCTCTTTAAATGAGAATCATTTCTTAGCGAACCTTTGGCAATTTTAGCGCTTCTATCTATCTATCTATCTATCTATCTATCTATCTATCTATCTATCTATCTATCTATCTATCTATCTATCTATCTATCTATCTATCTATCTATCTATCTATCTATCTATCTATCTATCTATCTATCTATCTATCTATCTATCTATCTATCTATCTATCTATCTATCTATCTATCTAGCCGCCTACGTCTGGGCGTTCTCATAATCTCCCTTTTAGCTTGGCGTAGACCAGAATTGGCATGGGAGGGTAAAAGGATTTGATGAATGTGGTTCTCGGTTCATGACATGAATAACGTGAAAATCCTGTCGCGTACGCCGTCAAAACCTTTCCTCCAGACACGTGTGGCACATACCCGTTCACCACGGGCCGCGGTGTACGGGTATGCGCCACAGGTGAATGGCGGTTTATATCTACCCAGGAATTGCGAGAACAGACATTGGTCATTTAAATGCGAGAGCATTAAGAAAAACCAACATCGGCAGTGTTGAGCCGACGAGTGGAAGGAATGAAAATTAGGATCCCAGCAGGAATCAAACCCAAGCATTCTGCGTGGCAATCATGTATTCTACCACAGAGCCACGCCAGGCCAAAAACTGGTTTGGAGAAACAGCCTATGCAGGCTTAACGTCGGTGCAACGTCAATTGTGCTGGCGTTGCCGGCTATCTAATTTTGCAAGAAAGCAACAAACACTGCATGATATTCCTACGACGTGTACTCCTACGATACAGGCGTCATATCAGGTTAACGGCGGTGGTTCCAGTTTTGGCTCCGCTTTTATAACAGTCTAATAAACGTTGCATTTGTATTCCTATGATTCAGTAAGCTCTATTGAAGCATTGCTGGACCCCGGAGGAATACATTAACGAAAGTTACGTATCATATTCACACCATCGCAGCGCAAAATGCACTTAGTCCGCAAGAACGACGTAGTGTTCTCTTCATTCCTTACGAGGCTGGGCGATGCCCTCATGCTGACCGAAGACGATGCCAGATAGTTTGACAGCAGCTTTGTAGACTAGGCTACGTAGGCCACATATGCACAGGGTGTCTACTAATACGAGAAGCGCCACCCATTGATGTTGGTCTACGTAGCACTATCAAGGCCTACCAGACTCGACGGCCTATATCGACAGAAAATTTGTCGACGAAATGACCGAGGTATTCACAATTTCCAACAGGCTGTACTATACCTCATACTTCACTACAAATGCACCCCTCGTCACCGCTATCATGACCAGATCCGATAACAAGCCCCGACCAGCTTCTGGTGCTCACTGATCACGGCGATGTTGACCTTGTTCAAGAACTGTCAACAACTCCTTCCATTAAGGGACCAGTATAAGCACTAGATATCAGCATACCGCTTCTGCTGTTGGTAATACCCACGTTGCCGTTGGCAGCGTTACCCAACTGTAAACTGGTTATATAACACATATTCGGCTCTTCAACATATATGTGTGCGTCTAAAATTTATACAAATTTTTAGCGTCATTTTGTAGCGTTTTGTTCAGTAAAAAAAATACGCCACAGTCACCTTCCCGCTACATGTTTCGCATAACATCGACTCCCACGGTAGGTGGGAACTGGGGAATTTATCTACGTATCTACCTATCTATCTACCTGGCTACGACTGGGTGCTCTCATGATCGCCTCCTTAACTTGGTGTAGGCGAAAATTGTCAAGGGAGAGTAAGAGGATTTGACGAATATGGCTGTCGAGTCATGGCATGAATAACGTGAAAAGCCTGTCGCGTACGTGGTCAAGCCCTTTCCTCCAGACACGTGTGGCACATACCCGTTTACCACGGGCGGTGGTTTACAGGTATGCGCCACAGGTGATAGCTTATAGCAACCCAGGAGCGGTGAGAACAGACATCGGTAATTTAAATGTGAGAGAGTTCAGAAAACCGACATCGGGAGCGTTGACCCAAAGAATGGAAAGAATAAAACTTACGATCCCAGCAGCAATCGAACCCAAGCATTCTGCGTGGCAGTCAGGTATTCTACCACAGAACCCGCTCTATGTAGATACTGCTTTGGGAATACACCCGATATATGCAGGCGTAATGTCGGTGCAACGTCAGTTGTGCACTGTAAACCACACTACACCCGTATGGTTTTATTGGGTGTCTATAACTCACACCCCTACACCCCAAAAAATAGGTTTACCAACTTCAACTCTACAGTGGGTGTAATTTCAAACACTTATCCAACTTGTGTGAATGTTTTTGTTGGGTGTAAAAGCATATTGCACCCAAATAAAAAGAAATATCACAGCATATCCACGGAGTGAATGATTATGAGTGGGCGAAGCTGCGGAGGTTCACCGGTAAACCGTGAATCTTCCGTGAATTCTGCCCAGTACATCATCACCGACGTGAGATCGGCGCGTTTATACTAAAGGTTCGATGAGAGTTATGACGACTTGCAGCTCACTTTAATTTTACATGTACGCTGTGAATTTTCATTGTTTAGAAAACCATTACTTTAGAAAACATCTGGCGTCTTTCGTTAAGCTGCTGGCGTCTTTTCGTATGCTTTAGAAAGATCTGGCGTCTTTTCGTTTTGCTTTTAGAAAACATCTGGCGTCATTCATTGGTTTATTTCATCAATCAACGGCGTTTGGAACCAAATTTTTATTGTTTAATCACGCACAGGAGAAATCTCACCAGGCACTACCTTGGAGATAAACAATGGCTGCTAAAGGGAATGAGAGACAGAAGAGGTCGGCTTTTAGCTAACACTTACACTTCTACTTCTACTAACGTTTCCTACTGGAACATGCCAATGGCTACTAATGGGGAATGAGAGACAGAAGAATTCGGCTTATCGGCTTTTAGTTAACGCGCACGCTGCGCATTTTTTATTGTTCAAGAACGCACAGGAGAAATCTCCCATCGGCACCACCTTGGAGGTCAAGATCTGGTACTAGCGTTAAGACTGGTTACGCAGTACGACGGGGACGAACGGGTGCCGCTTTAAGGAGCTTCGCCCCTAAAAAGGTGTGAGGTGTAAAAGCATATTACACCCAACCGAGAAAAAGGGCGTTAGGTGTTTAGGCACAATTACACCCAAGCACCCTGGCAAAATTTTCATAATTCGAGTGGTTCCCCCTCCCAGTTGCCTCCCGTTGAAACGCTAGAAAGCTAGTCCTTTCAAGGGCGCATGCCCTATTATAGTCGGTCCTGCCACAGTGGGAAAGTCTTGGCCCCAGCATTGCTTTTACCCTTATGAAAATGACTGTTGATTTTCTATTGGCGGAGTATATGATCGAAATATTGACTTTATTGATTATCAATGATTCCGCAATACTCATTGACTTGCTTGAATACTTCGTCAACAACAGAGACTGCTTCTGGTTAACCTCCCTGTCTTTCCTTTCTCCCTCTTCTCTCTCTCTCTCGTCAACAACATTTCTGTTGAGCAGTTCGCAATAAAAATGTCACTGACTCATTTCTATCGAAATACCATTGAGGGAAAACTTCCTCAATAATATTTCTCTTGAGCAATTTGCAATAAATATTTCATTGACTCATTCAATCGAAATACCATTGAGGGAATATTTCCTCAACAATATTTCTGTTGAGCAATTTGCAATAAATATTTCATTGACTCATTTCAATCGAAACTGCATTGAGGACATAATTCGTAAACAATATTTCTGTTGAGCATTTTGCAATAAACATTCCATCGACTCATTTCTCTCGAAATACCAATGCATGAGGACGTAATTCGTAAACGATATTTCTCTTGAGCACTTTGCAATCAAAATGTCGTTGGCGCAGTTGTTTTGAAATACAATTGAGGAAATATTTCATCAGTATTTCTGTTGAGTATTTTTGCATTAAGAATGTCATTGACGCAGTTATGTCGATGTATCACCGAGGCGTTATTCACTGCCGACGGAGCTGTCGTGCGACTTAAAGTAGTTCACGCGCCACTAACCCCTGCTAATTAAGCCCTATTTGTTTCACTTAGTACACCCCCCCCACACACACACCCACCCACACACACACACACACACACACAAACGCGCGTGCGCGCTGGTCGAAGTCTTGACTCTGACGAAGGCTGTGCCACGGCCAAAACGTTCACAAACCAGTATAATGCACGCAGTTTTCGTAAGTACGCCCTTTCATTTCTCCAACCATATGTGCGCCGGACCCACAGAACTTCCCCGCACCCTTACCTTTGAAACTCCACGTTTCTTTTGTGAACATTGGTCGCAGTTCGCTCTTCTCGACCGATCCTTTATTGTAAATCCACGGCCGGCCTGGGGGCGCGCGCTCGCTCCGCGCTCCCCCGCCCCTCTCCCCTGGTTTCGCCGGTCGTGTGCGTGTCTGTCGTCCTCGTCGTTATTTACCACTATTGTCTTATTTACCCATCTGAGAACAGTATTTAGTATGCACGGGTTCTTTGACTAACCCTCCTGGGATCAATGATGCTACAAAAACGAATCGAGACTTGCAAATTTTGTCTTGCATTTATAGATCGCACTTTTAACGAACACAGTAACTCACAAAAGAAACTACTATAACTGCAAGGACCGTATGGCCTTTACGCCTTCGTTTGTCCATTGCCAAGGACAACGTATTTCATGGAATACTCCAAAGCGCAATGTCGAAGCGGGACAACGGTCACGCTGAACACAGGAAAACAGCATCTTTCAAGACATAAATAGCAGAATTCAGTGCAGTATTGCTGTTTCTGTTACGATTCAGTATACACAGTACGTTGGCTTTCTTTTCGAATATAAACGAACTTGCCCAGAAACGAAGTTTGTTAAACTACTATTTTGTCGATTAGCTGTCGCCCTTCAACAAGTAAGTATTTTGTCGTGCTTTTATTACGACGACGTGCAATGTACTTTTGAATAGTGTTTAAATGGGCAGTTTCAAATTCATAGTAACTTGCTTACATGCCCCACTTAGAATATATCAATTAAGGCTAACAAATTAGATCAATACGGAAGAAGCCGCAGCTGAATCACACTAAGGGCGAGGCATTGATGGCGCCATTGGTTCGTTGCTCAATACGAAGAGGCAGGCACGTATAAACGATTTTTTTTCGGGGGGGGGGGGGGCTTGCCTACGTGCCGGCGAAGAGGTATTAAGTAGTACAGTGAACACTTGTTGTCAAAAGGCCCCGGTTTTCGACGTGCAGCTGTTACTTTTAGCAGTAATTAAAACGCACCACTCGTGTACAGATGCTGTATATTTTTAAACGGCAAAGGTGCAGTAGTAGTATTAAGAACCGATCAGACGTGGTTGATGCGTTGCGGCCGACCGATTGTACAGTACAGTACAGGCGCGCGTCCGAGAAAGAAGTGGTGAACAAGGCATGGCCTCCAAGGTTGCACGGCGGCGTATTGGAGGCCATGAACAGGGAGATTACGGGAGATGCAGTAGACGGAAGGGAGAGAGAGTTGCCGCAACTCAGTTCAAGGATTCAAATCGCCCGCTGCGCGAGAGAGCCAATCAGTTCAAACCGGAGAACGCGCACGCGCAGAGACGTCAGTGAACACGTGACGTTCAGGCTGGTTCAAACGGGTTCCGTTGAAAGGCTCCCTGCGCTCGCTGCGAACGAAGTGGTGTTTCGCGCATCAAGGTTTACCGTGTTTATCAATATTACGTGCGGTTATCGTTGTTGAATGAACACGTACTACTTACATCGCGTGTCGGGGCGTTCGGGTCGTTGTTTGACATGGAATCGACGCCGGCGATGCGTCGTCGTGGCACCAACCAACGGACGCGAGCTTTGGAAAAAATTGCAGCGCGGGCTGTTTGACGAGACAGTCGCCGCAGCGGATACAACACCTCGGTGAGTTCAAGAATGTTGACAAATTGCGTTACTGAATTACCTTAGTGCATGAAAACTTTTATGCAGGTGAGAGTGCCTGGGCGGGCGGCCAGTTACCACAGAAGGGATGGTGCGCTAGAGAAAGGGCCTGCTAAAAATATGTGCATTGCGCTAGTATCGCTGCTTTCTGTGCTCTTGTTATACCTTTCTACGGAGCGGTTGCCGTGTGCGTTGATTATAGTTGAAAACAAGCTGAAGAACGCGCGTTACATTACGGAGTTCTGTGCTCCTGTCACGCACTTCCTGTGTTGTTGAGCCGTTATAACTTGGCTGCACGAGATCGTCGCTTGGAGCGACTTACACATTGCCTGGTCGCCGTAAAAGTGGGTCCGTTTTTAAACATACTGGTCGTTCCACACACCCTTTCTGTGGTGTAAATGCAATTGAATGTATAGTTCCATAAGCATAGGTATAATGAATTAACTTGCGAAGGTGGACGGGGACGCAGGTAGGAAGACACAATACTATCATGCACACGCTATACTGCTCAGAGCATATGTCTCTGGTTCCGTCGGCGTCTACCCTGCTGCGTCGTTTTTGCAAGTAATTAGCACAGTTGCCTTCTGGCTCCGCAAGGTCGCGCCTCATGGCACCTAGATGTGTACTGGATACCCATTGGGAGCAATGCATTTGTGTGAATCACGCTTGGATACTGGTAGTAACAGGAAGTGCACACATTAAACTTAACGGGAAGTCGCATAGCATGCATGTAGTGTGTGTGTTTTCTGTTTGGACATTACATGTTTTATAATTTCATAAACATTGTGTGACAGTCAGGCTCCTGTCATTTTCACTCAT
The DNA here is from genome assembly GCF_013339695.2 of Rhipicephalus sanguineus. Classification (NCBI taxonomy): domain Eukaryota; kingdom Metazoa; phylum Arthropoda; class Arachnida; order Ixodida; family Ixodidae; genus Rhipicephalus; species Rhipicephalus sanguineus. The sequence goes on from NC_051184.2 coordinate 57,048,475, forward strand.
GAACATGAAGTCGAGGCGGAAATAATTTGCCGCAAGCAAAATTATATTTACGCGGTTAACAACTCGTTCATCCACTTTTTAAATATTGAGGGAGGTAGTTTATATTAAAAAGATATAGTGCGTGCCAAGTTGTGGCATGGCGTTTTTTTTTTGAGATAGCGAGAGTTGCACGTTATCCGAGATATTCAACTTCCAATTTTAAGGTTGATATCGAAACTGGGCGCGCCCGGCGCGGGACACGCGGCGTGTCTGAACTGCACGTGACAAGGAAGGGACTACATTTCAATCAAAACTTGGTATGCACTAAATTGTCATGCATAGTATCTAATGTATAATGCATAAATGTGTAATATAAGCAACTGCACTCAAGTCAGCAGTTAAAAAGTAGTTAATGAGTGCTTGATAATTAGTGTCAGTTCAATTAAGCTTATAAGCAAGTACATGCTCTGCTTGTTGCTGTGTTTGTGTGATAAAAATTGGGTCAGATATCTGACGTGCCATTTCATATTTTCTTTGATGAACCAGACAAGTTCTAATACAAATTCTTGTAACAGGAAATAGCACCATTGCAAAAGCTTCTTATCCCAAATGGTAAATGGTTTAGGCTGTGCTGGTGCATTGAAACACTACTTGATTGTGTTGTACTGCATAGTTCTTGTTTTCCTTGGTGCTTTGCTAAAGAAAGAAGAAATTGAAAGGGGGTTCTTATTTGCAGGATGCACAACTAAGATCTAGCATTCAGTGAAACTGGTGACAATGCTGCTTTAGTTTATGAAATATTTAATTAGAGAACGCAATTTCTGATATCTGTGTATGTGTTTGCAGATGACAGTGAGGTTACTGGTTCTCAGGCGTGCTTACAGCACTGAGAAATTCAAAAAATAAAGAAAATGGAATAGATGAAGGGGCTCAGTTTTTCTGTTCGACAAAACCTGATGAAGCCAAGGGAGGAATAGGGGAGATTATTCGTAGTTTTTAAAAGTAGTGTAGTAATTATGACATAAAGAGGAATTAATGTAGACAAAATGCAAACATTCTGCTGCCAGGGCCTGAACCTACAACAAAGTGTTGCATCTCATACTCCATCACTCTAGCTACGACATAGTCGTTCTCTCATCCACCCCACTGGGCACTTCTGTGTGTGTAATCCCGGCAGTGCCACACCAGCATTCGTAGTCATGCTGGTGTCGCATAGCGCGTCAACTCTACGAGCTAGTAGCTGATCAATAAACCGTCATGTGCTGCCTGAGGGCATCAAGTTTGCTGGCACGAGGCCCTCGCTATTAAAGAACAAATGAACGGGAGTGGATCAAGTCCTCGATAAATTGAACAGGCACTTCTAGTGTACATGACCAGGTCTGCACATGAACGGACTTTAGTACAGCAAGGATAGTTGTTTCAGAGAGAGGAAAATTGGGCATGTTGCTAAAACGTGCCCAAGATTTAATGAAAGTAAGAACAGCAGAGGGACAGAAAAACTGACACAGTGCTCAATCTTTTCTGTCCCGTCTGGCATTCTTGCTCTTTTACTGAATGTTAAGCTTTTTTTTGAAATCTCCACATTCATGATGTCATACAATAAATGGGCTCATTGTCATCCATTCTGCAAATTGACCACAAGTATATTTATTTAATATTTTGATGGGAGTGCTCCTGGAGTTTTCGTGTTTTCAAATTACCTATATAGCAAGCTGTATATGTCACCCTTTTGTAATACACAATTGTAGGAAAATTCGACACCTAATGCAAATTACAATTATTTGCAGTGACCCACTACTATTCTAATACTTGTTCTTAATGCATCTTGTGCCTATTTTTGAGGACAATTTTTGTATATAATGATATGCCTGTGTTAAGCCATCATGCTTAAAGGAGCACTGACACAAAAATATTGCACCTTGTTTTTTTTTGTTGCAATAGATAGCTTATGATCCACTTATCACGGCTGCAAACGTCGTTTGCGCGAGTGCGCGACGGTTATTTATTTAGAGACGTTTTTAGAGCGCCCAGTAGCAGTTTCGGTTTCAAAGAGCACCGAGCTAGGCAGCTACTTCCGGAGGACGGGTAACCGCAGCTGGCCACGTGAACACGCAAAATTGTGACGTAGGCGGCGCGCGAACGTGCGTGCGGTGGGCGCCGAACCAGGTCAAGTGGCGCCAGCTATGGAGGATTAGAAACAACTAACGCGTAATCTATGTCCTCCGATCATTCGGAAGCGCCCATCTCGACTCGCTAAACTTACAGCATTGATTATTTGACTGTGGCTCTCAAAACGGCGCTGAATCGGGACGAATGCATTGCTGGCGAAGCTTAAGGACATGAATCTAACGCAAATGGAAGCATCAATTCGGAAGTTACACGTTACAGAGCGCACGGCGGCCACATGATAGAATCGAAGTGGACGACAACCGCTTTTGGCAGTGCTGCCATGTTTTTCGGAGGCGCGAATGCCTCGCCGCGGAAGCTTACCGTGCAAGTTGGACAGCTCTCGCGCGTGCGGCGACGGCCAACGTTCTGCGGCACCGCGCCGTTGCGGCAGGCTTGCCGCTAGCGTGAGCGGGCCATAACATCTACCAACGGGCACGACGAGCGAACAGCGGAAGAGAACACAACTAGCACACGCAAAGCCGCAGGCATGGAGGAAGAAATGTCAGGTAGCATGGCACAAGCGCAAAGGCACAACCAGCCACCAGCCAACACAAACTGGTGATGTAGGTTTGTTTACACATCCGCCGCGTCGGCGTCGCGAAATCGGCGCCGCGAAGCGCTCGCATCTCGATCTCGCTCAGTCGCGCGGCATGCACTTTAAAATTGATTTTAAATATGTTCTAGACTATATTGGCCCTTGATATTTCGCAGACGTTGTGTACGGCTCCACATATACCTATTTCACTCATTATCTCGCCTTCGAAATTTTGTGTCAGTGCTCCTTTAATATTACTACTTGTGTACTGTAAGGACTCTTTGTGCGCAAGTTGACGGATCTTTTTGTGGTATCTGTTGTGCATGTATCCAGCGGACACAGCTGCTCAAGAGACTGAAGTGGTGGACAGCTAGCTGTGAAAGATGGAAGCATTCTTCCTGCAAGTCTGGGCAAGGCCATAAGAAATGGTATTTATTTGTTTCCATTACTACAAATCGACAGTTTAGACCTTTTCAATTGAGAGACTTATTGTTCCTATATTGTGAGCAACTCCAACACAGGGAACAATATGCAATAGCAAGTGCATGTCATATACATGTTTCACTTGGCCATTTATGCTTGTGGCCACCTGTTTCTGGTAGGATGTGCTGAAAAAATATGTTGTCAGCTACCTGCACAGTGTCATAGCAGGATATCTCACTGTTTGAGGAAACTTGCGACATCTATGCGAGGCAGAATTAACACATTGATTTTCAGAGTTTTATGATGAAGTAAAACTTGCTAAAACTAGTTGTAAGGTATGCATGCTTGTGTGTTAGAGTGCCGTCTTAGGCATTCTATTTGCCCTAACCAAGTTGTGCCAATGAACTGGCAGCGGACTATGGCATTCAAGTATTATTCTTTACCTTTATGTGCAAAACAGCAATAACGAAGAGCAAGACTGGTAGACCACAGCCAGAGTGCTGACTACGAACTGAATGTTATTAGTAAAATCCAGCCATATATTGCAGTTTCAAAAAAGTAGTTTTCACAAAGGAAAGGAAAAAAGGGACACATCAGGTGTCTTATCATTGAGCAATGTTACTTCTGCTGCCATATCTATTAATGGCGTGCTGACTCTATTGTCACCAGATGAAGCAATTTTTTTCATGCACGCTCCTTCTACTGTAGTGCTCGATGACTTCCATATTCTTTTTTACATTTTTTGGCCCCTGCCACGGTGGTCTAGTGGTTATAGCACCCGACTGCTGGCCCGAAGTTTGCGGGATCCAATCCCGGTCGCGGCGGCTGCATTTTCGATGGAGGCGAAAATGTTTGAGGCCCGTGCACTTAGATTTAGGTGCACGTTAAAGAACCCCAGGTGTTCGAAATTTCCGGAGTCCTCCACTACGGCATCTCTCATAATCATATCGTGGTTTCGGGTCGTTAAACCCCGGATATTATTACATTGTTTGCGCGTTCCATAGGTTGGTCGTTAACATTGTCCCGTCTGCTGTTTAAAACTTCACTACAAGCTAATAGGATAGTGTATTCCAGATGAGTTATTCAATGCCTTGTGTGAATGGTGGCCCCCTTATATTTGCATGTGATGTTTGGTGCTTGTTTGCCGGTAAGCACCTAGCCCATTTATAGCACGCCATCAATCAACTTCGCTGCTAAATTAGGGAAAACGTGTTTAACTTTTTCAACATGCTGACTAAATCAAACAGCTCTGTATAGGCGTTTGATGTCTGCTATTTTTGCTTCTTACAAACTGTGACATGTACCTTAGAATCCCACTGTGAAACTGTTCAACTCTTTCGTGATTTCTTACTTCTATAGGAGCATTTGGCTGTCGTAGACTGCTTGTCTGTAAGGGTGGGTTTATTGTTATAAAAAATAATATTCTTAAAGTATATCCCACAGTGAATGTGCCACTTTTGAAACAGAACATTTCTTATAGCTGTTTAGTTCTACAGGCTTTAGTCTAAACAGCTTGCATAACTGCAGTAAAGCCAAAGTAAAATGGTGTTCTGAAGTTCGAAAACACACTTCATTGTCACCCGTGTTATTACGTTTGTTTGTAGAGAAGCCTATGAAGAGTAATTATGACATACAAAATGCACTTAACAGCATATCAGCTTGTACGATGCAAATTAAATTGAAGCTACTCTTAATTCTTGTGGTGCGGTGGAATTTTGTTTAGGAGCAATGAAAATATGCTACACAATACGAACTTGCAAAAGCTGTTTGCATCTCACTTGGGTAGACAGACAAAAATACTTCAAAATGTCTCGTAGTTTTTCTAAGTTTTCTTAGTAAACATATTGTTACTCAGTACGCAAAGATAAACAAGAGAGTGGGCTAGTTTGTGTGATTGCTTTAGCTGTGACATATCTCCTAACGCCTATGCTGAACAGGAATATGAAGAGTGAAGGGGCAGAGGCAGCTCAATCGTTTTGGCAGCTCAACTGCCAGAGAGCGCTAGGCTTCAGCTGACGAAATTGAAACAATCAGACATGAAAGGAAGTCACTTTACGTGGAAGCAAATCCACTGAGCAATGCACTCTATTTATTTGACTGTTAAAACTAAAAACGTAACTCGTGTTTTTAACTAGGTATGTAGGCACTGACTTTTCTCTAGACAGACACACAGTAAGAGTGCTGCATTTTCATGGCTGTTGATAAATATGTTAGCGTGCCATTTTTGAACTCGCTGGGCAAGAAGTGGCATATCTAAGAAGCTTACCAACGATGACTTCTGTCGCCAGTGAAATTTTTTTTGCAGGCACACTTGTTGGATCATGTGTTTGTTCATTGGGGATACTCTGGGTTTGTGAATGAATTTCAGCAGTTGAAGGCAAGAGCTCTGCCCTGTCTCTCCTCTTATGTTTGTTATATGTCGAGCTGGAAATTATGTTGCAGCTAAAGTGGTAAAGTATGGTTCACACCTTTGGCATAGAAGGTATTCATAAAGCTCTGGCACAGCGTGCTTTTCGTTCTTGCCCTCTTTTGCATTTCTACTGGGGAACGCAATGTGCTGGTCATGCACTGCAGTTATACCCATACAGAACTAATCAAATAATTTCATCGTGACGTGTGCAAAGTATCTTATATTTTTCTCGTGGAACTTTTAGTTATAAGTGCCCTGTCCTTCTGTCGCAGGCTTTATCTGTCACAAAGCGCTGGCCACGAATGTAAAGAACACCTTGGCCCCACTTCTGTCGAGGGAACCGAAGTTGCCTGAACAGATGAAGAGGGGTGGCGCTACCAGTAGTGAACGACTGCGATTTTATAATGTGCAAGTGTATGAACAATGGCGTTACGCTAATTTAACAATAATTGCATTCACTAGTCAAGTGTTGCAATAATGTAATGTGTAAGTTTATGCACAGTTGCATTAAGTGAGCGCTCAATCAAGTCTTAAGTTTGCAATCACATATTTTGGAGGTATTCATAGGGCACACATTCCACTTTAAATTGTGATCTGCTCCTTTACTGAGGGTGCATGCAGGTCCTTGAAACGATTGAGAACCCTTGAAAAAGTAAAAGTACATTTTAAAGCCCTGAAACCCTTGAAAACCCTTGGAACTTATTAGCATATAGTGTCCAATATTGACAATACTAATTTCTTTCTGTGTTCTGTGAACATTTGTCTAGCAAACTGAGGGAACATGTCGTGCTCAGTGATGATTCCGCTACTGTGTTTACCTTGCTTGCATCACTGCTTGACCGATCATTCATTTTGTTTCCGCAACTGTTGGTCCGCCTGCTCCCCCTTCCTCTTGATTTGGCTCCTTGGGACTCGACTTCACTTCCAGCGCTTATGCTAGCTTCTCTTCCTCTATAGCAAGCTCACTACGCTTGATAGATCTTCTAGCTCAACAAACATCCACTGTCGTATAATGCAGGCAAAATGTGAAAAAAAGTTGATGATTTGTGCTAGAAACCAAGTACATCTGACTAAAGCTGATGGCATTGCTGCTCAGGCTTAGTGATTGACTACCATGTAGTGATTGTTATTGCTCTCTTGTGCAGGCAAGAACCTTGACTTTATATGTAGAGGATATTCCCTAAGTTGCTCGCTCTACTGGCATAAATCCAATTCGCACTTGACTCAATTGTTATTAAAGCCCAAAAATTCCCAGCATATTAACGGGTGAATGATGAAGAGCTTGGGCGAAGCTCCTGAAGCAATCATGGTTACACCATGCAATCTTCAATGGTTTCGCCCAGCAGTAATCAAAGCAATAGCCCAGTACATCATCAAAGACGTGACAAACAGTGTATATATTTATACAAGAAATTTCATTAATCGTAAGTGGCAGCTAGACGTGGCTTCCGTTCCCCCTTCATTATAACTGCTTAATGGTCGGTGAAGTGATGGATCGGTGATGGGTCGTAGTGGGATGTTTGCAAAGACGAAGTAGTGGGCAGTTTGCAAAGGATCGGTGATGGGTCGTAGTGGGATGTTTGCAAAGACGAAGTAGTGGGCAGTTTGCAAAGGTGGCTTCCGTTCCCCCTTCATTATAACGCCTTTATGGTCGGTGAAGTAATAGATCGGTGATGGATCGTAGTGGGATGTTTGCAAAGACGAAGTAGTGGGCAGTTTGCAAAGGATCGGTGATGGGTCGTAGTGGGATGTTTGCAAAGACGTAGTGGGCAGTTTGCAAAGGTGGTTACGCCGGACAACGGAAACGTGACAAGGTTAGACTAAGAGGAGCTTCGCCCCTAAAAACAGGAGAAGCATGATGGCTGCATGGATTCAAAAATGTATTCAACGATCAAATTGTAAAAATTGGGGATAAAATTTTGAAGCGGTCGTTACTATTTTGTTGTTTAGCAGGTCAGTACTCGGAAAAAGTAGAAGCATCGTACATCACCGTCATAAAACTGAACGGTTTCTCAATGCCTGAAAAAGTGAGACGGGGGAACTGAACAAGATTACTTATCTAATATAAAAGATGTCCCAGCAGCTGCAATAATGCTGTGAATTTCATGCACAGTAGGAAGCTAATATCATCAGGTAGAGTATCAGACGCATTATCTCAATGTTGTAGGTTTAGTCCCTATCAGCAGCAAGCTGATTTTTCATCCTGTTTAATTCCTTTCCATTTATGTCATAATTACTACTCTACAGTTAAAACCTACAAATAATGTCCTTTATACTTGGCTTCATTGTCTCTAGGTTCTCATTTGGCTGAATCCCATTTTTTACTTCAAATACATAAAGCTGCCCGTATTGTTTGGAAACTTTGTTAGAGCAGAAAATCGATACTTTTGATGCTGTCTTCCATCCTCCAAGAGCCTTCTATAGGAATCCTTGAAGATCCTCGAATTTGGGCTTTGAAACCAGTATAAGCCCTGTTCACTCCTTCTGCACATTTCTTCCCGAAGTGTGTGTACCTTGTCAGCAGTGTTTATGCGCTTTTTACCTTCTGATACTTTTCTGATACCATTTTCTGATACCTTCTGATACCATTTTTGCAGAGTTCAGTTTCGATAAGAGGTGCAATAAAAACAAAGTAGACAGAGAACTGAACGCTCTCTTCAAATTGTTTTTATTGCGCTCTTTCCTGAAACATAAAACATGCTCGAACAGCAAAGCCAATCGTGTACCAAGCTTCTGGATATGTAAATGGTTACAAAAAATCCTATTTAGGCATTATTGAAAAGCCATTGGTCAATGTTGACACATAATATTGGAAAGTAATTGTCTGTCCATTGAATAATTCTTGATTTCAATGTTGACACCTATAGAAAATTATTCGCCACTGAAATTTTATTGACAGACATGTTGTTGAATAGTAGTGGACTTGGTATTTATAGTACATTGTGCATTAAGAATTCTTCTTGACTGCTTTCATGATGTATTTCACAGATTTCATGATGTATTGAAAGTACACATACAATATGTTTTGATAGTTGTTGATTTTTTGTAGACATAAAAGTGAAAGACGCTACCTCAGTACGAAGAATGCTTACTGAGGCACGTGCCTTAGTGCTAGTGAGGTCCGTGCCTGAGTAGGCATTGTTCGAAACGTCTTATATGGAACGTCTTGAAGAACGCCTACTCGGACAGGTGGTTGAAAAAATTGGGGGACGCTTAAGCTTCGCCTTTAAGAGTTGAACGCGATAGCGATATCCTGCCCCTAGTGCGCACTTCGAACACTACGAGTGTTAACAGAATGCGCGCAATAAGGTGTGTGCCTTATGTAATGGGTAGCATGCTTTAAAACAGGAGAAATTATGTGCGAGAAACTTTTTCGAACTTGCGATGCACCCACTACGTAGTCTTAAGGGAATACGCGCAGTAATGTGTGTGCCTTTTGTAATGGGTGGCTGTCTCACCAAGTCGTTATGATATTGACGTGGTGTGACGCCCGATGGCAATGTACGCTTGTACCACGGAATATTACTGCGATATTACATCTTGTATTGTGACACCTGTATACAGGACGCGTATTTTTTGGAAGCATGACAATTATTTTCAATGCAGCTCCAAGCAGAGCCGTGGCTGTGTGGTAGAACACCTGCTTGCCACGCAGACGGCCTGCGTTCGATTCTCACTCGGACCCAACATTTTTATTATTTATTTTATTTGCAGCTTTTTCGATTTTTCGGTCACGGACAAGATGATGATTTTTCGCTCACAACCAACGGTGCCGACGCCGACGGCGGAATTTCTGCGATACGAGCTCTTTAACGCTAACGCGTTAATACCTGTCGCGTACGTCAGGAAAGACTTTCTCTCAGTCACGTGTGGCACATACCCGCATACAAGAGTTAATGTTATGCGGATATGTGCCACAGGTGATACAAAGTCTCAACCAACACAGTAACCGCGCACATACACGTTGACAATTGCTGGGTTTTAACGCGATAGCGTTAGAGAGCTCGTGTCGCAGAAATTCCGGTGTCGGTATCGGCACCGTTGGTTGTGAGCGAAAAATCGACCGTGAGCGAAAAATCGAGAACGCAGCAAATAAAATAAAGAATAACAATTTCGGTTTCATTGAGGATCGAACCCGGGCCGTTCGCGTGGCAAGCAGGTGTCCTACCACGAAGCCACGAGGTTACTTGCAGCTACTTCGGAAAAAAAGGAGGAAGGAAAACGGGAGAGAGGAAAGACAGGGATGTTAACCAGTTTGGCATAACCGGTATGCTACCCTGTACAGGAAAAAAAAAACACTACATAAATGCTATGTAGTGGAAGGAGTCTCCTTAACGCATTTTGTTCGACAGGTGTCACGACGAAAACGAGCCCATTCGGCGATTTGTAGGCGCATTTGGGAGACCATCAAACTACGTCGAAAAAGGCCGGGATAGTGCAACCATCGCCGCTAAAAACACACACGAACTTTCAAACAGCTCTAAAAATCGACAACTTGTCCATCTAGCGGGAAACATATCCACAAGCAAACAGCAAACGCTAGATAATGTGCTGTCATCTGTGAGGCATTGTGAGACTCTTCATGGCCTCCGAGATGGCGAGCGCGCGGCGTGTATCTTAGAGGCCATGCGACTCTTGCTTTAGATCAAAAACCTGTGCCATTCGCGCGCGCGCGCGCGTGTGTGTGTGTGTGTGTGTGTGTGTGTGTGTGTGTGTGTGTGTGTGTGTGTGTGTGTGTGTGTGTGTGTGTGTGTGTGTGTGTGTGTGTGTGTGTGTGTGTGTGTGTGTGTGTGTGTGTGTGTGTGTGTGTGTGTGTGTGTGTGTGTAACAAAACACATTAATAAGTATGCACTAAGTGGTTGAAGTGCGCACTAGGGGCCGGATTTCGCTATTGCGTTCAACTCTTAAAGGCGAAGCTTAAGGGACCCCAATATTTTCTGTCCCAAAACCACGATATCATTATGAGAGTCGCCGTAGCGAGGGGCTCGAGAAGTTTTGACCACCTCGTATTCTTTAACGTGCACCGAGATGGTACAGTGCACGGGCATCTACCATTTTGCCTCCATCGAAATGCGACTGCCGCGGACGGGATCGAACACGCCACCCTCGGGTCAGCAGCCGAGCACCGTAACCGCTACACCAACTCGGCGGACGCAAGGATAGTGAGGAAACTGAAGACAGAAGACCCCTGGAATACGCTCAACTACCATACAATCGTTCACGTGGTCCACTGGATCACGTCATGTACACAAAAACTGGGGTCAATGCTTCCTACAATAAATCTGCCGAGATAACCAGGCATCTCAAAATTACCGGTGACTTCAACATTGATTCATCAACACCCAACAACGCATGGTATATATACTGCGTGAAACAAGGCTTGAAGATGGACAGTGCATCAAGAAACCTTGCTGCCACCTCCAGGTCAGGAGGCATCATAGATCATTTCATCGTAAGAGGCATCCAGAATTTCCACCACCTGTGCTATTCCTCGCACTTCACTACACTTAGACCCCTCGTAGCCGCGATTACGAACGGATCCGATTAGCGACTCCAGTCCAGCTGCTGATGCTCACAGATCACGGCAATGGTGACCTTGTTCAAGAAATGTCAAGAATCCCCTCTACACATATACATGGGTTCGTGAAACGTGAGTGCGTTCTCCGTTATAAGTGACAAGTATAAGCATAACAACTGTAACGCAACTGCAACAACTGCAACTGTCACAATAAAGTACGTGCAGTGCGCCTGCGCGTGCCACTCGGCTCTGTATATCCAGGGAACTTTCCTGAATGAAGCCTAATTGCGAGTAACGCCTGTCCGGTGCATATGTGTTTCTTCTTTTTGCTGTTCGGATTTGCGCTATGCAGTATTGAAGAATATAAGCACTACATGTCAGCTTACCGCTTCTGGTGTTGGTAACACCCATGTTGCTGTTGGCATCGTTACGCAGCTGTAAACTGGTTATATAATACATATTCGACTCTTCAACGTATGAGTGTGCTTATAGCACTTTCACATTTCTCTAGCGTCATTCCGTAACGTTTAGCTCAATGTAAAAAAAAATACGCCACAGTCACCATCCCGCGCAAGCTTCGCATAACATCGATTCACACGATACGTGGGATCCGCCGAATTTTCTCTTTTGTAGATAAGTAATATTTCAGCAGTTGCCCAACCAGCTGTGAAAATAAGTCTATTTTGCAGATGACTCTTTCATCTATTGTCCGTTTTCATGCAGAGAAAATCAACTTAAAATCACTTAGTGCCTACAAGCTTTGAGCTAATGGTGTTTTTAATAGGGCATGGAAATCAGGTATAAAAATCCACTTACGCACACATCACAAAACAGAAGGACGTCCTTTCTTGTACGTATAACACCGGTGACAATATGCTGGTAAAATTATGTAGTTTTTAGGACTTGGGCGTAACTATGACAGATAAAGGGTGCCGTTGGATGAATTAAAACAAGCTGTTTTAATTCGTTCGAAGTTCGCTGCTGTTTGAGAATGAAGCGAGCACAAATAGACAAAATTTTCATCCCTGAAGAAAAATGCTTTCAGACAAAAACGGTATTCATAACCAGCGTTAAGATTTTGCCCAATAACTGTAGCATATAAACCACCGTAATTAAATCTCACCAAATGGGGATCTCCCAGAAAATTGGAACGCTCCGATAGTGATTTGACTTTTTTACGAAAGGTGAAAATATATATTGGTTAATTATCAAGTGATACGGGCACTTCATCACTTTAGTTGCACAAAGGGTCATTAAAATCGGACACAGATGTCCCGATCTATGTGGAGCTGTTTTCGTTAGTCCGTAATTTAAGATACAAATCTATAAGCAATTTTAATAGCTATTCCAAGGTACGATTAAGTCAGTTGAGTTGGTTTTACTTATAAATGAAGTTATGGCGTCTATACCGAACGCCATCTTCTGTTACAAGTGTTACTGTTACTTTTCCGCAGGACCGTTAGAAGGTGACTTAATTGCGAGCTCCCCTAAGGGGGCCGTCGTTCTGAAGTTCTGAATTATTTATTATTGGAACTTTTAACGCGAAAGTGTTTTATGCCGGGGTCCACCAAGTACTCCCGTCATGCTTATGACGTTCATAAAATGGACGCAAACGGGTGATAAAGAAAAAAATCAAACCCACAACCTTCCGGCCGCGACGGTAAGCGCCCGATGCTCAACCGACTAAGCCAACTTGGCAGGTGACGGACACTCCACGAACGCGCCTTATATCTTTCACACATCCTCTTTAGCACGGTGCTGTCTGTCGGCGGTGTAGGTAGGCCGGGCGGAGCGGGGCGGAGCGGGGCGGTGCCGCCGTTTGTGAGACGTGAAAAGAAGTAACGCTTCACGATCGACACTTACTAGCCCTTACTCCGAGATTGCGCGTGATATCGGAGGTCATGGTTAAAGCGTCTCGATACCAGCGAGGGACACTCGCTGCGCTGGCGTTGTCGAGGCACCCTAGGCGCAGTTACGTTGTTTGCGTTTTGCTTCGTGTCAGCGTGCGCCGGCTCATCGGAGTAGTGCAGCTTTCATATGCATCAACGGGATTTATCCGCCGCCGACAGCTTCGATTGCGAGATCAACGACTAACAAAATTGCTGCAATACGCGTTGAAAAAATTGGCCGCGTATCTGCGTGGTTCGCTGCAAATGTCGTCTAAAGACGATAGAAGAGGCGCTGCGTGAGATATGGACGCCATCTGGCAATACGTCAGGAAACATGAGTGCTCTATTGCGGGCTGGTAGTCCCGGCGAAGAGGTAAGCGAAGACCGGCGGGGAGCAACGCGGCCGGCGGGGACGCCAGCCAGCCCGAACACGCGGTTTGGCGCACAGCGCCGAAGCAGGAGAAACGTCCGCACTCAACGAGTACTCTCCACACACTATTTTATTTACACGTTGATTGGGTAAATCAGGAATGCCAGAGCGGCGCCCCATGGCATTCGTACAGTGCAATACTGAACCGAAACCCAAACACAACAATGAGCTCGTGCAAAGGGCACGGAGCATGGCAAGTTTCAGCATAGTCGCATTTTCAGCGCCGCGTAGGAAACTAGGGTCTCTAGAATTACGTATCTATATTTTCTATAAAAGGAACACACCACCTAATACTTACCTAGTGATGTTGCACCTCAGATATGCGTAATGTTTGCTTTTTGATCAACAATGTACACAAGTATGAAGCTAGTCAGCCGTTCAAGATGGCTGGCCCTTGGGCAAGTGGTTCAACTTTGGCCGAGTAGCTGAATCGAGTGACGTGCCGACAAACAGAAAGACAGAAAGACAGACCAAAATTTCTGCGTTTAAGTTCCCCAAGAAAGACTATCGTCTTTAAAAGAACACGATTTCGACTGGCGAATGTTCTGCCTTGGTGGAGCGAGACAGAGGCCAGCGGGACGCACGCGTTTGCGGCTCAAGCTACGAACCTCTGCCTCCCGTGTTGCTGTAGCGCAATGTGATAGTGTACGCATGAACACAGGCGTCGGTAACCCATTACTAGTAAGCGCACACCGTGCCACTTCTACCCTTAATCGACGACGTTTTGAAAAAGTGCATATCGGGTACCATTGTTGATTATGAGCTTGTTGATGTCATCTTCACGAGCGATTCACCATTCGCTGATTCCAAATATGTGTTCACAACTTCAGCTACCACAACGGTTTAATCATGATCATGGGTGTTAGTCGTTGCGATGGAGAGATGGCACTAGGCGTCAACATGGGTACGTTGACGTCAAACGGTGCTATAGCTGCCAAACACCAAAGTACATTGTAGAAGCTCGCATATATCATTACACGATAAGCACAAGTTCTGTGAAGACACCTTTCACTTTCGTGTTATACCTATTCCTATGACGGAGGGATCAGCCATGTTTTTTGAACACACGCCTTCTGAAAAAAAAAACTAATTTCTTACGCATATAGAAAATGTTGCGAGTTACATTGGACGGGTATACTGACGAAGTAAAGAAACCTAGACGCAGATTTCTTCGTGTTTTAAGAGAATAGGTTTGAGTAATATTGGGTTTCAGATTACATCTAGAATTTTATTAGCATCGTGGCCATGGCGCATAATTTCAACTATTTCTATTCCAAGGTTCTAAATCATATCGATGAAGGGAGAATTAACGCCATGGAAAATGCCATTCATACTATACAGCATTTCACAATCTACATAATATATACTGATGGACTATATTGGTAAATCATGACAGTGATGAAGCAGCGTGGGTGTGTAAAGGAGTCCTTTGTACGCCGCGTCAACAGATTCCTTAATCGCATTTCTTAATTCCTTCGAAGTATCAACGTATCTATAGATTATATGTACATTATTGGTTCTCTGTGACCAACCAAAGGCAAGTTCTCTTGCCTTGTGGACTAAAAGTTTAACCAGAAAATTTTCACGGAGTTTAATTGACTACATTTTTAGTTGCACAGAACTTAATTCAGATAGTTTGACAGTGTGAAGTACTTACGGGAGCTAATTATTTGTATTACACTATTTTGGTAAGAACTAATCGTGTAAACACCAATTATACAGTTCAATATTAATTACACAGAACTAAGCACCCCGCGAGTTTTTTTTTTTTGGGGGGGGGAGTCCCTCGATGGTCAGTATTGGGACATTGCAATTTCAATTTATTAACAATTCCGAGTGCAATTAACGTGGCGATAACTTTTTGCGAACAATTGTAATACTCGGATTAACCAGACTCTTTCATATTAAAGTGAGCACTGCAACTGTTAAAGACATGCGAAGGATGCTTTGTGTCTATTGGCACTGCCAAATAATACTGGCAGTTACAGGAAATTTTGCAATTTTCTGACACTCCTACGAACATGTCGCAATAATATGAACACCACAGATTTCACGTTTATCAGTTAGTAATTTCGAACTTGCAGAAACTTCCACATTCATCACATTACGTCGGAAGCATTAGCCAAGTTTTAAGTGCGTACCACCTTAATGGCCCGGCTTGTGATCCGTCCGTAGATCTTATGTGGCGTCATAACGCTCACAAAAGTGGTCAATACGGGCATAAAAGAAGGCTCGCAATGATCAATACCAGGTAAAATAAACGAAAAAGATTTAGAAGAATATAATTAACAAAAATATCTAGAAAGTCGTCGCAATAATGACTTAAAGCCACTAAAACACGTCGGAAACATGCGGCTCTCACTTGGCTGCGCAAGAGAGGGTGCCATTGCACTGTCAAGCGCCATAATGCTTCTCCCACCGGCGCTTCTACGGCGCCTTGGTCGCTACATATGAAGGGAAAACAACCTGACGGAACTCGCTGCAGACGACACCTGTCTCAATCAGCGTTACAAGCAGGAAGTCGATAAAGCGCAGCAAAAATGACGGAGCACGCTTGAGCATCGCTTTCAGAAGTAGAACGCGATAACGAAACGAGACATTGTTCATATCGACTTCTCTATCACTAGCCTGGCTTTTCGGTGAACTCCTCAAGCAGATTGCAAGGAAAGGGAAATTGTGGACGCCCTGCGGCTCCTATATCGGTGCATGCGGCGCAAAAAATTACGGCAGGGCGATTACGATTAAAGCGCCCTGGTGGGCCCCTTGCACCATCTTATTGTTGACATTCAAGCATGTGCCACACTGAAACACCACAGATAAGTGTGTACCAGCAATGGTAAATGGTGAATATAAGTAGCTCACCGTTGGTGTGCGACAAGACCTATGCGTGGTCGGATAACGCGTCGGACCACTGAGCGAGAAGTCACATGTTTGAATCCCCGGCTCCACACGTACCGAACTCTATCATTTTTATACTGGCGTCTACCTCAAATTTTCGCTTACTGACAACGTCGATCTTTCACTCACAAGCAACAACGCCAACGCCGTCATCAACGCCGACGTTGTCATCGCGGTGAAACGACATCCTTGACGCTATCCTCACATGCCTCACATGCGTTTAGCAGGTACCATGGCTCTCCGTAGAATGACGAAAAATGGCACAGTGCCTGCTGCCCTACTTCTCAAAAAGTACAATGATTTATAGCGTAGTTGGTTCCTCGCAAGTGCACTTCTATTGGTTGCCAAGGAAGCCCATAAGCGCATGATCCATTTCCGCAAGGTCTCAGTAAAATTACAATGATTTATAGCGTAGTGGGTTCCTCGCGAGTGCACTTGTATTGGTTGCCAAGGAAGCCCACAGGCGCATGATCCATTTCCTCGTGTTCTTAGTAATATTACAATGATTTAGAGCGTAGTGGGTTCCACGCAAGTGCACTTGTATTGGTTGCCAAGGAAGCCCATAAGCGCATGATCCATTTCCTCTCGGTCTCAGTAAAATTACAATGATTTATAGCGTAGTGGGTCCCTCGCAAGTGCACTTGTATTGGTTGCCAAGGAAGCCCATAAGCGCATGATCCATTTCCTCGGCGTCTCAGTAAAGTTCTTCGCACCCCCCCCCCGTCTCTCTCCCACGTCAACGTATGTTATACAGCATGACGGGAGAGGGAAATAGCGACCGGGCGTCACCCAATGCAAATTTTATAACTGGTGGGCCGTTTAAAGCTTCCAACCCATTACAAAGGACTGAGCCATAATTCTTCATCGTCATCAGTCGTCGCGTCAACAAAGTGCACATAATGCCTTACAGGCGTGTAGCTGGTGCCTCGCATCTCCGCACAATGACGAATAATGGCTTAATAGGTGCTTCCCAACTTCACAAAAATTGTGATTTATGGCGTAGTGGGTACCTTTCTAGTCTACTTGTATTGTAGCCCCACGAGAGCTTACAACGGGCTCTAGAAACGCCGCTCTTCCAGCTTTCGCTGTGACTGCAGCGCTTTCCGCGCAGGCCTGGCGTTTTTTTTTGTTAAGGGAATGTTGTGTGAGGTGTAACGTCAGCCATGCACTGTGGTGCTTTTTCGTTGAGAGCAGCGCAAACGGGATAGCACAGCATGCACTCCTTTCATTCTTTGCCAGCTTACCACATGCACAGTCACCCTCTTACCCTTTAGATTTTGGAAGCGCCTCTCACACGATACGTGGGATCCGCCGAATTTTCCCTTTTGTAGATAAATAATATTTCAGCAGTTGCCGAACCAGCTGTGAAAATAAGTCTATTTTGCAGATGACTCTCTTATCTATTGTCCGTTTTCATGCAGAGAAAGTCAACTTAAAATCACTTAGTGCCTACAAGCTTTGAGCTAATGGTGTTTTTAATAGGGTATGGAAATTAGGTATAAAAATCCACTTACGCACACATCACAAAACAGAAGGACGTCCTTTCTTGTACGTATAACACCGGTGACAATATGCTCGTAAAATTATGTAGTTTTTAGGACTTGGGCGTAACTATGACAAATAAAGGGTGCCGTTGGATGAAATAAAACAAGCTGTTTTAATTCGTTCTAAGTTCGCTGCTGTTTGAGAATGAAGCGAGCACAAATAGATAAAATTTTGATCCCTGAAGAAAAATGCTTTCAGACAAAAACGGTATTCATTACCAGCGTTAAGATTTTGCCCAATAACTGTAGCATATAAACCACCGTAATTAAATCTCAGCAAATGGGGATCTCCTAGAAAATTGGAACGCTCCGATAGTGATTTGACTTTTTTACGAAAGGTGAAAATATATATTGGTTAATTATCAAGTGATACGGGCACTTCATCACTTTAGTTGCACAAAGGGTCATTAAAATCGGACACAGATGTCCCGATCTATGTGGAGCTGTTTTCGTTAGTCCGTAATTTAAGATACAAATCTATAAGCAATTTTAATAGCTATTGCAAGGTACGATTAAGTCAGTTGAGTTGGTTTTACTTATAAATGAAGTTATGGCGTCTATACCGAACGCCATCTTCTGTTACAAGTGTTACTGTTACTTTTCCGCAGGACCGTTAGAAGGTGACTTAATTGCGAGCTCCCCTAAGGGGGCCGTCGTTCTGAAGTTCTGAATTATTTATTATTGGAACTTTTAACGCGAAAGTGTTTTATGCCGGGGTCCACCAAGTACTCCCGTCATGCTTATGACGTTCATAAAATGGACGCAAACGGGTGATAAAGAAAAAAATCAAACCCACAACCTTCCGGCCGCGACGGTAAGCGCCCGATGCTCAACCGACTAAGCCAACTTGGCAGGTGACGGACACTCCACGAACGCGCCTTATATCTTTCACACATCCTCTTTAGCACGGTGCTGTCTGTCGGCGGTGTAGGTAGGCCGGGCGGAGCGGGGCGGAGCGGGGCGGTGCCGCCGTTTGTGAGACGTGAAAAGAAGTAACGCTTCACGATCGACACTTACTAGCCCTTACTCCGAGATTGCGCGTGATATCGGAGGTCATGGTTAAAGCGTCTCGATACCAGCGAGGGACACTCGCTGCGCTGGCGTTGTCGAGGCACCCTAGACGCAGTTACGTTGTTTGCGTTTTGCTTCGTGTCAGCGTGCACCGGCTCATCGGAGTAGTGCAGCTTTCATATGCATCAACGGGATTTATCCGCCGCCGACAGCTTCGATTGCGAGATCAACGACTAACAAAATTGCTGCAATACGCGTTGAAAAAATTGGCCGCGTATCTGCGTGCTTCGCTGCAAATGTCGTCTAAAGACGATAGAAGAGGCGCTGCGTGAGATATGGACGCCATCTGGCAATACGTCAGGAAACATCAGTGCTCTATTGCGGGCTGGTAGTCCCGGCGAAGAGGTAAGCGAAGACCGGCGGGGAGCAACGCGGCCGGCGGGGACGCCAGCCAGCCCGAACACGCGGTTTGGCGCAGAGCACCGAAGCAGAAGAAACGCCCGCACTCAACGAGTACTCTCCACACACTCTTTTATTTACACGTTGACTGGGTAAATCAGGAATGCCAGAGCGGCGCCCCATGGCATTCGTACAGTGCAATACTGAACCGAAACCCAAACACAACAATGAGCTCGTGCAAAGGGCACGGAGCATGGCAAGTTTCAGCATAGTCGCATTTTCAGCGCCGCGTAGGAAACTAGGGTCTCTAGAATTACGTATCTATATTTTCTATAAAAGGAACACACCACCTAATACTTACCTAGTGATGTTGCACCTCAGATATGCGTAATGTTTGCTTTTTGATCAACAATGTACACAAGTATGAAGCTAGTCAGCCGTTCAAGATGGCTGGCCCTTGGGCAAGTGGTTCAACTTTGGCCGAGTAGCTGAATCGAGTGACGTGCCGACAAACAGAAAGACAGAAAGACAGACCAAAATTTCTGCGTTTAAGTTCCCCAAGAAAGACTATCGTCTTTAAAAGAACACGATTTCGACTGGCGAATGTTCTGCCTTGGTGGAGCGAGACAGAGGCCAGCGGGACGCACGCGTTTGCGGCTCAAGCTACGAACCTCTGCCTCCCGTGTTGCTGTAGCGCAATGTGATAGTGTACGCATGAACACAGGCGTCGGTAACCCATTACTAGTAAGCGCACACCGTGCCACTTCTACCCTTAATCGACGACGTTTTGAAAAAGTGCATATCGGGTACCATTGTTGATTATGAGCTTGTTGATGTCATCTTCACGAGCGATTCACCATTCGCTGATTCCAAATATGTGTTCACAACTTCAGCTACCACAACGGTTTAATCATGATCATGGGTGTTAGTCGTTGCGATGGAGAGATGGCACTAGGCGTCAACATGGGTACGTCGACGTCAAACGGTGCTGTAGCTGCCAAACACCAAAGTACATTGTAGAAGCTCGCATATATCATTACACGATAAGCACAAGTTCTGTGAAGACACCTTTCACTTTCGTGTTATACCTATTCCTATGACGGAGGGATCAGCCATGTTTTTTGAACACACGCCTTCTGAAAAAAAAAAGAACTAATTTCTTACGCATATAGAAAATGTTGCGAGTTACATTGGACGGGTATACTGACGAAGTAAAGAAACCTAGACGCAGATTTCTTCGTGTTTTAAGAGAATAGGTTTGAGTAATATTGGGTTTCAGATTACATCTAGAATTTTATTAGCATCGTGGCCATGGCGCATAATTTCAACTATTTCTATTCCAAGGTTCTAAATCATATCGATGAAGGGAGAATTAACGCCATGGAAAATGCCATTCATACTATACAGCATTTCACAATCTACATAATATATACTGATGGACTATATTGGTAAATCATGACAGTGATGAAGCAGCGTGGGTGTGTAAAGGAGTCCTTTGTACGCCGCGTCAACAGATTCCTTAATCGCATTTCTTAATTCCTTCGAAGTATCAACGTATCTATAGATTATATGTACATTATTGGTTCCCTGTGACCAACCAAAGGCAAGTTCTCTTGCCTTGTGGACTAAAAGTTTAACCAGAAAATTTTCACGGAGTTTAATTGACTACATTTTTAGTTGCACAGAACTTAATTCAGATAGTTTGACAGTGTGAAGTACTTACGGGAGCTAATTATTTGTATTACACTATTTTGGTAAGAACTAATCGTGTAAACACCAATTATACAGTTCAATATTAATTATACAGAACTAAGCACCCCGCGAGTTTTTTTTGGGGGGGGGAAGTCCCTCGATGGTCAGTATTGGGACATTGCAATTTCAATTTATTAACAATTCCGAGTGCAATTAACGTGGCGATAACTTTTTGCGAACAATTGTAATACTCGGATTAACCAGACTCTTTCATATTAAAGTGAGCACTGCAACTGTTAAAGACATGCGAAGGATGCTTTGTGTCTATTGGCACTGCCAAATAATACTGGCAGTTACAGGAAATTTTGCAATTTTCTGACACTCCTACGAACATGTCGCAATAATATGAACACCAGAGATTTCACGTTTATCAGTTAGTAATTTCGAACTTGCAGAAACTTCCACATTCATCACATTACGTCGGAAGCATTAGCCAAGTTTTAAGTGCGTACCACCTTAATGGCCCGGCTTGTGATCCGTCCGTAGATCTTATGTGGCGTCATAACGCTCACAAAAGTGGTCAATACGGGCATAAAAGAAGGCTCGCAATGATCAATACCAGGTAAAATAAACGAAAAAGATTTAGAAGAATATAATTAACAAAAATATCTAGAAAGTCGTCGCAATAATGACTTAAAGCCACTAAAACACGTCGGAAACATGCGGCTCTCACTTGGCTGCGCAAGAGAGGGTGCCATTGCACTGTCAAGCGCCATAATGCTTCTCCCACCGGCGCTTCTACGGCGCCTTGGTCGCTACATATGAAGGGAAAACAACCTGACGGAACTCGCTGCAGACGACACCTGTCTCAATCAGCGTTACAAGCAGGAAGTCGATAAAGCGCAGCAAAATGACGGAGCACGCTTGAGCATCGCTTTCAGAAGTAGAACGCGATAACGAAACGAGACATTGTTCATATCGACTTCTCTATCACTAGCCTGGCTTTTCGGTGAACTCCTCAAGCAGATTGCAAGGAAAGGGAAATTGTGGACGCCCTGCGGCTCCTATATCGGTGCATGCGGCGCAAAAAATTACGGCAGGGCGATTACGATTAAAGCGCCCTGGTGGGCCCCTTGCACCATCTTATTGTTGACATTCAAGCATGTGCCACACTGAAACACCACAGATAAGTGTGTACCAGCAATGGTAAATGGTGAATATAAGTAGCTCACCGTTGGTGTGCGACAAGACCTATGCGTGGTCGGATAACGCGTCGGACCACTGAGCGAGAAGTCACATGTTTGAATCCCCGGCTCCACACGTACCGAACTCTATCATTTTTATACTGGCGTCTACCTCAAATTTTCGCTTACTGACAACGTCGATCTTTCACTCACAAGCAACAACGCCAACGCCGTCATCAACGCCGACGTTGTCATCGCGGTGAAACGACATCCTTGACGCTATCCTCACATGCCTCACATGCGTTTAGCAGGTACCATGGCTCTCCGTAGAATGACGAAAAATGGCACAGTGCCTGCTGCCCTACTTCTCAAAAAGTACAATGATTTATAGCGTAGTTGGTTCCTCGCAAGTGCACTTCTATTGGTTGCCAAGGAAGCCCATAAGCGCATGATCCATTTCCGCAAGGTCTCAGTAAAATTACAATGATTTATAGCGTAGTGGGTTCCTCGCGAGTGCACTTGTATTGGTTGCCAAGGAAGCCCACAGGCGCATGATCCATTTCCTCGTGTTCTTAGTAATATTACAATGATTTAGAGCGTAGTGGGTTCCACGCAAGTGCACTTGTATTGGTTGCCAAGGAAGCCCATAAGCGCATGATCCATTTCCTCTCGGTCTCAGTAAAATTACAATGATTTATAGCGTAGTGGGTCCCTCGCAAGTGCACTTGTATTGGTTGCCAAGGAAGCCCATAAGCGCATGATCCATTTCCTCGGCGTCTCAGTAAAGTTCTTCGCACCCCCCCCCCGTCTCTCTCCCACGTCAACGTATGTTATACAGCATGACGGGAGAGGGAAATAGCGACCGGGCGTCACCCAATGCAAATTTTATAACTGGTGGGCCGTTTAAAGCTTCCAACCCATTACAAAGGACTGAGCCATAATTCTTCATCGTCATCAGTCGTCGCGTCAACAAAGTGCACATAATGCCTTACAGGCGTGTAGCTGGTGCCTCGCATCTCCGCACAATGACGAATAATGGCTTAATAGGTGCTTCCCAACTTCACAAAAATTGTGATTTATGGCGTAGTGGGTACCTTTCTAGTCTACTTGTATTGTAGCCCCACGAGAGCTTACAACGGGCTCTAGAAACGCCGCTCTTCCAGCTTTCGCTGTGACTGCAGCGCTTTCCGCGCAGGCCTGGCGTTTTTTTTTGTTAAGGGAATGTTGTGTGAGGTGTAACGTCAGCCATGCACTGTGGTGCTTTTTCGTTGAGAGCAGCGCAAACGGGATAGCACAGCATGCACTCCTTTCATTCTTTGCCAGCTTACCACATGCACAGTCACCCTCTTACCCTTTAGATTTTGGAAGCGCCTCTCTACATTGGATTTGCTTTGCAGTCTCCATGTTTTCTAACCGACTGACCCACTTTGCTTTTTGTAGAAGTCAGTAAACAGTGCATGTGGGTTATTTTTTAATGCTTTCCATACTGGGTGCTACCGTGGTTAGCTGCAAATGGTGCTGCATTTCATATTAAGGATATCTGTTACAAGCAAGATTTCTGTCCACATTTCAAAAATAACTTGTCACATTACAGATGATTGACTTTTCACCTCCACTCTATGTCACAAAAGAGTTCAATAAATGGGGAGGCAGGGTGGCCGATCATGTGTATGAATGGTGCCCTATTTCCGATTTCATACTACATCCCTGTCTAATATGGAAGTTCAACTATAAGAATAATTGAGTCTTTATGTACCAACACCACAATGTGACTATGAAGTATGCCATAGTGATCAAATTTGACCGCCTCAGGTTTTTTATAAAACAGGCATCTAATGTGTACCTGGGTGTTCTTGTGTTTCACGCATGCGAAAGCGTCCACTTTGGTCCAACATCCCATCTATATCCTGAATCTTAACAGAGAAACTGCTCACTCAATAATCTTCCATGGGGGGTCAAACCAATGTGCTGTAATAGCTTATATTAAACACAAAGGCAATTGAATGTATTGAGATGTGCTCGAATGCTTGTCTTATGTCATGAATGTTGTAACAGCTGGAGAAGTGACACTAAGTGACTAACAAGTTTTAAGCAATGGTGAATTGCTTTTTTCTTAAAATAAAAAAACATATACACAGCGGAACTATTAACCAAGCGTGCGTGTTTGCGAATGTGGCTGTTCAGGAAATTGGGTAACGATAATTGCTCATGTTGTCATCACAACACACATTGTTTACATGCTTTTTCATTGATGTAGGCTTTGTTTGCACAAAAAAGGCAGGCTATTAAGAGATAATTTGTCTGCTATGTGAACTTAGTGAATTCTGATGGTAGAAAATGGCATTTTGGTTGCGTCAACGTCTATAATGCACTGCTGAGATTCGGCAAAGCAGATTCGGCATTGATTCGGCAAAGCAGATTCGGCATTGATGTATGAGTTTATTTGTCTATTTTTGTGATGAATCATCTACGAGGGAAACATCATGTAAACAGATACATTTATTAAAAAACAATTTTTGTTGTTCTGCCTTATGTTCATAGAATACGCCTCAGATTGCTTAGTATGTCCAAAAAAATGAATGGCTTGTAGAAATTTTCATGTCGAATAACTGGTACTGACACAGCACAGTTCACCTGCTTGCAATAAGTGGGTTTTGCAAGTTTGTAAGGAACGCACAAATTCCCATATTTCATTCACAATGGAAGTAATGGTCGAAGGAACCGGTCTGTCATATATGTGGAATGCTTTCATACGCTGTATGCATATTTCAACATGAATCCTTAGATTTGCGATCTCTTCGGTCTCCCCTATTGCAAGACCCAGCGCCACTGGGTACCAGCGTCCAGTGCCATGCCTGATTATGGGCCCAGCGTCGCGCTGGATACTGGGCCGCTTGAGCGGCGTTTTACTGGGAGGCGCTGGGTACTCAAGCGCAAAACGGCTCTACAGCGTTAAAACGGCGATGCCTACGTGCCCTACATAAATATATTAGTAAAGAAAATCATATAGAAAGCATTAGCGCAATAAAAAAAACAAAGAAGGATTAAAAAAAAAAAGAAAACTTCCATCACGGGGATTCGAACTCCCCACCTCTCCATCTCCAAGCGAGTACTCACCACTGCACCACGATGAACCATGTCGGCCGTTTCGTAAAAGGGCTAGTCAATACAGTAAGACAGCGTTTTCTTTCATATTTTGATGTCGCGCATTCACGGAAGACGCGATGTTCCTTTCAAAATCAAGCTTGCTTCTTTATTAGACACACACAAAGGGTTGGCGGCAACGAATGAAATGGCCAAAATGGGAAGAGTGCTAAGTTTCTTTAATAATTCTCGTCTTAACTCCGAAAAATATCAAATGGACCGAGGAGCAGGGTACAGTTTGACGGCTGTTACTGTCGATTTTTAATAGCCGTTTCTCGCCCTTGCTAATGATCAATATGTACAAAAGCTTTACGATGACTCGTTCGATAAACATGCGCCTACATGAATTCATACGGAGTAGTTTTCTCGCGCGAGCGACATCATTACTGCGGAGCGGGCATGCCTGTTTTCTGATTTGCAGTTCTATCGATCACTACAACTATAAAAACGCTCAGCAAAAACAAATACAATTCGCTGAAAAAAGATGCCGGTGTGTTAGTTCACTAACGCGTACCAGTTGACACGTATGTGTTCTCACGTATGAGTCAGAAGTACCGACGAGCGCGGCCGGCTGCTTTCGGTGAGCCTGCGTTCGTTGCTGAAAGCGCGTCGCATCGATTGTCATCGCTCCTTGTGCGGACACCGTGCATAAGAAAAAATGGTTATTTGAAGTTAACGGATGTCCAGACTATACTTTACAGTAATTCTTACACGTTGGAATTGCGTGTGCGTAAACCAAGAAGCGCCGGTGGCATGTAGAAGGACTCAGCCGGTACGCTAGGCCTAACGCTCGCTGGGAGCCTCACTGGGTAGGACCGATCTCGGCGCAGATGAGTTGCGATGGTTGAAGTTTCTGCATTTTGGCCTCGGAACCTTTTTAACTGTTACCTAACGTATAGGTGAAGTAAGTGGAAGTGCAAGAATTGCCCGAGATGCGTTTCCGGTGTGGCGATATCGAACGACGGCTGTTTTTCTGGCCTCCTTTGGGAGGGGTCACGAAGCCAGAGCTCATTTACTTCTTGCCAACTGCACGGCGATGTAACAACTTGCTCTGTATGTTCAGACCGACGCTTCGAGACTTATAAACGCTACAATATGAAGTCATTACCGCAACACATCACGGATGCAAAACTGATGTATATGCGCGGCATGCACGAAATGTGTATTCATTGCTGCTACGTGTTCCGCAAAAATTAACGACGTTATTGGCACTGCATGAGTAAAAAAAAAAAAGCGTGCTAGAAAGCAAAATGATCAGCGTTGCTGCTTTTGGTTATTAACGTATTTTTCTCCACCTTCGACAGGAAAACATTAAAAGTGACCGTGATTTCAGTAATCACGTATATCATGAAAATAGTGCGCATCTCATCGTCTTTCTCTGCCGCTAGAATTTGTGACACAGGTTTGGGACCCGTTAGGATAGCATCTGGCGGTACCATCGAATCAAACATTCGATATTCAATGATAGCAAAGCATTCCGCCGCGCACAATACTGAAAGCAGCGCGCGGCACTGGAAGAAATAGTACAGGCTCCAGTATGTGCCAGCACACGCCAGTGAGAATTCCAGCGTCTCCAGCGCTTCCCAGTGAGCGCCAGCGTCACAGCAGCAAAGCCAGTGCCGATGCCAGTGCGACCCAGCTCTTCCCCAGTGCGTTCACTGGAGTCCCAGTGCGATCCAGTGCCAAAAAACGTACTGGTATCACGCTGGGGTTACTGGAACGACGCTGGTTTTTGCAATAGGGTCTGCTATTTCATCTGCAGTGAAGCAGTCTCTGCGCAAAAGCGGAAGGCTGTTCAAAGTGACACCAATCTTGCCGAGAAGTTCATCTATCTTGAAGCCTTTATCAGCCATGACCGAGTCTCCGGGTCAAACTCGAGCTTTGAAAATCTACTTTTTTCAACCAACTCTTTTCAGATATTGACCCAGTAAACAACTTGGAAAAGAAGCTGATGGTTCCATCTGGTGAAATGGCAATCAGTGATTTCAATGTGTTCGCTGATTCATAATTTGAATAAGTTTGCGACTGGAGAACAAGTGAGCTAGGCACCTCACACCTGATTTCTGTAGAGGCTTTTATAGCTAGTGTACTGGAATAACCCTGTGCAATAAATGCAGGTGGCATGGCTTCATTAATTTCATCTCTTGTCCACCAAAGATCAAGCTGACCTATCTGCAGGTAGATGAAGCTGATCCAAGTTGTGCACAGCCTGGACACTGTTGGCAGAGAAATTTGAAATCTGTAGGCAAGATCCTTCTCAAACAGACCGAGGCGAAGCCTTACAAGTACTAAGAATAGTTGCTCTCTGGTAGGCAACAGGTGAAGCCTTCCTGCATTGGTATGCCAGTCAGCATAACTTCTGGACCATGCCTTAACATTCTCACATTTCTCTCCTTGGTCAAGGAACTCAAAAAGTTCCATGAAAGATTTGTAGTCTGGAAGGCCTGTATAGAAATTCAGGTCATCAGGGCTATCCTGAAAGCACTCAACAGAAAACTTTCGGCTCAGGCGCTTCTCCAGCTGGCTACGCTCCTGTGCTGCGATGTCGAGCGCTCGCTCTGCTTTATACAGCGAGCATTTAATGAGCTCCACTTCTTCGACTTTTTTCTTTACTTCCGACTCTAACGCACGGACGCGGGCTGTCATTACGTCGAGTTGTTCGGTCAGGTCTGGAATCTTGAGCGAGTACGTACAGGGGTGGTCAAAAGTTCCCAGGCCGCAAGCCCGGCCAAGGAGCAGCGCCTCGCTGCTATCGGGGCGCTGTTATCGCAATCACGCCTTGGCGCACGCTGGCTTCGAGCGTGTGCGTGGAGGGGGGTGTGCAGCCCTCTCCCTTTCTTGCTCTCGTTCATAAGAAATCGAGGAATAAAATGTTGCGTCCTGTTCGTTCACTGTTCAATCTTCGATTTGTATACTTCTGTACAGCGCTGCTTATTCCGCTAACATGTTCCCACTAACCCAAACAAAGCTCTTCTGAATGCATTTCGGGCTCCGACCATGTTCGTATGCAGCGAATTGGCCTGCGCAGACGTCTGAGAGAGCTCCCGCAGTGCCAATGGAAAGTTGAGCGCACGATATTGTTCTCCAGGAAGCCGAAAACCATGGTAATGGGTTTGCTAGACGGTGTCTAAGGAAATGTGGCCGCAAGCATGATGCGTCAGTTTCCGGAACACTGTCGCCCCGCTACACGCTGCACAGTATTCGAAGAGCGGACAGTGAGGAAACATGACGAACCAAGTTTATACCTCGCTTTCTTATCATGGAGAGCAAGATAGGGAGAGGGATGCAATCTCCCCCCCCCCTTCCACGCACACACTCGACGCCAGCGTGCGCCAAGGCGTGATTGCGATAACAGCGCCGCGATAGCAGCGAGCTGCCGCTCCTCGGCCAGGCGTTGCGGCCTGGGAACTTTTGACCACCCCTGTACATCCACACATCACGTCATCGATGCTGCTCGTCACCGATGTAGAAGGAGCGCAAATGTCCACATCGCTGACATCCTCAGTGGTCGATCGCCCGTCTTCGGAAGTCTCTGTAGCCGCTGTAGCGGTGATGAGGTTGCGTGGTTCTCGATTTCGGGGTTTTTTCTCGGTGGACGCCTCGGAGCACTAAACGCGAAGATGCTGGGCACGGCGTCTAGCTTCAAGAAACGACGGTTTCCCGCGACGTTTGGCAAGTAGTTTTCTGCAGTAAAGTGCCTCGAACAAACTTTTGTGAACTTCGTGACGGTAAAGAAAGGACCTTCGTCACGCTTATTAGCTATATTCCACTTTTTCCTCCAGTCCGTATCCTTCGGAGAAGAAAAATACGAGACCTGCAAGAAAAGACAGGCATCAGCCGCGAACTGATTTTGATGAAAGCCGCATGCTTCGGCCCATCCGCGTCGCGAAATCCTCTCTGCTTGCAATGCACAACAATGGGCTGGCATGACGCTGCTCCTGAGCACCACGGATAAATCAAGCGAAAACAGCAGCTCTTAGCTCGACCTGGCGCGCACACATGCGTTCAATCTGCAGCGCGCGCGTATGTAACCCGCTGACGAGCGCCCTACAACGGCGGAGAGAGGCTCTCGTTGCTGCCGACAGGTGGCGCTGAATTAGGAAAATGTCCTATTGTAGCGGATCACATCGGTGTCAGCTCTGTGCCAGCGTGAAAGAAGACGTTGACGTTCGTGTAGTTCGTGCTTGCCGGGTTTCTGCCTAAACCAGCTTGGTTGTCTCACGCTTTCTACAGAATAATAACAAGTGTTTGTGGGAGAACACGCTTGTTGAATCTGGCGGAGTCGCTGGGTAGTCCCCTTCCGCGCCCTGGAGCTCCGCAGCCGTACACTACCATACGATACCAGAATGACCGCGCGCGTCGATTCCTCGCAAGCCTCTTCCAACCCCCCCCCCCCCCCGGTCTGTCATGTGCTCCGGTACAGAGAAAATAATAAGAGAACACTTCAAGCTCCCAAGGCGTGAGGGTACGTACGGAACGGGAATTTTCCGGTGCCACAGTATTGCTTTGCTTGGATGCAAATTGTTTTTGACGAAGTATTGAAGCAAGTCAAGGAGTATCGCGGCATCACTGATAATCAATAAAGTCAATAATAGAATCATACTTCGGCAATGGAAAAACAACAGTCGTTTTCATAAGGGGTGGCTAACGGCACGCGGGTGTCCGCATGGCTCAGTTCTCAAGTGCGCTGGTTTGCCACCACATCACGTATTTTCCGCAGAGAGAACACGCGAAGAGCGCTTTAGTGTGCGCGAGTGGTAGCGCCACAACTTCGTGCACGACGCGTGCACGACGCGTGCTCGCGCACTTTGGCTTCGTGTTACGATCGATATGCCGATGATCTTGGCGCAGCGTGATTGATATGGAACACCATTTGTTTGCAAAATATTAATCTATTGCACACCGGAACCTTCATGTGCATGAAATGCCGTGTGCCTTTGGCAGATAAAGCCTTACAAATTTTATTGAAAAAGAACGGCTATTTGGGCTAACTGGTTAAAGGGCATATTGAAAGGGTTCGCAGCGCAATAATGCCGAAAGAATGCGTAAAGACGAGAAACGGAAAGCAGGTGTGCTCACTTCGTTCCTCGCTTTTACTGCTTCCTTCAGCGCTACCGTGCTTGCGCTGCAAACGCTTTCGATACTCACAAATTTTATTGTTATGCCAACTGGCACTCTTTACAGCACGCGATGTCTAAAATGGTCCCGGGCGGATAGCCGGCGCAACATTACAATAAGCATATAGTGGCCAACGATACGAGAAACAGCGCGACACACGGGACAGTGAGAGAGACGGACCAAGCGCGGATTACAACCAAGGTTTTATTCCGTACATGGGAGTATATATAGCACACGCAACATGAAAGGAAGGAGAGGAGAACAGTGACGTGGAACTTTGTTCACGAATTCTATGAAAGCTTCTGAAAAAATAAAACCATCATCCACTAGACAGATAGGCAATTTCCCTGGTGAGGAGCGCTAACGAAGGCACACTCACGCACATATCACCTTTTTTGTCAATGCAAAATTCCTCATAAATCTCACGTGCTCGTTGATCCCTGTATCGCCGAAGTATCTTACATTGATCGAACATTGCATGACAGCCGCATACGGAGCTATGCGCAGCTAGGTGGCTGCCCACAGAACCCCGCATTAGATTGCGGTGTTCCCTGAGGCGGTCATTTACACACCGACCAGTTTGGCCGATGTAGCAGCGACCGCATGAGAGGGGGATTTCGTATACCGCGTTTTGACAGCATTCAACAAACTTATTGGCGCGTTTCTTATCACACACGCGAGGCCCTCTGTCTTCACTGTTCACCTTATTGTACATACCAGAGAAGTTATTTTTTGCTGAAAAGACAACTCGGATGCCTGCTTTTTGTGCTACTTTTTTTAAACAATGCGACACCCTATGCAATTACGGAATTACCGCTGTTTTTGAAAATGGGCTCTTTTCCTGACGACTAATCAGTTTTTTTGGCTGTTTTAAGTCTTCTAGAAGACCTTCGGCAATGGAACACAGTAGGTTGTCCGGGTAGCCTGCCACGCGCAGTCTGCGCACCTGCGAGTCAAAGCTAGTGCACATAGTGTGATGGCATGATCGCGTCAACGCTGCCCCTAGACAAGATTTTGCAATCGCTCGCTTGACAAGTTTAGAATGCGCAGAACTGTAAGGTAACAAGCTTTTCTTGGAGCGGGGGGCATACTGCCAGCACACATGGTCAGATAAAAACATTTCAAGATCAAGAAACCGAAGTCTGTTACCAGTGGGAAATTCAGTGGTTAGTTGGAGTTTGCTCATGCAAGAGCGAAACACTTCAACAATTCGATCAGCACATTGCTGTGTGTCAGAGTGGCTAGACCTGTAAAATATCAAAAAGTCGTCCACGAATCTAAACACTTTTACAGCGGTCGTCTGATGCAGGCATTCCATGAGGGATCTGTCATATTTGGCTAAAAGAATATCACTTAGGATCGGCGCGAGGCACGAAACTATGCAAACACCTTCTTTTTGAATATAAAGTTTGCCATCATGCTTTATAAATGTGGAACGTAAATAAAAGCTCATCGTTTCTAAAAAGTTCCTGACGCTGATTCCACACGAGTCCTGAAACCTAACGCTCCCATAGCGGTCGATGCATTCGCTCACCTCTGCGCAGACCTGGTCCAACAGCAAGGAATAGTATAGGTCCTTAACATCTACTGAAAAGAAGCTCACTTTTGAAGGACACCCTTGCTGAAGATAGTCAGACACTTCTTGTGGCTTTCTGATGAGGCAAGGATCCTCCACATCAAGGACAGATAGGGAACGTTGCAAGAACCTTCCCACAAGGCGCTGCCAAGTGGCCCTGTTCCGACACAATGACGCGGAATGGAATCTCCGGCTTATGCGTTTCTGCCGAAAAGAACACCGAAAGGTTCAAGCCCTTCGCCGACCGCACTGACGACGCCAGTTTCTGAAGTCCAGCCTCTTCACAAAGTTTGGCCGCCGTTGCCTTGACCTTGGAAGGTTTGACATTCGTGACCTGGAAGTTGCTTGTGACAGCGGCATCCGCCTTCTCTCTATAGACGGCTGTCGGAGCAAGGACAAATCCACCTTCCTCGTCTGCTTGAAGCAGCTTGATATCTGCGGCGCGTAGCGACTCGATGACGGAAGTTTGGCGTGAGCTCCCGGCTTGCTTCATCAGTAACAGGCAGTCCACTCCTGCTTGAATGCACCTGTCTCTATCTTCAACAGTCGCTCTTGCCGCAGTGTTCCTTACCAAGCTCAAGAGCTCTACTTGGTCCAATTTCGGTGGTTCGCAAAATTTTGGGCCCTTTTGCAATGCGCACTTTACGCCTGGTGGGATGCTTCCATTCCCTAGAATCACGACTTGATGCCCAGATTGCTGCGTCGGCTTCTTTCTTGGTAAGCTTGGAAACAACTTCTTCCATAATAAGTCTGCCGTCTGGGAAGCAATACGCAGGTCTCTGTTGTAGGCCCTCAGAGCACTGCTCTGCTATGCATTTACCATACTCGCAGCATATAGGCAGTCCAAGTAGAACCGCACTTGACGCCAGGCCTCTGACCGTAGAATCCAGCACATCCTGTCAGCGTGTCCTTTTGACGGTGTTAAACCACCGAAAATTCGAAGAACTTCTGGTGGCAAGGCTGAATTCTTCAATGCGAACGTATACAGACGTGTCCTGCAGGTCGCAGTAGCCAGCAGATTCATACACACAATGGGGGAACGAAGAAGGGGGTATGCGGCTGTCATGCAATGTTCGATCAATGTAAGATACTTCGGCGATACAGGGATCAACGAGCACGTGAGGTTTATGAGGCATTTTGCATTGACAAAAAAGGTGATATGTGCGTGAGTGTGCCTTCGTTAGCGCTCCTCACCAGGGAAATTGCCTATCTGTCTAGTGGATGATGGTTTTATTTTTTCAGAAGCTTTCATAGAATTCGTGAACAAAGTTCCACGTCACTGTTCTCCTCTCCTTCCTTTCATGTTGCGTGTGCTATATGTACCCCCATGTACGGAATAAAACCTTGGTTGTAAGTCAGTGCTTGGTCCGTCTCTTTCACTGTCCCGTCTGTCGCGCTGTTTCTCGTATCGTTGAACACGTACCAACCGGCCCAAATACGCACCTTAGTGCATATAGTGGCATTGCAAAAACACTTTTCTACGTATTATGGCAAGTTCCGCGATCGGTGAGCTTCGAGACTTTAGACATCATTTCCAACCGTCAATAACAGAGCTCACAAGCACATCTTTTTTGGTTAGGCCGACTGTACCGAGGAAACGCGCTTCGGTATAGACCTTATGCAAAATTGCTGCCATCTGTCAGAGGTTTGACGAAGCAACCCATTCGGCGCCATGTTGGAGGCTTGTGGCCGAATCGTATTGCTGTCGCTGCTATAACTTCTTGCTTGTATCTGCTTTGATAGTGGATAATCGGGGCATAAAACGTCAGACGAGTGTGTAAGGGCCTGCACACGTTACCGGCATTTCCTAGTTATTACGTGTGTAAAGAACTGCCTCACAGCGAGAAGAAAATACAAGTTCGACACCGCGAGTCACATGTAGGTCTGCCGTCGTCGAGAATGAAACTTTGCGCTTGGTTACAAATTTGGTCTGTCTGTTTCAATGTAGCAAATAAAGCGTCGTTAGATATCTGAATATCATGCATGTAGTATAGGATGGATGGGAAGAAGCGTTAACGCGTGACACGGCTAGGCCCAGCGATGACGGAAAGAAAGTGCTGTAGACCCAATTTAAAACGTATTTCGTAAGGGACAGCCTATGTCGAGCTGATGTATTGTGCATATAATTTAAAAAAAAGGCGTTGTCCTCGTTTTTATTTTTTAATAAAAAATATTGCGCAGTTTTAGTCACCGACGTATGTTATGTATAAAATTACTGCACGATTAAAATGTAAGATATTTGCGCATCTCACGCACGTGAAAAGTGAACATGAAAAGTGTTGCGTCTCCAAGCAGTACATGCCGATTAGGTGGTGTTTTATTGAATATTGCCACGCCCGCTTCTTCTTTTATTTTGATGTGTTCGAGTTTGACCAGCAAGGACGGTTATCAACGCTCGACGCTGGCCGTGAAGCAGTGTTCGAGAAGCTTCACGATTTTAGTAGATCGTTTTGTTAAGATTGCGTGCCGCACGCGAATGTTCCAGCTTTGTCGAGAGATAACGCCGCCACCAGCGATATTGCTGGAAAGTTCCATAGCGCCTGTATAAAAGCAGACGCGCTTGACCGCTTGTCAGTTGATCGACGGTCGACGCTCTGTCCGCCGCTATCAGTGTGTTGCTGTAGATTGACTTACAGTTTCCCGGCCACAAGTTCGGCCAAATAAACAGTTTCATCTCGAACGTGCTGACTGCTGTCTTCGTCGTCACGACCACGTGACATCTGGTGGAGGTGCTGCTTCATGATCCGGACGCCACCGCGGGGCGCTGACCCAAGCCCAAGCCGAGAAGAAGACGACGCTAAGGACAACCCGGATCCTCGAACCAGCCGCCGGCAGAAGGGACTACAACCAGAGTACGGGCTCCTTCCCGAAAACACCAGGCAGGCGAAGACCGTCACATCGACCGCCGAGACGATGACAGACCCCCTGCCGCCTACAACGGTAGTGATGCAACAGCCAAGGGAGCCACCGACTTTCCGTGGATCGTCGTTTGAAGACCCGGAGAGCTGGCTGGAGACGTACGAGCGAGTCGCCGCCTTCAACCACTGGGACACTGAAGAGAAGCTGCGCCACGTCTACTTCTACTTAGAAGACGCCGCGAAGACGTGGTTCGAAAACCATGAATCGAGCCTTCAATCCTGGGACCTCTTTCGGACGACGTTCCTTAATACCTTCGCGAGCATCGTCCGCAAGGAAAAGGCCGCTGCTTTGCTGGAGACAAGAGCACAGCTACCGAATGAGACGGTCACCATCTACACGGAAGAGATGACGCGACTTTTCCGCCTGGCTGATGCTGCGATGCCTGAGGAAAAAAAGGTCCGCTTCCTTATGCGGGGAGTGAAACAAGACCTCTTTGCAGGATTGGTGCGGAACCCACCGAAAACTGTCATCGAATTCCTAAAGGAGGCTACAACAATTGAAAAATCCCTCGAGATTAGGACGAAGCAATACAACCGCTCAACCCTCTCGACAGGCTACACAGAAGCGCACTCGCTAGGCACCGACGACCTACGGGAAACCATCAGAGCGATAGTGCGGGAGGAGCTGCGCAAGCTGTTGCCTTCAGCGCAGCCTCAAGTGGATTCGATCGCCGACATGGTCCGCGAGGAAATCCAGCAGTCGCTGGGCACCCCCGATGCAGCGCAGCCGCAGCTGCAAGCAATGAACTATGCTGCAGCAGCCCGACGCAACGCCCCCGCTGACGCCACGCCGCCGCAGCAGTTCGGCCGCCAGACGCCGCCGCCGCCACCACCACCAACGCCCTACCGTCCTCCTGTCGCCCGGCGCTATGCCCCGCGCTATGCCCCAAGGAAGACCGACGTTTGGCGCGCCCCTGACAACCGCCCGCTCTGCTACCACTGCGGGGAGGCCGGCCATACCTACCGCCGCTGCCAGTACCGTCAGATGGGGCTACGCGGATTCGCCGTCAACGCGCCGCGCCCCCAGCCAGGCGAACGGCCTCGCGACATCGACGACTTCCTCACCGGAACACAGTGGCAAGAACGACGACCTTCCCGCTCGCCGTCGCCCGGCCGCTACATGTCACCGCACCGCCGGCAGTACACTGGCCCAAACCGGGGCCGGTCGCCTAGCCCGTATCCGGAAAACTAAGGGCAGCAACCGATGGAGGTGCGGTTGCTGCACGACGAAATGCCGAAGATCCTCCGCGGCCGCCGACGACGACAACGCGAGGAGACCTGCAGAACACGACGCGAAGCAGACGAAGTCCTGCCGATGAAACCTCGCGGACCGAAGTAGACCTGACGACGCAACGGGGAAGCAGCGGAACAAACCGACGTAGCCGTGACCCCACGCCACGACCTAACTGCAACGCGAGACGACGAACTAGCGACCTCGACGTTCTTATCGACGGCCACAGCGTCACAGCTCTCGTCGACACCGGAGCCGACTATTCTGTCTTCAGTGGACCGTTCGCCACCAAGCTGAAGAAAGTAAAGACCGCTTGGAGTGGACCCGAAATCCGGACAGCTGGAGGCCACCTGATAACGCCGATTGGTGTCTGCACGGCGAGAGTCACCATCAATAACCGGACTTATCCTGCGAGCTTTGTAATCCTACAAAATTGCTCTAGGGATGTGATACTTGGAATGGACTTCCTAAGTGACCACGGCGCCGTCATCGACCTGAGATCTGAGTCGATAACGCTAACCGCAGACAAAGCGCTCCCGCCCCACGCGACGCCAGGGAACCATGCATTGAATGTGATAGAAGAGCAGGTGACCGTTCCGCCCCGCTCCAGCGTCATTATTTCCGTCGGCACCGAAAAACCTGCGAACCTTGAAGGCGTCATCGAGGGCGATCAGCAACTACTCCTGAACCGTCAAATTTGCGTCGCAAGAGGTATAGCCGAACTGCGTGACGGTAAAGCAAAGGTAGTGCTGACAAACTTCAGCCACGAATATAGGCACCTCAACATTGGTACGACGGTTGCCTACATTGACGAATGTGTAGCCGCCAGCGATGCTTTCGCCCTCTTCGATGCTGCCTAACCTGCTTCGACGAATAGAGGTCCCGAACCGGATTTTGACGTCAACCCGAGCCTTGCGAAGGTCAAACAAGACCAGCTCAAAACCCTGCTCCTGCAATACAAGGACTGTTTCTCGTCGTCATCGCGGGTACGACAAACGCACCTTGTTAAGCACCGCATTATAACAGAAGAAGATTCTCGACCACTCCGTCAGAGCCCCTACAGAGTTTCGACTCGAGAGCGCGACGCGATAAAGAAACAAGTCGACGAGATGCTACGCGACAACATCATCCAGCCGTCCAAGAGTCCGTGGGCGTCACCCGTGGTGTTAGTGAGGAAGAAGGACGGGACACTGCGCTTCTGCGTTGATTATCGGCGCCTGAACAAAATCACGAAGAAGGACGTGTACCCCCTCCCACGGATAGACGACACCCTGGATCGACTTCACAACGCGACGTACTTTTCATCGATGGACCTCAAGACCGGCTATTGGCAGATCGAAGTAGACGAGAGAGACCGAGAAAAGACGGCTTTTATAACACCCGACGGCCTCTTTGAGTTCAAGGTCATGCCTTTCGGTCTTTGCTCGGCACCTGCGACGTTCCAGCGCATCATGGACACTGTACTGGCCGGATTGAAGTGGCAGACGTGCCTTGTGTATTTGGACGACGTCGTCGTGTTTTCTTCGACCTTCGACGAGCATCTCCGGCGGCTCGAGGCAGTACTTCAAGCAATAAAGGCCTCTGGACTGACCCTGAAGCCAGAAAAGTGCCGATTCGCGTACAACGAGCTCTTGTTTCTGGGCCATGTGGTCAGCAAGTCTGGAGTGCGCCCAGACCCGCGGAAAACAGCGGCCATCGCCGACTTCGCGCCTCCCACCGACAAGAAGGCCGTGCGCCGATTTCTCGGCTTATGCGCCTATTACAGACGCTTCGTCAAAAACTTTTCACGCATCGCCGAACCACTGACGCTTCTCACGAAGACTAACGTGGAATTCAGGTGGGAAACGGAGCAAGTGCAAGCATTTGAGGAACTTAAACGACGCTTGCAGACGCCACCCATACTTGCGCATTTCGACGATTGCGCCGACACTGAAATACACACCGACGCTAGCAGCGTAGGACTCGGTGCCGTCCTTGTGCAAAAGACTGACGGGCTTGAAAGGGTTATCAGTTATGCTAGCCGGTCACTATCCAAGGCAGAAGCCAACTATTCGACAACAGAAAGGGAATGCCTTGCCATCATCTGGGCTACGTCAAAGTTTCGCCCCTACCTCTATGGCAGGCCCTTCAAAGTTGTCAGTGACCATCACGCCTTATGCTGGCTAGCTAACTTGAAGGACCCTTCAGGTCGTCTCGCACGATGGAATTTGAGGCTTCAAGAATTCGACATTACCGTCGTGTACAAGTCCGGACGAAAACACTCTGACGCCGACTGCCTCTCTCGTGCCCCCGTCGACGCGCCGCCGCAAGACGACGACGATGACTGCTTCCTCGGAACTATAAGTGCCGACGACTTCGCCGAAAGGCAACGAGCCGACGCGGAACTGGGGGGCCTTATGGAGTACCTCGAGTGCAAGACCGCCGTTGTTCCGAAGGTATTCAAGCGAGGACTGTCGTCGTTTTTCTTACGGAACGGCGTTCTCCTGAAAAAGAACTTCTCGCCACTTCGAACGGACTACCTTCTTGTCGTGCCCTCATCATTGCGACCAGAAGTCCTCCAGGCCCTACACGACGACCCGACGGCTGGACACCTTGGTGTTTCCCGCACCCTCGCCAGAATACAGGAAAAGTACTACTGGCCACGCCTTGCTGCCGACGTCGCCCACTACGTCAAGACTTGCCGAGATTGCCAGCGACGGAAGACACCGCCGACTAGGCCAGCGGGACTTATGCAGCCAATCGAACCACCTCACCGGCCGTTCCAGCAAATCGGGATGGACCTACTGGGGCCGTTCCCGACGTCGACTTCCGGCAACAAGTGGATCGTCGTAGCGACTGACTACCTCACCCGCTACGCGGAGACGAAGGCCTTGCCCAAAGGCAGTGCCGCCGAGGTAGCAAAGTTCTTCGTTGAGAACATCCTCCTGCGTCATGGCGCCCCAGAGGTCCTCATCACCGACAGAGGTACGGCGTTTACTGCTGACCTAACTCAGGCAATACTGAGATACAGCCAAACAAGCCACCGCCGGACCACAGCGTACCACCCACAGACCAATGGCCTCACCGAGCGGCTAAACAAGACCATCGCCGACATGCTGGCCATGTATGTCGACGTCGAACACAAGACGTGGGATGCCATCCTTCCGTATGTGACCTTCGCATACAACACGGCCATGCAAGAAACGACGCAAATGACGCCGTACAAGCTGGTCTACGGAAGGAGCCCGGCAACAACGCTCGACGCAATGCTACCAACCGCCACCGACGAAGACGATCTCGACGTTGCCGCCTATTTGCAACGCGCCGAAGAAGCTCGACAGCTCGCCCGCCTGCGCATCAAGAACCAGCAGAGGGTCGACAGCCGTCACTATAATCTTCGACGACGCCACATGGAGTACCAACCCGGTGACCGTGTGTGGGTCTGGACGCCGATACGCCGACGCGGGCTCAGTGAAAAACTTCTTCGGCGATACTTCGGCCCATACAAGGTGCTTCGACGTCACGGCGCTCTTGACTACGAGGTCGTCCCGGACGGCATTACGAACTCCCAGCGACGCCGCGCACGACCTGAAGTCGTCCATGTCGTGCGCCTTAAGCCGTTTTTTGCGCGTTAGCGAACCTGAGAACTCTACTTTTTCCTTGTTATTGTAATTTATTTGTGCATGCACTTGTTTTTTCCTTTGCATGTTCTGTTGCAAGCATCGGGACGATGCTTTTTCAGAGGGGGGCAATGCCACGCCCGCTTCTTCTTTTATTTTGATGTGTTCGAGTTTGACCAGCAAGGACGGTTATCAACGCTCGACGCTGGCCGTGAAGCAGTGTTCGAGAAGCTTCACGATTTTAGTAGATCGTTTTGTTAAGATTGCGTGCCGCACGCGAATGTTCCAGCTTTGTCGAGAGATAACGCCGCCACCAGCGATATTGCTGGAAAGTTCCATAGCGCCTGTATAAAAGCCGACGCGCTTGACCGCTTGTCAGTTGATCGACGGTCGACGCTCTGTCCGCCGCTATCAGTGTGTTGCTGTAGATTGACTTACAGTTTCCCGGCCACAAGTTCGGCCAAATAAACAGTTTCATCTCGAACGTGCTGACTGCTGTCTTCGTCGTCACGACCACGTGACAATATCCTTCCGACATGTGTTCCTATATAACACGATACGCCAAAATCACGTGCACATCGTCGCTTTCGGGGCCTACTGGTGCCTTACACTGTCAACGCGTAGCGGCAAGACAGTTTTGCGTCGCCGACTGAACGCATGCGAAACCACCAGCGGTAGCACACCCACGGTCGAATGCAGCCAATTTCCCGGAATAGCATTTTTTTTAGTTTCATAAGAAAAGTGGCACGCACTTCAAGCACCTGGTAAAATTTCATAGCACACAGGGGTGGATACAGGACATTTCCGAAGGGTGATCAGCTTTTGGCGGCAACTGATGTGCTCTTCTGGGGGTATAAATTAAACAAAAAAAGAGTAAGGGGTGGGGGCCGGTTAGGATATCCGGGCCACCCGTCTGAATCGGGCAGTCATACCACATGAAATGCTTGAAAAATACGCATAGTGAAGCAATACGCGCGCAAAGCATCGCGCCAAACGCTACCTTGTTACACTCCATAGTCGAAAACAAACTACAATCAAGACACTCAGCACAATCGGTCCGTTCGCTGAGAATCAATGACGCTCACTAGCTACTTGTCTAACATTTAATTGTTATCGCAATGCAATAAACAAGGTAATGTCAACAGCAGCGCAGACATGCGCGACTATCTGCGATGCAGCTTTGAAGCTCGTACACGAAGCGGGTTTGTCTGTGCCTGTAAGCACACGGCGCGAAACCTGTCTCGCTCCGGCATGACATGAGAGAGTGTTCTCTGATGAGTGCCGATGCTGTCACATACCGCATATATTAAGAACGGCGAGCGTAAACACGGCGTTAGTCATAAGCAGTAGTCGGAGCAACGAAACGATCTGCTGATTCTCGTCGGCCGCGAGGAAATCTAATAACATGAAGGTTAGTTTCCTGCAAACCTTTTGTTCAGCATCGCAATTTCCTCAATCTGAGTAACACGGCACAAGAAAATATGGTGGCATTGCCGCTCCTATCAGCCGCCACACGTTGTTGCGCACGCTCCGTGTGTGCACATGCGGAGCGCGCTTAGCCTTCAACATGGCGGAAATGCGCGCGGCGGCCACTGGATGGCAGCAATTTTGCATAAGGTCTATAAGAAGGGGGAGTGGGTTCCGCGGTAGTGTGGAGAAAGTGTGTTCATTTGGTGTCAAAACAAGAATATTTTAGGGGCGAAGCTCCTTATGCCGTGGGTCTGTCCATCCTCCGTTTGTTTGTAGCATTGTAGTAGCCACCTCTTGCTCGTGAGAAGCGCGCGTTCTGGTATGCAGTAGAAGAAGAAGACGACGTTGACGAGTGACACCCTCGTGCGCGTTCGCCTCTGTGGCGTTCTTTCTTCTTTACTACGTCTCGCGTTTTCAACGACACCCGAAGAAAACATTTCAGAAGTTACGCGCCATGAGGCTCCCTCCTGGCACGCTTTCTCTTTAGCTCGGAGTCGCCATATGGAAGACAAGGCTGCGGAACGGAGGGCACGGAAGGCGGCGGCAGCGCGCGCTCGCAGACAGAATCCTCAGGTGAGAGCCCGCGAGGCCGAAGCTGCTCGACAAGCTGCACGGCTGCGGCGAGAAGACCCCGCCGTTCGAGCCCGCGAGGCCGAAGCTGCTCGACAAGCTGCATGGCTGCAGCCCGAAGACCACGCCGTTCGAGCCCGCGAGGCCGATGCTGCTGGACAAGCTGCATGGCTGCGGCGCGATGACCCCGCCGTTCGAGCCCGCGAGGCCGAAGCTGCACGGCTGCGGCGCGAATCGGATCTTCAAAGTGTGAAGGACCATCAAGCGGCGAGAAAGCGCGCGTACCGGCAGGCAGAGCCCGAGGCTGTGCGAGCACGTGAAGTGGCTGCAAAACGCACCAGGCGGGCTCTGCCCGAAGGCGCCGACGCGCGCTTCCAGCGGGACTTCCTTGATAACAGTTTCGGCCATAGTTGCGGTGTGTGCAACAGATTGTGGTGCTCAAACAATGTAGCCACAATACTTTCCATCAAGAAGACCACGCTCGCGCCAATGCCATCGCCATGGTGCAGCGCGGGTTCGCTTCGCCCCACTCATCATTATTCACCACGTGGATATGCTGTGAATTTTTACCAGAAGCGCTCCACTGGACCGCGAAATGACTCCATTGGACCACGACTCTACCGCATGCATCGGTGCATTATAAAGTGTTTTAAAGGATAATCGCAAATATATGTTCTCTGGATACCGTAAGAGAGTCTTGTCCACAGAAGATGCAATCAAGTCATCGCTTCCAGGTTTAGCATTTTCACAGGCTCGATACCCCTTACATGAACAGTGCGGTCAACCCTTAAAGCGCGTTCAGCCTTGGTCTCGAACGGGGCGAAAGCTGCAACAGTCACCACAAATTCACTTGCTCGCAGCCCAAGCAACCGGAAAACAACGCGGCAAGCCAGATGCGAAAAAAAAATTGCACCATCTCCCACTAAAGGGAACCGTGTGGGGATGCGAAGCAGCGCATCGATTGACACAATGTTCCGTTCATCACGGGCACCTTGCCGGATATTAACGCGTCCTTGGAAGTGGAGCATACTATGAATCCATTGTAGTTGCTGTTGCTGTTACTCCTCCCAAACTCTTGTCGGAACACGCCACGCGGGTTCATTGCGCGTCTGCAGAATCTCGTTTCGCGACGACATCACGTGATTGCTGAGAGAGTGTAAAGGGAAGAGGCCACAGCGTCTTACCCAGCCCCTCACACAGGCCGGAACGCGCTAGCGCGTGCCAGCGCATTCTGACTAGGATACAGCGAGTTGATTCATCGCGCGTCTGCAAAATCTCCTTCTCGACGCCATCACATGATTGCTGGGAGAGTGTAAGAGGGAGAGGGCTCAGCGTCTTACCCAGCCCCTTACACAGGCCCTAACGCGCTAGCGCGTGCCAATACACATGGTTCCCGAGCGGACGATAGCCAACGGAAGGACGGACACATCCCCGAGCAAAAGCTGCTTCGCATCTAAAAAGACCACCGCTCAGCGACCTTCCGAGGATC
The DNA here is from genome assembly GCF_013339695.2 of Rhipicephalus sanguineus. Taxonomy (NCBI): domain Eukaryota; kingdom Metazoa; phylum Arthropoda; class Arachnida; order Ixodida; family Ixodidae; genus Rhipicephalus; species Rhipicephalus sanguineus. Next base: position 57,091,671 of record NC_051184.2, read on the forward strand.
CGGAGCTAGCTTAATTGCCTCGATGTTCTTTTCTGAGGGTTCAGGCCTGTGTGAGGGGCAAGGTAAATTCTGTGTAGTATTACGTAACGGGCGCCTCACCTAACGGCACTTGTGGGCACCGAGCTTGACGCCTTATTCCACGAAAGGCTGCAGGACTGCTTCAAGGCTCACGTCTGCTTTATCGTTCGCATCTGCTATGAGGACGTCATCTAAGTGCGCTTGGACTCCTGGAAGGTCTTGCAGAACACACTTAATTGTTCTTTGAAAAAACACATGCGCCGAGGCAATGCCAAATGGTAGCCTATTATAACAAAAGAGGCCCTTGTGAATGTTGATAACAGCTAGCTTACACGAATCTTCGTCTGGAATAATTTGGTTTTAGGCGTCGCATAGATCCAAGATGCTGAACTTCTGCCCTCCACGAAGTCTAGTGAAAATGTCGTCCGCAGGGGTAGAGGATATCTCCATTTCACATAATGGGTTAAGGGTAACTTTGAAATCGCGGAAGATGCGGACTGTGCCATCGCGTTCCGGCACTGGTACCACAGGGATTGTCCATTCGGAACAGGAAGCTGGCGAAATAATGCTTTCGGCCACAAGTTGGTTTAGCTCAGCGGAGACCTTGTCTAGCAGAGAAAATGGAGTTTTGTTGCGTTACAGAAGCTTAGGGTTGCTACGCCGTTTATGCGAATCCGTGCTGGTGGTCCCTTGATGAGTCCCAAGCCATCCGCAAAAGAAGTCTGCGTACTGTTGCATCACGAGTGGAGCTTCCGGTTTCTCCAGCTTCACTGCAGTAGAGGGCGACGCAATATGAAGCAGCGGTGTCTCTTGTGCCTCGAGCATCTGCAACAAGTCACGGCCGCAAAGACTAGAACCTTCGCAGTTTAAAACTACAAGATCACAGTCAACGGTGGCAGATATATAGGAAGCTTGCATTTTTACAACGCCCAGCACTGTTTTTTTTTCAAGACAACATAACAGATTTCATGTAGCTTCACAAAGCGGTGGTCACCCAAGACGATTGGCTTCGTATGTGGCCTTAGGTACTACGCAGACAAGCGAACCTGTGCCGATTATGCTATTCAGTGGCATTCCGTTCCATGCAACCTGTTTGCGCAGGGGGGAACTAGACAATCCTTTGTTTTCACTGACCATAAATGGAATGCATTACTGTCGTTATCTTCAATTTCTGGTGAACATTCGATTATCGCCAAGGTTCTGTGGGCGGTGACTCTTCGGGTGCAAGCTTGTGCCAATTGACCTTGACTCTCACATTTGTAGCAACGCATTGGCTTGATGCGCCTGTTTGTCACTGCAACTACATTGTTGCGATAAGCTGCTCGATACACCCCTACTGAGTGTGCGCTCCCTTTTATGCTTCACGTTGATCAGACCGACGCCACCACCTTGCCTGTATGCCTGTCGCGACCATAACTCTGCGCTTTCGGCTGCTAGAGAAAGTGCTTCCGCTTCTCACAGTGGCAAGTCCCTTTTGGCTAATAGTTGTTTCTGCAGGTTTTTCGACCGCACTCCACAAGCGATGCGACCCCTCAGCATGCGCTCCAACATTGAAGAGAAGTTGCAGTTATGAGCTAACCTACGACTCTCAGTGATAAAGGCCTGCACGGACTGCCCTTCTTTTTGGTTTCTGTGAAATAACTTGAAACTTTCTGAGATCTCGTTAGGTGATGGATGATAGTACTCGTTCAATGTTGAAACAACTGCTTGATAGCTCAGTGAGCTCGGTTTTCTCGGTGCGATTCTGGCGCACAGAATCTCAACGGTATTGGATCCTAACGCAACCACGAACAAGGCCCTTTTATTCGCGTGGTTCGTTACCTTATTTGCTTCAAAGTAGGCATCGATCTTAACGAGATACTCCTGCCACTTATCTGTCTCTGTGAAATACGGAAGCTTGACGGCCATGGCGGCGGACGGCTAATGGGTTTCTTCGTCTCAACGTCATCACTGGTGCCTGGTATAGTGATGCAGAACTATCGGTAAATTTTCTATTGATAGCATCGATAGTTTTTTTGAAACTCTCGAGGGTGTAAGCAAACTATCGTTAGTACTACTATCGACAAACGATCGATAGTGCAATCGGTAGTATCATTGTTAATATTACTAGCAATCTTACTACCACGCGTGTTTATTCGTTTGTTTGGTGTACTCGTGTATTTGGGTGTCACCAAAAAAGGCTGTTAGAAACGTTTGTCGCAGACCGCACCGTAATGTTTGAGAAGCTTCACGATTGTTTGAGATCATTTGTGAAGAGTACGCTCTGGACGCGAATAGTCCAGTTTATTCGAGAGCTTACGCAAGCACCTGCAATAACGTTGGAAGGTTCGATGACTAATATATGACAGGCGACGTGTTCCAACGATCAGATTACTCGAAGGCCGACGACTGTTCTCTCTGCTATGAGTGCGCAGCGTTTATAGCTCGTATTTTGAGTTGATTTTTGGGCACAAGTTCGCCCAAATAAACAGGTCCGTACTTCCCAGTCTTGCCGCTACATTCTTCATCGTCACAACCACTTGGCAATACTATCGATAGTAGTGTGAATAATGACGCTGTTGACCGCCGGCGATATTGCCAAAATATTAGCGATAGCCTACTGTCAGCTTCGCTTAATTTATAAGCATTTTTTGGCTAGAGAAATATTGTATGTCCACAGTGAAAATCGCGCAATAAAACCGTGAAGAAATTCATATCCATAAGCAGCCATTTAAACCTTACAATTAACAAACTTAGCTCTTGATATTTTGTTTCTTTGGAAATCATAAAATGCAATGTAAATTTGAAGCCGCACCGTTCCAGCACACATGTAAAGTCTTGCTTTCCACTACAGATTTACAATTTCACTGATGATCATGCATCAAAGCACTGTGGTGAAGAACTCAAGCATGTCAACTTTCTTGCCCTTTAGCCCGCTCCTTTGGCTCCACTATGTACTACGCGCGCCGGGTACATTGAAGTTTATTCTGCAATGAGTTCGCACTGTTGATTTGATGCTATCGATAGCACCAGCGCCTCCTCTATTTTTCTGTGCCTGGGCGAAGGAGCGGAGCGCAATCGGAAGCGACCGTTGGCGTTAGTGCGGCTTTTAGCCGACGGGCGCCGCCACCGTAGTAGACCAGCCGTCGCGTCGTCGCTCGCGGAAACGAATGCCATGGCTGCATTCGAAGCTGCTATATGGTTCAGTATTCGGCTGTGTTCGCGTTGTTTAAAGTATAATGAAAACTTGTAAACTGGAATCATGAAGCACTTGTCGTTCTGGGCAACCAGCTCATTTCGTAGCATGTGCCTTTCGCGGCTGTTTGATCGAGACGCTCGCGCGTCGTCCGCTAGCCCGATTCCAGAGAGCGCATGCCATTGACGCGCGGAAAGCTGTTTTGTCACCATTACGTTCGCTTGACTGAGAGTCGGTTACTGACTGTCTGAAAGTCGATTTTCGAAAGCAACATTTGCCAAGAGCTAATACTGAAAGCTAGGGCGCTTAAAGTTCTCCGATGCGTGCTATCGTCTACTGATGCATCACTATACGCAAGCCATGAGTTCATGCGCTAAATAGCATGAAGTGTCACTAAGCTGCTTCCAGTGACAATGTACATAATGATTGTCGGTTGTTTCGCCGGTAGCGCATGTAGTGTTCATGGGCTCCGATTCTTCAGCTTTGGGACCTAATGTCAGCGCTGCATGCACATGGCGGCGATCGCGAGGCAGCGTTGCTACTGGTACTACATGCATTCGTTGACTGTTCGGACGCAACACGGTCACGTTTAGGGATACTTGCCATGCTTGATTCAGTTGTTACCTTGGGCTGCAAACGTGAAGGGTGACGCAAAGAGTGACGCTACTGCATTCTTCGTAAGCCACCGCTTCTTATATTCTATGAAATCTTCGCGTCGTAAACGACGGCTGTATATTCTAGTGTAATTTGAAGATGTATTAGGAGACCAATTATCCCACCTAATTACTGCAAGCCACCTCTACCGAACACCAACGGCAGCTGGAATGTCATGGAACGACAGGCGAACAGTGTATTAAGGCGAAAGACTTAGATGACTCATCAAACGCGAAAATTGACCGTCGGCGGCGTCAGCACGAGTGATGCAAAAAATAATTACGTGATGACGTATCATATGACGTCACAGATAACAAAATTTTGTGACATCGTCGTGACGTGACATAACGTGACGTCGTCATATTACATCTTCGCTTGGTCAAAATGGGCCGATCATGGATGCAGTGCATGCCTCCGCTGATGTGCAGAAAGCTTGCACTGCCTTCGATCCTTGAGGTTGTAAGAAAACCACGTTAGGCGCCGAAATATCTCGGAGGGAGGCAGGAAATGTTCAATACATTGACTAGAAGAAAAGAAGAAGATGTCTCTCGCCTTTCAGTCGTCTTAGATGAATGCATAAGTAACCCTGTGAGATTTTTTTTCTTTATCAAAAAGGGAAATTAAAAAAGACAATCGTGATTTCTTTCAGCTCCATTTGCAGAGTGGAACACAACAGTATGACATACTAAGGCATTGGGGCCGTTGCAATAGACTGAAATAGAAAATAAAACGCGAGTACTATCAAACTTGATTGATGAGAACACGGTGTCATCCATGACACAATAAGAGACCATCTAGCATATCTTTTTATTGCCACCACGGTTAGAGCGTGAAGAAAACAGCGCGCCGCTATGTTCGCGTTTCTTTCAATCCACCTGTACCTGCGAAAGCTTACAAGAAGCACAAATGCAATTAAACTCGGATGCATACACGAATTCGTGAGCTTCGTGATGCGCGCGGCCGTTCAGCGCCAGCTTCCCGTAGTCTACTTGCACAGCCCGAGGAGAGCGTTCGCCCAGGCACTGAAAAATAGAGGCGGCGCTGGATAGCACCATCGAATTTACTATCGATAGCGCTATCAATAGTATTTTAACATCGATAGTTCGATAGTGACTCAGCTATCGATAGTATCAATAGTACCTTCGATAGTTCTGCATCACTAGCCTGGTTGCTGTTGGGTATCGGTGGAAATTCTCGTCGCCCCTGTTATGTGGGAGGCGGCAACACCGCTTCAGCAATAAACGAGACAGTGGTACCATGCAAAAACAGCTCGGCGTTTATTCACAAAAGTGAATATATATGAAATTAAAGGGACGAGGGAAGGGTGATAAAGAGTGCGCACATGCGCACTTGAGGGCTTCACATCTTCACATCACTGTTTCACACATTCCATTCTTCTTGTCCCAATCGCTTGGACACGAGCAGTTTCCCGGGCACGTGAGACTACTGTTGTCGCAGATCTGAAATAGTCGTTAGAGGATACATCGTCGACTACATTTTAATAAGAAAGCCGACATATCTCTCTTCTTGTTTGAATTGTAAAACGGCCGTTTCGGAATGCAAATTTACACAATGGCCGACCCCTTGCACTTATATGAGAAGATTCATGCTGGTTGACTCGAACAGGTTGTATACGAAACCTTACAACAGTTTTTTTTCTTAATTTCGAAAGCCTACCCTTAGGCATGAACGGAAGAAGAGGGACTTTAAGGGCTCGGATTCCTTTCTTAGATACAACAATAATTACAACCAAGAAAAAATCAAGCTAATGAAATCATTGGGGACGTTATTTGTAGTAATTTTGATATAAAGTGAAGAAATTAAAGGCGACTCAAAGAAAATTTGCCGCCGGCAGGGACCGAACCCTGCAACCTCCAGATAACGACGTCCAATGCATCATCGACTGACCTACAGTGGCCGTTGTCCTCACTTTTAAAAGTACATATGTGCATTTAAACTTGGGATTGTTAGTCAGCGCCGCTCGTGGCCAAGACGGCGAGTGTGCAAATCTCTTCTTTTGGCTGTTGGCGCCACATAGCACGTTATCTTGTTACGATGTGGCAGCTGAGCAATACTCCGTGCCATAATACCTGAAGACATGAAGTCGGCCACAAGGAGACCCTCGCTATGAATGAAGGCTAGAAGGGTCATTTTAAGGGCTAGATTTCTTTGTTACACAGGACAATATTGACAACCAACAGAAAATCCAGCAAAGGCAAGAAAGAATAAAGGACGCGTTAGACGAAGGTCGCAAGTTCGGTCCCTGCCTGTGGTAAGTTGTCTTTCCATGCACTTTGATTTCTTCACACTTATCTCGCAGTTACCATAAATACCGTCCCCTATACTTTCCTTCGGTTCATGTGTCTTGGCTGTGATTAACGCTCTTAGGCATAATAATTCGTGGTATCAAATATACGCATACAAATTTGCTTAGTGTATAAAGTCTAACAGTGAAGGATGCACATGCCCGTGGATCCACGTATCGATGTCGGGTCGTCGGCCCGGCATGATGCCTGTTATAGCGGTTTGGTAATCTATTAGGTAGAGAACGCTATACCAGTGGAAGGCATGCCGCTGCGGTTGTTTGAACATAGTGAGCCGCATGACGTGAAAACACTTTTCGTGGCTCACGCACGAATTCTTGTTAGCTGTTTCTGCATCCGCTTTAGAATGTATACATTTTATTCTTTATGAAGGAACTTTGTTCATAGTAGCTTTCAATCGCTGACTGTCCCAACGGCACAAATGAGATTTTTCGACCCTCGGATTATGGCATTACATAGCCTCCTAGGTTTGACAAAAACTTTCTACTGACGCATTTTATTGGACGTGTGTTTATAACGGCCAGTTTTCCCTTATGCAGTGTGAAATCTTGCGGCCATTCCAACCTGGGAAGATCGATATTACGGAGTTGACGGGCGAACTCCTGCTTCTACTGTCCTCGGTGCTTATCAAATTATCGCTGCTCCTCGGGCGTTCTTATGATGTGCCGTCGACCTATACTTGACACGCATGACCGCGCCAACGCAGGTCCTAGACTCCAGCCACTCTTCTAGTGCGCCGAAATACGTACGAAAGGTGTACAGCTTCACGTAATTTTTCTGCACCGCCTCATACATCAACCAACCTTTGACCCATCGACGACATCAACTGAAGACGTCATTGTGTGACATGATGACGTCATCGCTTCCTCGGAGTAGGTCACCTGTTTTTAACACGAAAGTGCATTATGCCGGGGTCCACCCAGATTTTCATGACATATTTCCATCACGAAAACACGTCAGTAAATTGAATGTCATCAAATGGCAAAGAAAAAAAACTATAAGAAAACGTTCCGTTGACGGGAGTTGAACCCATGACCTCTCGGCCTGCGACGATGACTGGCGGGCGTTTATCCCACTGAGCTACCGCCAAACACATAACGGAGGCTACATGAACGCGCATTTTATCTTTCGCACTTTCCTCTCGCAGTGCTCTTGCAGGGATGAATGGATCGATGCTATGAGCATCTTTATAACGGGGTGGTGACATGTGTGCCAGCAGGCTCGAAAAAAAAATACGCGCCGTTGCTGCGGAGGACACAGCTAGGGGGCCACGGAGTGCAGACGTGTTGCGCGTCGGCTCCGAAACATTCCTATGTTTTTGGTGGATTGTCGAATTTATCGTGGAAAACGCTTCGCACCATCGATCGGCGGCAGTTTCAAGGACTTCTATGACACCAAGTTTTGCCAGGTCGGGCCATTCTTTGGCCGCTTATTGGCGCCTTTTATTCCGCCATGGAGGCACGAACGCCAAGTCTACCATCTCTGCGCACGACGCCATAGGCCGGCCGCTGCAGCGGTGGGGCCCAAAAGCCTAACGGGTCGGACCTCCTCGGAGCTCCCGATCCCCGACGGCAACGTACAAGGCCTTTGCCAGGGCTAAATGGATGTCGTAGAGGTAGAAGGAGAGGACATTCAGCTCGAAGATATCGGCGGGGGAGCAGGATGGGGCAGCGTAAAGAACGAAACTGGCCGACGGCGCGTCCGAGTCAGCGCAAGACGAGCAGGCGGGGACGCAGCAACAGGCGGCTGCCGCTTCGACTACAGGGATTGCCCCGGCGACTGCCACAGCGGCGCAGAACAAAAAGAAGCGTGCTCGTTACTTGCAGCACATCGCTAAGGCAAGCCGAATGCCAGAGCTACCGCCCGATGACTACAGGATCATTGTGCGCCCCCGCGGCGGATTCAACGGGGCCGAATACAAGATAGATCACATTTACTGCTGCCTTCCTAACGCGCCAGGTATTGACAGAGAAACGGCTATAGAGGACAGTATCGGCCTCAACGTTAAACAGAACGTCGTGGTGCTCAGCACTCCGTCCGCGGACAGAGCCGAACGCTAGGGAGCCATCAGCAAGCTTTGTATTGGGAACCGAGAGTTTGAGGCGGACGCCTATCAGGCCGCCCCGGAGAACACTTCCAAGGGCCTGAATAGAAACATTTCCAAAGACGAGTGCCCAGAGGACATCATTAACAACCTAGTGACGCAACGCAACCCCAGCGTGCTGCATGCCAAGCGAATGAGCACCACGGACACCATCATCGTATTGTTCGACAGTTTCCATGTTCCCAGGCACGTACACTATGGACCTATGCTTGTCAGATGCTCCCTCTACAGAACGCACATCAACCTGTGCTTCGCGTGCGGGAGGCTGGGCCATCGCTCTGACGTATGCCCAACCCTGCCGGCAAGATTTCCCGTGGCTGCGGAAGAAGTAGCCCACCGTCTGACCATTGCTGCGAACCGTGGTGTCAACTATGTGGCAACGATCATCTCACAGGTGACCGCGTCTGTAAGGCGAGATACAAGACTCCATACATAGTCAAGCGTCGCCGACTAGAGCGAAAGAGGCGTGAAGAAGAGCAAGCGGCCGCAGCGTCCGACAGCATCTACAACAGCGGCATCAGCACCGAAGGCAACGGAGGTAACTACAGTCATAATCCGGCGCTTGACAGTCATTCATCCGACGCCAACTGAAGGGGACGCTCGACAAGCCGAGACGCGAGATGTGGCGGTGGTAAATCGTGGAACCGCTCTCGCAGCCGGACACCGAGGCCGAGAAGCATGTCGAAGACGCGCGGTGGCGCCCTTCAGGGCGCCGCCGCTCTCAACCAAGGCACCCAACAAAGTCAGCAGCATCAGACGTGGCGGCAACCACAACAACGTGGACCCATAGGCACATGGCAGCAGGTGAGATGGGCGGATGTAGCCGCTTTTCCCGCCGGCAGCGTTGTCTCGGCGGGTCATTCTGGCGGTTCCGCCGTCGGTGCCGGCGGTGGGAGCGAGCTCGAGCTAGCCGTAGAGCGAGCGCTAGAACAACGCCTAGTACCGTTACAATCGATCATTTCCGAGCTGAAACGCGAGAACGCCGCCCTTAGAGCAGAAAATTCCAAACTTAAAGGAGAGGCTCCACGAATACAACAACCGAAGCAACAGGCGGCGACGCCACCACCACCGACGCCTTGGTCTTCGACGCGTCGCGACCCGAGGTGGCGGGGGGACACGGATGACGAGAGCAGTTCGGGAGAGGGTAGAGGCTGACGCGAGGACCGCCCGTGTACCGCGAAAAGGATAGCACTAGATCCTGCTACAGAAACAAATCGATACTATCGAGACCAGCTTCAATGGGCGTTTTGCTAAACAGGTGGCACAGATGAATGACATGTTAAATACTGCGCTGGCTAAGCTCTCTGAATAAACGACACAAATGCTCACCGCGCACACGGCGCGCATTGAAAACATTGAAGCGCGACTCCCGCCGTCTGCAGGCAGACCGATTAGAACGGTGAGTAAGCCGTACGCTGGACAGCAACAGAATCAGCAGCAGCAGACCGAGCTGCCAGACGCCGAACCGCAGCTGCAGCCGCACCCCAGTCGCCTCGACGGCGATGGCCTAAATTAAACACAAGCATCACCATGGTTAGACACGCGCACACTTACACTAACACTCGCTAACAAAAGTACACGATCTGGCAGTGGAACTGCAGGGGATATAGGAGGAAACGGGGAAGTCTCTCGCAGCCGTGAGACGAAACCAGACGTTATCCTTTTGCAGGAAACAAATCATGCGGCAAAACAAGCTGGTTACAAAGCCATAAACGCAGCCGCGGCGGACAACAGGCTGAGAGAAAAAAAATTACAGCATATCCACGGAGTGAATGATGATGAGTGGGCGAAGCTGCGGAGGTTCATCGGTAAACCGTGAATCTTCCGTGAATTCTGCCCAGTACATCATCACCGACGTGAGATCGGGCGCGTTTATACTAAAGGTTAGATGAGTTATGACGACTTGCAGCTCACTTTAATTTTACATGTACGCTGTGAATTTTCATTGTTTAGAAAACCATTGCTTTCGAAAAATCTGGCGTCTTTCGTTAAGCAGCTGGCGTCTTTTCGTTTTGCTTTAGAAACATCTGGCGTTCTTTCGTTTTGCTTTTACAAAACATCTGGCGTCTTTCGTTGGTTTATTTCATCAATCAACGGCGTTTTGAACAAAATTTTTATTGTTTAATCACGCACAGGAGAAATCTCACCAGGCACTACCTTGGAGGTAAACAATGGCTGCTAATGGGAATGAGAGACAGAAGAAGTCGGCTTTTAGCAAACACTTACACTTCTACTTCTACTAACGTTTCCTACTGGAACATGCCAATGGCTGCTAATGGGGAATGAGAGACAGAAGAATTCGGCTTTTAGTTAACGCGCACGCTGCGAATTTTTTATTGTTCAACAACGCACAGGAAAAATCTCCCACCGGCACCACCTTGGTGGTCAAAGCGTAAGACTTGTTACGGACTACGACTACTACTACTGCTACTACGACGACGACGACGACTACGAGGGACGAACGGGTGCCGTCATAAGGAGCTTCGCCCCTAAAACGTGCTACACGCCGCTCGGCGCGTGGTGGGACGCCGGGGCAGCCGCGGGTCGCCAAGGGCGGGGTGATTCGCTCTCGTCGTCGGCGCGACCGCGCTCGCTGCCTTCGCCCCTGCCGCCGGTCGCCGCCGTGCTAGTTAGACGCAACATCACGGTGGCGCAGCGCGAACTTGAGTGCGTAAGAATACCGCATGTTTTAGGGGCGAAGCTCCTTAAAGCGGCACCCGTTCGTCCCTCGCAGTGCGTAACCAGTCTTTACGCTAGTACCAGATCTTGACCTCCAAGGTGGTGCCGGTGGGAGATTTCTCCTGTGCGTTGTTGAACAATAAAATTTCGCAGCGTGCGCGTTAACCAAAAGCCGAATTCTTCTGTCTCTCATTCCCATTAGCAGCCATTGTTTACCTCCAAGGTAGTGTCTGGTGAGATTTCTCCTGTGCGTGATTAAACAATAAAAATTTTGTTCAAAACGCCGTTGATTGATGAAATAAACCCGCGAAGACTTTGTTTTCTAAAGCAATGGTTTTTTAAACAATGAACATTCACAGCGTACACGTAAAATTAAAGTGAGCTGCAAGTCGTCATAACTCTCATCGAACCTTTAGTATAAACGCGCCCGATCTCACGTCGGTGATGATGTACTGGGCAGAATTCACGGAAGATTCACGGTTTACCGATGAACCTCTGCAGCTTCGCCCACTCATCATCATTCACTCCGTGGATATGCTGTGATTTTTTGTAGAAATAATTCCTATGCGCGGCCGAGGCCTGTTTGTCCTTAACGTCTACAGTAAACCAACGCTACAGCACAGATTTGGGGAGCTGCTCCGGAAAGCAAGCACGGCTGCCAACGGCGCACCTCTGCTAGTTGCGGGTGATTTTATTGCGCCCCACGGGGCCTGGGGATACACGCGCGAAACGCTCAAGGGCAGCACTTTTGGGAAGACTCGCAAGACCAACGGCTTGAACTGATCTCGAACCACGCCGATCCGACGCGCCGGGGAAACACCGTGAGCGCAGACACACTCCCGGACCTTGCGTTCGTGTCGAATGTCACAGCGGTGTCTTGGCAAAATACGCAGGAGGAGTTCGGGAGTGCACACTCGCTGATAGAGATTACGGTAGACACGGGCCCGAGCGTTCGTGGAACATACTCTGAAGGCACAGGCGGTAAACTCAAATTAGTGCAGTGGGACGCGTTCCGCAAAAAGCCAGCAGAAGGCGGGCGAGGCGACGAGCCGATCACGGATATAGACGACTGGACCGCGACGCTCAATCGGGACGTAGACGCGGTAACGTGCCACATCCTGCCCGAGGCGAAGCTCGACGTAATCGACAGCAGGCTCCTGCACATGTGGGAAGCAAAGCAAGCCCTACTCAAGAGGTGGAAACGGCAACGACGTAATCGGGCGTTGCGAAAACGCATAGCACAGTTAGACAGAGAAATTGAGGAACACGCGTTCCAAGTCTGTAGGGCACATTGGGAAGACCTGTGCAAAGGGCGTCGAGCGGCAGATGAGCGGGGCGAGTGCTTGGCGCCTTTTCCGGAACCGATTGAATCCGGAAGATACGCGTGCCGCTCAAGGCCATAAAACTCGGAGATCTCTGAACGATCATAAAGGCGATGACCTGCTCGGTGCGATACGTGACCGTTACTTCAAGTCGGGAGGGAACGTCCCACACCGAGATTATGACGGCGTTGCTAATGAGCAACTAGACGGCGAATTTATCGAAGCGGAAGTTCCGACAGTCCTTTTTGAAGTAAACACCAGATCGGCGCCCGCCCTGGGCCGGGTTTCGAACAAGGATCTCCGAAACTTAGATGACGAGTCAATCTCCCGATTTGTAACATATCAACGACTGCTGGCAACGCGGTTCCCTTCCTGAAGCGTGGAAAACAGCTCGAGTTATCATGATTCCTAAACAGGACAAGCAGGTTGCGCTTCATAACCTAAGGCCGATTTGGCTCACATCTTGTGTAGGAAAAGTTCTGGAGCTCACAGTTCTCAATCGCGTGACCGACTTTCTCGAAGACCGCGATGTATTTCCGCATACTATGCTAGGATTCCGCCGTAATTTCTCCGCACAAGACGCATTGCTTTAGCTGAAGTACCACATTGCTGATGACACTACCAGCTCAGCCAAGGCGATTCTTGGCCTAGATAATTAAAAGGCCTTGAACAGCGTTAACCACGAAGCAATTTTAAACAGAGTTCAAACATTAGGACTTGGACAAGAAACATATGACTACATACGTGACTTCCTTGCTGACAGGTGCGTATGCGTCGTTGTTGGACATGTGGAATTGCAAGAATTTGACATGGGCTCGAGGGGCTCGCCGCAGGCTCCGCAATTTCACTATTACTCTTGAATTTAGTTGTACGAGGGCTACCCGAGAAATTATTAGGGATACACGGATTGCATCACAGTATCTACGCGCATGACACCACCCTCTGTGTTCCCGGAGGAGGTTGTGATGGTCACGTCGAGCGTACGCTCTAGGCGGGTGTACACGAAGTTCAGGAGTACTTGCGAGGAACGAATGCTCGGCAACCAAGTCGGAACTTTTAATATACAAACCAACAGGTAGAGGTCGCAAAACCCCGCGCGACGAGGAAAGGTAGTGCTACAAAATAAGCGTTCTATTGGCAGAAGGCACTCCCATTCCACACGTGGACAAAATTAGAATTCTCGGGTTACACCTGCAGGCAAACAGCCCTAATGGTGAGACAGTGCGAAGACTACGTCGTTCGGTGGACGACACGATCCGACTCCTGCGTCGTCTCACGAACAGACGTAACGGTATGCGCGAACACTGCGCGATACGTCTCGTGCAGGCGTACGCGATAACACGTACAAAATACGTCGCCCCCTACCTCAAATGGCTAGGCTCCGAAAAAAACAAGATCGAATGCATTATACTAAAGGCTTTCAAGAAAGCGATCGGAGTTCCACTGAATGCAAGCACTGACAAGTTTTCAGAACTTGGACTGCACAACTCACTCGATGAGTTAATTGAGGACCCTGCCGTTTCGCAAAATGAACGCTTGTCGGGGTCTAAGACTGGTCGACACATCCTCGAGTCACTTGGCATCCGATACCATACCCAGCAGGGAAAAAAAAGCAGATGCTCCTGCCTCGGTTCGTGACCGCCTAATTGTTCCGCCGCTTCCTAGGAATATGCACCCGACGCACCACGTCGGGCACCGTAACCAGCGAGCTAGTGACCTTCAAAAGAAGTACGGCACTAGCGACGAAGTTGTGTACGTAGATGCCGCGAGATATGGGGACGGGAGACACGCACGCCGCTGCGATCGCTGACCGTACGGGCAAATGTTTTGCGAGTGCCACGGTGACCACGGGACATACGGAGGCGACCGAAGAAGCCGCGATAGCTCTAGCAATCGCCACGGTGCCGAACGCTACGATCGTAATCAGCGACTCGCAGGCGGCAATCCGCGACTTCGCACGCGGCCGCGTCTCGCGGGAGGCGGCCCGCATCCTTACGATGTGCGGTGATGGCGACTCAGCATCGTGATTGCCACCAAAAAATTTAACAGTCTTCCTCCTTTGGACCCCGGCACACACCAATGTCCCGCTTGCGGGCAACGAGGCGGCCCACGCCGCGGTTCGAGGCCTCACTCGCCGAGTCGCGGCACATTTCGCGGCCGCCGCCTCCGCCCCCGAGAAGGGGGCTTCTAATCTGCCGGATCGAGGCACTTCGACAGACACGCAGCAACAACACGGACCACAATGGTTGTGGGGTGATCGTCTCATCAAGTTTCGAGATATTACACAAAACTACAGACTAGAAAGGCTTAACTTCCCGCCACCGCATGACAATGTAAACAGGCACGATGCTGTAAGCTATCGCTTACTACAAACCCACTCTTGCCCCAGCCCGGTCGTCTTACGCTACTGCTACGCGCCACTTACACACCACCGATCTATGTAAAACATGCGGGCACAGAGCAACTCTGCGCCACTCGCTCTGAGAATGCGCTCTGTGCATGCCACTCGCTCTGAGAACAACGGCCGAGAAACGGCCGCTGTTCGCGATGCGCCTATGGCAGCTGCCGACAACAGTTAACAGCAAGCCTCGATCTCACTCGTTCCCGCCGCCGTCCCCGATGCGGGAGCTGCGGGGGACCTCCGTCGACGACGACGCCGCTGGGAGGCGGCGCTCAGAAGCTCGGAGCTCAACGACCAGCTCTGGGCCGTCTGGTAGGCTGAAGATGCCGGCCGAGTTCAGGGTCTCAGCGCCGCCATCTGAGGCCACCAAGATCAAATGAGGCCACTAAGACCGTTGCTGCGACCGTCCCATTCCGCGCGTTTCCAATAGAAGTGTGATTTCGTTTAACACACCGCGAGGTGGTGGCTTTCGCCCTAGCCTCACTCATAACACCCATCCATATCGAAAAGTTCTCCGACGCTCGCCTGGCTGTCTCACCGCGTTCACCGCACGCCCTGTGAGAATTTACTGCCAGGCTAGAGGGAAGGCACGGCACGAGTCGCGTTTCTCTTCGCGTTTCACGACGCTTTGGAGAGTGCATATCGAGTATGAGTGCTTATTATGTGCTTGTTATTGCGATATTTGCGCGGAATTAACCCATATGTGGTGTCCAGGTATATAGTGACAACTTCAGCTACCGCCAGGGTTAAATCATGATCATGGGCATTAGTCGTCGGTACGGAGATTTGCCACTAGGTGTCAACGTGAGTGCGTCCACATCAGGCGATTCCACACCTTCCAAACAACAACAGACTTTATACAAGCTCTGATATACCAGTGAACTAAAGCAATCAACTACTTCAGTGTCGACACGTTGGTGGACACGTGGATCAACCATCTCTTTTTTTTCTTTTTCGCGCTTACGGACGCCGGAAATTGAGCAAGTGTTCCTGTTACAGCACCACCGTAAATGGTTTCTAAGCTGCGCTGAATATAACTGAAAATAAACTTGTTTTACACTGAAGCTGCATACCTCTCGCTGCCGGAAATTTTCGTTGGGTAAAGGCAAAATTCCTATAGCGCGTATGTGCCACAGAAATTTGGCAAATCCCCCTGCCCATCCCACTGGTCGACCAAAGACTAACAATACCTCTCGTGATTTGAAAAAAATTGTGGCCTAAGCAGAAAACGCTAAGTAAAAGGGTTCCTAAACCACTAACAGACGCTCCCGTTATCCTCTGCTAGCAGGTGATTGTCAACTCGGTTACTGAGGAAGGGCATTCGGAGAGGTGGACAGACGAGCCGACGAACGCAGCGTAGCGAAGGAAACAGGAAACAAGCAAACGTGTGCAACTCCGCTAGCGTTTGCTGTAGAGTCGTGCACAACTGGAACGACACTACTAAATTTCGAACTCTGGGTAGTGTTGCGGCCCTTGAACTAATGAAGGCAGACGGCATATCTTTCTTTACAATCAGGCATACAGCGTTGAGTTGAGTATTCGTTTCAGTAAAGGAAACCACAAAACAAGCATGAAAACCGCATGATGGATGATAAGGTGCCTGTGAACAAAGAAAACACCCTCCCACGCCTTCCCGGTGAAGACTATGTTTCAACTGCTTTGCACTACACACGATGCCTTCGAATGACGTCAAACGGCCCGTCCTCTTTCCCGCGTGTGTTTTCCGCTTTCATGAATGAACAGGAGACCCGTTTAGCAACTCATTCAGTTCATTTTGACTGCCATGGGTGAACCGCGAATGTTAAAGCCACCAGAAGAACAGCGTGAATGACTACGTCCGATTGTTTTGTGCCGATTATTTACGTGTTCACAAAAAGAAGATTGCTGAGGAAAACGTTTTCGTTGCGCATTTTTTTTTCTTTGCTCTTTTTGTTGTTGCCTACCTTCAGAAGCTACTGTCATAGGCTGAGGATCTTGGCGACACCTGCGAAGTCTGCTTGCATTGCTTTACGCTCCTCAAGGAAAACCTGTCTGCATCTAACCGGGATGAGGTAGACCAGGCATTTATTCATGAAGAAGAAGCGATTGATATCTTGAACAGGCGCGCCCATCTTTCCTGTGATGATTGAAGGCGAGGTTGTAGGCTGCAAACTATTTACACGTTAGCCATTTAGAGGGCGGCAGCAGCCCATATTCGCACAAGCTAGAACAAAATAAAATCTGAGAACACATTTTTCTTGACGAAAAGCCACCAGAGCAAGGTTTTGCTGCAGCAGAATAATTAAAACTGAGATTTACACACAATGCAAGCTGATAACAGCCATCAGTCGCACTGAAGTGAGCACACACAGCAAGGGTGATTTTGGCCAGTTATATCTCGTAAACAAAGCAAAGGAGGACATATGATATTAAAACCGTGTGTTCACTAACATAAGCGTTCTTCGATAAAAAATTGCCGTCAAAATTGAGACCGGTGTTTTTTTTTAATTTATTTTTTGAAAATGTACTTTTTTGAAAAAAACTCGCTACTTTAACTACTTTTTTTTTTTCTTTTTTTGAGCTGCTTGTAGGAAAATGACCTTTCGTATAACTGTGGCAAAGTCTCTTTTCTATTTTGCTCAACATATCGTAAGTGGCGCGAAGCTAGGAACATGAAAAAGGGCCGGAGGAAAGAGACAGAAGAGCGCCAAACTACCAACTGTTTATTGCCAGCGCAGGCTGAAACACAGGTATACTTCCACAAATGCGCAGTGGAGTGGAAGAGTTACCCCAAACATGACATCAAGTGAGCAGTTCATTAAAGAAGGACAACTCAGACTGAAAGAGAACAATGGATGTGTTACTGACACAAGCGGACCCTTTACTTCTAATATGATACGCCTCTAGTAATTCCCTTGCTGTTTGATCTCTGCTTTTGCCGATAATCCTAGCTTGCGCAAAACGTGGCACACACAAGCACGACCTGACATGCGCGGGAAAGTGCGCACCATCACTCTAACCTATGC
The DNA here is from genome assembly GCF_013339695.2 of Rhipicephalus sanguineus. Lineage (NCBI taxonomy): Eukaryota > Metazoa > Arthropoda > Arachnida > Ixodida > Ixodidae > Rhipicephalus > Rhipicephalus sanguineus. Next base: position 57,109,353 of record NC_051184.2, read on the forward strand.
TGTTGGCATGCTCCCTGAGGCGGTCGTTGATACACCGCCCCGTTTGACCGATGTAGGTCTTGCCACAGCTCAGGGGAATTTCATATACAACCCCTTCGGCACAACGCCTGAAAGGTTTTACGTGCCTCTTTTGGCACCCTTGCTCCTTAGCACGAGAGATTCGTCGGCACAAGTGCGCCAGTTTATTCGGAGCGGAAAACACAACAGGGATTGCGAACCTGGCGGCCACCTTCTTGAGGTTGTGACTCAACTTGTGCAAGTACGGCACCACCTGTAGTTTGACGCGCTCCTGTTCTCTCGAGTGCTCTTCCTGAGTGCTGTAGTTCAGCTTCCGTAGCAGAGATTCGGCAACGGCATACAAGACCGCCCGAGGAAAGCCAGCCTTTTCCAGTCTGCCAATCTGATTACACAGGCTGGTCTGCATCATGTGCGGACACGATCTGCGCAGCGCAGATTGAAGGCAATGCTGAGCAATACTACGTTTTACAGTCTTAGAATGCGCGGAATCAAATGGCAAAAGCTCTTTTTTACTGCGAGGCATGTAAGCACAGCAAACATGATCGCTTTTTACGGCCAGATTAATGTCTAAAAACTGCAAAGCATTGTCGGTTGGAAGCTCATGAGTGAAGGTTAATCCTTTAGAATTTGTGTTAAAGGCATTTAAAATGAAGTCCACCATTGCATGGTAGGGCACTGGGCACGTCTTGTCTAAAACAATTTAAAAAAAAAACGTCAACATATTTTCTAAAAACATAAAAAGGATGTGATGAATTAGAAACACATTGTAGTGCCTGGTCAATAAGGGATAAAAAGATGTCACATAAAATAGGTGCTACACTTGACCCGATGCAAATGCCTTTCTTTTGCAAATAAATGTTTGCTTCAAAAGTAACGAAAGTACTCTTGAGGTACGCTTCCAGTACAGACATGAAATTAGTTACCGACATTTCAGCACAACCAACAAAATTAGCCTCACCGCTTTTTTCAATACATAGCTTAACAGCAGCAAAGAGCTCAGGGTGTGGAACTGAATAAAATAGATCAGTCACATCGACAGAAAGAAAGATACCCTGTGTTCACTTTGCAGCGAAAGAACTCTACAACTTCATCAAAATTTCTTATTAGAAAAGGGTCATTGATAGAAAGGCACTTCAGCGACTTTTGCAGAAACCTACTGACATGCTGTTGCCACGCACCCCGCTCACTAATTATCGTTCGGAAAGGAATGTCCACCTTATGCGTCTTCGTGCTGAAAAAAGCTATCAAGCTATCCGCTTTTGACTTGGAAATCTGCTTAGCCAAACGTTCAGCGCCGACTTCCTCACAGAGTTTGCTAACATTCTTCTTCACTTTCGCCAGGCTCACTTTAACTCTCTTGAAATTCTTGTTAACAGCCTGCAAGGCTTTTTCATTAAAGACAGATGTAGGCAAAATCACAAAAGCACCCTCTTTGTCCGACTGCATTAACCGTTAATCAATGTCTCTGAAAAACGACACAACACGATTAAAAGCGCGCACATGGTGTCCAGTTGCTGGTCTTGGAGCACATCTCTGAAGACAGTCGATACCGTCCAGTAAACATCGCTCACGTTGCTCCAACGAAGCTTTGCCTGCAACTCTTCGGTTTAGAGCTAGTAGCTCATGTGCGGAGACGGCCGGCTCAATACCAAACTTAGGGCCTTTGTTGAGAAGACGGTTGACATCTTCAGGTAGGGGCGTGTCACACATGACCTTCACTGACCCGAGCTGCACGGTTACCTTGTTATTTAAGCGAACAGATTTAAGCCGGCTCGTAAGCATGTACTTCCATGTAGCCTCAATTTCAGCATTGATGAGCCTACGTTGTTCCTTTTAGGGGCGAAGCTCCTTATAGCGGCACCCGTTCGTCCCTCGTAGCGTAGTATGTAACCAGTCTTACGCTTTGACCTGCAAGGTGGTGCCGGTGGGAGATTTTTCCTGTGCGTTGTTGAACAATAAAAAATTCGCAGCGTTAGCTAAAAGCCGACTTCTTCTGTCTCTCATTCCCATTAGCAGCCATTGTTTACCTCCAAGGTAGTGCCTGGTGAGATTTCTTCTGTGCGTGATTAAACAATAAAAATTTTGTTCAAAACGCCGTTGATTGATTCAATAAACCAACGAAAGACGCCAGATGTTTTGTAAAAGCAAAACGAAAGAACGCCAGATGTTTCTAAAGCAAAACGAAAAGACGCCAGCTGCTTAACGAAAGACGCCAGATGTTTTCTAAGCAATGGTTTTCTAAACAATGAAAATTCACAGCGTACATGTAAAATTAAACTGCGCTGCAAGTCGTCATAACTCATCGAACCTTTAGTATAAACGCGCCCGATCTCACGTCGGTGATGATGTACTGGGCAGAATTCACGGAAGATTCACGGTTTACCGATGAACCTCCGCAGCTTCGCCCACTCATCATCATTCACTCCGTGGATATGCTGTGATTTTTTCTTCAACGCAACCCACTCAGGAAAGTTGGCGTAACAAATGCTGCTCAAGAGTTCATTACACAGCCTCACTTGCCGCCCTAACTCAGAGCGTAAAATCTTGCTCACCCGTTTTACGTGTCCCCAAAAAGGCAGGACACAACCGAAGAGAGAGGTGACTTCACGAGGTGGAAATCCTTTCCGTATGCAGAAGCCCAAATATCTTGATTGACAAGTCGAGGCAACTATATTCCACTTGACATTGTGCAGGTCAGGAAGTCCAGAAGAATGGTTTCCGGGAACAGACAAGCCCGAGCCCACTGTGCTGGAAATATACTCTAGAAGAACTTGTTTTTGGGCGCGTTGGTGCCTTAGTTTGCTGAACATATCGTAAGTGGCGCGAAGCTAGGAACATGAAAAAGGGCCGGAGTATGCGTAACGGCTCTGTCGGTAGTACTCTAGCGTCGTGTTGTTGTGTAGTGGTTCCGTCGGTGCGTCTTCTGCGTTGGACAGTTCTTCAGTTGGTGCCTGGCCGGTCAGACCTCGGGCAACCGCATGAATGCGTTCATTACCATGGAGAGAGGCGTGTCCAGGAGTCCAGACGGTACGCACCGGACGTAGTGCAGACGGCGAGACAGAAGACAGGATGTTGTGTGTATGTGCAGCCACAAGTCTTTGAGCGAACACACGGCAAGCAGCCTGCGAGTCACTATGATGACAGGGGCGTCATGTGACAATGTCGTGGCGCGGACAATGGCCGGTGCGAGAGCTCCCTCTACAGCCGAACCACTGTCCATAGTGCAACGTGTGGCACACACCATAAGGGCGTCAGTGTCGTCTATCGCGGCTAAATACATGGCGGGCTTTTCTGGGCAGAGTGCCGCATCAGTGTAGAGGACTTGTAAGTATGTGGTGCCATAAGCAAAGGCGCGTTTATGGTCTGAACTCGGGCACGTCGACGACCGGCGTGGCAATGGGCATTGATGATGTGTGGAATCGGAGCCACTTTGATCGGAGCGCGAAGAGTCGGAGCAAGCTAATGTTGTGGTACCTGTGTGGGTTTCCAGGAATGGGGTACCCAAGACGAGGAAGAATGGTGCAGCCCTGACGAGTCTGTGTTAGCCGTTGGAGCTGACTGTTGTGTTGGGCCTCGAGCAGTTCGGTTATGGTGTTCCGGACACCCAGTTGAAGGATGCGTTGCGTAGATGCTTGTGGAGGCAAGCGGAGAGCCATCTTCACCGCCATTCGTAGAAGGATGTCCATCCTTTTGGTTTCAGCAAGTGTGAGGCTATCATATGGAAGGTGATATGCGAGCCAACTAACTATAAGTGCTTGTACTAAGCTGTGGATCACGTATGTAATTTGAGTTATCTGCTGATTCAAAATGTGTGTAGTGTGCGAGGCCTTGCGATCAGACTGAATGTGGAGGCCTAAAATACAGAGTCGAGGCACCTGAAGATAGGACGGCCATCGAGAAACAGTAAAATGTGAGGAGAATCGTCGGTTTTGCGGCGTCGCTCGTGTGGCTTCACGAAGGTACTCGAGGCTACAGATGCGGTCGACAATTCGTAAATTCCAATCGGTTTCACCTCTGAAGCTCCTTTGTCCCGGGTTTCAAAACACCAACATATAAAGAAAATGACAAGCCGCCGTCCACATAGAGAAGCCTTGTCGGCCTGTTCTTCGTTGTTGTTGTTGTGGTCTTCTGTGTATGGCTCATACCCAATGCAGGGGATTGGCCGAGTAGAGGGTGAATTTTGCAGATATTAGCTTAAGAGTGTCGTTCGTAAGAGCTATTATTAACAAATATATTGGATTGATGTTTCAATTATTATAGTGTAGTGTAGTGTAGTTCCTATAACTTTGGCACACACCCACGCTGGGGGATTGGCCAAGAACCGGATAGTTTTTTAAAATCTAATTGTTAAAGTAAAGCGTAGATCTTTCCTATTTAAGAGGAAAGAAGTAAAATGAAAAAAAATAAGAATTGACATAAAAAATCATATAAACAATGAAGCGGAGAATTTGAGTAAAAAAGAATAAAGAAATTTTGAAAAGTAGAAAAACAAGAGGAAAGACTGATTCTATAGCCTAAATCTCTGTGAACCTTTAATAAACTCCTGCATGGCATCGGCAACCTTTATTATTATTGCAATAAATTATTATTACAACATACTGATCCGATCTTAATGATGATGGCGCCTCTCCTCGTCTTCTACACAATTTGCAACAAGCTGAATGCGCCATGTTTTTGTAAGTGCGAAAACGAAACCAGTCGCATATTCCAGCCTTTCAGCTGCTAGCTACTTGTTTTTTATCTTCGTTCTGCGACTTTCCCAATGCTTCGTGCGCTGCTCAGGCAACAAGAGAGCCCTGACAATGCCGGGAACAAGGTAACACTATTTTTAATCGGATTTATCAGTTACCTGAACGAAAAAGAAATGTAGAGACGCGAACTTGTTTCGTCAACATGATCGGCACGGTGCTTTCGTTCGAAAATTACGGGAGCGGGAAAGCGCTCTTCAACCTCAGTTCTTATTTCTCACTGCAATTTAGTTGCTCGCCTGCATCCTGAGCAAGGCATGAAGAACAACGTATTTACGATATATTTTAGATAAGATGCCGACCTCGCACACGCGCGAGCCATCATGATTGATCAACATTAGGTGGCGGGAGTTGCAGATCGGCTGAAGCAATTATTTACGTATATAAACGTGTGTAGGCAGTGCCACAGACGCTGCTGCGTGGCGTACGAGACTCCATCCGCGGAAAGATTTCCAACAGGCATCTCTTTGGAACCTTCGCAAGGCAGTGTGCATCGAAGTACACAGTCCGCATGCCACGTCTGCATTTCGATTTAGAGCCCCTTAAGCATGCACATTTATTTTTCTATTGTTTTCTTCAGTCAGCGGCTCAGGGTGCGCTTCCAACGCGCAGTGAAGAGTTGCGGAGCCGTACACCAGATGCAGCTGTTTGTTCGGTAGATCATCGCACTCATTTTTCCGCTGATCTCGGGTCCATCGCACCCTTTCGTGGCATACGAAAGATCGCAATGTTTTAAAAACGATATGCCAATGAACGCACACGCATAGCGTTCACGAAAATAACAACGAATATACTAAATCCGCGCGATAGATTACGGCGCCAAGCATAAAGAAAGATTGTGCACTAAACGAGCAATACTCGGGTCACACTCTCTCTGTACAGGTGAATCACGCGATCAGTATTTTTGTTTAGTTTGCCGACGATTTCCGATTGCAACACCGCCATTCTCGACGTGTTTGGCCGCCCTGCCGTTCGTAAGCTGAAAGCCGCGCAGCTTTTACGTGAAAAAGCTCAGCAGGTCGGGGAATCTTTTACAACCAGCATTGAAGGCATGCTTGACTTCTGCAAGAAAGCCGACGCGAGCATGTCGAATTATGACAAAATCAGGAATATTCTGAAAGGCATCGATGACGATGCCTTCACCATGCTGCTGGCCAAAAACCCTCGCGTACTGGCAGTGTTATCACGCTGTGCCTAAGCTACGAGGAACTGTGCCGGCAGCGCTTGCTTACCCGTCGACCGCCATCACGCGAAGCTGATCTCGCAGGCTTGCCGGCCATTTCTGACCACTCCACCTTGCTCACCCAAATGAAGTCGTTCATGCGTGAGGAAATTGCCGGCCAGGTCTCTCTTCTGGCTTTCGCTCCACCTCAACATGCTGAACAGCCGTCAACTACACTTCTGCGAACCATCCGCCGAGCGATTCAGCAAGAAATCGCTGAGGTCATCCTTGAATACCACCAGCTCCATCCAGTTCCTGCATCACTAAGCGGCGCGCAAGCTGTAGCCAGGCCGCCCTCAGCGAATGCTGTGGCTGGCCCGCTCAGTTACGCCGAAGCTATCGCCAGATGTCAGGCCTTCGACGCGGTTGTGCCACCTACATACGTCGACGTCATCCACAGGCCTCGACTGGAGCCCACTATGCAGTCATATCAGCAGCCACCTCGTCCATCGCGTTCTGCGACATGGATGGGACCCGCGAAACGATGGCGCACTTACTACAAGCGCCTCATCTGCTTTGCGTGCAGTTGCGCCGGTCGCGTCGCGCGCTATTGCAATCGCGTGCAGCCGCCTAGGGTCGCATCAACCCTCAGCAGCGAATCATGCCGCCGCCTATGTCACCGACGTCAGGTCCAGCTTCATCTACCCGCCATTCACCGTCCCCACGACGCCACTCACTATCACCGACGCGGCCTCGTCCGGTCGCCCGAGACCAGAAAAACTTGTCGCAGTACAGAAGGCAAGGGCAGCGACGCTATCGAACTGCCAAAGCCCTCAGCAAAGCCCATCGAACGTATAAGTGTATGTGGATGGTGTTCGCACATCAGCCCTTGTAGGAAGGAGAGATGGATTTTTACGGCTCGTTTTTCTTTGTGAGGCAAAATAATAATAAAAACTAACAGACAGTAATGCCAAGGAAAGTATAGGAGATGCTACTTGTAATAATTTGGATATAAATGTGAAGAGTAAAGTGGACGAAACGATAAGTTGCCGCCAGCAGGGACGGTCCCACAGGTTTGGTACCTGCCGGTGGCAAGTTATCTTTTCGTCCACTTTCCTGTCTTCCCATTTATATCCAAAATATTACAAATAACATAACTCATTTTGCCGTTTCTTCCATCGACATTCACACCATCGCTACAGAACACCGCAAAGATCAATGGATTGCCTCACTGACAGACTTGCTGACTGATCCATCTGCAACAGCATATATTCGCGCATTGCGTCTTCAAGCCCACTATTTGGCCGTTCGTGACGACCACCTCCACCGACGCAGTTACAAAGGCGATGGCCGTGAGTGGCCACTAGTAATACCCTACAGTCTACGTTCTGACATATGCGAGTCGATTGACTCTGATACGCCGTGTGTGCACTCTGGGTTATCAAAAACTTACCACCGAATTCGTCCACGGTACTTTTGGCGAGGGATGTACCGCTACGTGCAGAAGTTTGCTCGCTCCTGCATCGATTCTCAGCGCCGCAAAACATCAACGCACCTGTCATCGGCAGGTTTGCATCCTCTACCTTGCCCTGACCGACCCTTTGGGCAAAATGACTTCGATTTGTATGAGCAACTTCATCTTACGTCTGCTGTAAACCACTACGCCATCGTCGCTGTAGACCATCTCAAGCGATACGCTGAAACTGCCGCCCTTCCAGCGGCCACAGCGCGCGATATGGCCACCTACCTCATGCTGCGTCACGGTACACCCCAGGAGCTGCTCATTGATCGAGGCGTTGTCTTCTTGGCGGAAGTCGTCGAAACTAATCCCAAAGAGTGCAACGTTCTTCACCACAAAACTAACGCTTACCACCCGCAGACGAATTGCCTCAGCGAACGCTTTAACCGCTCACTTGGCGACATGCTGTCGATGTGCGTCACCGCCGATCACACCATTTGGGATGCCAGTCTGCCTTTCGTCAGCTACGCTAACAATACCGCTCCTCAGAGCACTACTGGTTGTTTCCCCCTTTTTCTTACTGTACGGTAGGCACCCGTCGCACACAGCCGACACAATCCTTCCAACCAAGCCGGATTGATCTGAGTGTGCGCCTATTTCTGCGAGGGATTATTGGTCAGCTGCCTGCTCGTAAATAGATCACGTGCTACGTGACGCCAAAAAGGCAGAAAAAAGAGTGTTCCACACTCGCCGCCATGGCTGCGACTGGCGCTGACTGACACTCCTAAGTTTCAATCCACATATATACCCTATAAAGTGGACGGGGAGATGACCGCCGCCGTAGCTCAGTGGTAGAGCATCGGACGCGTTATTCGAAGGTCGCAGGTTCGGTCCCTGCCGGCGGCAGGTCATCTTTTCGTCCACTTTACTTTCTTCACATTTATATTCTAATTACTACAAATAACACCCCCTATACTTTCCTTGGCATTGCTGTCTGTTAGTTCTCATTAATATTGTGTCTAACAAAGAAATACGAGCCCTTAAGAGTAATACTTCTTTCCTTCATTCATAGCGAGGGTGTCGTTCTGGCAGACATGATGCCTTCAGGTAGTATGCGAGGGATTATTGGTCAGCTGCCTGCTCGTAAATAGATCACGTGCTACGTGACGCCAAAAAGGCAGAAAAAAAGAGTGTTCCACACTCGCCGCCATGGCTGCGACTGGCGCTGACTGACACTCCTAAGTTTCAATCCACATATATACCCTATAAAGTGGACGGGGAGATGACCGCCGCCGTAGCTCAGTGGTAGAGCATCGGACGCGTTATTCGAAGGTCGCAGGTTCGGTCCCTGCCGGCGGCAGGTTATCTTTTCGTCCACTTTACTTTCTTCACATTTATATTCTAATTACTACAAATAACACCCCCTATACTTTCCTTGGCATTGCTGTCTGTTAGTTCTCATTAATATTGTTACGTGAGTGACGAGTCGCTTTTACAAGTCGTTATTCACACGATATATTTGCAAGAGCGGCTGCAGCGCTGACCAGACCGGCTCCGAGCTCGAGCAGCTAGCGACCTTCGTCCTCTTCGTCGGGCGCACACGCGCGTCGACCATATGAATTCCGGCAGCCTACATGTAGCATAACCCCCGGCGGCAAAGGCGCCGTCTCGGCGCATCTAGACGTCAACGTCATTGGGCGAGTGGTACTGCTTCAGGCGTGCGACGTGTACAATGTCGCTGGCATGCGGGGTGGATGAAGACGGCGAGGCAGCAGGAGCGATTTCATAGGTGACGGGAGTCACCGCACGAAGCATTCGGTATGGCCCTGTGTACCGAGAGAGCAGTTTGTCGGACAGGCCAACGTGCCGGGTCGGAGACCACAGCAGAACCAAAGAACCGGGCGAAAAGTGTACGTCGCGGTGTCGTTGATCATACCGACGGCGTTGGTTCTCTTGGGAGGTCAGAAGGTGAGTACGAGCGGCTTCGCGTGCATGAGCGGCCCGGCTGATGGCGTCCAGGGCGTATTCAGTGGTCGGAGCTGCTGGCAACGGAATGACTGTATCGAGGGGCAATGTGGGTTCGCGGCCGAACAGCAGGAAAAATGGGGAGTAACCAGCCGTGTCATGGCGCGAGGAATTGTAGGCAAATGTCACGTACGGTAGAGCAAGGTCCCAGTCGGAGTGGTCTGAGGAGACATACTTTGAAAGCATGTCGGTTAGGGTTCGATTCAGACGCTCCGTGAGGCCATTCGTTTGCGGATGGTACGACGTAGTGAGCTTGTGCCGCGTTTCACATGAACGCAGGATGTCCGCTATGACTCTCGATAGAAATGTGCGGCCACGGTCCGTGAGCAGCTGGCGTGGAGCACCGTGTTGCAAGATCACGTCGCGCAGAAGGAAATCGGCGACATCTGTGGCGCAGCTTGTTGGAAGAGCTCGTGTGATGGCGTAGCGTGTGGCGTAGTCTGTGGCCACAGCTATCCACCTGTTGCCAGCAGAAGACAGGGGAAAAGGGCCGAGTAGGTCCAAGCCGACGCGAAAGAAGGGTTCAGACGAAATGTCGAGGGGTTGAAGGCACCCAGCCGGAAGCGTCGACGGTGTTTGTGGCGTTGGCATTTCTCACACGCCGCGACGTATCGTCTGACGGAGCGTGCGAGACCTGGCCAATAGAAGCGACGGCGGATTCGGTCGTATGTGCGGGACACACCAAGGTGACCGGCAGTTGGAACGTCGTGAAGTTCGTGGAGTACAGCCGAGCGGAGGTGTTTGGGTACAACAAGCAGCAGAAATGGTCCGTCTGGATGAAAGTTGTGGTGGTATAGTGTACCATTCTGGAGTACGAACGAGCGATGAGATCGGTCCGAAGGTGAGGATTCGAGGCACTCGATGATAGCCCGTAAGGATGCATCACGGCGTTGCTCGTCGGCTATGTGGGTCAGTTGGGAAACGGTGCACACGCAAGCTTCCGTGTCAGGGACGGTGCGCGACTCGCCAACCGGATAGCGAGATAGGCAGTCGGCGTCCTGATGCAGGCGTCCAGACTTGTACGTCACTGCAAAAGTGTACTCTTGCAGTCGCAGAGCCCAGCGACCAAGTCGACCTGTGGGATCCCTTAATGATGAAAGCCAGCAGAGCGCGTGGTGGTCGGTGACTACCGAGAAGTGAGTGCCATATAAATATGGACGGAACTTGGAGACCGCCCACACAAGAGCAAGGCATTCTTGTTCGGTGATCGAATAGTTGCGCTCCGCAGGTGTAAGGAGGCGACTAGCGTAGGCGATAACGCGGTCGTGTCCCTGCTGACGTTGGGCGAGGACGGCTCCGATCCCGTGACCACTGGCATCAGTTCGGACCTCAGTCGGGGCGGATGGGTCAAAGTGGGCCAATACAGGTGGCGTCGTCAAAATTGTGATGAGGTGAGAGAAGGCGGCAGCTTGAGTGGACCCCCACGAAAATGGGACGTCTTTCTTCAGAAGATCAGTAAGTGGTCGAGCGATTGCTGCAAAGTCTTTCACAAACCGCCGGAAATATGAACAGAGTCCCACAAAACTCCGAACATCTTTGGCGGATTGGGGTACTGGGAAACTGGTGACGGCACGAATTTTCTCAGGGTCCGGCCGCACACCAGAAGCATCAACGAGGTGGCCCAACACTGTAATCTGTTGGCGGCCGAAGTGACACTTCGACGAGTTCAACTGGAGGCCAGCATTGCGGAAGACGTCGAGAATAGCCGACAGACGCTCAAGGTGGGTCTCAAATGTAGGTGAAAATACGAGGACGTCGTCTAGGTAACAAAGGCATGTTGACCATTTGAACCCTTGTAGCAGAGAGTCCATCATGCGCTCGAACGTGGTTGGGGCGTTGCATAGACCGAAGGGCATAACCTTGAATTGGTACAGGCCATCGGGAGTGACGAAGGCGGTCTTTTCTTGGTCTTTCTCGTCCACGGCAATCTGCCAATAACCGGAGCGAAGGTCTATGGATGAAAAGTAGCGTGCGCCATGGAGACAATCGAGAGCGTCATCAATGCGGGGCAAAGGATACACGTCCTTTTTCGTAATTCGATTTAGATGCCGGTAATCGATGCAGAAACGCCACGTGTTGTCTTTCTTTTTAACCAGGACGACGGGTGACGCCCAAGGGCTTGATGAGGGCTCAATAATGCCTTTAGCTAACATCTTGTTTACTTCTTCTTGAATAATCTGGCGCTCCGATACGGACACCCGATACGGTCGACGGTGAATGGGAACAGCATCACCTGTGTTGATACGGTGCTGCACAAGAGAAGTTTGGCCGAGTGGTCGATTGTCAAGGTCGAAGATCTCGCGGTAAGAAGCCGAAAGGCGGATGAGGGCAGCTGATTGCGCTGGGGGGAGGTCTGGGGCAATCATGGGGCGTAATGCCATGTCGAGGCTTGTGGCATCGGGTGGGCGACAAGGAAGATTGGAGCATACGTCTGCTGCAAAAGAGGTGACGTAGTCATCGGCTAAGGACCGCAACGTGGCGATTAAGATGCCTTGAGGGAGGACTTGCTTCGTGAAGCCGAAATTTATGACGGGGAGATGTACCCGGTTAGCGGCTACAGTAATGACGCAGTGAGGCACAGTGATGTCACGTGCCAGGAGTACATCAGTAATCGGCGTGACGACGTAGTGCCCATCCAACACGGGTGAAGTCGTTGTGAATTCGGCGAATGTTAGGGCTTTAGGCGGTAGGCGGATGAAATCCGTGGTGCAGAGGCTGTGTGGAAGGTCGGGGTGAATATCTGGCTGAAGAGGAAGGTCCAAGCAAAGAGTACCAGCGGAACAGTCTATCAGGGCAGAATGGGTCGATAGGAAGTCCATCCCTAGGATGAGGTCATGAGGACAATTATGGAGCACCGTGAATAGGACAGGAACGTAACGGTCGGCGATGCTTATGCGAGCTGTACACATTCCAGTGACAGGAACAGTTCCGCCATCGGCGACGCGTACAGCTTTTGTAGTAGCAGGCGTGAGGACTTTCTTCAGTCGGCGACAAAGGCGAGCACTGATTATGGACACGTGAGCTCCAGTATCGACTACAGCCGTCAAAGAAATACCGTCCACATGCACATCGATGAGGTTCTTGTTCGTAGGAAGCGTCAACGGAGGATTTGGTTCAGAAGGAGATGATGCAGCACTACCTCCAGGAGCTGCACGATCTAGTTTTCCGTCGGGTACGATGCAAAGTTGGGCGGCAAGGGGTGGCGGCGTGGTTGGGGCGACGGGGAACGACGGCGTTGAGGGGACGGTGAACGAGCAGGAGGGCGGCTGTTAGGTGTGTCACAAGTAGGGTCCGTACGGCTGGGAGGATACCGGCGAAGATCTTCATATGGGCGGGAAGGCGAGAAAAGTGGGGTCCTATAGGGCGGCGTCCAAGTGGCGCGGCTGTAGCGGGAGACATGACCAACGCGGTGGCACCGGAAGCAGATTGGTCTGTCGTCGGGAG